>NC_092566.1:10507500-11235000 GCF_037975245.1 Apostichopus japonicus | reverse complement strand
AGGCACCGGCGTTAACCACTGAACTAACACTCCTACATATATACACTCCTATACATATATGCAGAGACAAAGGAAAAGGTAGAGAAAGAATAAAACAGAAGCTCACGTCTAAATTTCAAGAAACCAAGAACTAAGAGTGTCTGTAATTAGTCTGTGCGACTTTGAGAGAAACGTACTAAAACAGAATTGACAGTGCAATGTTTATTTACCGTGCGGCCCGTGACAGTTATGTCGCCGCCGATGAGCTCAAATTTAGAGCGAATGCGAGGAATGGGAATTCCGCCAGAACTGGTTGTCAACTTACTTTGTAAGAACGCATGTCAAAAGAGAACTTCTGGTTTTGACCGAGGCTTTGATATGCATGAAAGATTCACGTCGTTTGCATGACACGGCGAGTCAAAGATTTAGACAACCTAAGGGATGTCATGTCAAATCGGTTTTACTTCATCTCGCATTGTCAGCTTAGTTGATGCGTAAGATATCTTTGTAAAAACGGCACTTGTAGAGGTCCACCTTTTCCCCCCTGTCAACTCGACTGTTGAACTGCAGAATGCAACGGTGAGTAACGGACAGTCAAAACCTGTCAGGGAACTTTTTTTCTACCAAGGTGGTGGTGGGGGGGGGGGTGGGCTTAAACTGAAACCATTACAATAAAATATTTCACCACGAGATAACTATATATATTCTATAGGATGATATAACAAGGAAGGTATATACTGCGCCTTCATATTCTTACCTATTACTTATAATTATGTTTCTATTAGTTCAGATTTTGCTCTTAATTAAATCAGAATGATAGACATTAAGAATGATAAAATAATAAAATATTTAACCACGAGATAACCATACATATTTTTCTATAGGATTATATAACAAGGAAGGTATACACTGCGTCTTCATCTTCTTAGCTATTACTTGTAATTGACTGTTGTTTTAATTAGTTCAGATTTTGTTCTTAATTAAATCAGAATGATAGACATTAAGAATAGACATATTAAAGTATGTTAAACAGATCTATATATATTTAATTTTCCGAAGTTTTGCTATCAATTCATACTTGTTTTAAGATGTCAATTTTTTTTTTTTTGGGGGGGGGGGGTGTCAAACTGTAGTATTTTTTTCTTGTATTAATTGGATAAAGTAATCTTACAACAATACTCTTGACTTTTTGTGTACCGTTGAAAAGGGGCTGTACACCAGGATGAGAGGTCTTATTCTTCCCCGACTGAATTGTAAACAATCCCCCCTACAGAACCATTTACATATTTAATAATTCCTTTCGATTATTAACACTCCATGGCCATGAAATATGTTCTTCATATTGCTGTTCAAAACACGTTGAGAGCAAACGTAGACAACTCCAACATGTGTTGCTCTTTACTTAATAACCTGCAGGAAGCATTTACCAGTTACAAAAATTATATGTTGTTCTGGGAAGAATTTTAATATTGAAAATAAGCATCGGGACATTTAACTCCAAAAGCTGCTTTAATGAAAGATAATGCCAACATTATTATATTGCTAAAATGTTTAGTACCGTGAAAAATTAGAAGTTATATTTCCTAAGTGTCCTCATACACGATCATTCATCTACTTGGAAACCGCGCAGCTCGGAATCAAAGGCTTGTTTCAATAAAGACAACAGAAACGGCTATAACTGGCGTTTCGTGTCATTGGAAACTGGGCACGATTGGGCTCAATATTTATCATAGAAGGAAACATCCCACCTATATTTATAGCTTTATCTTCTTTGAAATACTTTCTTTGACGTATCCGTGCGCTAACGCAAGTGTCAAAAGTGTCACCATTATTTTTTCAGACATTTGTCCAATTTTTCACCGCCACTATTTTTCAGATATTCGTCCAATTTTTCACCGCCGTGACCATATATGACATGTACGATAACAGAAAACACCAACATTTACACTCAGTTGCTGTAACTTTTGTGAAAAGCTCAAAATCAAACTTAGCTACATGGCACATTTCTTGACCGTCAATTGATTTGCATTCCATCACTCAGATGGTTGTTAACTTAAAACTTTAACATAGTTCTTTCTGTCATTTCAAAAGCCAAAGAAATTTCAATTTCAACTTTACACACATTGTAAACTTTATTATATTATATTATCTTTATTCTGTTTGCTATCGTATTTGCTTCCGCTCTTGATTGCCTTATCTTTGGCGATCAAAGACTACTCGACGCGAGATATAAATCAATACTTAAAAAATATATAAAAATAAAATACATACACTTGTACCTTCAATATTTACAAAACATCCGAAATATGAGGCGTTAGATATATAAAAAAAAAAGTCAAGAACTTTTATGAAGATTTTTGTTTATAATCCTCTTGTTTCTGTTGAAGTACACAGTGACTCACGCAGGGAGAATATTAACCGCCGTTACTGGTGGTTGAGTGCAATTAGATTGACAGATATGTATGCGTTATTAAACAGAGGATATCGGTCAAGATGTCCATAAGTAACGATAGTCTTACGGGCGACTCTTTAGCCTAGATAACGCGTTCTCAATTTAACGGCTGACTCGTTGAAGAACTAAGAAGGTTAGTTAGTCTGAAATTTGTCTCTTCTCTACACATGCATGGCTTACGGTTGGTTCATATGCGTCCCTGACCAAAGCCTGGAAATCTGTCTCATAAGGTACATATATATATATATATATATATATATATATATATATATATATATATATATATATATATATTGATGAAAACAATAATTCAACGAATTTGAAATATATCTCAGTTTGTTGACATTATTATATTTTATTTTACATTATTTTATTTTACGAGGTAATTTTAACATGACCAAGAAAAAAAGTTAATAAATATGGCACCTGCCTGTATATACCGCTGTATTATTAACGCCAACGCTGTTTATTGCTTGGTTTTATAATATTTTATGTTACCTACTGATGGAGCTACTATATATGCAGAGTTTATATTGCCTCCTTTTTTAACAGTGCAGGAGGCAAGTAAAAGTGCAGCCAACCTTTCATTAAGACTGGCCGATACGTGTATAATATCACATCTTATGCACGTGATGAACTGAACAAAGATTGACTATAACGATGGTATAAGATGGATGGCATGTGTTAAGTGAGGTTTTCTTTCGATACATCTTCGATTTCAGAAATAGTGTTGAAACTAGGAAGAAAAAGAAAAGAAAAAAAGAAGGCCAAATAGCAAGAAAATAATCTTGCGTTGAACTTTTATTATATACTGACGACCAGTTCCCTTGACAGTCTATATAAAAGTGTATACATATACATATACACACATATATATTTGTATATGTATATATATATATATATATATATATATATTTATTTATTTATGTATATATAGCCAAAAAGTCTCAAATATAGGCAAAACAGTATAGTGATACCTGCCACTTTGCGATATTAAAGACCATGTACTTTCGAGAACTAGCACAACTATTGAGGAATATTTTCCCTCCCCTTCCCAACACGCAACCTAACGTTGGTGTATATATATATATATATATATACATATATATATATATATATATATATATATATATATATATATATATATATATATATATATATATATAGATATACATATATATATATATATATATATATATATATATATATATATATATATATATATAAATATATATATATATATATATATATATGTATATATATATATATATATATATATTTATATAAATATATATATATATGTATATCCATAAGTAGTATATTTCTTATGTCTTTGCTTCTTTCTGTTTCGTTTTTTTTTTGGTGAAAATTGGGAACAATTTAACATACCTCGTGAGATCTCATCCTGAATTTCATTTCCCTCGTCGCTTTTGGCTTTAAAACGAATAATTTTTTTCTTTGACTGTATCACGCGGTAAATTGACTTTTCATCATACGCAGTTAAACAAGTAGAATGAAACGTAATTATTTTAGACAGACTTAACTATGAGAGAGGACAAGGCGGAAACCGTTCTTAACAACAGAATTGCACCCGCAGTTAACATGTCGATTGGAATCTACAATTTAAGAGGTTTTGCGAAGTAGACAAAACTGACCTATACTGTTAGTTTTGGTGAGAAAGGTAACATAGATATACGTGAAGTTACTTGTAAGAAAATACAAGAAACTTGTTTACATGTATAGGGTGAACTCCTATGATGAATTCAGTGTGGATAGTATAGAATATGTCAGCTAAATGTGAACCGTCCCGCAAAGTGCCTATGCTAAGATCCACTGCTGCCATGCGTGGATCCAGGGTTGTTTCACGGTGTGTGACGGGGAGGTGGAGAGGGGGGGGGGGGGTGATGAGCACCCCCCACTTGCAACCCCACACTTAAATTAATTAACGTATAGTTATTAGTACAACCTTTCGATTATACCTTATTTTATATCCTGCTATTTTTGTTTCCACGGGACGTTTGGAGACGTTTTGAAAAAAAGAAAGAAAAAAAGGTTACTTCAGATTTGATTTGCACGATCCGTATTAATCGATTTAATTTACTGTGTGAAATATCGTATGTCATTAAGCTTCTATATAGGCAAATAAAGAACGGACAACATATCGTCGGCAACTTATCAAGTAAAAACTAAGAGGAGATAAGTAAAAAAAATAAAGAATAAAAACAAAAGAGAAAAGAAACGACATGTACACTTCTGTCATTTTCGTTCTGTGTAAATTTTCGTTCTGTGCTGTGTTTTGTTCTTGTATTTTCGTTCCGCTGTGTAAATACGGAAACACACGTCACTAGTTATTGAACTGCTTGGTCAGCAAATGTTTGCATCAGTAGATGGAAATACAGTTATTTAAAGTATAATCGAGTACAAAGGAAGTCATTTTTACAACGATAGAAACAGCCACATGTGTTTTTTTTTTTTTTTTTGCATTTAAGAATCGGGGGAGGTGGGGGGATGAGGAAGGAGTGGAAATCGTCACCATGGGTAGTCAGTCCCATGACCTCGCAGAGAACACGTTATTTGTGTGTACCTGGTGATATTGAAATGTGTTTGTGATGACCTGCAGATTGCTATAATGCAAATTTTAATTCGAACTGCAGCTTTAATTACCGGATGTAATATCGATAAAAACTCGGAAAGGATGTTAAGTCAATATGGCGGCGAACTCTGTGTCCTCATTTATTTCAAGCATACCTTTTTTTTTTTTTTTTCTTTGCGGTAATTTCAAACATACCTTTTTTTCTTTTTCCCTTTGCGGTTTAAATTAAACAAATAAAGTTTTCATCAGCTGTGTCCTTAAATATTGCAAATAGCAAAGAAGTTGTCAAATTTTCGATTCTCTTTTGGAGAATAAATTCGTAGTTGTAAACGGTTAGATTTTCCTCTTTTTTTTTTGCCATTTAATTTGATATATATTTATTATTTATGATTAATTTCAAATCAAGTAGTGACAATTATAGTAGTAATAGTAACAAACAAATATGGTGGGGGAGAGGGATGGGGGGCGGTGTGAACAGAAAATAGACTTGAAACGAAACGTAAATGGAGACAAGCAAAATACGTGCCGATATTTATTCAGAGAAAAAAAAGATATCGTAAAGTTAAGAACTTTAAATAACTTTTCTTTATTTCTCTTCTCATCTTCCCGGCTTCCGTATTCTAACGTCTCCTTCGTTTTCTACTTTTATACCCTCCTCGTTCTTAAAGGATTAACATGTATCTGTCAATTATCCCGTGAAGTAGTACCGTATTCTATCAGCCTCCGTCGTTTATCAAACAGATTTTCCACACTTTTGGGTTCAGTTTATATAACTATGGACAGGTCAAACGAGAGATAGATTTACCTTTAATTTATTTAAACACCGGCCCTCTATATCGAGGACCGGTGTTCCATTATATCTGAACAATCCCATAGAGTATAGGCCTAAGTATAAATCCAATTGACTCTCTTCTTTCTTACCTTTTTATTGGTTTTATTGAAACAAATTACACAATCCTTCTGACATCTTACGAAGAATAAAAAAAAAAATAGAGAGAGAAAAAAAGAAGAAGAATAAGAAGAAAGAACAAAAAAAGCGACAAGAAGAAGGACTTAAAACAAGTGAATTAATGACGGGCAAAAGAAAGCAAGGCAAGGAATTCTAAAGTGCAGCAGGAAATTCGTGTCACCCTCAAATATGACTCCCACTCGAGAACACAAGCACCATCAAACTTTATACTCTATAACCTCTCGTTACGTGAAGTAAAGGTCTTCTCTTCCGTAGGATTGAGTTCCATTAAGTGCCGCCCATGTTATGCAAATGTTGGTTTAAGCCTATTCTTCAGTCTAGAAATGTCAATTAGCGCAGCCAGAATTCCTCGCCTCAGAGACTCGGCTAAAATCTTAGGAGTGGGTTGCAATATACGCCGTGATGTTTGATTCAATGAAAATTAAGCCCTTTTTTTGTCTCTTTTGAAGACATCTTATGGTTGAAAAGTTGACGTTTCTGGCGCCAAATTCGACATATATGCGGAACATTGAGACAGTATGGGAAAAGTTTTGTTTTCTTCCCACATGATGTTATGCGCTAACCTGTGATAATAAATAAATATCGTGTCCTGCAGGGATACATTTACCGTATTTATTTGATTTATTTCTACATATATATACTCAATCGATAAAAATATTTATCTATGTATCTACATAGTACATAGCTGTGTACACCGCAGACTATATGTGGTTATGTGTTACATACAGCCTATACTTTATCAGTAAAGTCACCAAGTTTGTTATGTGTTATATAATGGTTATACGCCCATATAATATGTATGGTTTAGTGATAATGCTTAGTACGTTCATATATTATTATTATTATATATATATATATATATATATGTATATATATATATGTATATATATATATGTATATATATATATATATATATATATATATATATATATATATATATATATATATAGTATGTAGGCTATACGTATGTGGTTGTGTGTTAATGGTAAAATTCACTCATAACGCGTCTCTTCAGTTTAAGGTCAAGTTGAGTCGTAATGGTCACAATTCTCTAAAGCCTATACACGTGCACAAAATGACACAACTTTGCCCATAGATTATATATACAATTTGAAAGCCAGCACCTCCAAATCTCCCACAGTTGCACTCACATCAAAGCCTACACACAAATGACATGAAAATGTACCCCATACTTCGGACACCACCCGCACTCAAATCCCCTCCTTTTCCAAACTAATAACAAGGTCGCCACTAATCCGTGCCACATCTTTAGGTTTATTAACTGGTAAAACTGACAACAATTCCTTTAATGTATTTATTGTTTATTGCCATAGATTGTCGGTCGGTTACCTTATAGATAAATGTCCAGGTTCGTCCTAACTCTTAAGTTTAAAGTAAAAAATTGTCCTCTCATCATTTTATACATCATTTCATACATCATTTTCTCCAACTCTCATTCTGTATTCGATTACTCAAATCTTGATATTTAGCAGAGAGCTGCTACTCAGAGGGAATACCTGATATGATAAAGATTACAGATAGCGGTGATGGGTCACTATGACAGACACGTGATCTCAAAGTTTGCGGGAAAGCTCAAAAGTGCCCCCTCTTTCATAAACTCGGTATACCGTATTGGGGGGTTTGGCTTGCTCACTGAAAGCAAAGTCACGTATTCCACTTCCCCTCGAAATTTCTACACCCCACCCCCAGAGTCCTTTCTACCACCCAGAAACTATGTTTCCCTCTGAGATGTTTGAAGATTAAATTGGTATAGGAAGAGAACATGGTTTGCTTACATCAATTTACCATGTTGTATGTGTTGTATGTATGCTGTTGAATGTTGTTGAATGTTGAATGTTGTATGTTGTATGAGCTGCACCATACCATTAAGATGCCATCTACGTAGCAACTCCATGCTGTAATATCGCTTCTACATATCGTGACAAAGAGTTGAAAGTCTATTAAATTTAACTAGTGTCTCCTAGATAGGAATATCCGTCCGTTGATTAATTAAACACGTTTTCTGTCTTTATTCGTACATTTCTAATATATTTACAGATATACGTTGCAAAGCGTTTGATGATTAATGGTAAAATTGAGATAATTACAAATGAACGCAATCACTCAATTCGCTTAAAGGAAATGATAAGTGGAATATATATATATATATATATATATATATATATATATATATATATATATATATATATATATATATATATATATATATCTATATCTATATATATATATATATATATATATATATATATATATATATCTATATATATATATATATAAATATATATATATATATATATATATATACTCCAAAGAATATATTATTAAAGAAAACCAGAGAAATAAGACATGACTCATAATTGACAAATAATAATATTGACACTATATAAAGAGAGTCCAGTTATTATCTAAAGGAAATATTGTAAGACGAAAGCAGAGAGTTAAGATGTGACTCATAATTGAGAATATTATAAAATATACATGTTCAATAAATATATTTTCGAAAAAGTACTCCTTATTTGTCAATTGTGAGTCATATCTTATTTTTTGGTTTTCGTCTAATTATAATAATCGTATTTTGGTTCCGGTGACCTTTAACGAAAATAACCAAAAATTCAAAAGTTTTGCTATTTTTTCTTCCCATTTTTATTTCACTCACTTAACATGTATTACCCTTTAAAACTTAACTATCATAAAGTCTTAAATTACACTTTTTTTTATATCCTTTCAAGGATTTTTTGGTTGAAACCTTGGTATGTATTATTGTTGTTACTATTATTTTTCTTGTTTTTTTTAGCGCCCAGATGATTTATATATTTTTGTAAGTTGACATTTTTAGCTTCGTGACAAACGATCATTCATATTATATTGACTCACATGTTACGTTTTTTTAAATCTTTTATTCAGAAAATGTGAAGGGCGACATACTTATAGATCTCTAGGCCTCTGGCAGACTAAAATGAAAGCAAACGTTACTGATGCTAGTTTTCCTGTGTTTTTTTTATTTTTATTTTTTTGATCTCTCTTTCCTTTTTTTGTGGCCAAATTAATAACAAATCTATCAAATTGGATGTTTTAACCTTTAGCATCATGTTTTCATTTTCCTAAATGAACGACTTTCTTTCTTCTGTCGCTCGTGTGACTCGTTCTCTTTACGAGTGGGGATTTACGCTTGATCGGCGGAGCGAGATTTGTTATGAAGCCACGCGTGAACCGCACAACCGTTGCAATAATTCTTGAAGCGCATCAATCATTTGGCGCCCCTTAGTCCTTTCGTGGATGAGACTATAAGATTGAAAGGAAATGCTTGTATTTTTGACACTTTAATGCCACAAAATGAATGGCTTCTGTTGTAGAGGGTTATTTTTTTTTCTGTCTTTCCTTTTTTCCCTCTATTTTTTTTTCTGGTTATCTTCCGCGAGAGAATCCCTATTAGCTGAACTATCAACTACGGCAGCTTATATTGGTCACGTGATGATCTATTTCGTGTCGTTGTACTATGAAGTAAACCCTCTCTATATGGTTTTTAATGTACTAACGGGGGCGTTCATCACGTAGAAATGATGAATATAATAATGCCCAATAGCAAGGATAGGAAAATCCACTTAGTGGTGAAGAAATTGGGATTTTATGCACCGTTAATGACGACGATTATATGTATTATTATTTGTGTTTACGTTCAGTGTAATGCTACTTTTCTTCAATGAGAATTTATATTGTGGTCTTATAAAAGAAACACATCTGATGGATATATTGGGACATGTTAAATTTGCATTTCTGATGGATTTAACGCAATAATCTGATGATGGTGCCTTACTCCGAGCCATTTACGGAACATGGAATACCTGACAACATAATCTGGTATACTGTAGTCAAGCAAAAAAATTCTACAAATGATGAAAACAAAAATGGTTTCAAATTTAGCTTGGCTTTTGTGAATGAACATTGTTAATTGGGAACATGCCAAATGGCGCTATACTTGTTTCAGTTTTATTCAAGTGCAAGGATGTGCGAATACTAGAATACTACTAGCTTTCTTGACGGACTGACACAAAAATATGAATCCAGCGTAAACATGAAATATTAATGGATGACTTTGGACCCCAAATTTTGATATATTATAAAATATTTCAATTAAAAAAAAAAACCCCAAAATACTGCTGTCAGTCCAGGTTGTAATTCCATACCACTTTTAATTTTTGAGAAATGTCCCTTTAAAAAGCTGAGTTTCATCATTTAAAGCGACTGGATTGTTTAGTCTAATATATACAAACTGACCATTAGGTCATTCCCTCGGATGCAACCCAAAACTCTATGGGAAAACGTGAACACTTTATGGCCTCAAATGACGTGTTTACAATGTGTTATACAAATGTTCTAGGGACAAATTGTGTTGAATGTCAACCAAAGGATACTACGTTGTTCTTATGAACATCAATTGGTCGAGTTATTAGAATTCATACATAGGAAAAATATTACAATATTCAGACCTGCAACAAGGATATGACGTCATCATCCATTCAGCCTTAAAGGAGCTTACCATAGATTTATTATATCCTAAAGGAGAAATCATTTGAGAGAGTGACGTCATATCAATTTAGGCTTACAAATATCCACTGTGTATAACATTTGAGTTTGCAAACAATTTGCTCTTATAGGTAAAACATTATTTCACTCCTTGGAAAATGTGACATGGTCGTGGAAACTTTTCACGGGTGAATCCGCACTCATTGAATGGCAGTATGCATTTCTCTATACGTTTGAACAACGTTAAAGACAATGTTAAACAATTCCACAAATACAAGTCATTATCATAACGGTTTTTTTTATATGATAGAACACTTCAATGATGTTATCTATATATAAAATATCGTTATAGGATAGAAGCTGCAGATGCATATTGTTGTACAAAAAACAAGACAAGTCGAACATTCGCTACGATACATAAGTCATTTCCCCCCTTTTTTGTCTCTCCCGTAGATTATTCTCGACCTAGAAAGTGTGACAAAATTTATGAAACGTTAAAACTAGTCAGCGAAGATGGAAAGTTATGCCCATTAACCGTCCTCGTATGTTTACAGAGCGTGAAGTTATAAAATTCAAAGGCGACATATTTTTTTCCCTTCTTTTTCTAAATACATCTCAATGACCGGTGGTAGAAATCCCAATGGTACCGTCAGTTATGGCTGGGTGCTTTCTAATTTAATAATGAGAATAAGCCAACGCGATAAATAACGATTAAACGTGGCCTAGTTCGAATAAAGATGTACGCATGCGCAGATCTAAAAGTCTATACAGTGAGAGAGTGCTAGAAAAGAATAAGGAAAATATGACGACTTAACACATTATGAGTAGCGGTCGCTAGCATATTTTTAATTTCTGTTTCATTTGACTGTTGAATATTCAATGATTTCTATTGTTGTTCGTTCGTTCGTTCGTTCGTTCAAGAGCTAAGTTTTGCATTGTATTATGTGATAACAGCAGCAAAATATTCGAGTTTTATACATTCAACGTTAGCACATGAGTTGACTCCCAACTTACTAAGGTTTCGCATAATTGTGTTGTTTTCTGCATAACTTGTAAGAAGGTGACTTTAATGGGCTTGTAAGCTAGACTAGGTATCCCAGCCACTTTAGTTGATGACCCTCGTGCAGATACAACAGGTCGAACCAGGAGTTTAGAAATGAGGGGTGTGGTCAAGGAGTCGTTGAAGCGGACCCCATGCTGGCGGCTCTGGGGAGGTGCGATGGCAATAAAATGTAAATGATAGACTACAAATTGTTCATTCAGAGACATAAACTTAAATTACAAGGCCTATAAATTAGGTCTAAACGCAAGGTTGTGCTAGAAACTACACTATTGACTTGTCACTTTGAGAGAAAGAAGAAGTGTGCGCTCGCGCGCGCGTGTGTGCGCGCGTGTGTGTGTGTGTGGGGGGGGGGGTACACCCACGCCTCCAGGATGTGCGCTGTAATAATCATGCAAGAAATTGTTATAGATTTGCACGATTTTTTCATATAAATTTACTTTTCTGTTTTGTTGCATTTTGTGTCGGTTGTGTTGGATACTTAAAACTATTTTAACTAAGAGATAGTCTATGTTTACTAGTTACAACCATTTGGTTATATACACCTAATAATATAAGCCAGTGTTGAATTGAATTGACATACATATATACCACTGTATAGTTTGACTTACATTTGCAAAAGCCACCTGGATGAAAGATATTATCAAAAACAAAAGGTACAAAATTAATTCCCAAGTGAAAACACAAAGTGATAAATTTCTATTCATAAGTAATGTAACGGTATTGTCCAAATCCAAATTAACTTAGCTGGTTAAATACACGTGAACCTTTTGAAGCTCGACTCGATTTTTTTATTAATTACTATATCGATGGTAATTAAATTCGGCTGATTAATGAGTTTTGAATAATAGAAGATGGAAGGTCAATCAGTTAATCGTTATCATGAATGGTAAATACATAAAGTTAAAACGTGTTGTAAAATTATCTCTTTATAATAATAATAAATAATAGAAGTATATGTAGCCTATTCGTATACACACTATTAAGATAAATGATTTCAGATTGATGTTTGCGTTCGAGTTGTGTATCGGTTATCTTCCGTTTAATTAGTAACAAACGAGACGAACAAAATAAATATATAGAAAAAATATTTCCGAATTTGCCAAGAAAAGTTATTGGTATAACATAGTTATTAACAATCCTAACTTGGCATACACAGTGAAAAGTAAATAATGGGAAGGGGGGGGGGGGGTGTTAGTGAGGAAAATTAAATGATGGCATTAGATGATTAAAACGTACACAGACACCCACATATCATACAGAATAAAGTCTAATCGAAATATGAAGTCATTAAACAGCGCAATAAATACAGTGTAACCTTCACCAATATATATATATTGCAAAATATTGCCTTCTTTTTCTTTAAAGATTCGTTTCTTCATTTATCGATACCAAAAGGAAAATATTTTATTGTTTCTGCTATTGTGTATAGTTTCTGACAGTGTAAGACATTTATAAGAGACCTGCCTGTCTCTTGAGCGCGTCGAGTTCGCCGCCATTATCACTGTTATCCTCCCACGTCGCCTATAGTTCCAACTTTCATTCATAAATCATAATCATTCTTTTGTCATTTTATTTTCATTTTCATCTTTTGTAATCCGATGACTATAAGGTAGCTGTACTTTCCTTTAGCGCCATTGAGAAAGACACTTTTGACGATTTGTAAATGAAACACATCTATTATAACCATCCATCATCTATTTTGTCGTTATTGCTGCAAAAATGATCACAAAATGCCAAACTAGAGATGAATTTGGCTCCGGGAGACTAAGCTTGCAAAATGAATCGTGCTTGTCAAGAGACGTGATTGATCGCTGGAGCATTCTAGTTCGGCTGTACTTTCTGGAGAAAAACTTTCATATTGTAAATTATGCCACAAAAATGATTATTATTATTATTATTATTTTGTAGCGTCTTGCTTTATTTCTTATTTCGTTAGAGAGGGTAATAATAATGTTTCTGGATGGTATTGGCTTCGGTAGCTGAGACATGTGCCGCTTCTCTGTAATGGTTTACTGGGAAGAATTAAGTTTTAAAGTCAACTTAAAATCTTTAGAATATCAGTAACAAAACGGAATATATGATTACATTTATATATTAATACTAGTTGAAATAGACTTTTGTCGGACGTTGCAGTTATTCTTACTTCATTAAAATGGAAAGTTATCCAGTTCCCAAAGGAAGCAGACCTATATTTCAGTGGTGCTGAATCATCGCGCTCGCAAGGAAATCATTAATTTGAAAAGTATTGGGTGCCAGGGCCAACCCCCACCCCCATCCCCTGCCTCACTCCATCCGATGTCGGGTACCTTCATGTTGGTTAAGTACTCGCGATCTTGTAGGATACTCACAATCTTGTATACTCACACTACATAGACTATGTTTCTCGAGTTCTCGGGACGTTGTTCATTGCACTATACTTGTACAAGTACCCCGTTACTACATTACTAGTACCATTCTCGAGTACCGCGATTTCGCCCTTGTATACTCGTATACTTGTATACTCGTATACTTGTATACTTATATAAGAGAACCACTCAGCTTATTACAGTTGAAATAGATCATCTCATTTACATTCGAAACGATATTCCAAAAAGATATTCTGCAAATCGACATTTATTGTCCTCACGTTTTGAGCCCCCCCCCCCCGACCCCCGCCCCCATTTTTTTTGATGCATAATAGACACATTTTATTTTATAATGTTTAGTCTCATTATCATGGAAGGACGACCGAATGCATGTGACCGAATAGAAAAATATGTAGAAAAACATAACCATAACTTATATATACTAACTATATATATATATATATATATATATATATACATATAAATATATATATATATACACCAGCATCTCACAGAAAGACCAGAAAAAAAATACTAATTCTTAACTTTATGTATATTTTATATTATTATGTAGCAATATGGCAACCGTTATATATGGATAACCCGCATACTCTGCTTAGTTATAATTTATATCCCCGGCTTGAATTTATATTGTCAGAATATAGAGTGTTTGACGTAACAGCTTCTATACGGCTGTAAATTAGAATTATACATTTTCAAATTGATTGATATTGTTTTGCACTTTTGAAGACACTTAGCAGTAAGTGCGGAAAATAAAAAAAGGATAAAAAATGGGTAGAGAAGAAAGTTTAAACTTAAAAGCTCTTTACGTGTATTGGTAACGTAAAAAAAAAATGACTAATTCACTCAAATGGTTTCAGAACATGCACGTTATTGCAGGAAAATTCAGTTAAATTAAAAAAAAAAAACTTTCATCAACAAATTTAAACAAGTGATATAACACTTTCATCACAGCGTTACCTGAAATTTTCAATGACTCAAAACCAACATGCTTTACTCATGTGATCAATTTTGTTCTTTTCTCGAAAGGCTATTAAGGTGTGGCAAATTAGGAAAGGAGCTGCGATCAGACTTTTCAGCAATTATTGACGGTAAAATGTTCATTTTTATTGAGAATGCACTATATTATTGCAAACACCTTTTAAACGGTAAAAATGAAACGTGATTTCAAACATTTGTTATCAAGATGTAACTGGTTCAAATCCCGTTTAACCCCCCTCCCCGGCCCTCTCTTCCCCCTCACAAAAAACTTTGATTTTTTCAGGTTGTTTGTAATTTCCCATTCAGTTTTATTTTTCTCCAGTGTTACTTCAATATAGGCTATACATGAAAAGCTGAATTTCCCTTGAAACCATTTCCAACCAGCTTGTGGGTACGTTATCGCGCTGAGCTGTGGTACTTTGGCTTCTAACTGCCAGTCTCCTGCCCCCCCCCCCCCCCACCACGGAAAAATGGCTGTATACTGAGCACCGTCAACTATAGGCTATAGGACTATATATTACTCAGTTGGTAAAGCGCAGGGTTTTGCAATACTATACAGGTGCGTATCCAGGGGGGGCGTTGGGGGCGCGCGCCCCCCGGGTAAGAAAAAGAGGAGAGAAAAAAAAAGAGAAGAAAAAAGGAAAAAAGAGGGGAAAAAAGAGGAGGAGGAGAGGAAGGAAGGGAAAAGAAAAAGAAGAAAGAGAGAAAAAGGAGAAAAGGAGGGAGTAAAAGAAAAACCCCAAGACACCGGGAAGAGAAAGAGGAACAGTGACATCATTACAGCGCTGAAGGGTAGCCAGTGACGGATCAATGATTTCGTAAAAGTGTGACTCACCCTACCCCTTACACCGACAACTCCATTTTTTGACGTTTCCATTTTCCTCTCTCACTAGTGATCTATATATATACTATATATGGTCTATCATAACGCGTGTGTAGAATTGTGCTATGAAACCAACTGTGGCTGGTCTCGAACTCGACCGTGTCGTCGGGGAACATGACGCATTTTGGGATGGGGGCAACCGCCCGCCCCCCCCCCCCCATTCAGCATTTTTTTAAATGATATAGCTAAGTAATTTCAAAATAGAAAGTGCTTAGATGCAACTTACAAGGCCTGGGTAGTGCCATTTCCAGCGATCTGGGAGGCATTTTCGGTCAAAATTTTCTTGTACGCTTCGCGCCAACCTATGGTGGCGCTACGCTTAGATAATTTGCCTACAGGCTTCGTCCCTCCCTTGGCAAATTCCTCGCTACGCGCCTGTTCGAATTTGTAACGCAAACAGCAGATATCACATCATATCAGTGAGCATGAAAATGGCGTTCCAGGATGAAAAGCCTCAAAACTGTCCGACATGCCTGAAAAAATAACCAAAATTTTTCGCGCGCGAAGCGCGCGTTCAACGTGTCATTGTCAATATCATATAAGCAAGCATCGGTTATTACATCGCATGCCATCATGTACCGTACGGTCCGTTCAAATTGCGCAGTATACCGCGGGATTCTAATGTAAACAACGACATGTCTCATGTAGATGTATAAAAAACATGGAGGTCCAATTATGTCAAAACTCTCTTTTACATTAGTAATGGCGAATTAGGGGCTGCACCCCCAACGCGCAGTGGCGGAGCGTCCATACGGTCAGGGGGCGGATGCCCCCCTGACGGACTCAAATGGACTGCTGGCGCCTTTTTCAGCTCTTTACCACTTTTTACTTATTCTAGATTATTGACTTTTTTATTGCGCTCTCATCTACTTATTGACATTTCTCACATTTTGTTGGTGTAATTTGGCGATGACACCTTATTCTTCGTTTATCTGCAAATTAGCCAGGCCCGGAAAGGGTCATTTCTGGCGATCTAGGGAGTATCTTTACTCAAAAAATTTCTGTACGCTACGCGCCAACCAGTGGTGGCGCTCCGCTTAGATAGTGTCGAAAGCGCCCTACAGACCATTCTCGCCCCTCCTGACCAATACCCCTAGCTCCGCCGCGCCTCCTACGCCTATGTGTGTAGTGTTCGGTTTTCGGAAATATCTGCTATTTTTTCATTTCCTTCAACCAAGTTCTATAATAGCCGTTATAAGAGGTTTCAATATTTCTACACCAATAAATTAACTGTGTCTGAATTTTCGAAAATTTCTCACCAACATTCTGCATCACACTTCCCTCTACTCGTGCAATTTTGACCGGTCTGTTAGGGGTTGAAGGAAGTTTTTCTATATTGGTTGTCCATAGATGACATTTTGTACAACATAATGGGTATGTTTTCAAGTGAGTTTATTCACGAGAAATGTGAATTTTCAAATTCTAAACAAATACGGGGCTTAAAACCTTGAAAAGTGGGGCTGACGGGTATTGTGGGCAGCGACGTAGAATCACCTACAAAAGCAAAGACCCACAGGAGTTGCGATCAGGTCGAACATGATGTGTGCCGGGTTGACAATCTTCAAAAAGGTTATGGATGGGAAAAAACTATTAGGAAATACTTGGTTCTCAGGCAAAAAGTGTACATCTGGTTGGTCATTTCAAGCCTGAGAAGTGCCGTTTCCGGTGATCTGGGGGGTATCAAAACAAGAAATTTTCTTGTACGCTGCGCGCCAACCGATGGTGGCGCTCCGCTTAGATAGTAATTCGCGCCCCCCGGGTTTGAAAATCCTGGATACGCGCCTGCTATAGTGAGGTTAGTGGTCGGTCTAGCCAACACTCCCTTTCTGGTTTCAAGTTATATAAGTTTTCAGTCAACTTTCCCTTTGTTCATTTTGATATCGTTCCTTTTATTTTATCAGAAGCTGTTGTCTTCTTTCGTATGTTTTCAAAAGGTCGTCGGATTTTGCTTAAACATACGGCACTCGAATATTTTATCGATTTTGGTATCATAAGGAACGCTGTCAAAATATTGTCAAAAGATGAAACAATTGTCAAATCTATCATAGCTAATGTGAGTAGTGACAATTTAACAGTTTGTATATATAACAGCACACTAGACGTGTCACACATTCAATTATCAAGAAATACAGCGAGGAAACGTGAAAAACAGGATTTGGGGCACATTTTATCGATACTATTTCACAGTAAATAATCCAGAGCCCAATATTAGCTCGACTACAGATATGTCTAATTTCACGTAATGAAGAAACAAGAAGTATGGTTTAAAAAAAAAAAAAAAAAAAAATATGTAGTTTTGCCCCATATTGACAAAGTGAAAGGTGAATACCATGAAAATCGGAATAACTATGGAAACGTTACTCAAATTTTACCGTTTTTCTTGGCACTATAATATTAAACAAGACTAAAATTCTGACTACATTCGTTCTTTAAAGTGTTCATATCATATATCCATTCCTCTGCTATACAGGGATCGCATAAAAAAAAATTAACGGCTAGCTAGCTCATGCGGTGAAGAACATAAACTTGTACATAATCCAGGCTGGTTGAATCCCATTCCAACCAAACCTTTCCGTGTCTGCCAAATTTGTTTCAGAACATCCAAGTCAGTTCTCTTTTGTTGATTTACTTGTTTAAACAATTTTTGTGTGTGTATAGATTTGAATGTGTGACGTTAACTTATATTGAATAGGATCTCTGTTGTCTACCTGCAGTTTCCCACAAACTGACACAGTAATCATATTCCCCATTGGAATTACGCACTAACAATGATCACACGGTATTACGTTGGTATATGTATGGTTACAACATCCATACATGATGCATGATTTGAGAACATATGACCTAAAGTTTGTAAACTGTTTTTACTTTTTATTACAAGAAACGTTAAAATAACATGATAAGGAAAGTGGGGGGGGGGGTGGTCAAATTGAGCGACTTTTTTTTTAGGCAATATCTATAACAAAAATCGTAGTATGCATCTCTCCAAACATACTTAGGAAGCTCTTAGCGTAAACATTTCAAGCCACTCGCCTCCGAAATTTGCCGAACAGAATCTCTTAAAGTGATTTTCAGTATGGTTACCTAATAGGGAAGAATTATATTTTGCATCAATCTCCACTAACACATTTTGGATAAGTTTTCCTCATCAAATGTCATGACATGACGCCAAGAACGGCGCAGACTGTAGATAAAAGCGGAAGAAAGTACTTCTCGTTTTCGCGCCTTTTTTTGGCACGGTCGCTATGTAGATGTCGTGCAGCACAGCAGCTTCCGAAGATGAACACTTTTAGCTGTCTCGTCAGAGTCTCTCATATCTCTAAGATATACGGCCATTAGATGCACGTTGAGACAACTGTTTGCAGTGATTGTATTACAATGGAGCCACGTCAATCTGTCGTTATTAAGGTCTTTGACCATTAGTGCTCTAAGACGATGATATCGTGTTATATATCAATTCCAGCGGTTCATGTCTGTTCTATCAAAACTGCGCATGTGTACAGCATATCCAATCTATATGGACTTGATGTAAAGGTGGCCTCTCATATCAATATTACAGCTGTTTTAGGAAGGACATTATCTTGGCCTTTGCTGATGCCAAATTATTTTTTCCCTTTTCTTTTCTTTTTGATAAGTTGTCCTTATACTTGGTAATGGATAAAAACCAAAGAGTAATTTGTTACATATATTGCAGTAAGCTAGAAAGGTTAGGAAAATCAGGCAGAAGTTAGGTACCTATATATACATTACTTTATCAATCTTATTGCAGTAATAAAAGATTTTTGAGAGAATGTGACAATCCATAGAGAAAACACCATTATTCCACATTGTTATAGTTGAATCACCCCCCCCCCCCCCCCATCACAAGTAGTTACCATATTTCTTACTCTATATAGTTACTGATGCCGCTAAAAGATCAAATATACCTTTTCGACATAAAAATCAATGCGTTACTCCAGGCATAGAACATATATACACGTGAGATATCATCATGAAAAAATGTTCTTTAAATTTCATTTAGTGCCTTTTAATTTTTGTTGTTTTCAAATAATGGTGCAGAAAAAAAGTTGCAAGTCTTTAAGACAATCAAACTATGTTACTGATTTTGTTATTTTCGGAGTTATTCAGAGTTACCGGTACTAATCAAAATAGAGAATACTAGTTATAAAACGGTGTCCATCCACAATTGTTACATGAATAGTGCTTCAAACAGGGGCAACCACCATGTTTGTGCTGGGGAAAAGGAGAGGGGCTAAGATTACAGTTCCCTGGTGTAGGGCTGACAGTTCCCTGGTGTAGGACTGACTGCTCTCTGGTGTAGGGCTGATAGTTCCCCGGTGTAGGGTTGACATTTCCCTGGTGTAGGGCTGACTGCTCTCTGGTGTAGGGCTGACAGTTCCCTGGTGTAGGGCTGACAGTTCCCTGGTGTAGGGCTGACAGTTCCCTGGTGTAGGACTGAATGCTCTCTGGTGTAGGGCTGACAGTTCCCTGGTGTAGGGCTGACAGTTCCCTGGTGTAGGGCTGACAGTTCCCTGTTGTAGGGCTGACTGCTCTCTGGTGTAGGGCTGACAGTTCCCTGGTGTAGGGCTGACAGTTCCCTGGTGAAGGGCTGACAGTTCCCTGTTGTAGGGCTGACTGCTCTCTGGTGTAGGGCTGACAGTTCCCTGGTGTAGGGCTGACAGTTCCCTGGTGTAGGGCTGACAGTTCCCTGGTGTAGAGCTGACAGTTCCCTGGTGTAGGGCTGACAGTTCCCTGGTGTAGGGCTGACAGTTCCCTGGTGTAGGACTGAATGCTCTCTGGTGTAGGGCTGACAGTTCCCTGGTGTAGGGCTGACAGTTCCCTGGTGTAGGGCTGACAGTTCCCTGGTGTAGGGCTGACAGTTTCCTGGTGTAGGGCTGACTGCTCTCTGGTGTAGGGCTGACAGTTCCCTGGTGTAGGGCTGACAGTTCCCTGGTGTAGGGCTGACAGTTCCCTATTGTAGGGCTGATAGTTCCTTGGTGTAGGACTGACTGCTCTCTGGTGTAGGGCTGACAGATCCCAGCAGAATATTTCCATCCTCGTTTGGCATAGTAGTAGAAAATGTTCCTCAAAAGCACATGCCTATACTAAACTACCATATTCGGCCTGATTGTGACACACACGTATAAGAACCTTCCATAGTTATTATATCAGTCCTGTATAGTTAGGCCTATGTTCTACATTATCCTGTGTGTTTAGTAAATTTTGAGATCAGCTGTTGGATGCTGGCAGCCCTAACAATTCATCAGTGGATGAGCCATGAGAGAAATATCATATTCATAACGTGAGATTGCTATGAAATACAATACCTTGGTGATAAATCACCATATAAATAGAACATGCGACAGTATACTTTAATGATATACACTGGAAGTGCATATACTGTAGGCGTACAAATCAACAGTGTTATTGAGCAATTATAGATTACTTCCTAACTTCGAAGACTGTAAGTCAAGGCACGTCTTTCTTATATATTTTTTTCCGGAAACATGTCACTGGTTTCTTTCTGGTACGTTTGGTATTAGCCTTTGTCTATATATGAGCGATTGGTGCGAACTCTTTCAATGGTTAAAATATGTCTTTTTTAATAAATTACAGTTTGAAATGAACAGATATCTGTCTGTCTCTGTGTATAGTCTGTCGGTTAAATACTTCAGATCTAAGTGATTAGTCATTTATCGATCATTTACTTAATTAAAATTCTATCGAAATATATCAACATTAAACGCATTAATCTTTCTTTATGCGATACAGGTGTGCATCAAGTTTATTTGTGGCAAATGATGGCTTAGTCAATATCATAACCATGGAATCACGAATTTGATTTGACGAGCTGAAATGTAACAAATTGATAGCAATACTATTCCTTAGAAAAAGCTTTGATGTTTAATTCAATCAAATATTAAATATATTTATACATTACACTCCTGAAATAATAGGTATTGTTCGGAGCCACCTGTACAATAAATATCAATGATTACATATTATAAATTGTTTGTTTACACTACGGTCATGCAGCCGCAGTCGAAACACGGTTCTTGTGCTATATATATATATATATATATATATATATATATATATATATATATATATATATATATATATATATATATATATATATATATATATATATATATATATATATATACGGTGTGTACGGCATATCCAACTAATGCTTTGCGTTGTTGCTGTACATCTTGTTTCACTCTTCCTGAACAAGACACAGGTTTCAGTATCGCTGTATATCACTTTCCACATCGTTTATTTCGAATCAAGTTTTTTTTATATTTCTTTCATCTGTAAGTCTCTGAGCAACATTTGGCAGAAACAACGAAGTAATTACAAAACATAATTAAGTTGACCTAACGAAATCGGTTATCTCTCTCTCCCCCACCCCCCCCCTCCACCTCTCTCTCTCTCTTTCGTCTGTTTATTGTCCTGTTGTAACGATTTACATCCCAAGGCCCCTAAACAATCAAAGGTTTTAAATGAACATTTCTCAGAGTTTAAATTAAGAATATGTTTGTTAATTATTAATGAAATAATGACAGATCAGTATTTCTTTGATAGCTATTTTATCTTGTCTATTTCGAACATCTTTCATCTTGTTTCTGTCTCCACCCTCTCTTCCTCAATTTTTCTCTTTCTCTCTCTCTCCACCTCTCTGTCTCTCTCTGTCTCAAGCAGTATCTGGGTATCGTCTTGATCAAAGACTGACTATTTACTGACATGTTTTATAATGAATTGCGTATAATGTATACACGGGTTTTTTACGTATTTCTTCTTCTTCTTCTTCTTAAATACGATAACTCTTGGCGCTATTTTCAAATTGACAGTACGCAATCAGCAATAACGGACACTAGTAGAAGGAAACGTGCAATTTGGAGGAGAAAAATAAATGTCCTTGAAATAACCGACTAAAAAAGAAAAGAAAAAAAAGCCGAAACAAAAAGATCTTCATCTCTGTTTTATATTATGTTATCTTCTTCTTCTTCTTTTTTTTCTTAGAGGAGGCCGGTGACCGATTTGATGGTCTCCAGAAGATCTGCTAAATGAGTCAGAGTTCTTTGAGGAATGGTTTGTACCGTGGACACTTATATCTTAATAACATTGTAACTAGTTCACGACAGCCTCTTTTATGCTACACTCATATTCAATCCACCAATAAATCCTGGGGGCTTTAGGGGGATATAGATGAGGGTCCCTCCAGACTATAAGATATCATTTTGTGTCCTAGATCGATAAATAGTTTGTAGTTCAAACGAGGGTATATATATACGTCTTGAATTATATATATACAGGAAGAAGATGAAAACCTTTCCCCAACTTTTTCATTAGAAAATGAAATCACAATTTGTCTGTATTGAAATCATCAAGTTAAGGTCAATATCCCTTTACCAGTTTCTACTACTCGCAAACGTTAGTAATTGCCCCCATCCCCCCCAAACCCCTTCCAAAATTGGTCCCTGCAAATTAATATGTCAGTCATAAATATGTTTTCATAAAAAGTTACATCTATATAGTGATTAGACTTCAATTAAGAAAGACTTATCTATTTAACAACCGGGTAACTTAGTGCCGTTATTATGACCAATAAAATTTAGACTTAAGCCAAAACGGACACGTTCTTAAACTTTTTACACAAGAATGTAATCATCTTTGTTATACAGATATTTACAACATGCACATATATGGTATCATAAGTACATTTAAAAAGCACTGTTGGGTACATTTACTAGGCAAATTGGGTACAGCACTGGGCACACTCACTTTATCAGAAAAAAAAAATCCTATAAAACGTTGTTTTGTGTGCAGCGGTACTACGAGGAAATCTGCATAGCGGCAAGTTTGCCGCTGCAGAGGCGCATGTGTGACGTCATGAAATCGTTGCATCGTGGGTAATTTCACAAAAACATGGCAATTTGCAAAGAGCGTGGTTGGGATTTTATTAAAAAAAGTTAAAAAAAGGTGTTTCCCTATATATGGAGTTTTAATACTTTTAAATGGTATCCTCTTGATTGTAGATATATAATTGAATTTTGGGTACTGCTTAAGGGTTTAACAACAGCCTTCCTTTAAGTGATGTAGCCTATTGTTTACACTTAGAGAGCCTGTCTAACCGAGGGATATATTGAACTACAACCATTTGACTTCTGCCATGAGGTTATATCGACTAAAGAAATTTCCACTTCCCACCATATATTTTGTTGTTGAATATATTATCTTATGATGTGCAAACCAGGCCCGTGAAGGAAGGGGTGGGTGAATGGGTGTCAAGGGGAATACATCCCCGGAAACCGGGGTCACATTAGGGGGCCCGAGTAAATAAGGGCGAAATAACGATTCATTCTCATTTACATAATATACTTTAGTGTTTTAAGATGGGGGATCGGGTGACAATTTTCCCCGGGGCCATGTAGACCTGTCTCTCCACGCCACTGGTGTATACCCTTTAGAATCATGACTAATTTATTCCTTTCATGCAACCATCCCTTTCCTTAACCAGAAAGTCAAACGACTTATAGTTTTTCCTTGCCAATATGAGAAGAAACTTGAGATACAAGATTTTCCAACAATCTGAACTGCTGAGCAGAGATGGCAAGTCTTTCAGAATTAATGAATTCATACCTATGCAAAGAGGGTTGAAGGTCAAAACAAACTTCACTTCTGCATAATCAGACTTATTCTGACTGTGACCTGTAACTGACCTTTGACCTCAAGGGAAGCTGTAGACATGTATTTAGCAAGGGCTATGTACATACCAAGGGTTGATGAAGGGATGATCATTTATACAACTATGCCGGCTTAATCTTAGTTTCAAATTAAAATTGTAGTGGCACACCGTGCAAATCTATATGTATACTGCAATCTCAAAAGAAGGCCTTTAATTGTTATTATATTCGTACCATCTATAATGTAATCTTAACGTGCTATATAGTATTGTTTTCCATCGTTTACTGTGTGAATCGATGCTACACTTATACACTTGACCAGAATATTTCACATCATGTGTTGAAATCCCATAAGCCTTTAATAGCTTCTTTGCTTTTCTCTCTTATTTCTGTTTTTTTTTTTTTTTTTGCTTGTTTATATTTATGACAATCCTTTCAAAATGGTTAGTCATATATATTTCGATCGTCACCGAGTTATTATGCCAGGATTTTTTTTTTATCTCTTTCTTTCCGTTTTTTTTTTTTAAATAATTTTTTTCTGTGGCTACTATTGCAAAGATATAATGCTTCAAGTTATGATGAAGGTTTATACATGCAAATTATTCCCGTGATTGATGATTGGCGCCAAACTTTTCGCGCCACTGGTATATATTGTTTGATACGGTATTAATACTCACCGATCGATGTCTGAGACATATATATATATATATATATATATATATATATATATATATATATATATATATATGCAAGCCATATGTATGTTAGACAATTTTATGGAGCTTTCGCTCGATTTTCTCGTATTTCTGGTGATTGGCATATGGACAGCAATCGGCTCCATTTGATTAGGTTTGGAGAAAAATGATACACTGAGGGAGGAAACGAAAAGACTTTTTTTTGTGGAAAACTTTATCAGTAAAAAGAATGACATGTTTTGACGGAGGAAAAAATAAAACTTATGATTTGTGATGGTAAAGATAACGACGGCTTGAATTACTTTGCATGTGAGGCTGAACGGGGGAGAAACATTTGCAAATATGAGATAAAGTTTTAACAGAAAACAGTTTAAAAACTATAGCAACATTTTCCCCTTTTTTGTCTTCCTTTTTGAGAGTGGCATTTAATCAGAGAACATTAGAGTGACTTTTATGGTACTTCATTTAAAAGTTTGTCAAAATTAAGTTTTGGCTGTACGGTTGTATGCGGAGTGTCTTAAATGACATCTAGAACGTTATATAGAAGTTACAGTTATTTATGTAAGTTTTGATTGGTAGTAATCAGGGACTGGGTGGAATGGGGTCGGGTATGGGGATGTAGCCACATGCCCCCCCCCACCTCCCTCCACACACACCCACCCTTTCGACCACGTAGTATTTATTACTACAACTTGACGTGTTGACATTATATATCGATACCGTAATATCAAGATTAAATATGCCTCTGAAAAACAACATTTCACGCCATAAGTTGTACTTAACGTTTCTGTGGGACTGACCCCATACCCACTGCCTCTACATCAGAGTCGGTTTCAACGGGACACGATTGTTTTATGTGAACACACTTAACATCCTACTTTGAAAATATGAAGAAAAAGAAAGTAAAAGGTTTCAGATCCTAGTATATGGCACTATGACATCACATACAAAATGTCAGCCACCCCGCCCCTCCTACCCACAAATTCGACATATCTCAATATATTTCTCTTGGAGAACCCCCCCCCCCCCCTTGGCATGGCAGTCGGATTCAACAACCCCAGCAACAGTCAAACCCACACTGACCCCTTTTAAATCCTGGATCTGATAGTTATCTATCACCATTTTAAGGTAAATATTTGGGGTTGTGTCCCCTTTTCACTATTTTAGAGACATAACCACATTGGTGACTATACAGCAATGAACCATCTCTATCCCGCTCAGAGTGAATTCTAGACTAGATCATTGATAATTGGATAGAGCTAAGGTTCAGATGAAGCCTCGTTTAATTGATAATGAGATAGAGCTAAGGTTCAGATGAAGTCTCGTTTAATTGATAATAAGATAGAGCTAAGGTTCAGATGAAGCCTCATTCATTAATAATAAGATAGAGCTAAAGTTCGGATGAAGTCTCGTTCATTGATAATAGGTTAGAGCTAAGGTTCATATGAATTAGCCTCGTTCATTGATAATAAGATATAGCTAAGGTTCAGATGAAGTCTCGTTCATTGATAATTGGATAGAGCTAAGGTTCAGATGAAGCCTCCTTCATTGATAATTGGATAGAGCTAAGGTTCAGATGAAGCCTCCTTCATTGATAATTGGATAGAGCTAAGGTTCAGATGAAGCCTCATTCATTAATAATATGATAGAGCTAAGGTTCAGATGAAGTCTCGTTCATTGATAATGAGCCTAAAGGCAACGGTCTTTCAGTTCCCCCACCCCCCCCTTTCCTTTCGGAGAGAGAAGGGGATTTGTTAATTCTAATCACAACTCATAATTTAACTATAATGATCAGCTTAACAGTTATGCTTTTGGCAATTGCAAGTGACAAAAAAAATGGAAAGGATGGGAAGGTGTGGTATGGCGGGGGAGAGGGAGGGGGCATGGTATGGCGGGGGAGAGGGAGGGGGAAGGAATAGCGATACATGATTCGTGTTTGGTTACGTTTCTGAATGTATTGAACCCATCGTAGCTTCTGAAATTGTCCCAAATTCCAATCATTTTGAAAGAAATAATATGTGTTTGGAGAAATTTTACACACGTATGCACAATTAAGCACTGATAATTTACTATACAACAAAATGATTTCACGAAAAAATGTAACAATTAGGACATCACACCGTTTAATAGTTAATGATTTTGTTTTTGTTACAGCCAGTGGTTCACTGTACTTTATTTCTAACACTAAAAAGACATGGTACAAAGCGCAGGTGAAAGTTTAATCAAGCATAATGAAAAAGCAATCGAAAAATTCACAAGTATAAGCGAAATATTGAACGCCCTAAATATGCTAAAAAATAACAGGATAATTCTCACCTCTGGTCAAAAAGATTTATTTAGGACTGTTTATTGTTCTCTCGGCACCTATTTTTTGTTTATGACGTGTTACATAGTCTTTATATCCAGCAGCCTGAGTGCGTCGCTTCCGTGTAAAGCTGTTCCAATAATTAATCTTCCCGGAGAACTCCTTTTGTCCTTTATGTTTATTTATTAATGGTCGAATTAATTTCAGTAAACAAAAAAACACAAAACTGATGGGGTAAACTGACAATATTTGAAAATAACTGTCTATAACATCAGTCATATGCATGAACACAAATAAAGTTCTTCACCCTTCCAAAGAAAATATGTTTGCGAGGAGAGATGGAAAGGCGCTAATTGCGTTTGGTGACTTAGTTATTAAAATATATTCCGCTTCCAAGTAATTTTAAACCTAGCCCTGAATCAGTCATTTAGAGCGTAACAGTCAGAAGTTAAACAATACAACAACAATATACACACTTTATATATATGACTATATATATAACTATATATGATTATATATAACTATGTATAACTATATATATATAACTATATATATAAAAATATAAATATAAATATATATAAAAATATAAATATATATATATATAACTATAACTATATATAACTATAACTATGACTATAACTATAACTATGACTATAACTATAACTATATATATATATATATATATATATTTATATATATATATATATATATATATATATATATATATATATATATATATATATATATATATATCTATATATATATATTGTCACAGTCTGTTACCCTGTTTAATAATTGCTTGTTGACTATATATTTCTTCCATCCGTATTACATGAGGCGCTCTCCAGCCGACTACGTATGTCCAAAGGTAACTGCGTATGTGTATTAGGTGACAACATGTATTTGCATAACTAAATTCCTGCACCTCAGGTGCCTATTGTATTTAATCATGCATGGAGAGTGTTCCCTATTGTTAGTCTTGTACAGCGTTTGTACCCTTACGATATAGTGACATTCTTTAAGAAAACAGTGAAAAAAGTTGGTTAGGGTGTCCGCGTACAAAGCGGGAGGCCCGGGTTCGAATCCCGGTGGAGGCTTGAAGTTTTTTCACTGTTCTGGATTTTCCTTCTCATTACGTTTTCAATTATATATATTTATTTGCCTTTGTCGTTTACCTCCATTTCCTTAACATAAAGTCTGTTCAAATTATCTCTTTCGATATCCGGCTTCAGAAATCACAAATGATTTTCGAGTTGGTTAGCATCATGTTTGATCTCTGGAGTAAGGCAAAATATGTCACCAAAAACAGAACTAGTATTGTTCGAGACAGGTCTCAAACTCCTACAGTGAAAATTACCGTCCTTCCTTACCGGTTTCGAACCTCTGGACATACAATCAGCGTCCATAGTCTAGTTGGTTAGGGTGTCCGCGTACAAAGCGGAAGGCCCGGGTTCGAATCCCGGTGGAGGCTTGAAGTTATGTCACTGTTCTCGATTTCCTTCTCATTACGTTTTCAATTATATATATATTCATTTGCCTTTGTCGTTTACCTCCCTCCCTTAACATAAAATATATTGCCTATATATATATATATATATATATATATATATATATATATATATATATATATATATATATATATAGACTCCCTTTCTTCACTTGTGAAGCATTCATTTTGTCGTTTATTCCCTAAGCTACCGTACTTCAACAGAAAGCGCAAAAGGTATGTGTAATGCTATATCTAGACATAACGCAGGACATTGGTTGATTCATATATTATGTATGAATAGATATGTTCAGCATCACTGGGTAAATCAACCCATTTTCTTCGCTCCAGTTCCTTCATTTTCCAAAATCAAATGATTCCCTTCTGGACCATTGATATCACATGACTAATGAACCCAAAAGACTAGCCAATCTGAGATATTTCTAGAAGTATAAATTATCCTACGGGGACCTTCGCGGCAATGAAGGTGATACAGTGTGTATATACTCAACATATAAATTTATAAGCTAGCAAAAAAAAAACAAGGACTAATGCGGGTTATAACATGATCGAGAAATTGCGTACAAAAGAAAACTTAACACACTAATGTTGACATCATTTTTAAAGCTGAAAACAAGAAAGAAAAATACTTTAGAACTAAGTCTTATATATATTTGTTATCATGCAGCGTCAATGCATGCCCCAACCTCACCAATACCTCCCCCCACCCTACCCCACCCACCCCACCCACCCCACCCCACACACACAATTTCTGCTCCCACCCTCGATCTCTCGCACAACCATGAGATGGGTTTCAATCGTTTGGAAAAAAAGTGCTTCGTTTGGTTGCCCTTTTTCTATTACCATACAACCAACCAAAAAATCTAATTTGAATTATTAAGCGAAAACTATTTTTACCTATGTTACATATTGTTTTGTTTATTTTAACAAGTTTCAAGGTTTGATTCCCAATCTTAGTTAACACGAGGACATGGATGCTCGTTGGATTCGTCCGTTCGTTCGTTCGTACGTTCGTTCGTTCGTTCGTTTGTTCGTTCGTTCGTACTTTTGTTGTATTTTATAAAAAAAAAATCATTAGAATTGAATTGAACATTTCATTGACATGCAAAGCAAATGTTTAACTCTGCCAGCCGTGTTTTAGACAAAGCCCAAATAATTCTAGGTCTTGATGAGTGGGTGGGTGCGGGATATAAAGCAAACAACACATCGATTTCTTTTTCGTCTGTTGTGTGGTAAACTTGCTGTGCATATAAAGAGTTTTATTGTTTACATATCTTAGTAATTAATTTCAAGTTTTCTCTTGAATCAATCCATATGTACTATCATTTAGCCTAAATTTTGTGTTATAAAGTTTGATCAAATCTATTTTAGCAAAGTAGTTAACAAATCTAAAATTCATTGTTGGAACCTAATTTCTTTCAGTTTTAACACTTTAAAAAAAATATATATATATTATTTTTTTTTTACAAAAGCCAACTTCTCATGTTAGCGTTATATATAAACTTTTGAAGATTTTGCTCAAAATGTTAGATAAATAATGATGAAAATGCAGTTTTGTGAAACTACACAAGACTCAATAAATTCAATCAGCTGTAATCTTCAACGAACCTCCAACCCTGACCCCTCCCCGACCCCCTCCCCCACCCCTCCCATCCCCTCTCCTTTGTGTGTGTCTTGTTTATTGTCTGTTAGGTACACAACCAAGTTTACCATACACAATCAAAAATACAATATGTCCAGTCGATAACTTGATAACGATAACTTGTTAAAGGCGCCCTGGCACTTTCGTTACAAAAACTAATAATTGTCTTGACAACTTCAAACCCTCCCACAGAGTAAAATTACACAGAGGCAGTTTTGTTGTGTTTTTTCCATTCAACTATGGATATAACTCACAAAAAAAGAAAGAAGAAAAAAAAAACAACGAAAAATCAAAACAAAAAGGGAGAGGGTAAAAAAAGCAAGAAAAAAAAATGTCTCGCTTGTCTAAGGTAAAGTTTCTTAGTTAGCATTGTAACTAAATGTTCACGACATCATAAAAAGGCTTATGCGGGCAAAACCCTGGATTTTACGAGGGGCCATCGGCGCCACGGCGGATCGTTGGAAATCGTCACAAGTCATCAGCTTGTATTCATCTTTTCATAAAAACCAACCGGTTTCTTTTGAGTAAGACTATATCAATGGTTTGTGTTCTCGTTTAAATGGCACTATGTGATTGACTGAAATGGGTTGAACGACACGTCTCGGTGCTTTACCGTTCAGTGCACTTTACGCGCGGGGGTAACTTTCGCGAGTTCTACTTTATAGACGATGGCGCTATTCTAGAGAGGGAAATAACGGTGTCTGGAAATCTAAATTGAGTATACAGTACATTTTTACTGACCTCGCCAGAGAAGTGATGATTGTATTAAAGTGGTTTATTCGCTACTGAAACAATTTACTGAGAGAAGGGAAATTAGGAAAGGTGGATAACATAGACACACCATTTCAAATTCACTAATTTGAATTAATTTAAAACTTATTCATTTATAGGCTACGAAATACGTGAAGCAAACATAAGAATAACATGACAAACATTTTATTGCCGCGCACCTTAAAAAATCATTTGTGTACTCTTTTATATGTTTTTTTTTTCTCTCTCATCACATACCCTCCATTTTACTGTTTTCTTTTAACCCTTTAATTTGCTAACATCTGACGTCAAGAAAAAAGTTGGAGGAGGGGAACCCCCCCCCCCCAAACGACAAAAAAAAAATGAAAGCAATGATTGTCATGCAGTCGTGATACCGTCTGCACTTTCCATAAACCCATGAACATTGGTCTCTATCCTAGCTGCCTCATAGGTAACCCAATCACAATCCTGTGTCGGTCCCTTCTTATATTTTATTACTTGGTAACTCAATTTTATCCTTTCAGACATAAGTTCAAAGTAAATTAAAGATTTTTCATTACAGCAATATAAAGTGTGTGGTATTTATCTACACCTCATCAAGTACTTGACATATAGTTGTTATGGTTTTATACGGTTCATATTCCCAACCGTGTGTATACTGTATGTATATAAATGAAGTGGCGAGAAAACAAACAGACCACAAGACGTCTTCTTCAACCACAGTTTCCGTCAACCAACTTTGAGAAAACGGCGAATCCTATCCTATCCCAATTTATAGTGACTAAACCTAATTATAAAAATATTTCAATTATGACACATCTTCTGGATGAAGGTGTTGATTTTTGCACTTTGAGCAGAAAAATGTCCAGTTGTCCAACATTGATATTTCTGTATTGATAGTTATAGTAGTATTCACTTAAACATAAAAAATAAGCAGTATGTATACACACACATACATAAAAACATACATGGCTACTTATAAATCATAGCTAGATTTCTTATACCGAACTAAAACCCTGATTTCTACTCAAACGGTTACCATTTTCAGGCCCCTGATTATCGTACAAGGTGCGGCAGCGGGGGGGGGGGGGGGGTTGTGGGTCCCACAAAATGCCACAGCAGTGATGTTCACCCCGGCATGGTACAACCAAAGACGGCACTTTCAAGTTCAACGCCATCCTCTCCCCCGTCCATATGCGCACACACACAGTAACGGGGGTCCTGATTATTGCCCTCAATATTTAAGCGTATACTAAAAGTTTAAAAAGTTCCAAAGTTAGGGTCATTTCCTGCAAGTTTGGCCGTCCTTATACGAAAGATTAAGACGGCGGTGTATTGAACTACTAAATGTCTCTATAAAATGATAATACCATCAGGGTGATGGTAAACTGCTGGCTGAAGTTTGACCGTGCATGAGTGACCATTATTGGAACTCATAGCATATTTTAGCGTTCTTTGAATATTTCATCTTGTCTTATCTTCGCACAGTTATCTATCCAATACTTTTGGAACGGTGTTGGCCACCATAGGCTTATAAAGTTCCATGCACTGAAGAAAACAAAATGAAGCGAGTCTTAAAGTCAATTAACTGCGCGAGCGAAAACCAAGCGTGCGTTAGTCTTCGCGCTCCGTTGGGAAAGCACGTGTCCTTGCCATTTTGTTATGCCATATCGAATCCAGTTTACGTCAACCAATTTTTCCTTTCCTTTCTTCTCCTTCTTGCCTTTTCTTGAGTAGAAGGAGGATTTCAGACTTCTGAGATGAGGGAAAAGTCAACGAGTTCACAGTAACCAGCAAACATGTCAAGCGGAAGTCGGTGAAGCTTCCTAGGATTTAAACTTAAATCCTCTTAAGCAGCTATAAATGACAGCTCTTGAAACCTTCGAGTACTCACCACGAAATTAATGATCTCTTTTGAAGATAGCCGAACCGGCGGTTTATTTAACGGATTAATCACTCCGAATCAATAAAGCGTTGGATACGCGATAAAGGCAATTTCATACAGATTGGGAATGGAAGTTATCTACAGTTTCGAAGTTAGCGTACAATGACACCGCAAAAAAAGAAAAAAGAGTTAAAACGAATATATAGAATGTCGGGGTGATATGTTGTAAACATCCTTTAAAGCAGCGTGTTGTGTGCCTGTATATATGTACTTGCAACAGCACGTTTGTCCTCCGTAAAGTCACTTTTGTGTACAAAATGCGGCCTAATTCATTGGCATAATCAGACTGGGACTGAAACTTACCGGCCGTTTCGAAGTTAGCGTGCAATAACACCACAGGATCATAGACGATAGGCCTATAGTCGACCCGCCAGTACCAGCAATCAACACATTTAATTCAGTCTGTTTTTTTTATTTATCTACAATTCCCGAAGTTTAGCGCGGCAATGACACGGCAGTGTTATAATGTAAAATGACAGCAGTTTATTTGTGCAAAATAATTAAAACAACTGCCTGTATATTTTGGAAACGACAGCTCAGTTTCTCTCGCCAAGCAATATTAAGTTCCGTGTCATTAAAACACAAATGAATCCAACTCGTATACAATGCTATACCCAACCGCGTATTTACCTGTATAAAGGCCAACCGACGTTGCAACAAGACTATTTGCAAAACATATTTGTTTTTACGATAATTGATAAGTTTGTTAACCAAATGAATGCGTCTGATGTGTGTGTGAGAAGAAAAACAAGCAGAGAATATTGTAGTCACCATATATTGTTACTTGAATAAATGTAGGATGGGACGTGGAATATGATTACGTCATTTTAGAAATGCAGCGAGAAGTATGTGAAAGACATAAATATAGAAAATATACAATTCTATACAAAATTGGAGAACGCAAAGTGTATTTATCCTTCAACATGTTACATGTATCATGAAAAAGAAAGGGAAGGAAAGAAAGATGATAAGAATTGGTATAATATTTTAGCTGGCGGAAAGAGACTTTAATTTGAAGTAAATCAAGATCGAATTGAAAGCAAGTATATGCGTATATTTACAATTTTCCAGTCAAACATTTTATGGGAAATTTGATGTCATGAAATATGAATATCTTGATCAGGATGACAATATATATCTGCTAATATAATAATAAGGCCATATATTCAGGCAACCATCATAAGGCAACCAACATTACCTTTAGGTAATGTTAAGGCAACCATTCGTAATTTTCACGGGAATATGTCTGATCTCTTGAAAAAAAGTTTTTAAAGTCTTTTAAGGAGAAACAAACCTAAATATCAGTATTGAATGATAAGGTACAGAAAATTAAACTGCCATATACAACTTCGGAATCCACAAAGAGCTAGAAAAATCTAAGTTCCATTTGGGAGATATCACAGATGTAATGTTTCTTCACATGCATGTATAGGCAGAGGACTTGATCAAGTTTAAATGTGACATCATCGATCTACAAAAGCTTCAAATTGTTATATTTTCTTTTATTTTTCTGCAATGTTTATTTTCTATATATAGTGGAGATGGGTTTTTGCAATTGCTGAACTTAAAATATTGAACCTGGTCACATTACCTAATGAGGAAATTGGTTTCATCAGGATCAATACTGTTAACATTTCACTTTGAATATCTGGGAATGAAAAACAAAGAGAAATTAAAGGTCAATATCCTAATGGAACTATGACGTCACGGATTTACAAAGTGACAACTCCCAGACACGTACTTTTAATCCATGACATCTCCCAAACGGAACAAGATTTTTCTGAGATGTTTGGGGTAGTTTTTCTTTCACCAAGATCTCTGTCATATAACCTAGATGGTGATGGTAGGACTTGTGTCCACTTTAATTTTAGAAAGTTTCTCATCTTTAATCTTATCAAGCCTATACATTCACGATGTCACATTTTATTTTCAATCTATTACATCGATGTCACAAACTAAATTGCCAATCCTCAAAATACTGATAGAAAGCACTGAAGATGAGTTGTGTTACTTTACACTTGAAATGTTCCAAACATTTAAAGGTCTGTACTGACACATATAAACGACATAGTCCTTATCACTCTTATAGGTGGTATAAGAAACTATGAAAATAGTTGCAACTCCCATCAAAATCAGTCAAAGATTGACCATTTTACAAGTCTTTTTTTAATCTTGTTTTATATACGAATAAGCATTAATTTAGCTAATTACGCACATTGATGATGTAAACGGAGTGACTGCCTACTAATTAACTGCTGTTATTTTATCCCTCTTATTTTTACAACCTTTGTTTCAAGACACTGACTCCAGGATTGTGGCCTAAGGCAAGTTTTTGAAATGCATGATTGTCTTCTTTGCAAGAGTAAACATTGCATTATTCAACTGACGTACCGTATGTGGGCTTGTAATTAGGGGTTAACTTATTAAGGCCTAAAATAAGACATTTTGATGAGCGCAACACTCGAAGAGTCGAAGTTATAGTTTGTACAAAGTTTAACGAGTTTCCAGATTTATCAAAACTTCAATTAAATGTATAAATCTTGAAAAATGTCAAAAATTTTTGAATAACAACAAATGTACTGAACATGTGCAAATTGGCTAGATGTCCGTGTAGCAGTTTATCAGTCGTTGCTACAATACAATTTGTTTGAAAATTGGTCAATGTACCAACAATATTTCCCAGAAGAAATTTTAGTAAATATAGGGATGGAAAATAAAACGAATACACGGGTATCACAATATGAATGTTGATGGGATTGTTTAAAATGTTGTGCGGATGTCATGCAGTTATTTGTTTAGTGTTTGTTTTCCGTCACCAAAATAGGAAACAACTTTAACCTGACAAGATTGAGTTTTTATTCCCTAGTTATTTCTGACACTGTACTATAGAGATTTGTATTCCTTTGTGATTCCAGGGAAATGGCGTGAAAATATTTAAATCAAATGTCATTGAAAATGATGAGCAATCTGTATTATTTTTTAAGCTCAAGATCAATCTTTTTCCTCTAATTAAGAAATCAACCGATAAAACTTTTGTTCTCCCAAATATTGAAACTGTATGTGGATGTGAAATCTGCGCAACATCTGTAACAATTTCGAATACGGTGCTGAGGGGGTGGCGTGGGGTGGAGGGGTTGTGTAAAGCCCACTCCATCGATGCGATACCCTGCTCCCGAATGCTTAGTAACGTTAGAAATGAAAAGATTTGCTACCAATTATGAGGATTGTTGTATACCCCCCCCCCCCCACCCGCTGTCTCTGTGCTACGGTGTGCTCCAGCAAGTCTTGAAAGACATTGAAAGAAATGATATCGATTCTTTGCGTAATTCAAAACCTTGATGTCTGATATCTTCTTCTCCATCTGATGATATATGGGGTACTGTCCAACCGATTCATAACTTGCTGACTTTGATGGTGTTTTCAGATTGCTTTACCGATGGCACATCACTTTTCTGTCACAACTGTCAATTAATTTCAGCTAGTTGATAGCGCATTAGTTCTGATTATTTTCTTCAAAACATTTTTTTCCCTCCCTTGTTTCTCTCTCTCTCTCTCTGTTTGCAGCCCTAAGCCATGTCGTTCTTCAACTGATATATCATGAAAGCGTTCCCGCCTGTAAATTATCGCTAATTAAACAAACTTGCCATACACATGATCCGCCCAAAGCCGTAAACCTTAGCGCCACGCGTATTTTAACGGACACTGACTCACACAGAGAGACAGATGCCGCGAAAAGATCAATATCGGCTTGGCTACCGCGTCGGATGATAAATGGCTTGTTGAAAAATTTGCCAATGTGTCGGTAGTATGTTTGATGTGCGTCAGAACAGTAACCGATGGCTGCCAATTTTGTGTGTCACTGGATAAGTTAAAGAGAGATGAGGTCAAAGGTCACATGAGGTACACAACTCTGAAAACAGACAGGCCGTCGAGATTTGAGACGCTTGATAGACGAGTGTGAGAGGAAACATTTTTTTTTTCCGACCGAAGAATTTTGTACCTAAACTAAATGTATGACGTATATACACATACACATGTAAAAGGTCTGTGCAGTGTCCTGGTTGAAGTAGGGTGTATGAATATATGATTGATGTGCCACCTCATGTACGGCAAATTAGCACGGCAGGACTTGACATGAGTGACCTAGCCTGACAGGTTTCTGAAGACAAAGCCAACTACATTCTGACAAAATGTTGACAAAAATGACAGGGTGTTTCGTTCCTCAACGTCTATCAGATTACTAGAGTGATTGCCAACAACTATAGAAACCCACTGAAATCAAAGGGCCTAAATAACTACTGTGTCTGGAAACACAACATGTGATGAAGTATAGCCAAGCATAGTATATCATGATATATATATATATATATATGTATATATATATATATATATATATATATATATATATATATATATATACCAGTGATATATATATATATATAAATGGTCGAATTGATAAAGAGGGTGGCATTCAGAAGTAATGATACCTCGCATCAAGGAATTCAAAGGTTCGATCCCTGTCTGCCCAAACTAAGATGGGTGTTTCTTTCGTCAAGAAGTTATCCACAGTTTACCATCTGAAATGGCTTCCACATTTAAGGGAAACAAGGAGGGGGATGAGGGTGGATAGCCACCGACGTGAATTGTAATTAGTTACAAGCCATTTGGCTTCTCAAACATGCATATTATGTGCCTACTAAACGTCGTGGATCATGTCCCACTCATCGCCGGTCTGTTTTATTTTGGACTATACCATTCGATAATAGGTTGGCTTCGAATTTAACAATGGTTAAAGGTTGGCCTAGATTATAGATTAATATTAATATAAATAATATTAATTCAATTAAATAGGTTAGGGATGTGAAGTGTCGTTCTCAAAATAATTTGAAAAACGACAAAACAATGACTGTTTTAGTCTACACAACATCCCTCTCGACGGGTGGGACATATTCTCAGGCTCATCTATACGTTAAAGTATTGCTTGCATGGTAATAGTAAAGGTATGGGAAGGACTTGACAGCCACTCAACATTCATTGATAACTAATAAAATACAGAATATTTTGTTAGACAACTTTGGCCGCAACAGAACGGTAACTGTTTCACAATATCACACCAATACTGAATCTAGAATATATACATATATAAACACACATATATATATATAGTTATATATATATAGGCCTATATATATTGGCCTATATAGGCCTATATATATATAAATATACAATATATATATATAGGCCTATATATATATATATATATATATATATATATATATATAGCAGATATTTGACATGGGGGTCAAAACTATATAATTTGTATATAAAACTCTGCACGGAAGTTATTACTGTGATAAAGTGATTGGGTTTTATAGCCAATATAATTATATCCTCGTGATAAGATTGTCCGTTTCATAAGGTTTATATATCGTGATCAGTAATTTTATCCATCATTTCAGGATACTAAAAATTGCTAAATAGTTTTAAGACTTCTTTCCTGAAGTTTCTGAATCTAAGACACCGACTGAGGAATGTCCAATTAGACAATGCATTTCTTAACAATCAAAATGCTTTAATGATGACAGCAATACGTATCTTGAAGTTTCAATAATACTGACCATTATTTGACTTTGTAGCATATTTGGCGGGAAAATATAATCGATAGCTAAGAAATAAGTAAATTAAGGTCATTATTATTGACGCCACTAAATGTTAACGTGTTTAGAGATACTGTTAAAAATATCCAAATATAATCTCAGACATGTCAGGAATAACCTACCTATATTACTGGGTTAACATTTTACATTGGTACATTGTACTTATTCTCATCATATACGCACTGACTGACTGACTAAGAAATTGAATCGTCCACTTTGAAAATTCGTTATGTCTGTGAATAAGTTGGTTGTCACTATAGGAATGTAGATTTAGTATATGTGTTCTTTTGGAAACCGTTAGCAAGTTATAACATGCCCATTATTTTGGGAGCACCTATTTCTGAAATCGAATGACCTTTAAACTGTTAAAGATGGACCTTCCCTGAGGCCGTGCAGTATATATACCACGTGCTTTTACAAGCAAGTCTTCAAAATAATTAACGAGCAATCAACTTCTAACAGATTCATACCGACGTGATTGGGACTTCCTTAAATTTTTGCTGATTCACGCTCAACTGTAACATAATGATTCTAGTTTCTCCAGAGCGAAAGCATGAAGCTAATATCTCCACATAAAAGGTCAATCAACAATTTTACGATATAGGCCTATTCGTAGAAATTAAATATTAATGAAGCCTAGCCTATATTAATTTATGTTACTGTCATGCTTCGTAAAGTTCAAACAAATAATTGGTCATAATTATTGTACATTTACTGATCAGCTCCCTTCTCAAATATTCAATTTCATTTTCCATTATAACATCTCAATTATTATTCGATTGTGTATAGTTTTGAACAATATAATAGTTTCATTTATAGGCAAGTTATATTCTTATAGGAACCGCGAGAACGGTTGATAGTGTTCATCGATGTACACGAGACTCAGATATCTTTAATTAATTACATATATCTTCAACTCATTAATAAAATCCAAAACCTTTCGCAAAACGTGCCGCTGTAAAGTCGGCATCGTTGTTTTGATGACGTCATAGTATATGACGATTTGTATTACAGTGTATATGGACGAGAAAATGACAATAATTTCTATAATTTTTAATTGATCTGTATTTAACTTTTTTTTGGGTCTGTCAACTGCACCAGACTGTAGATAGCCATGATTATTAAGTTCACACATCATGATATATCACTCCTCCCCTCAAAATATAAAAAAAGACAGAAAGAAAGGATATAAATCTAAATATATAGAGGAATATTTGCGTCTACAAACATTTCACTGCTGTTAATTATTGATTTATTAACGGTTTAAGAAACTACATAATATTTTAACCATCTTTCTTCTCCAGTCCTTTTTCCATCTTACTTTTATTTTTGTTTTGATTTTTGTTTGTTTTTGTTTGTTAATTTAGAACGCGCCAAGTAGTAGCAAAATAACTTTGAGATATTATTGTATATCAAATATGTAAAGAAAACTTCACTATAATAATGCTTAAAATGGCATGATTTAAGAAAAGTGACAAGCTGGTCCAAAACGAAAGAAAATTAAACTCTAGCTTTAAAGAAGCATATATACTTAGTTCCCTTTGAGAACTGTCTCTCATTTATATTCAGTCGATATTTAAGTCCGCCTATATATAATCAATTTCTTTAAACTTCAATGAAACGAAAAAGTCTGCATTTTTCAATTAAGGTAACTTTCTTTGCATAATTGGGTAACATGAAGTTTTTGTCACCACTAAAAATTATTTGCGTCAAAATTTGTAGAAAAAGAGAAACTACCGTAACGAACAAACAAACAAATACCAAGACACAAACGTAAGCCAAAAATCAATGCCCGTTTGTTCTATCAACATATCCACATGCATGTAATGCATAGGGCAAGTTAAGAAATTTATATATATATATATATATATATATATATATATATATATATATATATATATATATATATATATATATATATATATATATATATATATATATATATACGGATATATATCCTATGAATTATTTAATTCAAGTCTATTATGTACAATAACAGGCATAATAAATCTTTTTTTAGCTCCACATTATGTGAGTTGGGTTAGATTTATTGGTTTACTGTTGTTCTTTTTTATCGCCCTTCAAAGTCGAGGGACAAATTTCAAAACTATTCTAAGCATTTGCATTTTGTCCTCCTCCAATTAATCACTCTTCTTGTTTTGCTGTTTTTCATCTTCGGTTTAAATATACTTTCTCTTCTATAATATATACTTCTTTTTTTGTTTTTAAATATTTGTAATTTTATATATTTTGCAACTGTTTGCACATTTCTTACATATTTTTGTCAATCCTAATGTTACGATATAGTTTAATAACAAATGAAGCGTCCTCCTATACCCCCCCCCCCCCCTTACCAAACCCATCCCTCCTCCAAAGGAAATACAAATAAAACCCAAATAGGCCTACGTATAGACAAGTGAGGCAGGATTAGAATTTCAGTTAATATTATATACTACTTCCCTCAAAGAGACAAGTCGAATATGAAGAATGAAGGGGGGGGGGGGGAGACACAAGGGGGAGGGGTGGGAGTAGAAAACAGATAGCATGAAGAGAGAAAACAAAATAATTTGAATATCAAGCTACCATCGCCATATTTCGATTTTTTTGTCTGACAACATGGCAAACTTGGGTTGAATACTGAAAAGGTTATATGCTGTTCTCAGATCCTAAAGTCCAAAGTTTTTTTTTCTCGTAAATTTATTTTCGATCGATTTTGTCTGACACTGTATTTAGTTATAGCGTATATAGTAAGTGCTTATATACAGAATGTCATTGTACTTCACGATGAAAACACGTCCCTGGCGACAAACGGAAAGTCTATGGTGCCCCACTGCGCTAGCGTCCTTTCAATCTGCCAAGATGCTGGCTTGTGTTCCACGTTTCATTTCGGATCTTTCTGCCACCCAAATTGCGCGTCCGCCCACTCTTAATTGAAACAATATTTCCAATAATTTTTAAATTTGGGGGAGATACTGAGCCTTCGACTCCTTGTCCGTAACAATGTGTCAAGTGTATAGATCGTGTACAATGAGGAGATGTCACTATGTGGCCGTCTGAGGCGGCTAAGCTCAAAGCGATTGGATGTCAAATTCAATTTGGGTGGGAGTGATATTTTGTGCGTCGTTGCAGCATATTGTAGATTGATGATGCACACACACACACACACAGAATGTCACGATGACCCTTGACCTCGGTAGAGCAAATACCATACTGCCCCAAGTTCAGGCTATGCTGCCAGCTTCCGTCCTCGATCATGTTAGGGAAGAAGACACCGTACCATTTTTGGGGAGTGACTCGACGGGACCGGGATGAGTGGGAGACATTGGAGGACCAATGTCCTAGGTGAAGGTTGAAAATTGGTTGGAAGATCCGACAAAAAGTAACCAAAGTAATTAGACGCATGGATGTAACAGTAGTTAGAACACATCATTATAGTAAACCGCCGCTTATATCCCTTACACGACAGTCGCGGCGACAATCCACTGATTCTTGTATACCGACGAGCTCGGCTGCATCATGGGACATCGCTGTAGTCGGTTACATATCTTGTAAGACTGTAGTCTACGAACGCTTTCATTGCAATATCTTTCTGATGTAATACGCCAAGCTGGTAAGAAAACTTGACTATAATGGCTAATAATGAAATGGGTACGGTGAAATGGGAGTTCGTTTTTTTATGAATAATTTCATTCTAAGTATAACTGAGCATGGATAAATACTTGTAACGACAAAATCATGAAACATCGCATACGAATATCAATGGAAATATTTTATCTATCAAATTGTTATTTAAGACCTATAGTATTTGCATCCAGTCACATTGATGAAGATGATTGTGTCGTGCGTTGTTTTTAAGGTTAAAGGTTTTTTTGTTTGCGTAATTTATTCGGTAATTTAGCCTAGGCCTATACCAATCGCTTGATCAAAATACAACTTCCATGCAGCTAGACATTATTAAAAGAAAAAGGATGACTTGAGGAAGAATTTTATTCTTGATATGTTACAGTCAATTAAAAAAACGTGAGGACTATTGTACTGTTTCTAAAACTATCTCGTTTTCAAGATAATCTTCTTAGAAATATTCTAAATCCTTGGAATGCTTTATTAAGGATAAATTGTTGAGGACGTTGGCTCCTCAGTGCAGGCCAGGCTTAATGGTAATGCAAATCCTCTGTTCATCAATTCTAATAACTCAACCAAAATGTGTGTTTTTTATGAAATTTGTATAAACAACAGATCACACTTGGGCAAAGTTCAACAGTCAACACCATATATATGTCTTTGACTATTTCGTAATAACTTCTATAAACATGACATATTTGGTCATATAGAAGTCTTGATAAGTTTTTTACCCATTGAGTTTTTTTGTTGTATCTGAATAACTTACCTAACGTTCTGTACGATTTAGACTATATAGTCCAGTCACTTCAGCTGGTGAACCTCACCTCTTTAAACGGTCATTGTGCTATTGAGTTACAACCTGCACTGATAACAGTACTTTTTTTATATTTTATTTTTTATATATAATGGTTTTCAACATTTATTATTAACTTGCCTTTAAATGAACAGTAAAGAGTGTGTGATTATTTAATGCTATACGAATCGCAACATTGCATAGACACTTTCTATATTAACGTTTATGACATACTAAGGAAAACCGAAATTGGGAAATTTTGGAAAGTTCTCGACTTGACTGTTCATTTTTTGAAATGAACTAAATTGACATGATCCAAACTAACGACCTGTAAATTGCCACGGGATATAAGTATCGAAGAAGGTCGTAAAAGTTGATAAAAATACAGTCAAAAAAGGCTGCTATAACGTTCAAATGTATAGTGTCGATATACTCTGCAGAGATGTCCTGCGGTCTACAGTAGAAGCTACAATCGATTGAAGACTAACAAGTAAGATGTGACGCTACAGTGTTTCTGATCACCTGGACACGTCTTGGTTGGTCAGTGACGTGATGGTCGGTGACAGATCAAGCAAGTACATAGATGAAGGAAGATCGTTACAGTCTATTTCACTTGATGTTGATGACTCTAAAACAAGATCGATGAATGATCTAATTATAACGTTTGGCAACATTGAACCTATTGTGTTTTAATTCTTATAAGTATAGCCTTCGATATGGGCCTTATCTGCGACAGGCCACAACTTACGTTAAGTTACGTTACGTCACGTTTTGTATCAAGTTCCGGGCCAACATGCAACACATCATCGTCATCTTTCTTCGTCATCGTCGTCTTCATTATTATAATTCTCATGGGGGGGGGGGGGTAGGGGGACGGAAGGGGCTGATATTGTCAAAGAAATATATTCATTGGTAATTTGGTACGTATTAATTTAAGATGGTCCAGTTGCTATACTAATTTCAAACGGTTAGATTGAAAGTAAACCAGTTTGACTGCATCTTCAATAAATTAAATTGAGAGTTATTGCGTATTGAATGGATTGTTGTTATGTCATTGAACCATCTTATGAAAACATTATGATTTGTTTTTAAATTGTTCATGACAAGGCGCCGACCAACTTGAATGAGCTGTTGACATGGCGTTGTAGTGGGCGCATTCCGGACCACTTCGAAACCGGACCACTTCTTCTTTTACCAATTTGGATTGTTTTAAGTCCCAATCTACAAGTTGTCTTTTTATGATGTATATATACTTTAATGACTGATCTCGTTTCAATTTGTCTTTACCTTGTATATATTAGTTTCATTGAGTTACTGATAGATTTATTGATTGATTTTCTAATTTTGCTTTGACGACTTTATTCCTTTCACTACCTCTTATGTATCTATATATATATATATTATATGTAGATTTTACTATAATCTTATGTAAAGTGCTTTGAGATATTCGTTTATGTAAAGCAATATATAAATATATATGATATGATTATTGTGATTATTATGATTGTGATTATGATTATGATTATAATGATTATATTATGATTATTATAATTATTATAATGATAATTATTATTATTATTATTATTATTATAACAATTTTTATTTGTAACAGGTCACTACATTTTGGCGGATAAAAGGGTTTGTCTACTATGCTATTATAGCTCTAAAGTAATATAACAATCTCTGATAAGCAGATATTCAAGGACTCCCAAGTGGGGCCTTTTTCATATCACGTCCAACCAGTTATACTTTGACGGTCAGATCACAAGGTTCCTTTTTATAGCAAATGAATGGAAAACAGATCAAGCGAAATATGAAACCACAACATTTCATAATATAACCTTGCTTATTGCACAGTGTGTCACCTATACCTCTCTATGAGGGGGAAGTTTACATGGCCAGCTGGTTGGTGCAATGACATTTCATATTTTGGACCCCTCACGTGGGTAGAGGTGCTACGAAACTAGTTTATAAAATTGACTTCAAAAGAGCTTTTCTTGTAAAAAAATTGTAGCGACCTATTTGTTGTTAGGAAACTGTGTTTGTACTATCAATTTATATCAACAAATAAATACTCCCCTCAACACATTTATAATTGGTGTCAATGTACGATATTATTGTGTATGGCACACTTCAGTCTCCTACTGTTATCAGGCCAAGTCTCGGTATAGCATAACATAGGTAAGAGTGAAAACCAGCTGTAATTTCCTTTTACTTTGCCACAAAATCTGGTGGAGTCATTCTCGACTGTAATAGAGGGAACATGTGGTATTTTGCAACATAATTCAAATCCATATACACATATAGGCTACATATAATAATCCATATACACATGTTAGGCTACATATAATAATCCATATACACACACATGTTACGCTACATATTGTGATACGTATATGCTATAATAAATTGTCACATAGCGACTTTTGTCAATGAATGAATGAAAGAACTAACGAACGAACGAACGAACGAACGAACGAACGAACGAACGAACGAACGAACGAACGAACGAACGAACGAACGAACGAACGAACGAACGAACGAACGAACGAACGAACGAACGAACGAACGAACGAACGAACGAACGAACGAACGAACGAACGAACGAACGAACGAACGAACGAACGAACGAACGAACGAACGAACGAACGAACGAACGAATGAATGAATGAATGAATAATAAACATGATTTTCAATGTAGTAGCTCTGTTTGTCTAAATTGCATCGATACTAACCATTGAAAAAACAAGGATAATTTATTATGTTGTCCACGTATGACATCCCAATGTATTACATAATACACTGATCCAAATGAAATGAATAATTCCATATTTTTTTTTGGGGGGGGAGGTGGGGGGGGCGTTAGTCTCAGGAATGGAACGAGTAATCAAGAGGGAAAGTGGACCAAATTGTTTCGTTCTGCTTGTATTGTATTATACCTTTGTTTTTCGGAATCGTAGATTTCTTTATACCCTTTCATTTCGTGGGAAATGTCCTGATCAATATTCCGATGTGTCTCTCTCCTACTCCACACACCCACCTCCTTCCCCTGTATGGTGTCTGTTAACACTATAAGGTCAAAGAGTTTCCTGACTTCATCGGTGGTGATTAAAATTACGTCATCAATAACTAAACACAAGTGGTAAGGTCACGGCCGAGAGATGGCGCTGTATCAGTATCTGAAACAAAGCCTTATTTCCACGACTCTGATTTGCATACAATACTAGGATACCGTATACAGAAAGACTGCATAATTGTATGTGAATAATGTGCCGGTGCTGGTTGGTTACTTTAGGGAATATTTTCAAGGTCGAGATGATGTGGGAAAACATGAACATTAAAAAACAAATATGTTTGCATTGAGTTTGGTAACCTTTTACTTATTTTGAGACACAGACACGCGCACGCACACGCACAGAAATCATTTACCCTGCAGAATATTAACTGCATATATATATAACAAATGGCATTTTCAAGATATAATGTATAATGAAAAACTGTCGAACATATGGCAAAAGGATCTCAGTTTTTTCTTGCAAATTTTGTGAAATTTATACCAACTAGCATGATAAGTTACAACCGGTAGCTAAGTAAACCTGTTTGTGCTGAAATTCATGAAAGATGATACTGCACATGGTACTTTCTTATGCTTATAGTATAGGCTGTAAAGGTTTGATGTTGGAGGAAAAACAATATAAGCTACTGGAAAAAAAATCGTATGCTACCACTGCAGAAATAAGAAACAGAGTGAAGGTTAAAATAGTGTAACGTTCCAAATAAAAAGTCGACACAAATCGGACTGGTTCAAAATATTAGTTTTTTTTCTGTCGTTTTAACTGAAAAAAATCCACTTTATCATTCCTCAGACTCAATTATAGTGCATTTTATTTTTTTCACTTTAATTTTCGGTTGTTAATCCTCGAGTTATATGTTACTTCAAACTAAAAGACGGAATGATGCTAAAAAATACATGTGACGTTGAAATCAATCTCCTTTTTTGGCTACAATATACGAGCCTCTCTTAGCTGATGGTTTATTGCCAATTTAATGTCCATACTTAATTTATTGCTGCATCATCACGAAATGTAATATTGATAAATCTTTATCATTAACGTAAATGATAATATGGAAATCGTGTGGCAGATTTGCTATATATTCTGATATCATACTATAAATATGCCAATAAAAGTATGCAAGTGTTTCCGTTTTGTTGTTCTTTCGTTCTTTAAAATTTCCTCAGGTTAGTAAAATGAGATGTTTATTTCACAATACCACTTAATAGTTATACTTTTATAGTTGTAAACAGGGAAAACTAACTTCCGATTTGTATAAAACGCTGTAGTCAAGAGATCACCAGTAATGAGAATAACTGTATCTTATTGCAGTTATTCCTGATGACTAGATGCACTTTTTTGTTGGTGAGGTTGACAGCGTTATTCTCTGCATGACTATATCCTGGTTATATATATATATATATATATACACTATATGAGTATTTGTGTGTACATATATATATTATATATAGTTATAATATATATATATATATAATATAAAGTACATATATATATATATATATATATATATATATATATATATATTTATGTGTGTATATATATATATATATATATATATATATATATATATGTGTATATGTATATATATGTATATATATATTTATATATATCCATTTGCTATCCATTTGCATAACGTCATCTCAGATAGATGTTGTCATCAAGAACTTGACATGAACGCAAAGTACGCACTATATACGGTACGTATATAATATAGTAAACGAAAAATAGCGTATTGAAACAGAACTAACCCGATAAGCGGAAGTAAATGGTATGCATTATCCCAGTAGGTGTAATTGACAAGTCTCCTATATAGGCCTATCACTCAGCCAGCGTCGCCAATCTCGTCCGATTAATGAAAGGCTCGTTTTCAAACCTTCTCAATTTTTTGACTGATTAAACCAATTGGAACAGTTGACAGTGAGATGTATTGCGCCAATCGTTTGAACTTGCCAAAGTCGTTTGGTTGATTAGATGACATCGTTCATGGAAGACAGCCAATTTTATTTACAACACTGACAAAGAGAGAGAGAGAGGTGCAGAGAGAATAGTAGATGATAGAGGAAGGGGAGCTGGAGGTGGATAAAAACATAGAAATCAAAAGGGAAACTTAAGTCTGAAAAAAATGATTCTGTTGTAGGCTAAGTATACCACTTAATGCTTTATTGTTTTATAAAAGAAAAAAATCTAGGAAAGGAGAAAAAAGGTATCGTGGACGTGTTGTAGCCTATTAGCGTAATAACATCGTGAACATTATGCGACAAAAAAAGTCTTTCTTAAAAAGAAGTGGAAAAAAGCCACTTAAACACGTATTGAAACCCTGTGGACCTTTTGTACATCAGTAGTATATAGTACGGTACCATAAGTCCTAGACTGTATTTGTTTTCATATATATATACATCTACATATATATCTATATATATTAATTTCCATGTCTTTTTTGTTATTTTTAGTATAAATCGATGGTAATTATTCAAAAACGTTCGTAAGGAACGATTGTACTATATAAATGTATACTTTAATGATCATACGTTTGGTTGAAAGTGGACCATAATATTCAATTTTAGTTGTTTTGATGAAGCGCAAATGCACGCTAAACAATTTAAGACATCGTCATTAAAGTAGACACAAATGAGCCTATATGAGATATATCTCAGCGAAGAGCAACCCCTCTAAAGAGCTAAGAAAAGTCTTGTTCCTTCTGTAGATATCCTTGCTTAAAACTCGAGCCCAGGAGCTAGTGTCATTTTGTATGACACTATTCCATATTCAATATTTGAGATTTTAGATTCCACGACCGCAAGACTCATTTCCATTAAGAAAAACATTACCAATTGAAGCACATTTGGCTCGATGATGCCATAGTTATAGACTTGATCAAGTCTAACTAGACTTTATCAAGTCGTTTCAACCTTAAGCGCTAAGGGAAATTAAAATCTGTGATATCTGCAAGTATAATGAAAAAGTTCTTTGCTATTTGGTTGGAGGAAGTTTTGTTCATGCCAGAATTTTTTATCACATAAACCAATTATGATGGTTAGATTTTGTGTATCCTTTAACACTGGTAGGCTGCAGTGTGTGATATTGTTATCATTGCCTGTAACCGAGGTCCGTATATATTTAATACTTAAATACAGGTCTCATCGGAATGGAGATGAGAAAAGGAGAGAGTGGGAGAAAGAGAAAAAAGGTTGATATTAATTTCATTTACGAATCGACGATCACCTCCTACAGAGTCAGTATATGGCATTCTATTTGTGCGAATTATTGTTCAACCATGCGCATTCTTATACCGTGCGCTTGGTTTGGCAAGGATCTATCTTGACATGAAATATGCGATTGAACATCACGCGATCAAAAGCGAGCAGTAAAGATAGGTTTAATTTTATTATTAGAGCTTTCAAGGAGGTTTACCGATCGCTTCAATCTCTATATCATAAACGGTGAGTAGATCATGACACATTCGGACAGGAGATGATATGAAAACAGGGGCATATATATATCTGATGACTAGCATAGGGGGTGGGTAGGGTGGTAGGAAAGGGGCTTGAGCGGTCGGTAAGTGCTTGGATGGAGGTCATATGCCCCATCAGTAAACTAGATTATGGGCCCATTGAATTAGATCATTGAATAGGATCGTTGAATTAGTCTACATGTCAAATATAAACCCTGTACCAACATTTTAATGAACACGCGTGCACAGAAGTTTCCAATCTAGTTCATGATCATCAGTATTTCGATTACCTTCAGTCCCCTCCCCAGTCTCACCCGGCTCTGTCTACCTCCCCCATGAGTCAGATAGTAAACGAATTGTCATGCTTGTTGAAACAAGCATTTATCTGAGCAACCACTGAGTATTTGCCATACCTCTACTTCTCTGTAACGCAACGCTACTAACTTATAATTTGAATTGATGTGAAGGGTCGCAACCACCAGGTAAGAACTTTTGAAATGCTTTAGCAGTTTTTAAAGTATCGTAAAATTGTGCAACATTCTGTCCATCTTGAAAATATGTAACTGCATGTTTGTTGCGGTATAAGCAAAAAATTAGGCTAACATTGTTTCACGCCCAGCCAGCTTCACATATAGTACTGTAACTATGGTGACATTGCACTGTTCCTATCAAATGTTATGAAGTGTTTCTTCTAACCACAAATGACAACAACTTCCGAGCCCGATCTTCACATGCATAGGTTTGAGAGACCAAGGCTTTCCGGCATACAGGCATTGTTGTTGTATAAATTTAGGTTTAAAAAGTGAGGGGGTGGGGTGGGGAAGCTGTAACCCACCATGAAATAACTATATATATATATATATATATAAATATATATATATATATATATATATATATATATATATATACATATATATTTTATTTAATTTATAGTTTATTTATTACTTGCTATCAAATGCACAGAGAATTTACCCGTAGTCTTCTTGCATGGTGTGTGTTCAACATGGTATCGAAAGTTCACATCCACTCTATAAAAAGTGCACAACTGTCAAATCGCAACAATTACATAAATATTGACATCTTTTCAAATCTTTGATATCATCCGCTCTTTTTTACGGTCGGCAAAGCTTTAACTCGGTTGCTACCGGATACAGCAAATCGGGACCACTTACGCAAACGGTCTTCAAATTAAAATTTTGTTTGCAAGGGGAAAAAATCCAGTACCAGTTCCTGCTGTTACAAAGCGTGATATTATCAAAATGAGATGACAGCGGGAAGCGAGGACCAACCTGTAACAAAAACGATATCCTTCATCTGTCAGATTTGATAGGAAGAGATATTGACGACACCAACAAAAATGCTTCATCTTGCCGTTATTAAAAGAACATTCGAAGCAGATGACGTCTCAGAGCGTCACGTCACGTCATATCTATCTGATTGGGGTCAAAATTTAAAAGTTGGTAGACTTTTATTCAGTCGTTTTGATTGTTTTGTTAAAAAAAATCAGGTGGACGGATGAACTGACATGTTGCGTCGAAATTTGTAAACAGCATTTTGGGAAAAGATATCTCATGTCGCCTATGCTTCAGAATTGAGAACCACGTAAAGTTTGAATGGGAAGGGAGAAGGGAAGAGTTGGTGGCGTGGGGTGTGGGGAGGTGATGAATTAGACGGGGGAAAGGAAATTTTGTTTTTGCCAAAATGTATAGCGTTAACGTAGGAAAAGTTTTTCTTTTTAAATATACAATACTTTAGAATCGCATCAGAATTAATAGGATACGTTTTTAGTGTGAGGGTAAAAATAGGGTAAAAATGTGAGAACGACAACGAACCCGTATCTGCTTACATATCTATAGAGCTTTTTTTGTGACTTTGCAACATTTTGATTTATGATACCAGGGAGAGACACTCACGGAAAGACAATGTACCAGGAAAACGTAACATATTTCATTTGCCCAATGAAATCACACCTGGAACGAGGAATTTTTGAAAGAAAAAAAAAATCAAAAATCTGCCAATGCAAAGATGAAAAGAATAAATACAAATTTGAGAAAAACACATATTTCTTTGTTACTTTATTACTCAGTGGTCAATAAAGTGTTATAATGATTCACAATACATAACCAACTGGTTATTCACACAGATCTCTTAGTTAGAATGAGAGTTATTTCGAGTCTCAAATATGAGAGACATAAATACTAAATGTGTGGATATTACAAAGCATGGTTCGATCAAAGTGGCACGCACTCTCATTTACGCCTCCAATACAAGATGGTCGCCTTATGGAGACTGACTAAACGCAATGGAATATATGACTTATATGATTTGTGTAAGAAGACCTCGACATGAGACGGAAACTAAAAAGTAAGGCCCACAAAGACTTTCCCGTAATACTATTCAGTTACCTATACACACGTACTCGGTCCCGTGTGTTTTGTACTCGGCATACTATAAAGGGACAGTTTGGCTACGTGATTAAGTATATAACTAATCTAGTGCTTTAGGTTTCGTGGGTATTTCCGTTATAACTCGAATACTGATATATCGAGGTATTAGTTAATTGTATTCGTAATAATTATGTTGTTGTTTTACCACTATATCTAGATGATCTCAGCTTCAGCGCTAACGAATTTTAACATTCAGGGACATTCAGGGACAGGCTAAACGTATCATCGACGGCCTCGCGCGAAGATTGACATAACACTCAGCCAAGACGACATGCTCATAATTATGAAGCAAAACCTTTCGGTAAACTGTAAAATACTGACTAAAACCGTCCGACAATTCTCCTGATGTTCAGATTACTGCATATATTAATTACAACCAAGGTTGTTTGTTCTTATTTATAATTGATAGCCTATCTGGACAACATTTCTATCTCTTTTTACATTTCAATGCCATCAATGTATTTTAGAGAGAGAGAGAGTAATCTTGGAACGCCGAAGGCCCATCTGTTGAATATCTGGTGAACATATGTACGGTACATCTTCCAGTACATGTGAGTACCCCCGAAGCAGAACGTTATAAGCTAATATCATGGAAAACATCAGAATTTCAAGGTCCCATATATGAAGAGATCTCAAAACAGATTTCATTTGCGTCTTAGCGCGCCTTGTTTTTTTTTCAAATGTGTTAGATGTCGTAAATATCGATGCGCCGTTTCATATAGACGTTAATCGAAGACAACAACATGCATTTGTGGACAGTTTTTACAACCACGACGACGTATAATGGCGTCAGTCAAATATTTCGAAAAGAATAAGTGAAACTTCCAGATATTTAAGGCATTTGAAAGGCTGAATACCGTATACCTTTGTCTATCGTAATAAGATTCCAACTCTCAAATGATTCCCTCACTTATGTTTATTTCAGCAGTGTTATAAAGTCGGATGAATATATACGCCCTCTACTGAAGGTGACCCATCTGGCAACTCGACAGTCTTGACCTACTTTCCTATCGTCGTCAACTTGACTCAAGCAGCATGCATTGTCTTAACAACTAAAATCAGAAGAGATTGGTCTACCAAACCCGAACTGCTTGCACCCCATCCTATGTATGTACAATGACGAAAATATAGCGATTTACGATGTTTATTGAACGACAAGATTTCACCTTATACTGCCATCGTTCAAAAACCCAAACCCGGGAAGTTCTTCCCTGTAACGGACAGAGTCGGTCCTTCTCACCAGCTATGTTTAATGTCAGTAAACAATATGCAGTTGGAAGCATCACAGTCGGGCTGAAAACATTAAGGAATGTACACAGGATCAGTCCTCATTCCTAACCCAGCCCCCCCCCCCACCCTACACCCTCTGGTCACCCTTGGATATGTTACTCATTTTAACCTATTCAACTTTGTCGCACAACTGAGTTTTGCACCAATAGGATTTTAAAAAGTCGTGGGTGTTTGAATTTTGTGAGGAAAAATTCAAAAAATAACAACTGTTAATAAGATGTTTAGCTCATATAAACTTAACTTCTAACTTCACGAACACCACACACCTTAAGAAATCTCATTTTCAGAAGTCTCCTTTCAGCGAACTAAAATGTCTCTTGAACTATTGAAGTAATTACTTTAATCTTCCAAATCTTTGAAATTTTTCAAATCTTTTTGAAATTTTCGCAAATTGGCAAAACAACAAATCGATACTTTTACACCACTGAAAAAAAAAAAAATCTTGTTTGCCTGTAAAATAGTTCAAAGTACTTTTACATCACAAAATAAAACAAAAAAATAGAAACAAATAGCGTAAGAACAGAAAAAAAAATGCCTCATTTCCGGGTCACCTTGCTCTACATTATAAATGATTATTAGAAAAGTTCGTCGTAAGAGAGATCAATGTCAATTTATGAAACTTGACAATGTACAAAACAGTTATGTCTATAGAAATAAAAGAAAAACTCGGAAAGCCGATCTCATCGGATTAGAAATGAATATGTTTATGGAGCCTATTTCTCTTTATATTTACTCGATACGAACTGTCATAATCATTAGCATCACTATTAACAGACGATCTATTTTTCCTTTTTGTTTTTTTTCCTTAAATTAATATGTTTGTTTCAATGTCGAATATCCTCGAAACAGACACGCCTCGGATTACAATAGGTTTCTTTATTTTGTTCTTATAATAATATATTTAATTGCCAAAAAAAAAAAAAAAACTAGTCGTAGAGAAAAACATAATCGAAGTCAATGGATTTTCTCATCAACGGTTGATCAACGCTAATTTTGTAACCTGTCGTGAAGATGGACGAAACAGTTTGTTGGCCAATTGGCCTGCTGAGGTGACCTTGGTGGTGTGAATTTCCTCTTGTATGATACTTATCAACAATCAAAGCTAGTTTACAAATAACCAATCAGGAGTGAACATCAAGGAGCGGTATAGTACAATCAATATAGCTCAAGTTCATTAATATGATAACACACACTTCATTGACATACAGAGAGATAAACAGATAAACTTGCTTAGACCTCAGACTGCACTCGCGATTGAACGGACGGAGATATGGAATGGAAGGGAGGAGTGAGTACGGGGAGGGGTCGTCTACTTTCCGGTTACGTCAAACTTCGAACGCCTCGGAGCAAGGTAGGGCAATGTGTCCAAATATAGCCCTCTTTTTCGAAGTCTTTATTTTGTCCTTAAGTACCATTCATTACTAAACATTAGAATACAATATTCTTTATCACGTAATGATTTCTCAGTTCCCCTTAATGATCTCGGGCCAGCGGCTGTGACCCCCTGCCCCCCTGCCCATATCTCAACACGAATGACGTATACACGCTCTCACGCACAATTTATGATGCAGACTTGAGATTATTATGAATTATTATGGATTGCAGGCTTTGTTATCAAACTTATGATTCGTTATGAAATAAGGAAATCTGTTTACAATAATGGACTGACTGTGTGACTGTACTATTTTCACGTGCATGATTAAGAAAAAAATTCTCAACGGACACACGGCGCGATCGATCGCGTATCTGTTTTTGTTTGTGTGTTGGGGTAGATGGGAGGGGTAAGGCCAGAAATGGAGGAGGGGTATCGCACCATTATAAACTATAAAAAAGGCCGACATATGTTCTGATGTATTGTAATGTTCGTAGTTAGACACTTTGCAAGCTATGTAAGTTGTAAACAACTTTCTCCGCCACGGACTCAATTGCAATATTCTGTTACATTAATGTCACGAGCATGTATCAAATGTTATTAATTACGCAATCGGCTATAAGGTATACAGCTTAGCTGCTTTTATGATTTAATTACAGAAACTATTGGGTGCTAGTGTTATAAATGCTCATTTAACTATCATTAACGCTCGCTACATTTACAGAACCGGACTATAAATTCATATTTCATCGCTTCCGTTCCCATCATGCCTCACACTTCCTTCGAAGTGCGGATCTTTTCAAGGATGCATGCATAAAATAGGTTAGACAGCGAAGTATAAACAAATCTCATTTTTTTCTCTCTCCATTCCTCTTCAAAAATCAAAACTACATATTTCTTTTGTTTTTTATTTATCTGAAACATAACAAAAGGATGACCCCAGTAGAAATCATGATGATGACAATAAAACAGGATTTCTCAAAAAGATCTCTCAAGTGCAGTGCACTTTCGGGGGTTCGCTTCACTGTTTCCGGAGCATTTGGATTTTGCTTAACTGCGGCAAATATAATATGATGGGTGACGGGCAAACATTAAAATGAAGTCGACATGAACAGGGATAGGTTTTATCTCTAGGCTCTGACAGATGCGAATAAGGGAAAACACAGATCAAATAACCATCTCTCCTGACAGGGTTTCTCATTACTTAATTTCTTAAATTTAATCACCGTTAAAAACAATTGAACCGCGCAAATAGGGGATCTTTATGAAATGGAATAAACAAGCCGAAAAAGAAAGTAGGATGCTTATAAACTGAGGGCGTATGTTTTAAATGAATGTTCCAAATCATGTTTGGGATTAGGCGCTGTCATAAAGTATATATGAAAGCCAGTTTGACTTTTTTTTTAAATATTTTTTTTTGTATGGGGGAGGGGTGATCGAAAAAACAACCAAATTAAGCAGGTGGGCACGTAGAGAGGACTGGAAAGTTCACATCAAAATGAAAGTCATTTTGTGACAATTTCCACTGAATCTGTGAAAACAGAAAAGAGGAACAGTAATGAGAAATATATGCAAAGATAGTTAATCTTGTATTGTACAAAAACGTTTCCGTTGGGTACAAGGAACGTGTTATGTCATATTTGAAAACAATAATAATAATAATAACAATTATAATAATAACAATAATAATCATAATAGAATAACAATAATAATAATAAAATAATTACAGAAAGAGCATGAACTATTACCTTTAATGATTATGTGCCATTTCTCAATCAAAGAAAAGAAATTGAATGCAGTATTCATTTTTTTTAAATATTTATCTCTGCGTCACTCTCTATGTACAAACATGGGGGTGGGGGGGAGGGAGGAGGGGATGAAAACATCTTGCATTGAACCGTCTTCTTAGCAATGGAGTATCATCTTCTACTTTATCGGAGTCTACTGTTCATGAACTCAACGTCGTCAAAGGGGATTGTCTTTCCCCAACCTAGAAAAACTAAGGTATTTTAAATGAATGTTTAAATATCGATTTTAAAACGTTACCACACCCTCCCCCTCCTCCATACCTAACTTAGACTTGGTTGACACCGAGCAGTTCCATTCTGATTACAAATTCCTTCAAGAGAGGCTCGTATACATTGTTGTGGTAATATGTTTGATGGAATGTGAGGAATGACAGGAGATGAACGAGGAGAAGACTGAATATAGGAGATTAGAAGAGGAGAAAAGAGGAGAGTAGAGGACAGAGGAGAGGATGGGAGAGGGAGAAGAGAAGAAATGAAATGAGAAGAGAGGAATAAAGAGGAGAATACAGGGCAGAGGAGAGGATGGGAGAGGCAGAAGTGAAGAAATGAAATGAGTAGAGAGGTCAGCGATTGAGATGAAATAACTTCACTATAGGCTATGCAATGTCATTCATGTTATAACTTTTACACTCATACTCTAAACTATTATCTGAATATCACAGAATGCTTAATTTGTGATACATTCATGTGATACAGTTACATCCGTTTCATTTCTTCCAACAGCAACAGAAAAAGGAGAGAAACTTTCACAAGGCAAGCACGGAAAGGGTTCAATTATCAAAATGACTCTCTAGATGAAACCAACGGACCTTGAGGGTGAAAATAAAATTGCTTTGACCCAAATAATGAGACGTTCGGATTCTTTTCTAGCATATTTGGGGCAATGTGGAATCATTTTCAAATATTGGGACAGAATTTGGCCCCGAAACTTCGGGCGTAAAATCCTCAAAGTTTGCGCGAGAAAACCTTGAATGCAAATCCTCTGTAAACATAGACCCATCTGACAACAAGTCCAGCGACAGAATTTTATTTTGTCATAACAGAAGGGTGCTCCAGGGGTTAGGGGTAATATTTGGCCAGACAAACTGAATAAAGTCTAACACTAACAATAGATTTGGTGGTATTGAAATTAGCATATTTGAATAGTACAATTGCTCTCAACTCTGATTAGAAGCATGCGGGACTGAGCCAATGTTGCCATGATAGTCACAGGGGTATATATATATATAATATTACGATTTCAATTATATATATTTATGTAAATATTTATATATATATACGTATGCTACCGCTCTTAGCAAGTCTTTACTAGTGCTTGAGTTTTCTCTGCAATTCTTTGTTTATTACAATTTTTACAATGTCTTATACATTAATAAGGCACATTAAATGATCGTTCTCATTAGGCAGCTGTCTAGTGGACATGGTCTAACCACAGGCTCTGGTTGAGTGCGGTAAAGCTGGGCAGGGGCAAGGGAGTGGGACCGAATGTCAAGCGAATTTCCATGGACCCCCCCCCCACTACCACCCATTGTTGAATTCCTGCAGGCCCCCATGCATATGATCAATAACCAGTCATACAATACATAACGTTTGTTGTATTTTCATTTCAAACTTTTGCTATCATAAATTTGAAAAGCTGCAGCTTGCACTTGGGTTGTACTCCAAGCCACGTTATCTTCACAGATTACTGGATAATAAATCAAACGAACTTAGAAGTCTTTTGTGGAAAAATTTAGTTGGCTGCTCCTACATTTAGAGTAATTACCTATTTAGATAAACTAAGCATTTTGTTTGTGTCCCACAAAGTTAATGTCATATTTCATTTCTGAATTTTCAAACCTTAGGGTTATGATTAATGTCATCATATGTGATATGATTTTAATTTTGACAAAAAAAAACATAGATTTCTTTTTCTCAGGGACCCTTATCTTTCCTTTCATAGTTGAGTATGGTAACACCAGACAGTAGCAAATTCAAAACACAAATGGCAGCTCTTTAAATTTCAAAACAAAGCACAGATTATAAATTCATAAACAGAAGAACATCATCGGTATGAAACTGTGGCAGGCATGGGGAGCAGGCATCAAGTAAATATATCATACCAAGGACCTCAAAGGTGTCTGATAGTGTGAACAATTCATCAAAATCCACACGTGTCTTTTAGTTAAACAATCCTTGGAGGTTTGACAATATAACATGTGAAAGAATAACAGTGGAAGACATACTTGACTGCATCATCATGTAAATATATATAAAGATACAAGTCAAATGCTGTTTGAGATATTACATCTTAACTTATTGATGTGGTATTTCAATCATATAAAACAATGTTAAGACAACACACAGGTTTGGTATGAGAAGCTGTTGAACATGCAATACAAAACAAACGAAGTTGATGTACCATAGACATGGCCAACCGTAATTAATGACACAGGGGGCCACAAAGTGTAAGTTCCATGAGGGGGGGGGGGGAGGGGGAGGCACACAGGTAAGACAAGGTCCCTATAGTCATGCCTGTAAGCAATAAATTGAAGTCACATCTGTTGTTTACATGGGTATCTCAGTAGACAACACTGAAAGAGAAATCAAAATTGCAAAACATTAGCAAAGTCTCTTTGGCTCTGTCTCCATGGTAGTTCAGGGCCTTAGGGATAAAAGTTTCAGACTGTTGCCAGGGTTTCCCTAACTTTATTCCCCACCAAACCCCTTGTGGATGTCAGAGTTGTCCACGAACCCCCAACTTTTCGAGACACGATCTGAGTCATTATTTTACTATAATACGTATAGCAGTGCTTTGTAAAAGAAAAGATCAAGTTCATAGTGTAATATTGTAGAGTTTTTCGATAGGTACGACTTTTGTACATTACTTAATTATATGATATATCAGATTTTAGTTACTCTAGTTTTGACTTTCAGAAACGTCTCACGCACCCCCTGAGATGGACTCACGCAACCCCTGGGGGTTTATGCACCCCAGTTAGAGAACCCTGCCCTAAAGAGTTATAAAACTTCAACACATCTGATGATGTTGTGTGGTCATTCTAGCATGTCACGGGGGGGGGGGGGTACCAATGTTTACAGGAGAATAAGGGTCTGACAGCAAAAATTGCAATGACTTTGTATTTATCATCCTTTTTACAAATATCATATTGATAAATTTATTTCTTAGCTGATTGCCAGAGAGGAGCAGAACTAACACCAGTACAACACCACATTGCTGGATTTAAAAAAAAATGGCAATCACTGCAACTTCCCTTCCAAAACTAGAAATATAGTCTTAACAACTGGTGTTCCATCCATGACAAAACAGCAGGTTTAATTCAGCTATAAGAGATATATTTTGCAACATCATCACACTACCGTTAATTATTTTGTTCCTCAAAGAAATACCCACAGCTGGGCATAATTTTTTCTAACATTTGCTAAGCTATTTACAGAGTTAAAGGGTGTGAAGACTCGCGCACAAAGTAACGTCTCATGCCGGTAATCTGACCTAGTTTCGAATGAGGTGTAACAAAAGTGTTAAGACACCACCATCGATCCCAGAAAATACACACACAGCTTGCTACCGTCGGTAATTAGACACCAGAGTACAGTCAATACATACAGCTACGGTCAATACCCACAACACAGTGTACATAGCAGCGATGGACATCTCAGGTCTAGATAAAAGATAACAAGGTATCACGTTTCATTACTGTCTGCATTTTGTAGCGACAAGAAGAAAACGTCATTTGCAAGCACCGGAAATTTAACTTTTTCAGAGGGTGGCATGCAGTTTGGGGCGAGTCTTCAATGCCTTTAAGTTATTCAGTATGCTGATGCGATTTCACAGGAATTCGACTTGTCTAGTCAGTTACCACCTGACACAACCTTTTGTCGCCATTAGTTGCCACCACATGACATACTGCTGGCATCCTCCTTGTAGAGATTGCCTAATGAGTTAAGAAACTCCTCGATCTCCTCTTCATTAGCGTTGTCATTGGTGGCGCTCTCCTTCATCTTCTTAACATCCGATATTCTTCCATGGAGACTACAAATTGACAAAACGGATAAAGAAAAAAGGTGAGGAGCAGGGTTTCTCTACAGGCTGCAGGTATTTCAGATGCAGAGGGAAGCAAGATCTCAATCTAGCCGACGATCTTTGCACTTATCGGGGTATAGGCTATGCAGGGCCTGAGGCTTGAAAGCATCCTATACCAACAAACATTGAACACTGCTCAATCACTGTAAACTAAGACAACGGTCAAAGGTTATTCTTGCCGGACTGGTTATTTGTGTAATAGCCCCCCCCCCAAATTTTTTTTTTAATGAGAGAAAATAAAAAATGAAACCAATCTTCAAAATTCTTTGGTTTTCATTAATTCTGTACAAGGGTATAGAAGCAATACTTTGAAAAGTTTAACTGGATTGCTACCATGAACAAACATGGGATGTACTGAATAGGACTGTGTCTGGCTTTCACTGACTCCTTGAAGGCAAGAGTTACTTTTATCACCAAAAAAAAAATGGTCACACAGATCGTTCCAATAGACAGGACAGTATACCACCAATACAGTGTGCAATGTTGTAATCGAATGGCTGACAGATCCAAGTGATGAAATGGTTGACAGCAAAATATTGGTCTACTCACACAGAGGGTCGAGACAAACAATTCTAAGTTTGTGTCATTTTTCTAGTTTTTACCAAATGTCGCAATATAGGAAAAAAATTCTCCGTCAATTCTTCAAAGTAAATGTTGCAGTATTACTTTCCGGATTTTTTATATTTTTATTCCTTTTATCTATATATATATTTTTATTCTTTTTTGTTGTTGTTGAAATACATATATTTTATATTTAGAGTGTCATAGGCAGAGCTTTAAGAGTGGGCCCAAACATTAAGCTTAATGTCTCATGTTACAGTGTAAGATCAGATTATGCGCCAATTACCAGGAGGCAAATCTTAAGAGCTTTGATACTGCTAACAGCTGGGTTGAATGTCACCAATAAAGACTTAGATTATCATGTTACGGATTTACAGGGTAATTGAAACGGACAGGAAGCAGACGGAGCACAGTAAGGCACTTTAAGAGGAGAGGAGTAAAAAAAAAAAAAGGAGAGGAGAGATATATGTTATGATTCTTCCGACATGAAACATCGTCGACAGCTTCTGAAATGGGCACAATACGTGGTTGCTTAATTGGTACAAATTTATTTGGAGTTTCAGTTTCTTCCTGAGTTCAGACATTCTTGCTAACTGCCATCGATGTCTTTTCATTTCCTCGCCAGATTCTGTTACACTTACTAAGTGTTCTTCTTAAGCTTTGAAAATATCAGAGTGACATGGGTTGAAATTGTTTTGCCCTTTTCGTTTCTGTTTTTTGTTGTCTCTCTTTTCCTCGTACCTTATAGACTCACCGAGGGCTAATGTTTAAATCCTGTTCTGGCCAAATCTTAGATTTCTTTGCTCTTTGATAAATTTGCTTATAAATTAATTTTCCAGTTACTTTCTCATTGTCTATTTTTTGCTCTGACATCTGCCACCAAAACAAAGATCTCGGGTACCTACTTCTCTTAATAGTTGTCCTGTGATCGAAGACAACAAATTATACATCTGTACAAACGACATCCTTAAGTCTTTGCCATAATGCTCACACAAACAGTAAAATTACTGTCAGATCTTTTATGTTACAATCATACACCACAAGGTATGTTGTAGTGTATGTTTATATGTATCTATATCTATATATATATATTTATATATGTATATACAGTATATATATATATATATATGTATATATATATATATATACATATGTATACCACAAGGTATGTAGTAGTGTATGTATGTATATATATGTGTATATATATATTTTCCAACTCACTACGATTTCAATTACATATATATAGTAAATAAATAAAGAATAACACCAGAAAAATTCCGCTCCCCGACTGGTTTTGTCCTTTGGGACTCATCAGACGAAGGTAGTAATCGAACCCCCGGATCTTGTGTCACAGACCAAAGTCCGTACCACTCAACCACAGTGATTCTACTGGTGTGTAAATGCGTATATATTGGCTTTGTATAAGGTCATTGAGGGCGTATTAACCAAGTGTTATGATTGTACAGAGTGCACCCCTGGTGCTTTGAATCTGACAATTTACACAGAATAACCACTCTTTATAGGCAAGCCAAGCCGTAAATAAGAAATGTGTAGCAAGTGGTATGACAGATATGTAGTAAATAAATAATTCAAACCCCGATTGCCGTCGGGACAATTTTGGAAAATGGCTTTTGAACTGGACAGTTTATGGAGGTAAGAAGAAAAAAACAGAAAAAAAGTTTTGAACATGCTCTGGTTCAGTTTTTAATATTCATAAAACAACATTTCGATCTTATATGAACATTTAGGACAATACTGAATAGCCAACAGTGTCACATAGCCAGATGGAATACATGCATACCGTATGTAAATAAGTAATGGGTGTGTCATGGGCAAGGCCGTGAGGGAATGCCAGGTCAACTGGACTATGCATAGTCAACTGGACTATGCAAGTAAAATTGCTTAACTTCAATTGACATTCATTCAGTGTGTTTGGATGGAATGTTTGCCTGAGATGATGCGGGCTAATATAAAAAACAGTAGCAGCAATTGTGGCGTGGCCCATTATTATTATGTCGATGCAATAGTGACGACACACTCCTACGTACCGTGCAGTTATACTGTGTGTTTCCTGCCTGAATTTAGTAAAAGGTGGCTACTGTGTGTTCCTGGATATTTTTCTGTACTGAAAGTTGGGTTACTGGGTGTTCCCACATGTGTCCACAGGGTAACTTACCAAATGTGTGTTATAGCTCAGGGTAACTTTTTGTTCCCAAACGTTTGTTATAGCCCATCAGGTAACTTCTTGTTCCCAAACGTGTGTTACAGCCCAGGATAACTTAGTGTTCCCAAACGTGTGTTACTGCCCAGGGTAAGTTCATGTTCCCACATGTTTTGCTGCCAACTGAAGAACCGGGAGTTGCTCAACAACTGTCCCAAACTCTACAACCGAGCCATTATTGTCTTCATTTCCTGTCCACCGCCTTACGTAACCCGTGACAAACAGCCATCCTCATTTCAGGACTATAACAGGAGCATTACCGGACATTTAGTACATTTCAATGGTGAATAACATGACAATTGAAATAGCTGTAGATGTATTACTAAAACTCATATTGTTCTTATCTTCTTTGACTATGATAAATCATATTGTTCTTATCTTCTTGGACTATGATATATCAAGACACAAGTTTTGCCTGAAGTCACCATATTAAGTAGCATCACCAAGATGCTGGGGAAGAAGCACAATGTGAGCCACTCCAATGTTCCTGTGTGTTATGTCTTTTTTCTGTATGATAACATAAGAAATAAATTTGAATTTAATTGAGTTGAATAAAGCCCGGGTCACATCTGCGCTATTCAACACACCATTCAACTCGCAATACAATTGAAGGTTGAATCGCGTAGTTAGACACGGGTATCAACTTGTTGCGCAATAAAAGTTGCGCCGTTGATATGGGTTGATTTGCAATAGAGCAATGTCCTAATCAGCGCAACTTCTCAGAAGCAACTTTTCTAATGCGCGTGATTTTAGTTGCGAGTTGAATCGCGTGTTGGATCGCGCAGATGTGACCCGGGCTTAACTTGAAGCTGCACAATTCAAAATCAGCCAATCATAGCTTCTCAAAACTTGTCTCATTCATTGGTCTAAAGCTGATCAGTATTAGTATTTGGTCCACTGATTTGTCTTCTTGACAGTACATTGATGAATACAATACATCTGATGACGGAATTATGAAATGGGCTTAGTTGCTATTGTTCAAGCTCAATATGAATACATGGGGTGGGGGGAGAGAGAGGGAGGGGTTGAATAAATCAGAGCATTGAGCATCCTCTGTAGAGAGTTAAAGAAGAGGACTAAAGACTGAAGAAGACAATATATAAGATGACAATGGTGTGTGCTATTGACGATTCATGTGACACCAACCTTCTCTGATGTTGCTGGAGCTCCAATAACTCTTTTCTCTTCTTCGTTACTTCCGTTTGGGTTTTCTTTTCCGAGAGGATGATACGTTTCAGTTGAACCTTTAATTCAAGCTATCCAAGGAAAAAACAAAAAAGAAAAGTTAAAATAATTTCATTCAAAAAATGACAATGTTCAGATATGCTGAAGTTTTTGTAATAACAAGTTACATGTCAATAACTTTTGAGTACAGCAATAAAACAGCCTTATTTTCTCACTTCCCTGATTAGACCAGTGCCCTTATAAATGGACTTTCAGCGGTTTCAAGCTTAACGTTAATTATTATTTTTGTTTTTTACTTTTGATTAGTTTGCATACAGTAGCTATTCATTTTGTGTCATACTGTGTACACAAATTATCCAAAATCATGTAAGTTTATGCAGGTTTTGTACACAGATGAAGTTGCAGAACACATGATGCTGTAGAAAGAATAATGAAAGATTCTGCAAGATTCTTTAAAGGTGTTACAATACCATTCCTCAACACCCAACGCCTTTGCCTTGCTATCTCTTGTACCTCCCTCCCAAACCCTCATCCCCACCTCCCAAACTCGCAGGAAGAAATTATTCCTCTGTACATAGCTGGTGGTTATTTTTTAGACTTTATTTTATTAGATTATGATATTGAAGAACAGGTGATGCTGTAAAAAGATTCTTCAAGATTCTTTAAAGGTGTTACCATACCATTCCTCAACACCCATAGTCTTTGCCTTTCTTCCCTCTTTTACCTCCCCCCCCCCACCCCCACCAACCCTCATCCTCACCTCCACAACTCGCAGGAAGAAATTATTCCTCTATATATAGCTGTTGGTATTTTTTAGACTTTATTTTATTAGATTTATGATTCATTTCTTTAGGCTTTTTTTTTCTTCTGTTACATAAATCTGTCCATCAAAGAGATTATATTATAATAACATATTAGATTAGATTATTATAATATATTAAATTTTTAACTGACAGCCAAAGACTGTCCCACTGCAATTTAATATTACTCTTTGAGACCATTTTGAGACCAGACTGGACCACTGTCATTTTACTCTATATTGACATTTACGTGGACCGTGCCACTTTCATGCTTCTTTTCAATCTGGTTGGCATTCATTCCATGTCATAATTATGGTAAGACGCTACACAGAGCATGGCAAAAAAAACACAACACTGCAGCCACAGATGCTACAAGACTTATCTTTATCACAGAAATATATTTGTTCTCATCCCTCCTCTCCCCAACCCCCACCACCCCTCTCGGTTCCAGAAGCACAAAGATGGAAGTTATCTTACCAATTCGAGAATATCGTCTGTAGTGTCACTGATTATCTTGTCATGAACAGTCTTCAACCTTTTGTTTTTCATGTCATTTCTACAAAGGAGGAAAAAAAATGCCTTAAGAAATAATGTACAGCAAATAATGTAGTTCCTATGGTTTCACCCGAGAAAAAAAAAGATTTAACTGAAAAAGCAAAAAAACTAATATTGGAACAGTATTTAGATGCTTTCCCATCTCTATTTGTTTGTTTTTGTTTCGCTCTCATTTCACCAAATGAAGAGTTGTTTTGGAATGGTAGATTTTTCATATACAAGTATTAATCTACACTGATTTTATCCAGGAATCAACTATGTTATATTTATAGTAACTATTCAACAAACTAAAAATATCTTTTGCCTTCAAAGTGCGGAGTTAGGAGAAAGTTTGCAAAATCGTTAAAACTTGTTTGAAAAGTGACTTGGTTTCCTGTTTATGAAAAATGACTGGGTCTTGTTGCCCGTGCCATAAATGTACAGATTGGACCAAGATATTCTAACCTTTGAATAAGAACATGCAACCGATTGGGGTTCTTCAGTGTCTCTCAAAGGGGGCTGTCATATCGGTCTCAACAGTGCCATAGATAATGCTCTGGGTCCTACTACACCTGATCTATCCTGTTTACAGAATCTCCAAAGTATTTTGTATAGTGCTGTAACATATCTCAATCTATGTGCTAATTGTGTATATGTCTCCCATAGATCTCGTCTTCAAAATTTTACAAGACAAATCGTTGCTATAAGTCCAGTGTATTCCATTTTGGAGACTTGAATACATTTCTAGTGACGACGCTCAAAGCTTAAACTCAGTTGATTGAATTTGATTTGAAAATAACTCAAAGAAGCTTGAATCTGATTGGTTGACGACCAGACATGTGTCAAGTCACCAAAACGAAGGGTGGGCGACATTTCGTTTCTAAAATGTGCTGTTTATGATGATATATGTCAAACCATTATATGTTAGTTTGAATTATGTCACACTATGTGTGAATTATGGAATGTGCAGGTACTTTTGCCCAGAAGTGTCCATCAGAGCTTCCTCAAGAGGAATTCTCAGCGATTTTCAGAGTCTGCAGCTTATCATTTTGCGGAACTTGACAGGAATGATATGATGTGCTTTCTTTTGATTAAGGGTGTGGCTGGGATCCCCATTGCAAGGGTTTCATGGAAAACGCTATACATGTTGCAAATGTTTCAAATTGAATTTCCCATAGTACCTGGATATTTTGCCTTCTTCTTGTATACAATTCAACAGAATATCCAGGTCGCACAAATCTGAGCTTTTTCGTTTTGCGGTACTGATTGGTGGGATAGCCTCGTCACCTGTGAAAGCAAACAAAAGAACAGATTAGCTACAGAACACATTCGACTGTGCTAATAGAACAAAATAATTAGTCTGAAACAATGGAGGAACAAAGAGAACAAAATTAAACCACATTCGCCTATTATACCAATGTACTCTATCTAAAATTGTAAACCATGAAAACTAAAAAAAGAGTCATCTTTGATGCAGTTTAACAATTGACTTAAAGTGATGTCAGAATAAATAACGTAATTAATTGTGGTCAATTTGCCAGGTTACCCGATGAAAATAACAACAGTCTACTTTTGAGGGCCACTTATGTTTGTCTGTGTAGCCTAGCTCTCCCCTAAATAACACAATAGACTGATAATGCTAGCACTTTCTGTTCAAAAAGTTCCAACATAAATTCAATGTTCATGGGATTTCCAACAAAAACACCAATTACAATCTATATATATATTGTTTTGGGTCCTTTAAAATGTACAGTTTTGTTAATTACATACATGCATATTCAGTTTCCTTCCACCAATCGAGTTGAAAAATGAAAATGCATTTGCATCAATTTTTACCAAGAGACAGAACTGACATTCAAGCTAGATGTGGTCTACATAGATTTTCCACTCTGCAACGACAGGCGCGAAGAAACAAGTAGGCTATTGTTAGGAGAGCCAAACTGCAATTCGAAGTTTGTGGTGCTTCTCTCAAACTGTGTTTGAATTTTCAGTTACTAACTTTGTCTGATACAAATCGTCTTGCAAATTAGTTTGTAAAACCTAGATGTTGTTAATATTACCAACCAACCATTATTCGTAAGCTCCAAAATCTACCAGGAGGCTGCCATACTACGCCAGTAGTATAAATTAACAGTCTATAAGGGTAAGAAGTGTGGGTATTTTTCGGCATGATGTAAACCAGAGGTGACCATGACATTTGACCATTTTGTTACTTACCCATTTCTGACTCGGAGGAAAATACCTGTCCCTCATCCTCAGTTTCCTCTACCTCCACATCAGAGTCCAGAACCATCTTGGGCGTTGTGATGGTCTTCATATTCCCAATGGCTTTCTTCTTGAGCTCCTTGCCTGACCTTGATTTTTTCACTAGACTGGATTTGACCTTATTTCCATGTGCCTTAGAAACACTGGTACTGCCTTTCTCTGTGCCTTTCGCTTTGTTGGTGTTCGGCTTGACAGCGACCTTCCAGTTGGTCACCGTAGAAGGGGATGACGATGACATATTAGAACGAAGTTGGGCTCTTGACTTGGCCAGTAAATCCTGATGAATGGTAATTGAACAGAAGTATAATGAAAAAAAAATCCTGTACAGTAATCATTAGCAGCTTTCATCATTATCACTTATTCCAATTGTTTTTGCAATTAGTAATTAACATTTTTAACATGTGAAAATAATCCATCCTGAAGTGAGGTGCATATATATGCACATTTATAATGCATTGTCACTTGAAATTGAAAGGTGGTACTGTCTGCAAGTATACAATGTGTACTATGGTAGATCAGGGTTTTCCTAACTTGATCCCCCACGAACTCCCTGTGGAAGACAGAATTGTTCACGAACCCCCAACTTTTCGAGATACGATCGGAGTCATTATTATACTATAATACTGTACATACAGTATAACAGTGCTTTGTTAAAGGTCAAGTTCATAGTGTAATATTGTAGAGTTTGTAGATAGGTATGACTTTTGTACATTACTAAATTATATGATATATCAGATTTTAGTTCAACAAAAAGTACTCTAGCTTTGACTTTAAGAAATGTCTCACGAATCCCCTGGGATGGACTCACGCACCTCCTGGGGGTTCTTGCACCCCAGTAAGGGAACCCATTCTGTAGATTCTCCTATTGATTATCAGAGGATCCAGGATACCAACTTGAAATGCAACAGGCTTGCTTATTTCTTCCTTCACTTCATATGATAGGAAAATGTCAAAACTTTGGACTTTCACTTTTTACATGAAAGGACAGGTGACTACTGAAAAGTTAAATTTAATAGAGAAGTATACTGTAGTACCTGTAGAGTATAAAGGTAGCAAATGTGATCAGTATTATGAGTTATTTTCATAAGTCAAGTTTTAAAGTAACATCATGATCAGAAATTTCAAACAAAGAGTTCTTTATGCTCTTCATGGATGGTCAGAGTTCAGACATAATCCACGTTTGATGTTTGATATAGAGGTTACATGACATCTCACCTGACTAAAACTCTCACACTACATTAACCAATGACATCTTGCAATTTTGAAGATAGGAGTGTCAGGAAGACCAAGCATCTTTCACAATTTTGCAAAGAGGTGACTGAATTATCTTCATAATCATTGTGGTTAGATTTGCACAAGATTCATATCGAGAAGCCAGTGCGAAAATAAAAATAACTTAGTCATCGGTACCTACCAGAGTTCTATCGAGAGGAGACATTCCTCCGAGCTTTCTCTGTAGCTTAGCCAATTTCTTAGCTTCTTCTTGATTGGCCCCTTCTTCGAGGCTTTCGCTACCCTCGTCGACATATCCAATTTCTGAATTGGTCTGTTTCCTGTAACGTCTGCTGCTACTGCTGTTCGCTTTCCTTTCCGATACTTTTTCCGGCGTTACCAATTTGTCGATGGTTTGACTTGTTTCTCTCCGAGATAAATCCCCGGCATCAGGGTCAGCGACCTCAGAGACAGATGACGTTTGAAAGTCTTCTTCATCGTCTTCAATTATTTGTTCTTTAGATGTTCTACTTATTTTTTTTGTGGGCTTTCCCGTAGTTTTATTTATTGTTTTTGTGTTCCTGGTCGATCTTACACTTCTACTCCTTTGACTACCAGATTTACTTGAAGATCTCTTGCCTTTGCCAGAGTTTAAGGATTCATTTTCTACCTCGTCTCTTCCAAGACTGTCCATCACTCCTGACTCACTGTCAAGTCTACTTCTTATAACACCACTTCTATCCCCGTCTCTTAAATCTAGCGGAGACATTCCCTCTAGTCTCCTAAGATGGACCTCACTTATGTCCTTTATTGGAGGATTTACAGTGCCAGCGTCTGCATCCACATCACTATCTTCATCCGAATAGTCATCTTGTCCGCTCCGTACATTCTCATCCTCAGATTCCGATGGATCTTCGTCTCCACGTTGGACGTGCACTGATGTTCTTGATGCACTGTTGCCGACTATTTGAGCACTGGCACCATTTGGAAACTGTTCTGGAAGGCCTGACTCATTTTCTACCTCTGACTGCGTTGTCCTTCGCCGCCTCGATCTTACGAGAGGCGAAGACAACGCAGCTTGAGCAGCATCTTCATCCTTGGACAAAACTGACACTTCCTTGGTTCCACTCGGAGAAGGGTGAATTGACACTGGATTTCCCCGTTTAATACTGTCACCTTGTCTCGATTTCTTTGTTGTTGGCAAAACTTTAGCAGGATGGATTGCGTCGTCACTAGTTACCACCGAAGTGTCACAATGGTTCTTTCTGACAGACTCTGTTTTTTCATGTGCTGACTTCCTGAAAGACCTTGTTAGATTCCCGACTCTTGAATTGGTCTTCGGAGATATGTTTTCACAGTCTGAAGAATTCTGTGCAGACTGTCTACCACTGATGGTCTGCATATCCTTGGTAGCCACTATGAAGGTCAACAGAAACATTTTAGAATTTAGATATGCTATATATATATATTGCACAGTTTGTTTCATTATAAATACAAACTGAATACCAATAGAAGTACAGTACTGTATGCAAATTACATTATGTTACAACAATACCACAATGCTGTACCAATTCAACGCTTTAAAATAAGTTTGTTTGGGAAAAGTGTGTAGGGTTATCAATCAATCTGATTCTATGTTTGAAGTCAACCTGACTACTGTGGTCAAGTTTAAAGACTAACCTTGAAAAGGGATCTTAGCATAAGAAAGCATCAACAGAACACTAGCACCAATGGAGATACAGTAGCTAATCACATGTTCCACTTTTAGCACAAAGGTAATGACTAATTTGCGGTTTAATTTAATAAACCGCGGTAGGGGGAAATCGGATCAGAAATAATGTTGGGAGGCTTCACATAGGTTTAAAAATTTATATGGTAACATTTCTCCCTGTCAGGGGATATAAACTTCTTCAGCTTTGAGGGCTCAGAAACAAATCAACATTTCTTGGATCCATTGAATTCTGACATGTCCAGAACTTGAAGTTAAGACTGAGCATTGAACAAACTTACAACAAGGCATACTTGATCTCTTTGCCACTGTATAACTTGGCTAATTCCATTAACACTGGAGGGGCTCTAAGATGATACTGAGGAATATGGGGTTTAACCAGACAACCATCATTGTGCACCCTGGCAGATGTCTAAGGTACTGGAGCAACCCTATCACTGTACCTTCATCTTGGTAGCTGGTATCATGGTTAGGTGGATGACTTGTTGTTAAAACTTGAGACTTGCTGGTGCCACTTCTACTTTTGGGTGCTTTCGACCGCTTTCTAGTGTCAACCTTAACAATTAGAAGAAAAGCTATGTATAAAGTCTACAGGTTCAACATACAGTATTGTCTGATGCATCATCCCAACATCCTCCAATTGGGGTAATAACATTCTTCAGACAGCATTTATAAATGCCCTTCTAAATAATACCAAATTTTAGTCCTGAGTTTTCATGTCCAAAAGGATTGTTAGATTCATATCGTTGACTACCATGGCAGAAATAACTTTATATACAAATAACACATATGTATATCATATATGAGGCATTTATAACCAGCTGTATACATCCAGGCTGGTTCACATGCCGCACAGATCTACTGTAGATACCGTAGTACGTCCTCCTTTAATAATCTGGAGCAATATCCCCCCACCCGCCCCCCACATATGTGTACATTGCATATGAACAGTCTTTGAAAGTTCTGACATACAGCATTTTAAGAAAGTTGCGAGGTGAGCACTGCTAAATTTAGCAGTTAAGCATTTAATCACCAGTTTTTCATTTTCTATTTTTACAGTCCATTAATGGACGGCAAATATAGAAAATGAAAAACTGGTGATTCAATTTCCATGTGGAACTCAGCAGCTTGTCATACTTTACTTTAGACAAGATAATTCAATCATATTAGTGTCCTTCCACTCCCCATCTCTTTACACAAAAATGAAGAAGCAAGAACTGAGTTGTTTCAGACTATTTCAAGATTAAATCACTTAGTATTAATTAATTATTGATTCCATACAATCCATAGCCAATTAATTGTTGAGACTACTAATCTGTCTTGTTTAGGTTTAGGGGCCATACCCGTCACAATCAGCTGCAAACAACTGTTAGAAACCATATTGCGTGGCAAGTCAGTAAGCAACTCTATACCTTTTTACCACCATGTTCTGTTCCCTTTGCAGTTCTCGGTGGACTGCGTTGGTTGATTTTGTCATAACTTATATGAAATGCTCGAACTTTTGTTGTTCTCTTCCTGTAGAGAAAGAAAATAATTCAAGTTGATTATTAATCTGAATATGCAACTGATTTCTCTGACAAGGAATTAGGGCAATTTCACTATTAATAGCATTTCATTTTTGATGTTTGGGGAAACTTTGGTACAGTATCATAAACAAGTTCCTCACATAGGGGTTTGTCATCTTAGGTTTGTTTTACAGAAGGCACATAATTGTCCTGGCCTAAACTAAGCATTCAATGAAATTACAGAAGCTTTTTTATGTAGATCCTACAGTATTTACAGACAAACATGTACAAACAAACAAAAACTAGTCAAAAGGATCCTCTTGCTAAATAACTCAGAAAAGTGAGCAAAACGTGGTGGATATTGGGTAACGAAGTGATTATTCGCAGCCCGGCGAATAACGTACACAGACACCTTATTTGCAGGGCTGTGACGATTTTGGAAATAGGTATATTATTGGCTTTCGATGACATCATTTTTGATGTGACGTCATTCATTTGACCTCGGCGCGCAAACCCGAAGTTCTTTCATGTCTTTCAGTTTCAGGCTTACAAAATCAGAATCTACATTTTACATGTTACAGATGCTACATTTTAAATGTCATGAATTATTAGCAAAATATGGTTTTTGACACATTAAACACATTAATTTTAACATTAAATTTACGATTCAGCCCTAGGTGCCTAGGCCCCAGGCCTAAGTCTGTACGTAAGTTCTAACGTAGGTAGGCTATATATAGCCTAAAATACATGTCATAAGCGTTACTGTTAGGCTAGGCTAAATGGACTGACCAACGGTTAGCCACTGCCTAGTCTTGCTAAAGTTAGGTGTAGGCAGTGATTAAGGATATGAAAGGATAGAACAGTTGGCCCCAAATCATGAGATTGAATCTTTTGCAAGTTCCCAGATTTATGAGATGCAAAAAGGGCTTCTGAAAAGTCAATTTTGGGGTCCTCAATTATGCCAATCTTTATGGCCCCATAACGTCAAATATAGGTAGCTACTTAATCCTTATTTGAGGGGCTTGGAAGGCCGGTTTTGCTATTGATACCAGTCAGTTTAGGGGCCTTGAAAAAGCCAACCTTTTGGGCTCAAATAGTCTTAGCCACTTCATAAGCTAATTTTTGGAACCCCAGCAGTTCAATTTTAAAAGCTTATTTTAAGGGAGCTTATCTTGGGATTCCCCAAAAGCCGACATTGCCTGAAAGCCAATATGGTCAAGGGTGTGACACTCCCCCCCCCCCACACCTTTACATGCAAATGAGCAGTCACTCTGCAAAAACAAAAGGTGAAAATGAGGGATAACATTTTCTTCTGTTGGCGGTACTAATGCTAGACTGGTTCAATCTTACGGCCCTAGGCGCCCAAAACCAATCATAACAGCATTAAGATAGGAATCCCAAAGGCCAATAAATTCCCCAAATATAGGAGCTCCCAATTAAGACTCTCAAAAAGCCAGCTGGTGCTCAAAAGCAAACTCGAATAGCCCCAAAAGTTACTGAGCCCATTAACCCAGTCTAAGGCTGCCCTGTGAATAAGGTGTATGTTTCTGGCTGTTCGCAGGGCAGCCCTGCAAATAAGGTGTCTGTGTCCGGCTGTTCGCAGGGCTGCCCTGTGAATAAGATACTAGTGTCCGGCTATTCGCAGGGCTGCCCTGCGAATAAGATGTTTGTGTCCAGCTATTCGCAGGGCTGCCCTGCGAAAAAGGTGTATGTGTCTGGCTATTCGCAGGGCTGCCCTGCGAATAAGCCCCACCATTGGGTAATTCCTATCTACTGTACTAATACCAATTTTATGATACCTTCATAATTAATCAAAATGATGAAATGTGTGGTTACTAATGTCATGGGCAGTTTGTCCATACATAATTCCATGTGGCTCTTTACCTTGTATCTACAGTACAATATAACTTTAGAAGTTGCCGGCCTGATATCTGATGCTGAATGATAGCCTTTATTATAGGGCATATTATTACATTACTTAAGTCTATGTCCTATGTGTCCAATTAATCACCAATTTGTGCACAAAATTTGAATCTTAAGTTCTTTCTGCTTAATCTGCCAATATACCGTATAACACTAACAACAAACTGTAACAGTTACAGGCTAGCTAAGTAAGGCTTGTGCTACCGTTCTGGGCCCTTAATGTAGGCTAGGCCTAAACTAAAGTGAGGGATGAAGTTAAGGCTAACTAGTAGTAGCCTATTATTAAAATTAGTTTATCCTACTTACGATCCTGCTCGAAGGTATTTTTTCACGCCAGCCCTGTCCGGAATCATTAGTAGCTGTTGTTTACTGTTGTCCATGTTGGGGGGTTAACCCGAAAGGTTGGATTGATTCAACTAGGCCTAGGCTATACTGATTTACTTGACTTGTGTTATGGCTAACAATCCATGAAAATATTCTTCACTTCCATTAGTATTAGGCCTATGATGTGCTATATAAATTTATTCCAACAGTTCATAATGCCAGTCGACATGTATTCCGAGGCTCACTTTATATAGTATAGGCGGCCACTACTAGTAATACTGTATTACTTATTTGAATTCTTCGAGGGAGTGCGTTGGGTAATGTTGAGCGCTAGTACACAGTGTTGGTGTAATCGTGACAAGGGACTGAGGGAGCTACGTTAACTGTTTTGATTACCGCGCGATCGGAACGCCTCAGGCGAAGGGTCGACCTGACAGTGAATAACTTCTTTCAAGATTACATAGGCAAGTATGCATGGCATCTATTGTCTTCACTCATTATCAACATTTACTGACCAATATGGACCTATTTATAAAAGTTGTAATTGTTTAAGGGAAAATATCAGGATATGAAATGTTTACTGTGTAGTACAATATACTATATATATTTTTAGTCTCTCACTTATTTTCAGTCGGCACTGGTGGTTCAGTGGTAGAATTCTCGCCTGCCACGCGGGAGGCCCGGGTTCGATTCCCGGCCAGTGCAATTCTTTTATTTCTCCATTCTCTCGGAAGGAAAATTAACTTGTAAATTTGATGGAGTAATTTTTTTTGCGTTACCAGGAAAGATGTGAAAAGGCTCTTTCCCGTGGTTTCGATAGAAAAAAGTTTCAGGTAGTCAGTGACCTAAATTTCTAGTTGCGTGTATGGTATGCATGGTATGGTAGGTAGTAACATGTATCTCAAAGTTGCTTTTCTGTTTATTTCATATCAAAGCTGTAAGCATTGCATAAATTGTATATTTATGTTTTCTACAATGACTTTGTTCAGAGATTGAAAGAAAGGAAGTTATTTCCTGTTGTACACAGTTACGTGTGTGTGGTGGATACATTAAATGTTTTATAATATTGTTCATAATTTTCTATATTTATTAGTTTTGTACAATGAAACTGTCCATAAACTGTTACAGAATGAAAGAAAGTGTTGATATTTGCCTTCGAATTAATTTTTTTTTGTATGTGTGCTTAGCTCACATTAGTGGATGAAATGATCAGTAAAGAAATGTTTCTGTTTCACTTTGTTGCCCTTTTATTATTTGACCCAGCTGTAACTTAAATGTAAACATTCTAAGAGCACAACATTTCATTCACGTATAGTCAATTATAAACCCAAATATGCTAGAAGTAAACAAAATTTAACTGGTCATTCACATACCTAATAAGGCCGTTTAACATGTATTTTAGAATGACACACCCGATGCCTTTATTTATTATTATCCTGATATCATTTAGAGAAATAATATCTCTGGAAAAGGCATTTTGAAATTTTTGTAGCAATTTTAGCATGGTAAAATTTGGAGCCAATACTGAACAACTGAACAGTTCAGCTGTGGCTCTATAGTGACAGGCCTGTTCAAGTACTGGAAAATCGGCCAGCTGTAAATTACGGTAATTACCCCTCAGTCTGTACCTAGATGATATTTTAATTTTACAGTACTTTGTTCTTGTCTGTCTATTTAAGGTCTTCATCAAGTGCATTTGCAAGAGATGCAGGTTTGTTCGTCTGTTCCAAGAGTGGCGGTTCAATTTAGAGCGTGTAATTTGCACCCATCACAGCATTCTCAGTGTTTGACGAGTAAAGCGGCTTCCGTATGAAATCTGAGGAAAAAGAAAAAAACAGTGATGCTTGAGAAACTCCGTACGCAAGCAAACACGCCGAAATTCAACTTACCTGTGAGGAAAAATCTCGAAAATGGACGAGTAAGTAAATCTCTACATCATAGAAAAACTCGTTTTTATCAAATCAGAAAACTTGCATCTATTCAAGCTTTCTGATAGGGCTCGCAATCCCCATCCCTTTCGTTGTGAATAAAAAAGGTGGTGTTTTTACAAGAACCTTAGCTGTGTTGTTGATGAGGCATCGTGTGCCACAAAGAATGTAGTAGTACTAGTTCAGCGAAACTGTTGTATAGATGTACATGCCTAAGTAATGTTATGGCACATATTAGATTGTGCATAAGGTAGTTAGGCTACACTCAGTTACACGCTAGTGACACCACTGTAGGTGTAATGGGCGAGCCCCATGTAAGACCAAATGTAAGTTTGAAGTAGTTGGTATTAACGTCATAATCAAAAGTTGGCGAAAACAATTTACCGTACATATTCATGGAAATTTGTACAGCCTAGTCTAGTATCATAATTTTGTGTTTGCCCAAGACAAGATTATGCCCATTGTTTATTCACATTACAGTAAATTCTGACTTCCACAGTTCTTACTAGGCCTAGTAGTTATTCTAAACTTGGCCAAAGTGAAAGTCTCTGGTTCTAAGCCCAGTCGGGGGGGGGGGGGGGGGTTGATGATTTTCTTCAAACTGTAAGTGTAACTTTTCCGTGCAAGATTTTATCTTAAGATGATGATTACATCAATATTTGACTGTTAATTTTACTTTCTTCAGAAAGGCTAAGGTGGAGGAAGGAGTTACACATGTAGCTGCCTCCCATTCTTGCCCTCCTTTCATATATTCATTAAAGTTTTAACAGTATTACAAAAATGTACATAATTTGTCATAGGTCTAGGCCTGCTTGCAAAAATGAAGATGGCTATGCTATGTCATGTACACCTACATGTCAGAGCTTTTGGAATGCCTAACAGACTCATGTAGCAAGTCCTAACTTGATTATTTAATGATAGACCAAAAATTGAAGCACATTCACAGTTTGAATCTCAGGAACTCATGCAACTTATAGTTTCATTCCTTTCATTGTCATAATATGTATGTTTAAATTTTGAACTCATATTAACTTCGTAAAGCACTCTAGACAGACCAAACATTTCTTTTATATAACTTTTCTCTTTAACATACACCATGTAGACCAACTGAAAAGGCAGATTCTGAGTTGACATCTTCACTAGCAAGTGACAAAAAGCAAGAAGGTACCACAACGTCAACTGTCCACCAACAAGATCAAACTCTGGATACAGCTGGCTCCGAAATGCTAATTGAAAAGAAACCAGATTCTGGTAAAGAGAGCCCAAAGGAAAAAGTGAATCAGAGCAATACTGAAAAGCAAGCCAGTGAAATGGATATAGATGAGCCATCAGACAGCCAGGACAATGCAGTGGAACAAGCAGATACTCAAGTGACCTTTGACCCACCAGGAATTGCCCAAACAGATCTCAATCAAGAAGAATCAGGAGGTGAGTCGCTTGATTCCAAAGAGACTGAGACAGTCGAGATTGGTCCAACCGGTGAGACAGCCTCCATAGAAGAAGATATCAGCATGGAGATAACGGACGGTCAGGAAGTGGAGTTAATGGACACTAGCGGTATAGAAACTGCCTCCGAAGAGACGACGACCGTCACCACGGAAACAGCCGTGACAGAAGCAAAGATTGGAACGAAAGAAGGGGAAGAAGCAGTAACAGAGCAGAGTTCAACGGTTGAAGCATCTGAGAAAGGAGGGAAACCGACTTGCTGTTACTGGTAGGTTAAATCCAGTCAGTTGTATAAAATCAATTTCAAGTGTGTTCAAATTAAAGATTGGGATAGGTAGTGCCACTATCTGAAGTTTGTGGGAAAAGTTGTCTCCGGTCCTTGACATCTGAGCTGAGGTTTATCCCTTGTTTCGATATAATTATTACTCTGAACATATTGGCTGTTCAAATTAAGCTTACATACATTACAATACAAAGAATAAAAATGGAGATGAAGATTTTCAGAGTGGTATTACACTGTATTGAATCATTGAAGCATTAAGCTCTGCGAAGTTGGCTTATTGTATTAACTATACAAGTGTAAAGTTGTGTGCAACACTTTTTCCACATATATCCATTATATTTTCAGTAGGGGTTTGTACACAAACTTTGTAACCTGAAAAAGTGAAAATTGCTATGCACAATCTATACAATGAATTATTCCCATCTCATGCAGTCATGGCTTTAAAGCTTGGCCAGGAAATTTGGGAGACTTCAAAGGCTTTAGTATGGTTTGGTGCTTATTAATAGCATTCTGTACTATTGGACATTTCTAACTCAACATTGGTGACCTTGCCAAATGAACATACAATTAACAATTCTGTTTTAAGTCAAAAAGAAATTATTAGAGCACGGTGCAGAATGTCTCACTGCAAAACTAACATTTTTTCTTTTTCATTTCTCATATTTTAATAGTGGTAGAGGTCGTAATCTGGACGTAGTTGAGCTCCAATGCAGCATATGCATGAAGTGGTTTCACAAAGACTGTCTCAGTATCAACCTTGGGTAAGATACCAGCTAAACCTGATGTTTTCTTTAAAGGTCTACAGACGCCTATGAACAGTTTTCTCCTAATCATTCCAACAGGCATTAGAAATCATGAAAATAGCTGCAACTCTCATCAGAATCCATCAAAGATTGACCATTTTACAAGTCTTATCTTTATTCAAGTTTTATTTACTGTATGAATAAGATTAGCTAGTGTAAAGAGAGTGACTGCCTAAGTTGCTGTTATGTTATTCCTTTGTTTTTACAACCTAAAGTTGTTTTAAGTAAACTGACTCCAGGTTTGTGACCTAAGGCATTATTTTGAAATATTGTCTTCTTTGGAAAGAGGAACATCACATTATTTAAATGATATATATGTGGGCTTGTAATTAGGGGTTAACTTGAGCAACGAGCATTGGCAAACAATGCCAACTGTAAATTATGCAAGACTATATTGTTGTAACTTTCCATTGAGATTCCTCCAGCATAGCAGGAAAAACAAAGCAGGAGTGCAGTTAGCTAATTACCCACAAAGCTGTAATGAGCAAATGTTCTGTGAGTGCCAGAGAAAATACACTTGATCAGAGCAAAGTGTCAGAGAGAGCCTACATCTGAGCAACTTCCAGGGTAGGGTGTACTCAAGCCAAATGCCTTAGGGTCCCTGCGTATGAGATTAGTGTAACATAGTGGGCCGATTTTGTGTTTGCAAGCCGTAAATATTGAAATCTTTTGTAGCTCAGATTTGGTACACAGACTGAGGCTGCCTTTTGATAAATGGACCTGATTCTTCTTCTCTTTGTTTAGGAATTGTATTCCATTCATGATGTCATACACATTTTGCTGCAAGAGATGTAATCCGAACAACGTTGAGATGTACAGTAGGAAAGTTCCGAGTAAGTCACCTCTCTCCCCCACCTACTCATCCCCCCCTCTGGGGCCATTTTCCATCAACCTTCCCCCTTCCCCCACTCCTTAATGCACTGTGACAGTGCGTCAATATTTGGTACAAGTTTATAGTCCAAGAAACACCATCACTTCTTGAAGTTTTCATCTTTCCCCACAGACTCCCCTCCTTAATCTGCTTGTACTTCAATTTTTGTTGAATTTATAAAAGTAGAATTTTTGTTGTCGGAGAACAGACAGCTCTTTTGTGATTAGATAATAATTTTTGGGCAATGCAATTTGCCAAAAAAAATGAGTTAGATAACATTTGTAACTGATATTAATGGATGGTATTTGCTGTCACTTTTCAATCTCTTTGAACGTTTTTTTTTCTTCACACGTACATAGATTTCAGCGTACTATGCTATGTCGTCTTAGCCAATCTCACCGCTCAATCCAGAAAAGCCGACCCTCCGAAAACTATGTTCTCAAAAGACGGGGATATCATTCCATTCATTGATGCTAACTGGGAGCTCCTGACACCAGCCCAGAGAAGAACCACAGTTACCTGGCACTCCACCATTGTTAAAGCTATGGTAGGTTATTAATCACACTGAATATTAATAATCCTGTAATTTTGATGAAACATAGACAAGTTGGTCGTAGAAATAACAGTCGTGAAATGTCAAAGACAACAACGTATCCTCTTCACTCCATTGCTTGTCATGACTCATGATTTTAACTGTAGTAAAATGTTAATCATTGTAATCAACTGCCTACCGGCTTTCAGAAGGGAAGGGGTGGGGGGGGAAGGGGGTCCTATTTAGATACTGAAAAGTCATGAACAGGTAATGATTTGTCCAGTATTGCATCACTTTTTGTATGCAGAAACCATGGTTTTGTATATCAGGACAAAGTAAAAAGCCTTCAAAACTGCTATACAACTTCAGAACATTAAATTATTCCTCGATGAATGTTTGCATTAAACTATTTTACAACTAATTATAATTCACCTTTGTATGGTCACCATGGCATCAAGTCAAAACCTATCATTCTGTTTGTCTGAAATCAACAGTCACCTCTGCAGTTCACCTATTTTCATATTCTGCTGACAAATCTTTTGACTAGTTGTTCTCTGGATTATAAGGACTGTTTCCTCCCAATGTTGGGATTTGGAACAGAAGATTTTACTAAAGTTGCCAGTAAAATTCAGTATGTTTATCAAGCATACAGGTATGTGCTCACACTGGGCGGCACCAGGCGGCTGCGCCCAGCAGTTCTGAATGCCGCCCAGCACAAACAGTATTTTAAACATTTTTGCCCGGCACTTTTTTGATGATAATTGAACAACTTTTACCATAACCAAAATCTGGGAGAATACATGGCACAGAATAGGAAAAATATCACCACCTAAGCATACTTCATGTGCACAATTTGTTCAGTGGGGAGGGGGTACCCCACCCATGAGATCCCTCTCCCAGGGTGTGGATCACACTACCGCACAATCTGCCCGGAACCAAAATATTCCTGAGCACATCCCTGAGCATACATAAGTATAATCAGTCTACCGTTAGTTTCCTCTAGCTACCGTAATTCTTTTAATGTTTGGTATTCAATATTCGGACAATCAACTCCAAGAAAGAAACTTGATTTCTGCAAATCATGATCACTGTAGGGACAATTGATAAATATTTATATATACATACGTATATTTTATGAGCGTTTGAAGATAGGCATGGAAAAGGCAATAATGTTTGCATCTCCGATAAATGTTTAGTTTGAACTATGCTTTGTTTCAATGATTCTAGTAAGATCATAAGCACTGAAACTGTCTTGAATTATGGAGAAAAATTGCTAAGGGTAATTTGAACCAAAATGTAAGGGCAAAATGTTGTCAGAATTTAGGAAAAACTAAAAACTCATGCCATATAAAATGGGTAGGCTTTGCTTGCTACTTGATGTTATTCAAATAAATTAGTTTGTCCTCCTTAGTTTATATTCGTTGTTTATTTCAAATACACATAGTTTTCATTTGGCAATCGGTTCTCTTCAGTTTGTTGTTTTGTGTAACTTTTTGCTGTGTTTGGTATTAAAGTGTCATTGTTTTTTGCATAAAATTGAAGTTAGACACTTTCAGATTAATATGAATGGACTTGTACTGTGTGATGACGATGGAACTTTCTGTTTCATTTTCTATGCTCTCTATAGATGAAAGATGCTGAAATGTTTGTCTTCAAAGAGAAGCCAGATAACCCAGATGAGAATGATGAAGATTATCCACTCTTTGGACTTCTGGATCAGGTGAGATATTAGCCAATTGAAAAAAAAATGGGGGAACAGTTCAGGTAGTGATGAAGAGGAAGGGGGGGGGTGATGTTGTCCCTGGGTCTTTGGCAAGATAAAGTAAGTGAAGTTGTCACAGTAAAATAATGAGTTTGGAGTCGGTCAAAGTTGGCACTTTTACTTTATAGAGTATTGAGTACCTGATCGATACAAATGAGTATCATCCTTTGCTGATGATCATCCGTCTTCAAGTAAAACACCCTATGAATTTCCTTATCTTTCATATGAAGTATTGTATTTATCAGGAAAAAATGAACAGTGGTATTCCAAATACAAATGCATTCTTCAATAAGTTTAAATGCTTACTACAGGTGGAGAAATATCTTCATAAAGGCGAAACTCGCTCTCCCATTTCTTACAATAACCTATACGCAACATTTTCTAGTTGTTCTTCTCTTTTTGATGTTTAGGTTTTCGGAGTCACTATTTATATGTCTTGATTCAGTTATACCTTGATTATCTGGGAATGTTTATTATATATTTCGAAATTGGTATTAATCTAATATACTTGGTTAATTGATCACTTTAATTTTCACAATTATGGTCGCTATTTAAGAAATAGCTATTGTTTATTTACGAAAATGGAAAAAGAAAATTGTACATTGTATAAATCTAATATACTTGGTTAATCGATCACTTTAATTTTCACAATTATGGTCGCTATTTAAGAAATAGCTATTGTTTATTTACGAAAATGGCAAAAGAAAATTGTACGTTGTATAAATCTAATATACTTGGTTAATCGATCACTTTAATTTTCACAATTATGGTCGCTATTTAAGAAATAGCTATTGTTTATTTACGCAAATGGAAAAACAAAATTGTACATTGAATTCAAAGTTTGAATAAAAGATGGCAAAAAAAAAAAATCATCCTTTGCTGGTGAGGTTACTATTGATTAAAAATGTGTGTGTGAGTGGACAGGATCAAAATTATTATTTCGAATGAGATATATAAAGATTGTTTTGCAATCCCTTTCGTCTGTCAGGATTTATCAAAAATTGGTCCCAACTATGATCCAAGAGGGGATGCAACTCAGAAGTCAGGAAGCCTGAGCAGCTCGCTGAACGGTAAGTGTAAACGTCGTTCTTATCATCGTAAGATGAAATCGGGGACGGAAACGTATCTGGTGAGCTATAAACAGAAGATGAAACAGATCGTCGGCAGAATTAATCAATGATATCGGAAGTCATGATAGTTGTGTATTAATCATCGAAAAGCAGCAGAACGAGTCGGCTAACGCTAAAAGGCGTTGAAGACTCGCCCCAAACCGTGTGCCGCCTCTGAAAAATTTAACTTTCCATTGCTTGCAAGTGAAGTTTTCTTCTTGTCACTACAAAATGCAGACAGTAATGAAACGTGATACCTTGTTATCTTTTATCTAGACTTGAGATGTCCATCGATGCCATGTACACCCTGTTGTGGGTATTGACCGTAGCTGTATGTATTGACTTTACACTAGTGTCTAATTACTGACGGTAGCAAGCTGTGTGTGTATTTTCTGGGATCGATGGTGGTGTCTAACACTTCTGTTACACCTCATTCGAAACTAGGTCAGATTACCGGCATGAGACGTTCCTTTGTGCGCGAGTCTTCACACCCTTTAAGCCGGTAGCACACTGCTCGATTTAAGAGGACTGAAAGGCGCTGCCCGTAGTCGTGTTACTTGCTTCTGCACAGTGAATGACTGATCGGGAACACGGAATGACTGCTGTTCTTTTAACAACAGTGCTTGTTCTGGTCACATGATGTAGATTACTTCTCTATGATTGTTCGCCCTTGAACACTCTGCACACTGCACGAAAATCACAGCTGGCCATTTTTGAAAATGCTAGTGGTTTAGGTTTCCGACTGAAGTCGACCTAAAAACGTGAAAACTATTGATGACTAATTCTTTTATTGCTGTCCTGAATATCTGTTTCAGAAATCTCATCATTTTGGATAATGAGATAAAAATTGTAATTCTTTGTAAAACTCTAGAGTGTGACAAGCAAATACTTAAGTTTAGTGAAATTTTCCATCCCTGGCAGGAAACTCTGGATTATTGATGACGAATGTTGGACGAGGCAGAGGTGCCAGGAAAAGGGGTTTGGACAGCAGCCAGAATTTAGGAGCAAACAAGAAAACAAAAGGGTAAATGCAGCAAAAAATCAGAGCAAAGTAGCCTCTCTGGAATGACATCATTAGTATGAGAGATACATAACTTTCAGGCATATAATGTCTCTCTCTCTTTTGTTGTGGTTGCAACAAATGGTAGTTCAATAGTGCAAATCAACCCCTCCCCTTCACCCCTATCAGTTCTGTAAGGGTTGGGGAGAAGGGATGGGTTATACTACCAATTTGTAAACTCTACTCAGCAAACTTAATATCCTTGTATTTGTTATGTGAAACGCCTCCTCAAATAGTGCAACTAGTGTAGAAGATAAATCGACTTTTAAATGATTTTCAACAATCGGCTTAACAGAAATCATCCCCCCTCATTCCCCCATAGGTACCATGAAGGTTGGGACCCAGTAGAGGTACTAAGAAAATGCTAACTTCAGGTTATAACATTGATCATTATAGATGCTGCAGCTTTTGCTCGAGAAAGTTTTCGTTTTTCATCAAGAAAACCAGATATCAAATAAGAAATTGATGTTTTCCTCCCATTTTTTGCCTGTTTGATTTTGCATGTAGTGATTAGCTGCAGACTCTTGTTTTGGGGGTGGGGGGGGGGGTTGGGGGGAATTAGTAGGATTAACAGTAACTGCATCCAATGGCACCTATACAAGAATTTATCCCTACTCCATTTCATTGTTCAATAACAAAAATCTTCAGTAAACGTAGCACCAGCATAGAAAATGATCTGCGTACAGGGATGTTGATCACCGAAACCAAATTCTCTCGCACTTTTCATACACTATTAATTAGCTTTTTGTCTAAATTTCTGGTTCTTCTTTTAGAGAATTAAGTGCTTCACTGAGAGTCTCTCAGCATGGATACCCCCTGGAACACCCCTTCAACAAGGATGGGTACCGTTACACCCTGACCGAAAATGACCCTCATGCCCCAGCTGCCCTCTTTGACGAAGATATATGGATCGGCAAGCCAATTCCTGCACATCTCTATCGTAAAGCCCTCTCAACGCAAGTGTTACTAGCTCTCCATGATAGAGGTGGGTAGTCTTTCAGTTTCTTGCACTGTACAGTAGGTGGTTGTACATGAAATTGTAGGGTGTAGGCTGTGGTCTCCTTTATTTAATTTTTTTCCACTAAATTAAGCTGCAAACAATAATTTTCTCAAAATGGAAAATGTAGCATGAACAAATCACTGTATTCTGACTAGCACGGTTTCTTCTTCTTCAGCCCCTCAACTAAAAATCAGCTCGGATCGTCTGACGGTGAGCGGCGAGAAGGGGTACAGCATGGTACGATCCACTCACGGTGTTAGGTATGGAACCTGGTACTTTGAGGTCACCATCAACGAAATGCCGGAAAATACAGCAACCAGGATAGGTTGGTCACAGCCTTTAGGTGGGTTCCTAAGAATTGTTTGACATTTGTGTGATTTTTGGGGAGACATTCCTCCTTTTTTTCAATTTTTTTTTTTCAGTGTCGTTTATTTTTCATCCTCCCGTGTGCAGTATTTGAGTTTATAAAATGTAGTTTGCTCCATTCTGCAAATAAATATTCAATATCAAGAATTTTACAATATTTCCCCCTATAAATATTCAAATTGCAAGAATATACACAATATCAGTATCGAGCTCGAAGGGTCATTGTAAGTACTATAGTTGTACACTTTACTGCAGTTATTGATGTTTGTACATATGTATCATAAATATATTAATGTTTATTAATGTATGTTAATGTATAACGTATCTTCAAGAGTAATTGTTCAATATCCATCATCTTTATATTGAAACAATAACTCAGAGGTGAAATTTTATTTTGATCGCTAAAAGATAATAATAATAATAATAAAATAGTACTTATATAGCACGTTCATCAGCAACGCTGCTCGAAGTGCTTTACAGGAATTGAAACAATTAATACACAGTAAACATTTAAAATACAGGAAACATTCAAAAGCAAATAGTACAAAAATATCGCCTAAAAGGTATATACCATAAAACTTATTAAAGGATAGAAAAATACATTAAAGCAATGGTCATACAAAAAATACAAAATATAAAAGATGAACTTAATCTATTAAAGTCACTTTGTCAAACTTAGATAATTTTCCTACTGTACATATCCAGATATTGCTGGTTGACATAAAATCACATTTTGTAAATTCTCTGCCAAAAAAAGGAAACATGAACCAGGACAATTACGAATTAAGAACAACTGGTTGCAGTAAACCTGACCAGTTGTTGACAAAGTATAAACGTTTGCTTTTACTTATGCTTATGTATGCAAATTAGATCATTCCAAGGTATATGTCCTGTGTGTTGACAACTGCTTTGAAATAAAGTGACTGAATTTCATGAAACACATAATATCATTCACCGATATCTCCACCAGGTAATCTACAAGCTCCGTTGGGCTATGACAAGTTTGGCTACTCGTGGAGGAGTCGCAAAGGTACAAAATTTCACCAGAGTAGAGGGACGCGCTACACGGAAGGCTATGGAGAGGGGGACGTACTAGGATGCCTCATCTTGTTACCGGAGAACATAGATAAGTCCCGAATTCTACCAGACACATACAAGAATAGGGTACGATATTAAAATATCCATGTTAAATTGTGAAGAGGGAGGGAGGTGGCCTATGGTGGGATGAGTATTACGTAAAATGCAACAAATTTGAATAAATTTTTCAAGTAATTGTAAAGAAATTTTTAATTTTTTTGCAACACATAATATGAGAGAAAGTTTTAAAAACCAAAGCAGCTCCTTAATTTTTGTCACAAATTTCAGCAAACCTACGGAGTGTTACTCAAAATAAGATTGTACTTTATCAAATTCATGGAATAATTTTGTGTTCAAAATTTTGTGCAGCAGTTTTTGAAGACTGTGAATGTTGTCTCTTGTAACATACTATGTGTTCCTGTGTAAAAACACAGCTGTACATCTTGCACCCATATTACAATTTGCCCACTCTGCATAGCATTTTGCGAAGCGATACCGGTTAAAAATGATTTCCCTGTCAAACTAAAGGCACCCTCATAGGTTTTATTAATTTTAATGATTGATCGATGAATTTGATTCCATTTGCAACATTTTGTCCTTGAAATTTGTGTTAATCACCTGCAAATAACAAATTAAAAAAAAAACATCAAACATGTTTACTTTTGCCCCATTATTTGAAATGCAACCTGGCTAGTAGAATGACTGAACACTGTTATGGGAATTTGATATGGAAATGTAGCAAGAAACTGAAATCAGCTCAAAAAGTGGCTTTACTGATGTAAGTCATTTTGTAATACATTCAATGATCCAATGTGTATAAGGTATTGCAATAGTGTTCAGGTTAAGGAGTCTTGTATGTACGTATACTCAAGTTTGGCACTAGGATAACTTTTCTATTCCACAGACTTTGATCAAGTTTAAAAGTCATCTTTACTTTGAGGAGAAAGATGAACCAACAGAGACTGAGAAGAGTTTGAAGGTGACCCCTGGGAGTAAGGTCAGTCATATTAAACATTTGTGGTAATTTAAGGTAGGAAACAGTAGTAGCATGCACAATGGGAGGGGGGTGGTGGGGTGGGACAATACTACCCCCCTCCCAACATTCCATCGTCAGCCGTTGGAAGATGTTTTAGAAGGGGAAAGTTTACATTCAGCGAGGAAGAGTTAGACCATTGTTAGGGATGTTAACCCCTCTTCCAACCAAACACAAGAAATCAATAGCATATATTGAAGCTAATAACAGACCTAATTTCAAGTCTAAGTATGCCTCAGAATACACCATTTTACATCTAAATTTTAAATTCTTCATTCTCCAATGGCCCTTTTGGTATAAGTTCAAATTCTCTCAAAATCGGGGAATTTAAGAATTTTCCTTCCCCCTCCCACTTCTTGTGTCTTTGGTATATCTTTGTAAGGTTTAACTATATTAAGATGATATTTGACCTAAACAAACCTGATATATTTACATCAGGTTTAGCCAAAGTGTCAAAAAACATATATGGCTACCATATGTCCTGACATATGGTAGCCATATATGTTTGTGGTCATTGCAGTGGCTTATACCTCCTTTTTCGGTCAGAAGATATTTTTTTTACATTTGTCAAAAACCTATTAAACTAACCATTTTTTAAACTTACTTACTTTAATTTTTCTGCAGATAAGTTTTTACAAGAACGGTAAAAACCAAGGCACCGCCTTTTCGGACATTCATGACGGTCTCTACTATCCTTGCGTTTCACTCTACAAAAGCTGTTCGGTAAGCTAAGGTTTAACGGAACGAATTTCTTTGGCGATGGTGAGGGGGTAAGGGTGTAAAGCCTGACATCGAAAATGTGCTGAGTCTCGTCCAAAGTGGACACAAGGTACTCGGTCAGTGGGCCCATGGGGAGAGGAAGTGTTGTCTTGTGTGCTATATGCAAAGGAGGCTTGGCCTGGGTACAACTGCTATTATGCTAGTTTTTTTTTATTCGTTGTCTACCTGGTTGTCTTGAAGGTTGACCTCCAAGTCTGCTTGCGATGTTAATGCAACAATATCCAACCCATGTTGTTATTGATTTACATTACTAGTGAAAATAAATATTATAAAAATGACCAGCTGCATTAATGCTTTGACAGAAGCTCTCTTGAGTCTGGTCATAGTCAAACCTTTTTCAAACCTACGGAGTGTTACTTGAAAAAATATTGCAGTTGGTCGCCCTCTAGTAAACCCTCCTAACTATTTTTCACTAAATGAAGGCAATTTCAATAGGTAAATGAATCTGATCCAATCCTCAATATTTTGATGAATCAAGTCCTGTCTTGGAAGAAGTACCATTTACTCATTTACAGCAAATGTCCAACAATAAAATTTGAAATCACGATTTGAAATATAACTTGAGTCCAGTGGAGCTAATGAACACATCAATGTGGGATTTTCTGCTATCATATGAGATTACATTCAGAGCTAGTTTGTGTGTGCGTTTCTAAATCCAATATCTATTACAAAGTGTCATCATTGTGTCAAATTGCATATATTAGTGATTCAAAAAAACTTCACAAACAGAAATTGAAAACAAGATCCAAGAAAGCCTGTATCCAATTCTTACTGGAAAGTTTTTTCTGTCCACCGAAAAGTTTCTGTTTCCATCTTTTCGCAGGCAACTGTCAATTTCGGACCAAAATTTAAGCATCCACCCACAGACGTCTGTGACTACAAACCCATATCAGACCTAGCAGAGATAAGTCAAGTGGAGCAGACACTCTCCGATGCCATCTTTCACGTCGAGCACGAGAAAATGTACGAAGATGCAGCGAGAGGTATCTTGGTGGTATTTTAAACTTGACTCAAACATGTGCATTGAATTGTAGAAACAGCACAGGGATGAGAAATACAGCACAAAAACTGCAAAATTAATTCATCGTTGACGGACACGTGCATATTAATAATCATGTCAGAGAGGTTAAAGGTATTTGTGATAATATCCACTATGGGGTTGGGAAAAAGAGGAAGGTTAGTACATCCTTATTTGTCTTGCAAATTTATTGGAAATCAGATGTTTGGGTCGAGCAATTTTTGGTGAAAATGTTTTAAATGTTAACATTCAACATTGTGCAAACGAGCATAAACCGGTGTCAGTTTTTGGGGCATTTCGTTAATTTTTCCCTTCTGAGTTAGAATACTCTGAAGTAAACACCAATAAAATTAATTATTATTCATGAATGAATTGTATGACCTCATTGAAGACATGTAAAAGCTCAGAAACTGACAGAGAGCTACAGACGAGACATCATTTTTATCTGTAGATACTGAAATATTTTGGAGATTTTCTATTTTCACAAATAAAGTTAGCTCTTGACTATAAGCTTAAATGGTTGATCAACTATGTTCTGAAAGTAAAGGACCAAACTGTGTAAAAAAAACATGACTTTGAAACTGGTTTTTGTCTATAGGCCAATTCTTTAAGTCGGATGGTTGTGGTTCTATGTTGATTATCATTAGAAAGAGTGATATCTGCCCAAGATAAGGGATTGTAAGGTTAGGTATCATATATTAAGAAGTGTAGGTGTATTGAAGTATGGTTAGTTTTAAAGGCATTGAAGACTCGCCCTAAAACCGGGTGCCGCGCCCTGAAAAAGTTGACTTTCCGTTGCTTGCAAGTGAAGTTTCCTGCTTGTCGCTACAAAATGCAGACAGTACTGAAACGTGATACCTTGTTATCTTTAGCTGGACGTGAGATTTCCATCGCTGTATCGTTTGTGCACTGTGCTGTGGGTATTGACCGCAGCTGTATGTACTGACTGTACACTAGTGTCTAATTACCGAAGGTAGCAAGCTGTGTGCGTATTTTCTGGGATCGATGGTGGTGTCTAACACTTCTGTTACACCTCATTCGAAACTAGGTCAGATTACCGGCATTAGACGTTTCTTTTTGCGCGAGTCTTCACACCCTTTAAAGCTAAATAGGTTCTAACATGTAACCATTAAGAATGATCTGATGGCATCAGTTGTTGGAAATTATTGGAACCAAAGAAATGGCTATATAGGGATTGCCCATCAACTGAGGGCTGGATAGCTCAATTGGTAGAGTTCTGGCATTGTAACCCCAGAGGATACTGGTTCAGATTCCACTCTGGCCATAACTTTCTTTGCTCTTTTTTATTATAAATCTTATCATCATCACTCGTTCAGTTAAGTAGCAGAAAGATCCACCAGGAGATTATTTTAGACCGAACATTTTCCGACACATTTGCAAAGGTTATACGATTCTTAATGGTCGCTACAAAAGGTTAAATCTTTCTGAAATGGATCTTAGTTTGGTGGAGAGAATGTATTTTATACTTGTTTTGTACATTTGTAAATATAATTCCTGGAACTTAAAATTGTTGTGACATTTTTTTGTAATTATTCTTGATTGGTCTATGATTCAGATCTACCTAAACAACGTTTTGAGACAACTCCGCTTACCGTCCATCCCCGCCCCTATCCATTCTCTTGCCCCATATTGTAATATTAACCCCCATTTTTCTTATTGCTCTATAATCTGGCCTGGCACCCATAATGTCTATCTTCACCCTCTTGAAATCCTACAAAAGAAAGTAATTTGTCATATAACTCATTCTGAATATCGTGAACACACCAGCTCACTTTTCAAAAAGCTCAACTTATTAAAATTTAGCGGTATTGTTAGGCTGAATTCAGCCACATTCTTTTACAAGGCTTAGAATGGCTAACTTCCTGCAGCCTTTCATGACTTCTTTACTATTAACAGCGCCATACATCATGGGCGGCGATCCGTATTTCCGAGTGGGGGGGATATGACCTTATTGACTATCTAAGCGTAGCGCCACCATGAGTTGGCGCGAAGCGTACAAGAAAATTTTGGGATTTACAAACCCTCTAGATGGCCGAGAGAGAATCCCTAACCCACTTTCTAAACCCTAACTCTGATTTCAAAGGAATTTGTAAATTCCTGAAAAACCTGAAACCCACGTTCGTCCTGGGAAAAGAAATATTTTACTCTCCCAATTACGCATGATGATTTCACCCAACTAGTACGTAAATGTGTATGCGTGCTTAGAGCAGCAGACGACACCCGTAACCTAGCAATAACCGTGCCTGTAGCCTAACGTGATAGCTATATTCCGGCTGAGCAGCATTAGGCTCTGTTCCATGGAGAATTCCGTGGTTGCACTGAACTAAACTTTTCCCGACAGCACCAAACGCCCACCCTTGAAATACAATTCAGACATCGACATTTCCCGCTGCAAGCCCAATGTATCTGTACCATAGAAATAAAGAGAGGATCTGTACTTGTTCTGTGCCAGCCTGTCTAACGTTAGCATATTAGCACTATTTCGTAGGCCTGAAGTACCAGTACCTTCTTACGCCGTTACTTCCCATGTTCGATCCGTCTTGGTGCAAATCTTTCACGAAGTCACTAACACTATTTTCGAACTGCTACAGAGAAATATCAGTTTGGTACCACCCTGGAACACATCACATGACCCTCCATGCATGGTACGCGCGCCCAATTGACATGAATCCTCCAGATTCATTTACCTCGATGATTGAATACTATGAGGGTGCATATATGTACTACATCAATACCGTGGGCGCAATAATACATTTTGTTGTTATAGGGCCAATGAAGCCTACAGTCAACTATTCTTGCTTCATAAAGACGCTTTATTTGAAAAGATCGCACTGCGTTTATGGTAGGCGAGAAATGAAGCTAAAAAAGAGCCGTACATTCACGATGATGCATAAATGTAGGCATGAAAATATTCTTATCCCTGGCATTTGGTGGGGGGATATGGTGTATTACATCCCCTCCACCCATTTTCATGGGGGGATATATCCCCCCAGGATCGCCGCCCATGCCATACATAGTCACCGCACTAGAAGTGCCGGTCAAGCACACCACAACTTATGTAAAACAACATTTGGTACGTTAAGTTTAAAAAATCGTGCTATGAGGACATGGAATTCTCTAACTGCTGCTATAAAATCTAAACCATCACAAGTAACATTTAGAAAAACAGTATTGATACATTGTTTATATTGTGTGTTATTAATTATTCCTTATTAAGACATTAATTATATTTTCATTTATGTATATATATATATTTTTTTTCTTCCTTGGGAGTCCTTAACCTTGTTAAGCCTGTGTTGGCTTTTTAGAGGACTTCCTCCACATGTATATATTTATTATCTGTGGAAAATCAAATAAATCAAATCAAAACCCCCTCCTTGAAACTCCACACAAGCTTGTGGACAAGAAATTCTGCGTTTGTGTCTGCCAATTTTGCACAAGCAACAGCAACTCCTTACCTCCCTTATACAGAACAAAATCTGTCTTTGTGTCTACCAGGATAGACAAACCTATATTGGTGATATAAAATGGTTAGATTAGATTAATGTCTGAGTTAATAGTCACTGGAAAAGGTGAGGTATACAATTGTACATTTTCAAATCTAACTCAACCTAGTCGACGATGCATCATAAGAGATAATATTGCCCCCTCCTCCCAAGAAAAGAAAAAAAAAAGCAAAAAGTAGAAAAGAAATGTATCGTTTGCAGAATTAGACTACACATCTATTTGACATCTCACTTATTTTTTTGTCTTATAGAATCCATTTCCGATTTCAAATATTTGAATTCTCTCTTGAGTATCTTTGTCTCTGCAAAAGCAGCTGTTGCTTCCGATCTGTAAATTTCACTGTCCTTTCGAAATTTGTCGAAATCTTTCTGAAAGGTTTTCAAAGATTCGGCATGTTTGGATAATTCAGATAACGCTGATTGTACATTGTCGTTCATATCTAATAATCGATTCTCTTGATTCGCTGCTAATTTTGAGAAATAAACGACATTCTCTTGAAGTTCTTTCAAATTTTCAACGAGCTTCGGTACATCTTGTTGGTTATATTGTTTGAGGAGTTTTGTAGTCTCCTTTACAGTCGTTTCTAATGTGTCATTATTTTGTCCTTGACGTAACAATTCGAAGGTGCAATCTTCCAGGTCTTCGCGAAGATTTTTGATCACGTTCTTTGATTTTTGGAAGTTGATTGCCAGGTCTCGAACCGTTTGTGCTAGAAGAGGATCGGAAAATACCTTAAAAAGAAAACAGATCGAAATCAGACGATTGCGTAAACTGAGTCGTCAGTATAATACAGAGAGAGAGATAGAAAGTGAGGCTAGAATTATAGTCAACGTTGAAAAGAAAATGTCCAAAGCCAGGGACCATGTTCTTACCAGGTGCTTTTGGTGAAATAAATCATTGAGGCGCGCTTTTATATTTATTAAATTAGGTTCCCTTTATACCGCTGTTCTGAAATGGGGGGGGGGGGGCGGGAGGGACATAGACGGGGTCGATATAACAAACTATCAAAGGTAATCTGGGGAAAGGAAAGTTATCTTCATTGTTTTTCTCGCATAACTCTGCAGAACTCTTAATTTTTTTCCAGTGAAGTAAGTCGGAAAAGAAACTGTCTATTGGTGGTGACAACATGCTGGGCGGGGTTCGTGGGGGGGGGGGGAATTAAATACCTTAATTGGGTGCCAATTGCTATTTCTCTCACCAAATTTTCCCTTCACATGGTGTTTTTGGAACTAAGAAAACTATTAAGTTTCTTTTGTTTTGTGAACAACGAATATACACTGATTTCCACCCTGGAATTTTCGGGTGTCACGGACCGGAACGAAGGAATCCTATAAGCAAAGTCACAAAGGCAAACTACGATTTCTGTACACGTGGTTTGATTCTCTGTTCTTATCGACGACATTATCAGGAGTAAAATTCTTTCTGTGCAGAAAGTTAGTCTAACTTTCGACCTAAATACTCTATCGTGTTGCGTACTAACATAATCACTAACATCAATGACGCATCAGAATAATTAAAAATGCAAAATGATTGTAGTCTGCCAGTGAATGCCGGCTAGTTCATCTAGTTGATGACAATCTCGTGCTCGACCGACTTGTAAAATCATTCACCTTTCACAAACAAGTAAATATTTTCAGAAAAATGATTGAACCCAAACATTTTACGTTATATGACTATTGCTTCGATTATCAAACCACAACATACTTTAGAACATGAATCAAATCTTGAATTGTTAAACCAAACCTCATTTACCCCCTCTATTCTGGATAAAACTATACCTGTATTGTCGATGGACTGATGATGTTCCGATCTCCACCTTTTCCAGTATTACTGGGACTGGAAGAAGTCTTTTTGTGCTTGCTTCCATGCGTACACGGTGACAGAGAGAGGTTTCTTATTAAGAGTACTTGAACTTCTCTTTGCATAACTGAACCCCTTCTCAAGACTGTGTAATATGCCAAGCGTGTGATATTTTCCATTATTGAATTGGTTCGACTTTCGTGTAACTGAGCTGTTCAGACTATCTGAACATTTTCTATTGAATTCCGTGATGTTTGGACTGCAACAGTTCTCCTTTGTGACGTCATAGAACTTACCCGAAACCATGCGCTTAAGCAATTTCTTTGACAAAGCGTAAGTGCACGCTATGATAGCTCGTAATGAAGCGCGCTGCGCAAAGTCAGTATAATGGTTGGATATGGCGTATGAATTAGCATGTTAGTATACAAATAATGAATGGTTATGAGTGCAATAGTGCAAATATTTCATGAGTTGAAAGATGGAATGTTCCATGAGTCAACGACGCGCAGCCGAGTTGAATGGAACAAATGACATCTTTCAACGAATGAAATATTTGCACTATTGCACGAATGGAAACCATTCATTATTTGTTTTATACAACACCTTCAAATTTGGATATAATTGGATGTAAAATGCACTCATGCAACAGATTGTATTGAACAGACAGGTTTCTCTGCTCTCTTACCATTGAAAAAAGTGTTATCAAAAAAGTATAACGCATGGTTCTATCATCATAGCGTGCAATAGAGCGGATTTTGCATGCAATCGACGAGCAATTGACCAATCAAATGGCCGGAATATAATTAGGTGTTGTACAACATTGTATAACATATAACATCGTTTTTGTTTGATGTTCATAAGCATTTGATACAACAGCCTTTCTTGTAAGTTACGAACTTACTGAATTAAAAAGTAAGCATTTGGTTAGTTGCTAAGTGTCACGAAATTTGCACAACTAAATATCCAATCGTCAAACTCACGTTCAATTGAAGTCAGGTAATTTAATCGTGCTAGAAATCGCGTTCATGAGTTTATTTTTCAACATTGTTTGTGTGGCATTGTTCCAAGCAAGGGCGCAGGTCAGGAATACTTCGGAATCCTAGTGTACAGTACAAAAAAACAAACAAAAAATAACATGTTTGTGCGGTAAAAAACAGTCCAAAAGTCTTCAACATATTTAAATATTGCTTTGCATCTAAGTACACTCAATAGTTACTAAACTTTCTGGAAAGGGAGGGGATTCCGTCCCCTTAAATCAACGCAAATGTTAAAACACCCCTCTCTTAATAATGGAGTATGCCAGCCAGAAACGAGAGATACATGATTCGTGAAAACCGTGGAAATCTCCTGGATTTGAATCCATATTAGTTAATGGCCAGAGTTCGAAACCCGATGATATCCGAGATGCTAGTTGTCATCTTCATTATCCACTCGACAGTAGCGGAGCTAGGGGTATTGGTCAGGGGGCGAGAATGCCCAGCAAACACTAAAACGTTTTTAAAACATTATTAAAACGTTTCGTCTTTTGTTTTAATAACGTTATTTGTGGTGTAATAAATATGTCACGAAAACGTTTTCAGGCTATTATTCCAAACATTTTTTCGTTAAAACATTAATATAACATTAATATCTCAATAAAACAGTTATGCCGACATTTTTATAACACCACATTTAACGTTATAAAACATATTTTAAAGGCTCTTTTAAAAATGTTATGATAACGTTTTGTGTTTGCTGGGTGGTCTGTAGGGGCGCTTTCGACACTATCTAAGCGGAGCGACACCACAGGTTGGCGCGGAGCGTACAGACATTTTTTTGAGTAAAGATACTCCCTAGATCGCCGGAAATGACCCTTTCCGGGCCTTGCTAATTTGCAGATAAACGAAGAATAAATAGCTGATAAATTAAAGACCGTCGTTAGAGCATTTTGTCAGAAAATTACACCAACACAATGTGACAAATGTCAATAGGTAGATGAGAGCGCAATAAAAAAGTCAATAATCGCGAATAAGTAAAAGGTGATAAAAGCTGAAAAGGGCTCCAGCAGTCCATTTGAGTCCGTCAGGGGGGGGGGGGCATCCGCCCTCCCCCTGACTGTATATGGACGCTCCGCCACTGCCACTCGACCGGAGTATTACTGATGATGTCGAACAGCGACCAAAACTTTTTAAAGCTATTTATATAAATCATTGTTATCTCATTTCATTTAACATCTCGATGAACTGTTGTTTCACAATTAAAAAAAAAGCACACATACATACATTGTTTTTGGTTTCCTTTGGAAGTCTCAGAATCAACTACTGTATTTCAAAGAACTAGTTTAAGTTTGCTGTAACTACTGATACGGCTGTCCAGTGATATCAAACTGTCTGTGAGAGTGATGAAGTTGCATGACCCCCTGCACTCGAGCCTCGAGCAAAACCAGCTAAAAAAAGCAATGTCGTTGGCTTTCCCATGTGTCCACTCTTTGCTGACATTTATTTGAGAAAAGGTGAGATTATTAAGGAAAGCCATTAATCCTCGTAGAAAGAATTTGAAGGTAATTTGCTGCAATCGTATTCCAAGAAAACTAGTAAATGATTATACACCTGTGCTCACAATCCTATTGGTATAACATAAGCAGTACTTTAGCGAATATGAGTTAAGGACTGCAAACTTTGTATGTTATATGCGAGACACCGTGACCTTATGTTAGTAACGTTACGTAGTTTCCGTGCTGTTTTCGTAAAATAGACATCAATAGGTTAAGCTCGGTTATCATGTTAGTTTCGTGTATTTCATTATTATAGTGACTAGTGCAAAAACTACAATTTACAAAGCCTCCATTATTGAGCACCCTAGGCCTGGCTAAGCCTTATGTTAGACTAGTGTACAGTTATGGTATTCATTTGCATATTCTAAAGCGTTGTGGCAATTCGCCGGTCAGCTGACTGAATAATAATGCAATACCCTAAAATTCGTCCAGGAGTTACTTAACCAATCAGAGTGCCAAGTACACAACTCCATCTCATAGTGATGAAATGCCAAGTACTTAAAATAACTTTCTTTGAAATCCTAAGGGTACAACTAGAAATCCTTTGAAGAACGAACTAATGGTCTATTAAACACAACACTTGGCATGTTGTGGGATATAGTATGAGATTCAACTTTCCGTATCGTAAATTCCATTTCAATAACCGCCAACTCCTTTATTTATGCAAAATTAAATAGTTGTATCTGCAATATGTACATTTAAAATTAGACAGAGAACGTGTGGTTTTCAAGTTGTGATTCCATCTTTATCCAGCTGCCCAAGGGAAAACATATAACAAGGGCTGTGCACCTTATTTGTCTGGCTGCTGGGCGAATAACATACTTTTTCTTTTAATTGCATGGAAGCTTTGCTAATTGTGTGAGTGTTAGTCCTCATTCATCAGACTGCCTGGGAATAACATGATATATTCCCATATTCGTTGAGCAGCTGAATAAAAAGTGAGGGCACTGTGCCTTATTTGTCTGCTGCTTGCTAGATAACATTATGCGTTTCTCTTATTCCTGATGGCTGCTAGAAGAATAGGCTCGACCATTCTCAAAGTTGCTGGAACCCCTCTCCTCCCCCCATCCCCCTCCAAAAAAAGGGTACTCATGAAGTTATGTTTTGGCCTTACATGGGGTTAGTAAACTGTCAAAGAGCTTATTTACATTGTCAGGACTTGTACCATTTGGTGAGTTTGTGCAAAAGAATGCATGAAGCCAATTGCTTAAAGTAGGCCAATAATTACTAGAAGTCCAACAACACATACACTTTGTTTATGACTGAAGTACTGTATTATGGTTTAATATAGCTATGATAGAAATTGTGTTAATAGCACACAATAATACAATTGGCTTTTGTTACCTAGTATTTCAGTATCACTGGCATTATAGAACATGATAGAAGTCCAGAACAGAGCTAATGTACTAATTTATTCCTCATTTGATGCAGTTGTGGTTTGGAGTTTATATCTGGAAAGTTCTGTTTTCCACATGCTCTTTCAAGGCAGTAATATAGTGAAAGGTGCTCATTATCCTTAAAAATATCTGGACATAAATGTAACCAACCCATATTAAATTGCCTTTGGGTTTTTATTTGGTTCCTTCATCAGATACGGACACAGAAATTCAGGCACAATGTTCTGCAGACAAACTTTTCAATTTGTTCCCAGGGCAGGATCTATCGAAACTTTGTGCAGTTGGAAACTTTACGGCGCAAGGAGAGTAACAAGCAGAATTAGAATTATGCAAATCCATGCCAGCTCTGCAGGTGTTAGGGTTGTACCATTAAGGAGTTACTCATGCCTATGCAGCTGGAAGCCAGGGAAAGAAACTGCAGATTTGGTGGCATATAAATATAATAACAGCAATAGACATTTATCCAGTTCAACTATGACAGGAACAACTTGCCTGAATTTTGGTCCTTCATTTGACACTAGATCTCAAAAAATCACAAAGGCGATGTTTTTGCATCATCTCAGTCATCGCCCATTTCTTCAGGCAAAGTCAGCTGTGGGCATTTGTTCTAAGAGATTCAAGTCAACCGAACCTGTTACGGTCTATGAACACATCTTAACCTCGGAACCAGTTCACATGGCTCAGTCGCTTTTTGAGCTAGGACAATCGTTGTCTGGTTTCCACTGGGCAGGATCTATAGCAGTAACAACGTTTGCATTGAGATTTGTTCTAACTTTCCCTTTGTCTGTGTATGCCCAAAACATCAGAGGAAAAGTGGAAGGTTTTCAGCCCGAAATTGTAGCACGTTCCAGGTACATCTTCTCTCAAAGATTTAGGCATCGGATGAAAGAAGAGAAATGGTCAGAGAAGCGTGCTCAGAGAGTCTTTCTTGGACTGGTGAGATGAAACTGTTTGATAAAACTAAAATGTCATAGAAAAAGAGATAATATAAGACCAGATAAGAAATTAAGATGATTATTGTCCTCCAGATAGTAATGTTTTGCCATAACGATCCTTTCACACCTTGAGTATTAAATTTAAATTAGGAATATTTGGTCGCAAAGTTGATGAAGCGCAAACAATTCTTCAACTGTCTATCATTCTTTTTCTGTGTCAAAGGTCAGACTCCAAGCTAAAGAGATTTATGTGAGAGAAAATTGTCATCCTGCCAAAGGTTCTGTGTTGCTACTGGTACAACTCCCTCTGTGGATCACAATGTCATTGGCTCTCCGGAACATGAGCGGTGCTTTCTCAGGACGCTTCTTCACAGGTGAACAAGTCAAAATACCTGCAATTGGTCCTCTATCTGGAGATCATTGTAAATTTGCAATTTTTATGAATAATGCGTGATATGGGTGGAGAAAAGAAAATTAATTACTTAATTCAATCCTGTGGCAGCTCACAACTTTTTATTTAACAGTTTAAGAAACAAGATTTAACCTTGAATTGGAAGAGAACAACTGACGTGTAGTCACCTGACAAAGTGAGGGTAATTTTCTTAGCAACACTTCAAATATGTTGTAAATTTAGTTTATTGCAAAAGCATTTTGGATGCAAGAATGAAGGGGTAAACAAAGACCTGAATTGCAATAGGATAGTGCATCAAGAAACCCGTTGGAGGTTTACCTCTTGCCTCTTTTACGGTGGCCTGCGTAGAGAACATGGTGGTAGCTGAACACCCCCCCACCATAAATGCATATATATATATATATATATATATATATATCTATATATATATATATATACATATGTGTATATATATATATATACATATTTATATATATTTATATATATATATATATATATATAAATATATATAAATATGTATATATATATATACACAGGGGCGGCGATCTGTTTCAAATATTGGGGGGTACATTTGCTTGGGTGCAGGCGAATTACTATCTAAGCGGAGCGCCACCATTGGTTGGCGCGCAGCGTACAAGAAAAATTTTGGTTTTGATAGCCCCCCAGATCACCGGAAATGGCACTTCTCGAGCTTGAAAATGACCAACCAGATGTACACTTTTGCCTGAGAACCAACTTTTTCCTAATAGTCTTTTTTTTCATTCATAACCTTTTTTCAAGATTGTCACCAGTCACACATCATGTTCGACCTCATTGCATCTCCTGTGGATCATTGCATTTGTAGGTAATTCTACGTAATGCCCCACAATACCCGTCAGCCCCACTTTTCAAAGTTTTAAGCCCATTATTTGTTCAAAATTTGAATGATAAATTCACTTCAAAACATACCCATAATGTTGCAAAAAAATTCATCTATGGACAACCAATATAGAAAAAAAAAACCTCAACCCCTAACAGACACTTCAAAATTGAACGAGTAGAGGGAAGTATGATGAAGAATGTTGGTCAAGTAATTTTCGAAAATTTAGACAGGTGCCTTGCGAGGAATTTGCCAAGGGAGAGGCATAGCTTGTACCCAGACTTTCTAAGCGTAGCGCCACCATAAGTTGGCGCGAAGCGCAAAAGAAAATTTTGGCCAAAAATGCCTACCAGATCGATGGAAATGGCACTTCCCAGGCCTTGTAAATGCATCTAAGCATTTTCTATTTTGAAATTATTAGCGATATCATAAAAAAATACAAAACATTTGCTTAAGAAAAAACTATGCCACCAAATATTGGGGGGGATATTAGATACTATATCCCCCCACCTAAAATATTGGGGGGGACATGTCCCCCCGTCCCCCCCATGATCACCGCCCATGTATATACATATATATAAATATATATATTTATATATATATATATATATATATATATATAAATATATATAAATATGTCACAAAAAGTTAGTTTCCGTAAGTTACTGTATGCAATATAGCTAACTATTTTATATATATATATGTTCTATAGTTTTTTCACTGTTCTGGATTTTCCAACTCACTACAATTTCAATTATATATATTTTCATTTGCCTTTGTCGTTTACCTCCATTTCATTTAACAAAGTCTGTTCAAAGTATCTCTTTTGAGATCTGGCTTTAGGAATCAGGTTAGCACATGTTTGGTCTCTAGAGTAAGGCAAATATGTCACCAAAACAGAACTAGTATTTTTTGATACAGGTGACAAACGCCTACAGGGAAATTACAACCTTCCTTACCGGTTCCGAACCTCTGGACATACAATCATCTCACTACCATTCAATTATATATATGACTCATAATTGACAAATAAGGAGTACTGATATAGAAAATATATATATTGAATTTTTTTATCCCCCGTCAGCAAGACTTGGCAGTGGCATGAAAAGTGCAAACATAACACAATGAAAGTATGACTTTATATATAGATATATTTGTTTTCAGATCCAGAGTATCTAGTCTCAGAGTTTGCAACTGATGGTGCCCTCTGGTTCCACAATTTGATGATCCCAGACCCTTACCTGGTCCTCCCTGTTCTGGTGGGTGTACTGAACCTAATCAATATTGAGATGCATGCTCTCCATAAGGGCAGGGTCAGCGGCTTCCAAAAGGGATTGAATAACTTTCTACGAGTATTCTCTGTGTTGATGGTTCCAATCGCAGCCTACATACCTTCTGTGAGTTTTCTGTATGTACAGTAATGTGTACCAAAAGGGTAATGGTGGGAGTGGTGGTGATAGTGGTTGTGGTTTTGGTGTTGGTGCTATTGGTGGTTGTCACCGAGACGACGCTCAATTAAGCTGAACAGGTGGTTGTAGGTTTTAACCCATTTATTTACACGCGTGGTTTCAACAAGACCACAGGGAAAACTAGAAAGTAAAGATATCCAAACATCAATATACAAACATTGGTGAAATAAACACATGAATTGAACAAATCAATAATAACATAATAATAACATAATAATGCATTATATTTCTCCTTATAAAACAATGCACAAAAGGAAGAAGTATACAAATAACATTTGGCAACATGAAACAAGACATAGAGAAAGATTGGCGACAATTACATTCTTGATAATTAAAATTAACTTACAATCGTTACCGGGCAAAACCAACAGCACGACAAACTGCGGTGTACAGGGGTTTACAGGGATTAACGGCGGCTTGCTGGGGTTAACGGCGGCTTTCTGGGGTTAACAGGGGCTTTCTGGAGAATGTACAGAACACCAACAAAGTAATAACGTCTGGCGATATATTCTACTCCAGATACTCTTACAAATAAGCAAACAACTAATACACAAGAAAGGCAATCAAAATAACAGGCACAAGCATACAGCAAAATCACATTAAAGGCAAATATCTATAATGCGATATTAAAAGAGATATACAATTACAATACCAAGCCCCTTAATACTTATATAAAACAATTAGAATACTTACATACTAAGGAACAGTGCTATAGGAGCATGTGCGACGCCTCTCTGAACCAGGAGAGGAATGAAGCATGTGTCCTTCACAAAATACGCAAGTATACATCGATTACGTAATTGTACATCGATTACATAAGTATGCAAATCGAGGAGGTGGATATGAAAGGCAACCAGTAAATGGGCAGTATTGACCTCTGCCCGACCTGGACCAAGCGGAAATTTCCATTTGATCACGCTAAGCAAATAGCACACATCAGCAACGATGACAGTGGTGGTAGTGTTGGTGGTGGTGTTGGTGGTGGTTATGGTAGCGTTGGTGGTGATAATGATAATGACTATTTACAGTGCTAACTGCCACTTTAAAAAATGTTCACAAATTTCTCAGGAGTGACATCACTTTTGAAATTGAGTGGCTCGACAACACTCTGTGACCTTGAAACATTGGTTATGTATTGGCAGACATGGTTGTTTTCATATCATTTCAGTGGTAGTTATGTTGCTTTGATCCTGGTATGTTAATTAAATGGCCATTTATCAATAAAAATTGTTACTTTATATGTTCCTGTATATTGTCTTGTAAACAGCAGTTCCATTTGGCGTATTTTATATAAGTATGATATGGTAAAGGGAAAAGTTGTCCAAAGGTTTTAATTTCTCTCAAATTTTTCCCCACTGTCTCCTTCTTGTCCAGTCACTGGTACTGTATTGGACTGTGTCAGCTGCGTACAGTCTGGGCCAGAACATTGTGCTAAAGTTACCGTCAGTGAGGACCGCTCTAAATATTACCAAATCCAAAACAGATTCAGCTACTCCATTCCAAGACATGAAAGAGGTCTTTGAGTGTCGATATCTAGGCCGAAAGAGGGAAGGCCAGGACGAGGAAGAAGAACTGAAGGAGATGCTGGAAAATGTTCCGGAGAAGAAACCGCGAAAATTATAGTCCCTTTTAAAAGTTGTGTGGGCTTGACTTTTAAATTTTGTTTGGTTTGTTCCCATCATTTACGAAGATATTACCATAAGCTGGTGCCTGGTGGTGTTGGCACACCTTTGCCCAGAAAAGATCTTTATCAAAACCGTTTAGGTGCACCTCCGCTTCCCACCAGACTGTCCTCAATTATGGTGCACCTCTGTGTCCAATTGTATCTTTGTTAAATTGCATCTGCTTCCCACCAGATTCTTATGAAAATGGTGTAATTTCACCTCTGCGTTGCCACCAAATCTTGTTCCAATATATGGTGTTGTTTCACCTCTGCGTGCCACCAAATCTTGTTTATATGGTGTTGTTTCACCTCTGCGTGCCACCAAATCTTGTTTATATGGTGTTGTTTCACCTCTGTGTGCCACCAAATCATGTTTATATGGTGTTGCTTCACCTAGAGCTGTGTGCCACCTCATCTTGTTTGATATATGGTGTTGGTGCACATCTACCCCCACTAGGCCCTTATCGGAATGTTGTTGTTGTTGTTGATACACTTCTGCTTTCCACCAGACTCCGTATAAGGTAACTATCGAGTAGTGAATTATTTGGCACGCACTATGAAAGAATTCTTATATTCGAATAGGTGTAATCAACATGTAGTCATTAGTCTGCTAAACAGGTTGACGACAAAACCATCTTCAGCTTATCGTTCTGTATGCAAATTAATTACACTTATCATAGGTAGTACATCTAGTGTACTGTAACATATTCAGTAAGCACTGATTAAAATGTTTATAATTGACATTAATGTACAGTGGCAGAGATATTGTTTTAGGCATCAAGTGCTAGTATAACACAGAATATACAGAAGTGTCACTTAAGGTTCATGTACAGTATGATACTGTCAATTCAAACCAGTGGCGGAGCTAGGGGGTCAAAGGAGGGCACGTGCCCCGGGCACCGGGTTTAGGGGGGCGCTGAAAGGGGAGAATGGGAGTAAAAAAATAAGCACTTTTAGAAAAACATGGCGAAATTGATGTATGTCGTCAGGCATGAATATTTTTATTAGCAAATTTATAGATTGTGATTTCGACCGTTCGCTCTTTTTTTTTTAAATTCTATTCTGTAATGACTAGATGTCACGGAAATTTCAGGTATTTCAGTATACAGTTCAAAGGCAGTAGATTTCGAAAGGTGGAAATATCATAGGCGTAGGAGCACAATTTGATTTAGGGGGGGGGGGGGGGGCTGTAAATGACTTGCCCGAAAAATATAACCAACAATTACCTCTAGCTACGCCACTGATTCAAAATTAATATAAAAACTTGTTCTTTGTATTCTCTCATAAGGCAATAGAGTCAATAGTAATTGGGGGAAGATTTGTCAATAAACAGTCATGAGAGCATTGAAGGGGAAAGACTTGTCTGGATATCATAGAAATCTGTCAGCAATTACTGTTACAAAATCATTTATCAACTGTTAAAGAGGAACATATAAGTTTGTAACAGTCAGAGACCAACTGTAACCTATCATGAGATATTATTAAAAGGGAAATATATAGTCTGCAATCATTGAAAACCATTTGTAACTTCTTGTTTAAACACGTCGGGAAATATAGAGTTACCTCATGTCGGTTAACAGTCCCCATGGCCTTCTCTATCACCCAGGAGGTGTTAGAGAAGTTACTTGTCATCAGGAATTATTGAAAACATCCAGTTGGGACAATTTTTTCTATACTGTAGTGTCATGTCCTGCTTCAGAGCACTCGTATTGTCAGTACGAGCAGTATGAATATCATGTTTCTATCAGATAAAGGTTAGGAACTGTTTTACTGACAATACTAGTACTTTGAAGCATGATATTGGAGGACACTTTACAGAGGTATTATCATTAAGAAATTGTCCCAACTGGCTGATTGAAATAATCATATCGACATTAGTGGAGTTCAAAGGTCAGTGAGGTCAACATAAGTCCAAGTCTAAAACCTGGTAAACGCAATAACTGCGAACTAAGTAAGGCTTTGATTCTTGGTATATGTACAGTATAGATCTATATCGCTTCATTAGGCATGTGAAAGGTGATTGGGAGACAACAGAAGTCGTAGTTTCAAAGTACCTTGTGAAAATACAAAACTCCTAAAAGTAAAACACGGCTTAACTTTATATTAAGTAGGCCCACATAAGTGTAAGAAATCTTACTTATCACTGAGTTCAATACAATGTTCAAACACGGCTTACTAATATTGTGTGTAGTTGAACAGTTACGTTGAATTAATGTTTCCAATGTACAAATCTGGCAAGAGACGGCCATAGCCAATTGGGTTTCTTCTTTCATTTCTGGGTTTCACAACTGGCAATCAACAGAGAATGCTTGTATCCTGGTCTTGTAAGTGGAGTGTCAAATAACTACCAAGAACGGCACATAAAACAGAGATAAAAATTCCGTTCGATTCTTTCGACGCAATATTGATCTGATGGATAATTTCCTTCCAGAATTTCGGATACCGCTCCGATTGCAGTTGCAAAATATTGGAGTAGAATTCGTCGCAAATGTTCTTTACATCGAATCCTCCTATCGCAATTACTCCCAAAGTGAAGCACATCAAGAGACGGATCCATCCCAAGTAATCGAAGTGTGGTTGTATACTCGTTGCGTCACTCTTTTTCGACCATTCGTCAAAGAGGGTATACTGCCACGTGATGTTTGTAACTATGGCCAGAGTAAGCACGGGAAGCATACACATAACGAAAATATTGCAAAATCTTCGGAAGCAATTGAATTCAGTCAGTACGTTGTGAAGGGTATCTCGGCAGCGATCTATTTGCCCCTGATAGTCGTTTATGTAAAGCAGAAGAAGGCGAAATTGTCGATGAAAAGAACGGCGGATGAAGTAGATTATGTAAGCGAACAGACACCATGTGATCGACATAACGAAAACGTAAACACAAATGAAAACGGTGTTGACCTTGGTTGGGGTTAGTTTACACTGCTCGTGAAACATGACGTAACTTCGATACGTGAATAAAAGGATGGGCCAGATGATGCAAAGAATGAGGAATGGTTTCCCCGGAAGACCTATTATGGAGGAAAAGCGAAACAATGAAAGGTTTTATATCAAATAGATACTAAACAAGCATTTATTTTCAAGTTTGCGTTTATTGAGCATGACAATAATAATTTATATATATGTATATATATATAGGCATATATATAGGCATATATATGCCTATATATATAGGCCTTTATATTGGCCTGTGATATTTAGGCCTACCACCATGTTCTCTACGGAGGCCGCCGTGGAAGAGGCAAGAAGTTAACCTCCACCGGGTCTCCAAAACACTTTCTTCTCGATGGGCACGCACTACCCTAGGTTATTATGCGATGAATATCATATGAACCGCTTCATCTATTGATATATATATATATATATATATATATATATATATATATATATATATATATGTTACTATTGAATGCTAATGTATTTACATTACTCTTGAAATCAGCCAACTGAAGGATACTTGTTTCACTGAGAGTAAATTGATAGCGATCCCTTTCAGTCTTATATAATATGTGAGATGACTTTATCCCGAGTGAGGAACAGATTACCTGTATGCTTCCAGTCCACATATTGTGCCCGTTTAGCAATGTAACGAATGTTGAAAGTTCTAGCCCAGAATAGACAAGGATGGTTCTCCAGTCTGGAACAGAGCACCACGAAAGGAAAAAATGACAGACTCGCAACAAATGGAAATTGATTAATAAAATGTAGAAGTTGCTTGGAATCAGCCCACGTTGTGTAAACAGTCAGCCCAAGATAATATGCATTGATAGCAAGGAGTATTGACCACATCACGGAGGACATGACACCGCTCCCGTAGTGGCACCAGATCTTGGCACCTGCATGGGGAAAATGTTAAAACCGGAATTGTAATAAGCAATACAAACCATCCATGCTTTCTGCTAGTTTGTTTTTTTCTTCGAATTCAATTTGATTGGTGGCGAAAAAAAAAGACCCTTTATTTTGTTTTCCAAAATGGATGACATTATATAATGGGGCTAGTAGAGGGCGCTGTCATATCGGTCCTAACAGAGCCGTATATTTAGACGGCTCTGGGTCCTAACAGAGCCGTATATTTAAATATACGGCTCTGGGTCCTAACGCGCATAGATGATCTATATATGTTATTCACCGATCTCTGATTTAACGCTCATAACACGCGATATGAATTTGCACACTAGTACAGACGCGCGATGTGAGAGTGATTTGCTATTTGGTGCTACTTGTGCAATTTCGCTGAAGGAGAAAAAAGCGAGTTAGAAAACACATGTTTAGGTGTTAAAGATAACATAGTCTGTCTCGAAACTGCGTTCCAAAAGACCTCTTCTTCAATTATTACGAACGACACTGTATAGCCCATACCATCCATACCCATACGCGAAATTTAATGGGCAGAGGGATTTGAAAGAGAATAGTGCAGAATAACCATAACCCTTCATGTATATAAGCTTGATTTTGTTTTATTTACGAGAGAGTGCTTCTGTTAATATAACACACATGGAAAATGGTACACGGAGACGTTAACTTATATGAAAAGGTGTACTACGGTTTTCTTACAACCTTGCTGACACGTGGCCCTGCTCCGCAGGCCTTAAAATAGACTTAGTGGGACTATACTAATACGCAGGGGGGGGGGGGGGATAGGAACCTTCCAAAAAGTGGGGATGGGGCACAACGTCAGAGGGGCACTTTCTCATTCCACAACCACCACTCGTTATGCTATAAACCGATACATACCGGCCATATTACTAAAATATATATGGTGTGTTAATATGCTATCAAATCTATATATGGTGCACGCGTGAATCATTAAAACAAAATATTACAATTAACAAAGGATTAAGATATCCAAAAGATTCTTCATCAAAGGGGCACATTTTATTTGCCAGTAGGGAACATTTGCTATTTTGGAAACAAGTTACAGGGAGGGGCATGTGCCCCCCGCCCTCTCCGGCTCCTACCCCTGCTAATACGTGTGTAACTTACCAATACCTCTCTCGTTGTATTTAACAGTTTGGCCATAAAAATCCCACCAGAGCGTATCACAAACGTCACATTCTTTGTTCTTATTTAGCTGATTTAAGAGTGGTTGCGTTTCGTCGTTGTCATGGCATGTAACATTTGAATTATCCAATTGTATTCTATTGTGAAACGTATCTCTCTTGTTTACACGTAATCCACGCACTCGGCATTTTAAGCACTTCCTTGTGTCGTCCACAACTTTTGAGTCAGTCATTCCAAGAATCTTTAGAATGATCCAAAACGATACGGGCCATTTCTCTCTTTTAGTAGAATCATTTGCGATCAAACATCTCTCCTCAGATGCGGGAATTTGATATCCTAATTCCATGGCTGGGCTGAAATGGCAAACTCTGTGTAAAGTAATTGTTACAGTAAAGAGAAAACCCGCACACATCAGTTATATGATAAATACATTATTGGTCAGTTAAACAACTTATTGACAGAGTTAAAATGCGGTTGTCCAGTGCCATGCCCGCGGGGGGGGGGGGGGTGGAAGGGAGGAGGGGGTGGAAGGGAGGAGGGTATGAACCCACCTCCATCGCCAATCGGGGGGGGGGGTTCAGGTTGACCCCTCCCCTGGTGTACAACCCATTTGCAACCTGGCTCACATAAATAGATACAAAATTTCAGAGTATTTTCTAGCACAACATTTTGCTTCAACATAAATCAGTAGTCTAAATATATCTCATAACACACCGTTTGACTTCCAAACTTTTCAACTACTCCAGGACCACCACCCCTCCAGGTCCTTTACAAAATCCTCGATTTTTCTCTGTACCAAGGTTGAGGGGTGGGGGTGGGGGTTCATGGGGGACATTCTTGTCCTCCCAATATAAAAATAGACTTTCTTCCAAATGACTAACATTGAAACTAATACGCTAAAAATGAAATGTATGTAAAATGATAAACATGATAGGATCATTCTGGGATTACTCGCTTACCAAACAAAATTTACTCAAAGGTGGAGGAGGGGGGGGGGGCACCGTCCTCTTAAAACCCTCCCTAGTACGGGCAACAGCCAACCTTTGTGCTTTCCCCACCCACTTACAAAAAAAGAAGGTGAAGCTCTGGCTACGAGACTGCTCTGCATGGCCCTTCCATAAGGATCCATGCCTCTATCTAAAATCAGTCGGGGAAATTTTGACCCTCGAAGCCTTCAGATCATGTAGGACTAACCGCCACCAGGACTGCGGTGTTCTGTTATTTCTGGAATGGTGTAGTGGTATCCAGTGGCGGAGCGTCCATACAGTCAGGGGGCGGATGCCCCCCCCCCCCCCCCACTGACGGACTCAAATGGACTGCTGGCGCTCTTTTCAGCTTTTTAACACTTTTTACTTATTCGCGATTATTGACTTTTTTATTGCGCTCTTATCTACCTATTGACATTTTTCACATTTTGTTGGTGTAATTTCCTGACACAATGGCGATGACACCTATTTATTCTTCGTTTATCTGCAAATTAGCAAGGCCCGGAAAGGGTCATTTCAGGCGATCAAGGGAGCTTCTTTGCTCAAAAAAATTCTGTACGCTCCGCGCCAACCTGTGGTGGCGCTCCGCTTAGATAGTGTCGAAAGCGCCCCTACAGACCATTCTCGCCTCCCTCCCCCTGACCAATACCCCTAGCTCCGCCACTGGTGGTAAAGTTCTTGGGTAGACCAAAACATCAAGGCTATTCCATTGTCGAGACGTGTAGTAGGCCTAACTAAGGCGTGAAGTAACCCTTCAGTTGCATTGAGAAATCTACTTGCTTAATCTGCTGAGGCTTCTTACATTATATGAACTTTGAGAATTCCGAACAACATTAGAAATATGTGGCTCAAAAGTCATTGAAGAATCGAATATTTAACCATGATTACTGGCTTAAGAAAGCTTGAGTCATCTCAGAATAACCAATTTTTATTAAAAGCTTTTCGTGACTTCTGAGATAACTGATGAGAAATCGTTTAATTTCAAAATATTTATGTTCATTCAAATCCACATAATGAATACTTAGCATCAACATTAGGCCTATACATGTATTGGCGAGTTCAGCATAAATATTGGTCGATTCAAAAGTAGTATCCGTTGTATCTATCAAATCAATATGGATTCAATGATGATTATATCTAAATATTTATTCAGCATGCACACATTGATCAAGTCAGCATGAATTGTAATGAAAGGTAACATCCATGTGCTGATGAAAGCACCAACTTGCATACTAATTAATAAACATATTCACATTTTGATTAATATATCATACATGTTGCTCATTTCAACGTTATGTAAGAATCACATGAATAAAGTATAGACGTAACATATGGCCTATACATATGATAAATTCAACATACATATCGGATCAGATCAATATATGCATTCATGAATGATATCCCGGGTTCAAAATACGTTCTAGGCAATGATTTCTTAAATTTGAACAAATATAGTTATACTCACATAGTTAGTAATGCTGTACTCCGATGTGTGTCTGAAATTAGCACTATACTTCGTATATGGTTGCCGACAAACAATACAATCGTTCATGCATCTGATGCTCCGGTTCAGCCGCTAGAAATATGCATCATTGACGGTTTCCTTGTCTGTTTACTTGAAGGTTCAATACCGTATTTCTTTGAACTATATATGATTTACATATTAAGTAAATTTTAAGTAAGCAAGTATTATGAACATCATGAATTATTATGAACTGAGTAAGGTATTTTTTTTTAAAACTATTTCCGATTCGTCACCTTATCAGCTCTACTTTGTCGTGAAAAGAATTGGGTATAGCTGGAAAAGTCTCAAGAACATCCGTTCAAATTGTCCCAAAAATGAAAAGTAAAAATAGAAATCCGGTTGGCCTTATATTCGCCGGTTGTGTTATTCAACAGCTTTGACGGTAAAAATAATCAACAAGTGCAAGCTGGCCTAAAAAGCAAAAGCAAAACAATGGAATACAAGACAAGAAAATATGCAATCGAATGTGCATCGAGTGACCGTAATTGACTTATTCAACTAAAGAGGGGGCAATCTAATCCTTCCCTTTTAAGGATTTTGACAAATTCTCGGTTTATTTTTAGATCGCTGGTCAGTACGCCTAACTGGGAGACTACTGTATATGCACAAGGTGAAAGTACATTCACCAAGAGCTGTATACCATTCTTAATCAACGTTACGTAATCTTCGTTACATTTTGTAGGACCCCAATTTGATTGGGGAAGGTGGGGGGGGGGAGGGGGCTGTAACGATTTGCCCGTAAAATGTAAACCGATATATGGAAGGGTGCACTGGTGAGATCTCCTCACCTTTGAGAATTTTTTTGACCAAATTAAGGGTACTGTGATGTCCGGGCACGGAGCTGGGGAGCCGACTAAAGTTTGAGGAAGACAAAGACGAAAGTCTGTAATAACACACACTGACGAAACTCCGTAGTAAAGTAACATAACAAGTTGTATTTACAAAGAGTTATTTACACCGTTCTGTTGCTCACAAAAAAAAACACGAAAAACAAGGAAACAAAGTATATATGACTCTTATAAGAAATGTCGAAACACACGAAAATGCTCGAAATCTATCAACGTAGGTCGTAAATGGTGCAAATTAGCTAACTCGTATAAATACCGTGTTGGTCTGTAGGCCTCCAGCACCCGAAATCAATTTTTTTTTTAGTTTTTTTTTAATTTCATGGAAGGCCAATTAAACAGCTCTGCCACTACAGGTACAAAGATGCATAATTGTGCTACCATTGGAAGTAAATTTTTATCCAAGGATTTTCATTTTTTAGGGTTACCGTAGTCTACCAATAATCCTGATCCTTTTTTTCTACTAAACTATATATTCTGTATAATATTGCCAACAGTCCAGTCGGTCAAGCTTAGAACGTTAGTCTAACTACCTGTACTATACGGAGCTACTAACTCTCATCAAGCAAGATTATTGCAGTCTATTTTTTTTTTCAGAGCCCGAAACAATATCAGCATATTGCCCGAATTTTCACGGAAATATCCTGTAGGGCAGCCGCCCAGTTCCGCCTCCAACGCGTATGGTTATAGGCCTATGTTTGCGATGCGGTAGCTTGAGGAGGGTTAAACGCGTAGAGGTTCATCAGCCTTTTATTGAGTGTCAAAAGTTCAATAGTTCCCGACAGTGCATGGATTCCACAGACGACAGTGCGTGTACTTATTTACAATCCATGCGTATAGGCAAGGAGGAAGTGAAGTTCTGCAGAAGAAGCTAAACACACCTATTTACACACAAAATGCTGAATTGCTTTACATTTAGTTGCCACAAACTGGTTGAATACAGCTTATATATTGTTCATTGCATGACCAGAGAGTGAACAAGGAACTCATATCAAATTTGTGGATAGTATTAGGTCTACGAATTAAAGTGATCTCGAACTGATCGAAACCTTTATCTGTACAATATCAAATTTTACCCGTTTCCACAGTTAGTTAGGGGATTCTAAGTCTCCCCTCCCCCTCGACTGAGTAACGTAAGAACAAGTTCTTTATTGGGGGGCCAGAGGTATAGCTCAGGGATGTCACAATGGTGGGTGTGGGTAAGGGGGGTGGTGACTGTCACGGTGAGTTTGGATTTAAGCCGCCAAAAGCCGCTATTAATTTAGCATGTTCGGCCCCATAGCGGGGTCGGGTATAGACGGGTGTAGACTGAATAAAGACACGGGTTTGGAGTAGGTTGTGTAAAATGGATAAATAGAAGGCGCCCGACTTCTGACCATAAGTAAAAACCCTGAATCAAACCCAAAACTCGAGCATATAAAACATCGCATACAATCAACATATATGTAAACTGTGATTAACTAAATATACTCACGGTATGTTATAGTATTTATACAATAATTTTCATTGCAGTAGTATTGTCCTTCTTTTTCATCCTTCAAGTAGGCAAAAGTATTCCAAGAATCGACTCGAAACTACGAAGACAGTCATGATTAAACCGATGTTAAATATTCAGTATTAAATCAACAATTTTAAATTTAGTTATAAACTCAATATCCTTAACCTTAATAACGATGATGCTCCCTTTCACTCTCAAGAATCAACTTGCGGGTTAGCTACGTTTGAACTCCCGGTTTCAACATGACAGGCGTCAAGGATGACCAATGGGTCTGACAAACTACACTGTACAATATAACTGGAACAGCCATGGTGAAACGCAAGGAGGAATCCCGCTTAACTACATATAGACGTCGGGAAAACGTCCCTCAGACGATCTAATAAATATGTACATAACTAGTGGCATAATAGACCAAGACACAATTGTATTGATTAACTGCAAAGGCCACATTATATATCTTTCCACAGTACTGCCCTAGAAACAAACACCAGCCTATACATCTAACTAAACATAGATCCAAATCCAGAAATTATGAATAGAGTAAATTCTGTAAGGCCTACACTTCCTTAACCTAACCTTCAAGGCACACACTTCCTTTGACACTTTGAGATGTCCCTCAAACTGAACACTACAAACTTTAAAAGGCATATATAGACACATATGTACACATAATTGGCAATGATCATGGTTATCTCAACCATGAGCTTCTGATATACACTCAAAAACCCCAGGACTAAACTCTTAAAGTACTAATGAAAACAAATAAATGCACACTTCTTATAAGTAAATATATTACTCTAAGGTATTGTACCATAGCCTTGTCCTACACAATACACTGTGTAGAATAGCACATGCCAGCCCTCATTTGCAGTAAGGGTAAATTATACTTTAAATAATGACAATTTAATTAATTGAACAAAATACTGTTAAGCAAGTCAATTAACTCACCAGTTAGTCAACTTCTCCTACAAGGATGTAAATAAAAACAATAATTGAAAATCAACTTCTAGAACTCTTCTCACTGATAACCATGACGTCTCTATGCATGGTGCTCTATTGGGGAGGGGGGCGGGGGGGGGGGGGAAACCTATACTAAGGCAGGCCAATGGTGAAAAAAATCATCGAGAATGCCTTTCGCGGAGTCTTTGACGGACGCTTCTGGGCATAGTACCTGCACATTTCCTATCACACATAGTGCCTCGAACTTGCCTACGGTGTCTATCACTCACAACTAGTACATTTTAGCAACTAAATGTTACCCACAATTCGTTTGGCGGCCTTACACAATGTCATGTCTGGTCGTCAACCAATCAAAAAGCTTCTTTGAGGTATTATGCGATATATATATATATATATATATACATATATATATATATATATATATATATATATATATATATATATATACGGCTCTGTTAGGACGCATACGACTCTGTTAGGACAGATATGACATTGCCCGCTGTACAAAACGCTTAAAGGCATTGAAGACTCACCCCAAACCGCGTGCGGCCATCTGAAAAAGTTAACTTTCTGTCGGTGGCAAGTGACGTTTTGTAACGTAGTTATAAACGATACAGCGATGGATAAGATAACAAGATAACAAGATAAGATAAAGATAACAAGGTATCACGTTTAAACGTGATACCTTGTTATCTTTAGCTGGACCTGAGATGTCCATCGCTGTATCGTTTATACACTGTGCTGTGGGTATTGACCGCAGCTGTATGTACTGACTGTACACTATAGTGTCTTATTACCGACGGTATAGCAGGCTGTGTGTATTTTCTGGGATCAATGGTGGTGTCTAACACTTCTGTTACACCTCATTCAAACCTAGGTCAGATTACCGGCATTAGACGTTTCTTTTTGCGCGAGTCTTCGCACCCTTTAAAGATTCCCATTGGAAATTGCTCTTACAGATAGTCAATATTAAATGAGGATTCTTAACACACGACATGGTTTGTACAGCAATCAACAACTACGTGTCAAATCTTGCTCCTGCAGGTGTAGAGCCATGTAACTACCAATAACAGCAAACGATAAAGTAATAAAAACTCCATGGTTCGATGCTTCTGACAGATTTTTTATCTCATGGATAATTTTCTTCCAAAATTTCGCATAAGACTCAGATTGCAGCTGCAAAACATTGAAATAAAATCTATCGCTAAGACCCTTTAAACTGACTCCCCCTATAGCAATTAATCCCAAGGACAGGCCCATTGCAGTTATGATCCACCCCAAGTAATTCATTAATATATCACTAATATTTCTTTGGAGATTCATGCCTTGAGCATCATCACCTGTTACATAATCCCATGTGACATTTGTCGTTACAGATAAAATCAACAGAGGAAACATTATCATAATATAAATGTTACAACATTTGCGAAAGCAATTGAATTCGGCAAAGACGTGTTGGATGGTATCTCGACAGAGGTCAATCTCTCCCTGGAATTCGTTGAGGTAAAGGAAAAGATGACGAAATTGTCGGTGAAATGAAAGACGGATGAAGTAGATAAGGTACATAAATAGACCCCATGTGGCCATCATAACGTAGCAATAAACACAATGGAGTAACGTTTTTACGGTTGACGACGATAAACACTTGTCTAGTACGATCAACACATAGCATAGATAAAGAAATGTCAGGGCAGGCCAGAGTATGCAAAGAACGAGGAAGGGTTTCCCTGGAAGACCTGTTTATAAAATGAAAAGACAAACACGAAATCTTTTTTTTTGTGACAGTTTCTCATGGTTTATCAAGAGATGCGATCTCATGGTGACGATTAATAAAGTATTTAGTAAATTAGGTTTTTTTAAGATAGCTTAAGAACAACCCACCTGTATGCTTCCAGTCCACGTACTGTCCCCTTGCTACCAGGTAACGAAATTGAGCCAATTTAATTCGGAATTTCTCTTTTGCGTGACCCATAAATGTAAAGTTTGGATACTATGTAAACTATTTAGGAGATCTGTGCATGTTACAGCCTATGTCTGCTTCATGTTAGACCTTAATACAAAATAGATTTCTCATTTAATTTCGAACGTAACCTACCATAGCGGGCTGTGTATAACAAAACAAAATTACCATCACCGTAAGATTGCAGAGACTGAGGGTCAATGAGATTTTTTTCTGTGGTTGCCTGCATGGGTTTCCACTTTGCCGGATCAAGCAAGGCGTGCAATTCACGTGAATTAAGCTGATACTTGGTGGCTCACTGACAGAGCTATAGACATGTTTGTTTGGTTACTTCATAAATAATGTGATAATACACACAAAAAAATAAACTTGAATGATAATGCAGCATATAGTTGAAGAACCGGCAAGAACATCCGTTCAAATTGTCCAAAAAATGAAAAGTAAAATTAGAAATCCGGTTGGCCTTCTATTCGACGGTTGTGTTATACAGCTCTGACAATCAACAAGTGCAAGCTGGCCTATAAAAGCAAAAGCAAAACAATGGAATACAAGACAAGAAAATATGCAATCGAATGTGTATCGAGTCACGTAATTGACTTATTCAACTAACGAGGAAGCAATCTAATCCTTCCCTTTTAAGGATTGTGACAAATACTCGGTTTATTTTAAGATCGCTGGTCAGTACGCCTAACTCGGAGACTACTGTATGCACAAGGTGTTATTCACATACAAGTGCATTCACCAAGAGCTGTACCATTCTTAATCAACGTTACGTAATCTTCGTTACATTTTGTTCACGAGGAGGCGGGTTAGTAACATTGGCGTAGGAGCCTCATTTGATTGGGGGGGGGGGGGCTGTAACGACTTGCCCGAAAAATATAACCAAAATCTTTTGCGCGCTCCCGCGCGTTCCACATGTTAATGTGCATATCATATAGGCATTCATCGGGTTATTACATCACATGGCAATAACATAAAATCATTTTCCGTGTTATTACCCTTCCATATTGGTTATAATTATTGGGGAAGTCGTTACAACAATAATGATAATAATATAAGTTTAACCATTTAAAAACACATTGCAAATTATTCTTCTTTCAGTAGGTGCCAGTTGCGGAGCTAGGGTACTTGTCAGGGGAGAGAGAATGGTCTGTATGGGCGCTTTCGCCAAGCGGAGCGCCACCACAGGTTGGCGCGGAGCGTACAGAAAGGTTTTGAGTAAAGATACTCCCTAGATCGCCGGAAATGACCCTTTCCAGGCAATGCTAATTTGCAGATAAACGAAGAATAAATAGGTGTCATCGCCATTTGTCAGAAAATTGCACCAACAAACTGTGACAAATGTCAATAGGTATTTCAGAGCGCAATAAAAAAGTCAATAATCGCGAATAAAGTAGAAAGTGGTAAAAAGCTGAAAAAGGCGCCAGCATTCCATTTGAGTCCGTCAGGGGGGCATCCGCCCCCTCTGACTGTATGGACGCTCCGCCACTGGTAGGTGCTCAAAAAATTCTAAGCATATTGCCCAAATTTTCACCCAAAAAATTGAAAAACACACTGAAAATTATTATTCTTTCAGTAGGTGCCCGAAAAAATTCTTAGCAAGTTGCCCGAATTGTCACCCCCCCAAAAAATGAAAAACACATTGCAAATTATTCTTCTTCCAGTAGGTGCCCGAAAAATTCTCAGCATATTGCCCGAATTTTCACCAAAAAAGTTGGTCGGGGGGAGGCTGCAGCCCCCAGCCCCCCGCCCCCCGCCTCCTACGCCTATGGTTAGTAATAGGCATGGGTGTAGGACCCCAATTTTGATTAAGGGAGGTGGGGGGAGGGGGCTGTAACGATTTGCCCGTAAAATGTAAACCAATATATGGAAGGGCGCACTGGTGAGATCTCCTCACCTTTGAGATTTTTTTGACCAAAATAAGGGTACTGTGATGTCCGGGCACGGAGCTGGGGAGTCGACTAAACTTTGACGAAGACAAAGACGAAAGTCTGTAATAACACACACTGACGAAACTCCGTAGTAAAGTAACATAACAAGTTGTATTTTCAAAGAGTTATTTACACCGTTCTGTTGCTCACAAAAAAAAACACGAAAAACAAGGAAACAAAGTATATATGACTCTTATAAGAAATGTCGAAACACACGAAAATGCTTGAAATCTATCAACGTAGGTCGTAAATTGTGCAAATTAGCTAACTCGTATAAATACAGTGTTGGTCTGTAGGCCTCCAGCACCCGAAAACATTTTTTTTTAAATTTGTTATGGAAGGCCAATTAAACAGCTCTGCCACTACAGGTACAAAGATGCATAATTGTGCTATACATTGGAAGTAAATTTATATCCAATGATTTTTTAGGGTTACCGTAGTCTACCAATAATCCTGATACTTTTTTCTACTAAACTATATATTCTGTATAATATTGCCACCAGTCCGGTCGGTCAAGCTTAGAACGTTAGTCTAACTACCTGTACTATACGGAGCTACTAACTCTCATCAAACAAGATTATTGCAGTCTTTGTTTTTTTTTTGGCAGAGCCCGAAACAATCTGCCCGAATTTTCACGGAAATATCCTGTTGGCAGCCGCCCAGTTCCGCCTCCAACGCGTATGGTTATATGCCTATGTTTGCGATGCGGTAGCTTGAGGAGGGTTAAACGCGTAGAGGTTCATCAGCCTTTTATTGAGTGTCAAAAGTTCAATAGTTCCCGACATTGCATGGATTCCACAGACGACAGTACGTGTACTTATTTACAATCCATGCGTATAGGCAAGGAGGAAGTGAAGTTCTGCAGAAGAAGCTAAACACACATATTTACACACAAAATACTGAATTGCTTTAAATTTAGTTGCCATAAACTGGTTGAATACAGCTTATATATTGTTCATTGCATGACCAGAGAGTGAACAAGGAACTCATATCAAATTTGTTGATAGTATTAGGTCTACGAATCTATCTGTACAATATCAAATTCTACCCATTTCCACAGAGTTAGTTAGGGGATTCTAAGTCCCCCCCCCCCTCCCTCGATTGAGTAACGTAAGTTTGGATTTTAGCCGCCAAAAGCCGCTATTAATTTAGCATGTTTGCCCCCATAGCGGGGTCGGGTTTAGACGGGTGTAGACTGAATAAAGACACGGATTTGGAGTAGGTTATGTAAAATGGATAAATAGAAGACGCCCGACTTCTGACCATAAGTAAAAACCCTGAAATAAAACCAAAACTCGAGCATATAAAACATCGCATACAATCAACATATGATTAAACCGATGTTAAATATTCAGTATTAAATCAACAATTTTACCTTTTAGTTATAAACTCAACATCCTTAACCTTAATAACGATGATGCTCCCTTTCACTCTCAAGAATCAACTTGCGGGTTAGCTACGTTTGAACTCTCCGGTTTCAACATGGCAGGCGTCAAGGAAGACTTATGGGTCTGACAAACTACACTGTACAATATAACTGGAACAGCCATGGTGAAACGCAAGAAGGAATCCCGCTTAACTACATATAGACGTCGGGAAAACGTCCCTCAGACGATCTAATAAATATGTACATAACTAGTGGCATAATAGACCAAGACACAATTGTATTGATTAACAACAAAGGCCACATTATACAGTACTAGCTTTCCACTGTACTGCCCTAGAAACAAACACCAGCCTATACATCTAACTAAACATAGATCCAAATCCAGAAATTATGAATAGAGTAAATTCTGTAAGGCCTACACTTCCTTAACCTAACTTTCAAGGTACACACTTCCTTTGACACTTTGAGTTGTCCCTCAAACTGAACACTACAAACTTTAAAAGGCATATATAGACACATATGTACTATGTAGGCCTACACATAATTGGCAATGATCATGGTTATCTCAACCATGAGCTTCTGATATACACTTAAAAAAAACAGGACTAAACTCTTAAAGTACTAATGATAACAATTAAATGCACACTTCTTATAAGTAAATATATTACTCTAAGGTATTGTACCATAGCCTTGTCCTACACAAAACACAGTGCAATGCAGAATAGCACATGTCAGCCCTCATTCGCAGTAAGGGTAAATTATACTTTAAATAATGACAATTTAATTAATTGACCAAAATACTGTTAAGCAAGTCAATAAACTCACCAGGTAGTCAACTTCTCCTACAAGGATGTAAATTAAAACAATAATTGAAAATCAACTTCTAGAACCTGATAACCACGACGTCTCTATGCATGGTGCTCTATTAGGGAGGGGGGGGGGGGGGATAGGGAACCTATACTAAGGCAGGCCAATGGTGAAAATATGCGAAACTACACATTACCACAGTACAAATATAGGAAACCCATAAAGGTACTGGCAGGATTTGACAGTGTACGTCAAATACATTGCAGTACGTAAATCAGTGTTTGGTATCTATAAATTGTACTGTAATATATTAGTGGCAAACAAGACATCGAAAGGATTAAGTAATTAACGTAAAAATATAGTAGATATAGATGTAGACTTCATATTCCCGAGAAGCATCATGAATATGCATAGGCCTGTTAGCTTTTCGTCTGCCTTGGCTTAAGCTGATTATCTCGGAAGAATGAAACTCATTAGTTTAGTTCCATAAATAAGAAACAGCCCTCCAGATACGTATTCCTATCTTGATCCCGGTTCGCCACTATTTAATTTCTGTTTCTAAGGAAATGCAAAAGATATCCATTAAAAGGCAAAGTGTAAGAATATATTTGACTGCATCACACAATGTGAATCAGCCACGCCCGAAATATACAGAGAGCGCTGGCATATCTTCCTTTGTTCTGCGAAATTGACAAGCTGCAGTCTCTGAAATTATCGAGAATGTCTTTCGGGAAGTCTTTGATGGACGCTTCTGGGCATAGTACCTGCACATTTCCTATTCACACATAGTGTCCCGAACTTGCTGTATGACCGCAGCTGTATGTACTGACTGTACACTATAGTGTCTAATTACCGACGGTATAGCAAGCTGTGTGTGTATTTTCTGGGATCGATTGTGGTGTCTAACACTTCTGTTACACCTCATTCGAAACTAGGTCAGATTACCAGCATTAGACGTTTCTTTTTGCGAAAGTCTTCGCACCCTTTAAAGATTCCCATTGGAAATTGCTCTTACAGATAGTCAATATTAAATGAGGATTCTTAACACACGATATGGTTTGTACAGCAATCAACAAATATGTATCACATCTTGCTCCTGCAAGTGTAGAGCCATGTAACTACCAATAACAGCAAACGATAAAGTAATTAAAACTCCATGGTTCGATGCTTCTGACAGATTGGTAATCTCATGGATAATTTTCTTCCAAAATTTCGCATAAGACTCAGATTGCAGCTGCAAAACATTGAAATAAAATCTATCGCTAAGACCCTTTAAACTGACTCCCCCTATAGCAATTAATACCAAGGACAGGCCCATTACAATTGTGTTCCACCCCAAGTAATTCATTAATATTTCACTAATATTTCTTTGGAGATTCATGCCTTGAGCATCATCACCTCTTACATAATCCCATGTGATATTTGTCGTTACAGATAAAATCAACAGAGGACACGTTATCATAATATAAATGTTACAACATTTGCGAAAGCAATTGAATTCGGCAAAGACGTTTTGGATGGTATCTCGACAGAGGTCAATCTCTCCCTGGAATTCATTGAGGTAAAGGAGAAGATGACGAAATTGTCGGTGAAATGAAAGACGGATGAAGTATATAAGGTACATAAATAGACCCCATGTGGCCATCATAACGTAGCAATAAACACAATGGAGTAACGTTTTTACGGTTGACGACGATAAACACACGTCTAGTTCGATCAACACATAGCATAGATAAAGAAATGTCAGGGCAGGCCAGACTATGCAAAGAACGAGGAAGGGTTTCCCTGGAAGACCTGTTTATAAAATGAAAAGACAAACACGAATTCTTTTTTTGGCAGTTTCTCATGGTTTAACAAGAAATGCGATCTCATGGTGACGATTAATTAAGTAATTAATAAATTAGGTCTTTTAAAGACAGCTTAAGAATAACCCACCTGTATGCTTCCAGTCCACGTATTGTCCCCTTGCTACCAGGTAACGAATGCGGAATATTCTGGACCAGGAAAGACAAGGAAACTTCCCTTGAAGATAATAGTCCAATTTGGAACAAATCGCAATGCCAGGGTATGACGATAACATACCAATTAAAGTAGTTTCATTTAGTAAGTATAGAATTTTGCGAGAATCAGCCCATGTTCTGTATAACACCATTCCCATGGTGCAGATATTCACAGAAAGGAGTATTGACAACATCACGGAGGAAATGACACCGCTCCCGTAGTGGCACCAGGGTTGGGCACCTGCGAAGCAAAACGGAGAAATTCATATGGCAATAATAGCTTTATCAATTTACACTAACGGACATGTAATCATCCATTGGTTAGTTTGTTTCATCATTTGCATAGTACAAATAGTAAGTATGAAAAGGGAAAGGCAGTCAACTTAAAGCTCATGAGCACTTATATAAGTATGAACAAGCTCCCTGAATGAAAATAACAAGAGAAAACGAAGTGAAAGAAACTACACAAATGACCACACATTCAACCTACTACAACCGAACCAAAGCGGACATGATCTCTAGAACTTTCTTCTTTCTTTCCAACAAGTTTTAGTAGCCTGGTATAAATAGAAGTTTGCTATATTCAGGTGCCAGATGCAGGGGTTCTGCGATATGAAGAAACAACGATTTCACTAAAGACTTAATCCAAGTGAAATAAAAGGACTGCAGCGTCCAATCTATATAACAGGGTCTGTGTGTATGAGTTTTATTAAGTTTCAGTTTACCGATCGGGATTAAAAAAGGGATATTGTCACTAACATTACAAAAGCGCCCATCAAGATTATATCGCCACTTGTCGTGTGACTATAATGCTACCACTCACCAATATCTATCTCGTTGTATTTTACCGTTTTGCCATGATAGTTCCACCAGAGCGTATCACAAACATCACATTGTTCCTTCTCTTTTTGGCTGCTTAAAAGCGGTTGATTTTCGTTCTCATGGTACGTTGATGGTTCCGGATGCCTAGATGAATTAACAGTCCGTCCTCCTGAGGGTAGCGTGACTTGCTGGCGGGAACTAAATCCGGCACGCAGGCGACATTTTAAACACTGCCTTTTAGCTTCCACCGGGTTTGGATGAGGTAACCAAAGAATCTTTAAAATGATCCAAAACAAAACGGACCATTTCTTCCTTCCAGAATGTAGCAAAATTCGTTCGTCGGCCTGAGAAAGGTCGTTTTCACCATCCATTGCTATGAGAAATGCAAACATGAAGTAAATAATTGGTTAAATTCAACAGTGTTTATTGAAAGTTATTTTGAAATTCTGAACATGTATGCATTTCTTGCAAAGAATCTGTACTTTATAATTGCAAACTCCCGGTCAATGACAATAAATAAATTAAAGCTAGCTTCATAACTTGGAATATATATATATATATATTTATAGGTCAGTGAATAAGCTACCTTCAACGATCCACATGCTGCTAAGTTATCAAGTTTATGGAACATAATATACTTCTGTAAAAATTGCCAATTGCATTATTTTATGACGAACTTTTATGACGACTTCATAATGTTGAGTTCCTGCTCATTAACACCTTTATTACCTTTAATAACAGAATTTCTACTCACCGAATAGAAAAAAGAAGACAGTTCTTATCTTCCCCTATAAAATTATACTCACCACGCCATAATAAGTTGGCACAAACGGCGCGCCATGCACTACAGCTGATTTATATTCTATTGGTGTCGGACAATATACTAGGCTTTCATTGGGATGTAATCAGAATCGTGTATGCGTATTATAATACCAAGGGTCATTATACAAGAGTTCTTGGTCTTATTTGATCTGCAAATGATATAAACGCGGCGCCGATCAATTTCATAATAAACCGGATTATTTTTTTTTCTGATTAATTGGATGGTTGGAAAGATTTATATAAGACAAGGCATGCTTCGTCAGTGTCCATTAATTTGACAATATATCCAGTTGAAATCGCTGACCTCTGTTCCTTACACCATTCTTTGTTAGGCCTACTACATAGTATCCGTGCATGCCACGAAATTTTACAATCCGTTATTAAAAATATTACAAGTATTATAATTATCTAATAAGTCTTGTGTTCCTTTTTGTAGTTTTCAGGGAGTGAAACTCTTCGATCGACAGTTATAAGCACCTCTGGATTTCTTAATGTGTTACTTCCCTCTTCCTCTTTGCTGTCAATATTATCTTTGTTATTTTGTGCACTTGTGCACTCTATAAAAGTTGGGCAAATTGTTTTTTTGTGTAGAGATGTTTAAAGAAAATGTTGGTTAAATCTTTAACCAGTATGGGTAAAATGGCGTTGGGAACATTTATCCAACGTTTGTCCTACATATATGCAAAGTTACCGCCAAAATATTTCAGCTACTAGTGAAGGCAAGTTGCGCGCTGCGACGTGATTACGGCATAGTAAATACGGTGTACATACGATCGAGTTGCCAAGCTCTGAGTATATTATTGAATTATGTCTTTCTCGTCGCCGTTTTAAGATGATGATGTGTTCACACTATTTCGAAGTTGGGGTTAGAACACTTGAAGCAAACATTTGAAGGTATCATATTATTCATACCCCAATTTTCCAAACCGGTTGGCTAGTATTACTTGGCCTAGAATAACGTTAGGCTGTGTCCGTCTACAGACTCGGTAATAACGTAAGGTCAACAGTATATATCGTGTTCGTAGTCCAGGCGAGCCCATGCGTAGGCTAAACCTAATTCTGCTGCACAAAGTAAAACCCGCTACACTTGTACGTTAGTCATGGCGCTAGGCATGTTGTGTTTAAGCGTAAATGATGACGTAAAGGCGGTCGCGATCGGCGTAACAGTCAAAAGGAGGTTATAGAATTGATATATATGTCATTTTCTGATATTTGTGTGAGTGTTTCACATGTTCAATATGTATATTTTCTTTCAATAAGTTGGCACAGCGATAATTAACTATGTTAATTTTCTATAGTTCATAAAACATTTTCTGAACGGATATTTGTATATTAATATATGATTTTCCGAGAATGAGTTTTAAAATGTACAAGTTTATTGGTTAAGAATAAAGTTGGAAAATTCATATATTCCCGCTTGCATTCAAATGCGGGTAACGTTGTTATAATTAATGGCGCTATTGAAGTATGATATCACATATTAATTGTAGCATGATATTTAATCTGATATGATAAACAGGACCTTCTATGTAAGGCTCTCACTTTATATACTGTATAAAGTATAAACAACCTTTAATCGTGGCGTTGAAGGCCTACCATTCAGCATCTTGCTCGGATTCAAATTTTTCTTGATTCTGCACGTTAATTTCATAAGATAAATCTCATACCTCTGAAAGCAAAACGCAATTTTATCGTCATTCTATATGCTAGTGCCTCTCGGTACTTTTGGTGAAAATACAGGAAGTTGGCTACTTAACGAGAAAAGCTGACTTAAAGATAGGAGGATTATTAATATAGGATATCAGCATAGCTGGCAATGTACGTGTAGGAGAGGTGGTGGTTTTATTACAGTGTGACATACAGGACTCCGAGCCAAGAATTTGATTTATCTCAACGATGGGCTTGGAAAGTTGGAATGGTAACTTGAGTCAGATACAGTCTGTTTAATAATGTCCAAGCCTTGGTTATTGACTGAAAGCAATATCCCTACCACCAATTTATCTTGAAAGAAACAGTATTCAAGTTTCTAATCATTTTTAGAACAACAAGTACATTTGTTAATTATAAAAACGTTCAAAAACCAGTTTATTTTAAGGAAAATGACGATACTGCACAAGACTACATCTCACTATATCTGGGCTTGGGATGAGACATTAATGATAACCTCTTTCCAAGCTCACTACAAAGACTACATAGCTTTCATTGGCAGAATAAAACAAAGCATGATACGATAAGTTATTGCTGTGAAAATAAAGCCTAACAAAAGATAGATAAAAATATAAGCTTTACATAACTTGCCGACCTCGAGTTGACACTAAACTGTAAAAACAATGCATGACATAAGGATGTATGGACAATTTGTACATGCACTAACTCCAACTGACAATTCAATAAAAAAAAACATTTAAGCAGATTTGTACTTTTGACAAAACACAAAGCAAATTCACAGAAAAGTTCACCGTTGTGAAATATAACATCGGGTTAACAGACTTGAATCACCGATTTGAGACAATGTAGAAACACATAACAAATTGCAAATGACAGGTGGTCAAGATATTGAACACAATTGTGAAAACCTACAGTGGGTTCCAACCAGTAGCCATCCATCACAAATCTGACCCTTAACCCTTGTATAACCATTAAGGGAGAATTAAATCAAATCTCACAAGATGGCCTACCCTGGATGTCAATTCCAGGAAGGATAACCCATCTATGCAGCTATGTCGCTATACACAGTTCCAGTTCAGGTTTTCCTCTGGGAGATCAGTTAATTTATAACAATTAAACGATAGAGGGAGTCCTTACCAAGAAAACGATACGTTCTGTTGTCGAGAACGCAACATATACATATAACGCAACATATATATATATATATATATATATATATATATATATATATATATATATATATATAATATACATATATATATATATATATATATTTATTTATTTATATATATACTGATTAATACAGCTGTCAGGTACCTCAACGAGAGTGCTCCAAGCATTTTGCTGAGCATTACAAATAGAGTATGTTCCGGGTTAACAATTCATTGCTTCGCTTCTCAGAGTTTCGTGGGTAGATCCACTCATCAGGCGATACCGCAGTATAATGCAAGACTGCATGCACTTAGATACAATACAGCAATTTCTGCTCTATATTATCGCCCAAAAATATGACAAGGAAAACATTGGCCTGTATAGAGAAGACGCACTTGCAGCCTTTGTCGAAAAACCACAAGTAATAGGGTACATTAAGAAGACCTCTGTAAAATATTTAACACCTATGGTTTAAAAATCACTGTAGAAGCTAACCAGAAAGTCATCAACTACCTAGATGTGACATTAGACCTCATCACAAACCAGTACTACCGCTACACCAAGCCTGGCAACACCCCACAGTACATACACAGTAAATCCAACCACCCGCAAGTTATACTAAAAAATCTACCAGCGTCCATCAACCAGGCGCGGCGGAACGAAAAAATTATTGGGGGGCTAATGTTTGGAGACTATCTAAGCGGAGCGCCACCATCGGTTGGCGCGGAGCGTACAAGAAAATTTTGGGTTTTTTCAAACCCCCAGATGGCCGGAAACGGCACTTCCCGAGTGTTTTATGCTGCGAAAACCTAGCCCTAAAATATGGGTCTCAAGCCTGCAATTTCTCAGATTGCACGTAAAAGTCTGTAAAAACATTGTAATTTGTATATTCGATGGTGTTTTAAGAGAGTAGCTATTACTCGTAGTGTACTCGCAAAGACGTTTTTGAGTGTAGTAAGGGCAGTGGCGGAGCTAGGGGTTTTGGTCAGGGGGGCAAGAATGGTCTGTAGGGGCGCTTTCGACACTATCTAAGCGAAGCGCCACCACAGGTTGGCGCGGAGCGTACAGAAACTTTTTGAGTAAAGATACTCCCTAGATTGCAGGAAATGACCCTTTCCGGGCCTTGCTAATTTGCAGATAAACGGAAAATAAATAGGTGTCGTCGCCATTTTGTCGGAAAATTACACCAACAGAATATGACAAATGTCAATAGGTATATGAGAGCGCAATAAAATAGTCAATAATCGCGAATAAGTAAAAAGTAGTGAAAAGCTGAAAAGGGCGCCAGCAGTCCATTTGAGTCCGTCAGGGGGGGGGGGCGGCATCCGCCCCTGACTGTATATATGGACGCTCCGCCACTAAGTAAGGGGATGTTGGAGAACTGGCTGAAATGAGGCAAGTCATTGGCCTAAGACGAAGTTGTGTTACGCATACCGGTACTCACACTCACTGCTTCCACTTTTCAAGGGGCGTGAAGACGCGGTTGGGGTGACAATATGGTCTATAGCCCGGGGACGGGCCGAGGGTCCCCCAGCAATTACTAAAATTATTACACCTATATAGTATACGTGTGCATCGGACAGATCGACAAGTATGCATTGAAAAATGGACAGATGCACGTTTCGGAGCCTTGGTAAATATTGGGGGGGGGGGGCTTATCATGCATTTGCCCCCTCAACATTTTCATTGGGGGGGCTGAGCCCCCCCAAGCCCACCCGGTTCCGCCGCCACTGCCATCAACAGAAGATTGTGTGACATCTCTTCGAATGAGGAAGTTTTTAACAAAGCCGCTCCTATTTACCAACAAGCACTAAACAACAGCGGGTTCAAACACAAGCTCACCTACTCCGAGCCGCAGCCAAAGAAGAAAAGTAACAGTTCTAGAAAGGTTATTTGGTTTAACCCACCGTATTCGAAGAATGTCGACACAAACATCGGACAATCATTCCTTTTTTTTTGTTAAGAAACATTTCCCTCCCGGAAGTGTCTTGCATCAAATATGTAACAAAAACACCATAAAAATCAGTTACTGTTGTATGGACAACATTCAGCATACTGTAGGTGCACATAATCAAGTTTTACTTAAGAGTGCTAATAAGAATGAAGATTCCTGTAACTGCAGAAACAAAATGGATTGCCCTACCCCTGGTAAAAGAAACACCCTCCCCCCAGTAGTGTACCAGGCCACTGTATCCTCGGTGGTGGGGACAGAAACCTATGTTGCCCTTGCGGAATCTTTCAAACTCAGATATAACAACCATAAAAAATCTTTTAACAACAAAAGATACGCTCATGACACAGCACTCAGCATATACATTTGGCACTGAAAGATAGCAATGTTCCGTATAAAATCACTTGGAAATTCCTAGTAAAAGCCAGTACTCATAATGTTGCCACAAAAAGGTGCAATTTGTGCCTCTGGGAAAAGTTTTTTATTATTTACAAACCCAACTTAGCTACGTTAAATACCCGTTCAGAGTTTATAACCACCTGTAGGCATGCAAACAAATTCTCCCTATCCAGATGAAAAGAGTAGGTTTCTTTCAGGGTTATCGGTCCATATCGTTCCTTTGTTTTGTTTCCTTTACTGCTGTATCGCCTGATGAGTGGATCTACCCACGAAACTGAGTAGCGAAGCAATGAATTGCTTGCCTGGAATATACTCTATATATATATATATATATATATATATATATATATATATATATGTGTGTGTGTGTGTGTGTGTATGTATATGTATATATATAACTATATATATATATATGTATGTATATGTATATATATATATATAAATGTGTGTGTATGTATATGTATATATATATATATGTATATATATCTATCTATCTATATATATATATATATATATATATATATATATATATATATATATATATATATATATATTAAGTAGCAATGGGAACACTGGCCAGGTTATTCTTATAGAAAAAGCACAACAACGATTAATGAAGACGACAATGATGTGCACCGACAATGTTTATTACTTATGTTATAGATCCGAGAGAAGCAACATTTAATGTGCATCATATCCCTCTAGTGTCCTTAATTGATCTCCACTATGCAGTCAAATGTTGAAAATCTTCAATTGACCTAACCATTTACATCATGATATTAGAATTTCTACTACTCGGGCTCTACAAACGTTGAAATAGGTCTATATTTAAAACAATTGAACGAAATTTGTTAACCAACTCAAAGATATACAATTATGAAGGCTACTGTTTTAGTTTGGGCAATACTCACTGACAGTTACAGTTTGCTGGTGTGACTTATCTGTCTGTCTGCCTGGTATCGTTTGGATGTATTGGTATAGATAGTGACTGGTAACAAATGTAGGGATCCACTAAAAGGAGAGAATGTTTTACGCCTGTTGGTAGTAGGAAAAAGCGGAACCAAGAGGCAGCTTGAACGTTGTCAACATAAAACAGAAAACTGTTGAATTATGCAGATTAATTTTTGTCAGGTATTAACCAGCACGGTCTACGAAATAGGAACTAACTAGTAAGTTCGAATTCACCAAAACTAAAGCTAGGGTTCGTTGAGCATTTTGAATGAGCAAGCAAAGCAAGCAAATTGCAAAGTCTTTATTATTCAGCGAGTATTATATACTGTATAGGTCATATAAATCACATGATATGAAGGGTGGAAGTAACAGTAACTGGTCCGAAAGTGTCACACTCGACCTGCAGCAGCTAACAAATAACACTGTAGTTGCATGGCGATCAAATGAAAATCTCTTGGGCGGAAAACATTTTTTTCACATACATGTACACTATGTTTGTTTCATACCAGTCTAGATTCTCCAAGCGATTGACTGGCATTACGTCATTGACTGCTGCTTCGACCTGCATGTTTTGTCATCGTCGTCAGATTCATCTGTTTCTAGCTCAAACATATAGGGTTGTGTGTCTCCCTGAGGTGGAAATTCGAAATCCTCATAACTCTCCTCTTCAGATTGTGGAATTTTATCCGATTCTGAGCCGTCTGTCTCAATTTCCCCCCTCCCTCTATATATCCCCTTGTTTCCCCCACTGTCACATCTCTTCTCCTAGCTCTCTTCGACCGTTTTTTCCACACCTTCCTGTCTTTGTCCTGCTGCAGTTTTTTTACCCTCTTCCCTAAATCCTTTCTTTGTCCCTTTACTCCTATACCTCTCTTCTTCCCCTGTTGGTTTCTCTTTTCTCTCCATCCTTTGTGTATACTAATCCTCTTACATCAATCTCTTTTGTGTTCACCCTGCTCATTTACCTGCCTGTATTCTGTGTTTGTATTTGTCCCATGTAGTTTATGTTACTAGTCATTCAGCCTCCGAAGAAGATACTGCTAGGATCGAAACGTCAGGCCCACTTACTTTTACACATACTTTTATTAGGGATAGTGGTTGTTGTAGCCTCGTAGATTTATAAGAAAAATTTGATTATATACCATGAAGGATTTTAAGAAACATTGTAGATTGAAAGTTTTAACATGATTCAGTCACAACACGTGAAGTACACGAAAGAAAAAATAAGACAGTGCACTATGGAAAAAGATTTGTTTTGACTGTATTTCTGCAATATAAAATGACAGTGATGACGCCATAACTGTATCAGAGTAGTCGCGAGAAGAACTATGCGATTAATCGACTACAAAATAAATAGTCGAATATCAGCACTACTGTAACTCTTCTTACTAATATGCATATTTCATACATTTCAAAGACTTTGAAAACATTTTACATTCTGCATGAATGTTAAAATATTAAGAGATGAACTGTAATATGAAAGTTTACTCCAAACCTTTGCACTGTCTCTACTTTTTGCACTTGAAATTTAAAATTCCTTCCAAAGCATCACAATGTTACTGTGGAATTGCCCTAATACTTACTTAAAATAGGTTAAAGTTAGACCACATGCCTAGGCTAACGATCGCCTGGGCCTAACTTACCATATTCTAGGGCAAATAGGGGACCTAAGTTAGGGCTTGGATTCTTAGACCTAGTAACTTACACTGTAGTCTAGTTTGTAAGCCTAAGTTCGGCCAACTCAGTTCTAATCCAATTTAAGATTTAAAGTGATCGAGTTGGCTAGTATTACTGGAACAAGTCTCTCTCGGATCAGACCGGAGTGTTATAATTTGCACTATATTTGGATAATAGTGTGGCATAGGTTAGGGCAGTGGCGAAGCTAGGGGTATTGGTCAGGGGGGCGAGAATGGTCTGTAGGGGCGCTCTCTACACTATCTAAGCGGAGGCGCCACCACAGGTTGGCGCGGAGCGTACAAACATTTTTTGAGTAAAGATACTCCCTAGATCGCCGGAAATGACCCTTTCCGGGTCTTGCTAATTTGCAGATAAACGAATACCCCGTACAGTTCTTGGAAATAGTTTCGTACAACGGAAGTGCCGATAAATTAAAGACCGCCAGATATTGCCAAGGGAACTATAAATTAAAATGTGGAACATACTGTGGTTACAAAAGGCATTTGCTCACAAAACATAGTTTGCCACCTGAACTAACAGTAACATTAAAACAATGTTCAAAATGAACTTGAACAATTGGAAGAAACTGAGCACCAAGACCTCACGTTTTTTTCCCAAGTTTTTTTCTCCCAAGACAAGTTATAATGTGGCAAGTAGCATTGCCTCAACAAGTACGGTATTGCATTGCTTATACATGCGATGCAATATTTCTCGGGTTAGGGTTAAACCTAGGGGTTAACCCTTATTATGGGGTTTTCCCGGTCCACAAGAAACGTCATTCATTGGGCTGTATCATGCATGATGACATTGCTCGACATATTCAACTGTGTACAAAACGGTCACCTTGAGAAATACTGTCACATGAGGATTGGCTGAACTGAGAGTGACAATGATGCATATTCATGCTGTGACATAGAAGATACAGATCTTGAAATTGACCAAAGTAATGACCCTACTGCAATTTTCATTGCGATATCAAAAGCCTCAAATATACCGTCATCACTTGTACAGATCATTATTTGTGAATCAGAAGTAGTGATATGCAATTTTGTTGATGTGGAAAACGGATAACAGACATTTTGGTGACGACAAACAGGGAACTACTTGGTAAAGAAGCTAAGGAGGAACTTAACAATTTGTTCAGAACTGTTAAACATCCTTTTTTTCAAAGTATTGGACAGCATATGCAGAAAACTGATTTTCAACAAAATGGCCTGGGAAAGGTTGCGGATGGCAGTATTCCACTTAGTTGTTAAAACTGAGCTGTCAAAGCTACCTATCTGTATTTGCTACTAGTAATAATGTAATGGTAATCTATTCCATCATGCTAAATTCTGATATCGCTTTTCATGTTCAGATTGAACAAGATTTTGGAGCACTGTTTCGTGGAAAAGAGAATAAATTCAACGAAAAGTGGGATAAGTTTGCAGATATCATCATAGCGTATTGAGAGAAATACAAATGGAGAGAATATCTGGAAATTGAGCATGTAGAGCTTGCTAAATTAACAGACGGTAGGTGTACATAAGAAGATAGGGACAGAAAAAAAGGTAAGGGTACATGTGTAAGTGGTGAGAATTTGATGTAATTAATGCGTTAAGAGTGCAGGGCCAATGTAATTATGAATTGATGTTATACGGGTATCTAAGTTGAACATTTTAAGTAGATGATGTCTTAGTATTTTGGTACCCATTCCATCAATGCTAATGAGTGGGTGGAACTTTTTAAACAGATTTAAGTTTGATTCATAAAATGTTGACATTTTTTTGGTACATAGTATTGGTGGTTAAGTTATGAATGTTCTTCCCTAGCCAAAAAATATAACCCATATAAAAAATATTAAAAAATAACCCATTTTATGTGCCAAGGAATTACAAACATCTTTGTTTTTTTTATCGGTTTCGATGATAATTGTTCAGTACCTTTGCATCCATGATGGCGTACGTGTGTATTTATGTGTGTGTGAGTGCGTTTGTGACGCCCAGCTTGTAAACACGTTGTAAACACGTGTATCAAGTAGGGAAAATCAGACCAATTTCATATTTAATGTGTAGAAGTATCACAATAAGTACAAGAAGCCTAATGTTTTGGTGGAGGTCAAAGGTCATTTGGGGTCACCAGGGGTCAAATTGGGATAACCTTTCAAACACGATATCCTAAGAAGGGAAGGTTGGACCAACTTCATACTTATTGTGTAGAAGTACCACATTGAGTACAAGAATCCTGTTGTTTCTGGTGGAGTTCAATAGGACTTGGGGTCACCAGGAGTCAAATTGTGAAAACCTTGTAAACACGATATCTCAAGGAGGGAAGCTTAAGCATACCAGATATGTAGTGTTTAGAAGTACCACATTGAGTAAAAGAAGCCTTTTGTTTATAGTGGCGGTAAAACGTAATCTGAAAACCTTGTAATCACGATATCTCAATACTGGAACCCTGGGCCGACCTTTAATTTAATGTGTAGAAGTACCACATTGAGTTAAAGAAGCCTATTGTTTTTGGTAAAGGTCATCAGAGGTCAAATCGTGAAACCCTTGTAAACATGTTCACCCTCAATATACATTACGTCAGATTCATGAAGAAAACTGCTCATGTTACATCATCGAAACCACAATGCATTTTTGCTTTCTGGTTGTTGTTTTAATTACATCCAAAATGTCCGTACGCATGCGTGGTATCTACATAGAGGAACCTAAAAGAATGATTTCATCGAGGCAAGGCCGCTTTTCTTAAATTCATGAGAAGCCTGTCCCGCTGACCTTTACCAAAACACAAAAGGTATTTACAAACATTCAACTTGATTGGTAGTGTGAACACAGTTAAGTTTAACAATAGGAACACGACAATCAAAATTATGTGGAAAGTCCCAACGCAAACACACACAACAAAGAGGAATCCTCTTGAAATATCGAAATTATAAACTAAGCACTCTGGTAATCATCCAAGCGTAAACTTGTGTATAGCCCGAACAAAATGAGGAACTTAACTTAGTTCAATAGGTAAACATTGCAAACAAGTTCCTTTATGTCTTTTCCCAATATAGTTTTTGTACCAACTGGGAACTTAAAACAAGTAGCTATATAATATCGTATCTCACAACAACTAAGAGTATTTTACTTGTCAATCTTTGATTTCCCTCCAACGTTTTCAATACCCTGATCTGCTCGCGGTTCCATATTCTAATCAATGGTTTTACAGCTTATAGAACACAAATTTAACGAACTTCTCAATGCATGAGTAGAAAGTTCACTTCAAATCAATACTCGAACTCGGGACCTTATGATTGAAAGGCACCGGCGTTAACCGCTGAGCTAACACTCCTAAATCGTCGTGAAAATATTCACAATAGTTTTAGAGTTATTGGTAATGAAGTAAAATTGATATATTGGTAGAACGAATGTCCGCAAATTGTCACGAACGTTACTCGGAAACAAGACTAACACTCACTACCTCTAAACTGACTTATGTATTACTGACCAGGAGGTAGGAAGCTTCCAAAAAGTGAGGGGGGGGGGCACAACATCAGAGGGCACTTTCTCATTCCACAACCACCACTCGTTATACTAAAAACCGATACACACCGGCCATATCACTTTAAAAAATATATGATGTGTTGGTATGCTATCAATACTATTATGGTGCACGTGACTTTATCAACCTACATCTGTACTTCTGTCCATCCATAATTTAGAACTTTCCAAACAACATCCTCCTGTGTTCATTCCTTGAACAAAAGGCTTTATCGACATCGGTTAAACTGAAGGACCAGTTGTAGTATAGAATAATATGCTAGTAGAAAGAGCTGCAGCATTGATTTTTTATTTATTAAGATAGTTTTTTGTTAACGGTGCTACAAAAAGATATGGGATGCCATTTAAAAATAGCATGTACATACTAAAAATGAATAATTAAAATATAATATTAATATTAACAAAGCCTTAAGATATCAAAAAGATAGTTCTTCATCAAAGGGGCACATTTTATTTGCCAGTATGGGCACATTTGCTATTTTAGAAAAAAGTGAGGGGGCACGTGCCCCCAGCCACCCCCAAGCCCGGCTCCTACCTTCTGTTACTGACTCACTCTGCCGTAAAAAAAACCTTACCATAATCTAAAGGTAGTGAACCATGACCTACTGTCATGAACATAAAACATCTCCAAATACATGCGTAACAATTGGAACAACAATTTAGAAGTGAGACCTTGTCGTGCAAATTGAAAGTACATATAGACATAAAATAATGAATAAAACAAAATGTGCCACTAGCGTAGCTACACCAACATATAATTTGAACAAAGCGGTTCCTCAAAGATCACGGAATCTCAAAGACTGATGACCACCACAAATGACCAGGGGAATGGGAACAGGGAGCGGTTCACATGAAGCAAAAAGTGCCCTTTCAATAAGTTAGACCTGTCCTGATGCAAAATGGTATCCCATTTCTATGTTTGTAATTCAAGGATGCCGCTTTATTGACAAGAACATCGTTTTGGCAAAATACATTGAAATAATGGCATTTGTGATGTGAAATGAATAGAGGGTACATTTGGTCGGAAAGTCACAGGTCACTCAGCCCTTTGAAGTTTGTGCTCCTCCTCCTCCTCCAGAATAAACTCTCATTCGACGCCCCGGCAGGGGAACGCATGACCATATGCCTTGCTTGTGAAGCTATTTGCTTGCCTATAGAAATCTTAAACGTAAAGATCCCGTGCTATTACAATGGTCACTCAAATAAGGGACGTTTTGGTCTGCAAGTTGAAGTGATATGAAAACGCCAAGAACAGAAAATACCAGGGAAATAATTACACCTTTCGAGTTGACTAATACTGACTCTGTGGTGCGACTTATATCTTTCCAAAATGCTGCATTCGATGAAGTTTTCATCTTTAATATAACTTTGTAGAAGTTTTGGCCAAGATGGTCATGGTCACATCTAATCCACCTAATGATAAGATATACAGTATAAAGCTTGTGGAAATGTCAAAGCAAGTCACATAATGCAGATGGCTTTGAGTCACCATAGCTTTTGGGTTTTGTGTAACATATGAACTACTTAATAAATATAGCCAAGTTATGTAAGTTGAAATAACCAGAAGGAGAACTGGAAACATCACAATGAAGTATCCGTTACTGAATTGTCTGAACACATTAAGGTCGATGAAACTATTGTTGATTACTCCTCTACATCTGCCAATTTCACCTTCGTGATCAAATGATATAGAAGATGAGAAGAGAAAGCACTCTCTGAAAATAGACGCGAATCAGAAAAATGGTATAAACGAATAATTCCCAAGAGAGCATCATGATAATTGCCCCGGATATGGTCATGATCACGTGAATATTGCGTGGACAACCGCTGAGGAAAAGGAATACGCTTGCGCGATAATGTGATTTAACCATAGGCCACAACGCATAGACTACAAGGAAGGAAATTGCTGGCAGTCCTGTAGAAAACGAGAAAAAAAATACAACAGTCTGTGGAAAACGTGTCAGAACGAAAGCATCGTATACGATAAAAATGTTTCCTGCCGTACTGCAATGTTAAATCTGTTTTCCTGACTACTAACCTATGAATATTTTCATACCATATCCGTATAAGAAATATATGTATTTAACAAAACAAATAAAATTCTAATTTTTATCGAAATTTTAAACTAAGAAGCACCCTGGTAATCATCATAATGGTGCTATAACTGTATGTCTTTCCAAACAAATTAACATTCCAAAAACTAATGCAATATCGATCTGTCATGACTCTTTGGAATCAAAACATGAATCGAAAAGTGAATCTAACATTATAGTTTTTCATCACAATTTACCTTTCCTTGGTAAGTTCAAAATCTGAAATCGTTTAACCAGATAACGTATGTTCCATGTTGTAGCCCAAGACAGGAAAGGTACATCATACCAAACATATGTATGTAGCTTGGAACACCAAGCCACAACCAAATAGGAGGAAAGGAGAGCAAACAAACATAGCTTGGTTAACAAATGAAGTATTTGTTCTGAGTGGGACCACATCTTGGATAAGCAGAATCCAAAATCGTACAAAATGGCTGACGAGTTCGTCAGCAGCATTATGATTGACAGAAAATTGCTTCCCTGATGATTCCATGGTTTGACACCTGCAAGAAAAAAAATCATATACTTGCAGCTGATAAATTCTGAATATGAGTGCATGGAATGAACATCTACAAAAAACAGCCAATCCAATACACTATCAGCTTTTCCCAACCATAATATGATAGATATCATAATGAAAAGTTTTGTTGAGGAAAAATCGTAATCTCTTGTGTGTTTTCATGGTTCCTCGATGCACATGAATAACATACTTCAATACTTGTACCAGTTGATTCTTCTTTTTTAATATTTTTATTATAATACTTAAGCAGAGTATCGCAAAAAACTGTATCGACGATGTCTGCATTAAATACATATTACACATGTCATTATTCGAATTAACAATGAACTCTACAAAACAAGACACGAAACCGAGAAGTATAAACGATTCCTTCTACCGGATGCTGTATGAAATCAATTATTACCTTAATATGACATTTCTATGATGATATATTTAGTGAGGTGGCTTAGCAACAATTTTGGGGCTTAACGTTACCGGCCGGACAAAAGTACCAAATTTGGCATGGAGTTTCTTTTCGACCTATCTATCGATTTTATCCGTGGAACCCACTTTATCGGTTCCGATTTTCCAAGATGGCGGCCAAAATCCAAGATGGCCGCCAGAAAAAAGGAAATGTCATATATCTGGCTGTAAAAATCGAAGATGAACAAATGAGAGGTCAATTCAGGTGTTTCCGGGGTCACTGAAACAGATGATGATCATGGCATGTTGCTTGAGTAACCCACTTCCAAGATGGCGGCCAAAATCCAAGATGGCCGCCAGAAAAAAAGGAAATGTCATATATCTGGCTGTAAAAATCGGAGATGATCAAATGAGGGGTCAATTAAGGTGTTTCCGAGCTCACTGAAACAGATGATGGTCATGGTATGTTGTTTGGGCCACCCACTTCCAAGATGGCGGATAGAATCCAAGATGGCCCCCTGGAAAAAAAGGAAATTTCATATATTCAATCCCCAGACCCCCTGTGCCCTTTTCTGATCGGGACCATCAAACCTTCCGTCCTCAAACGTGTAAATGAAACCGGGCTAGCACCCTGACTATATGTTATGGCTGGTATTCTTATTGTGTCACTTTGGCTCAGGAAGTCACTTAGGACTTATTGGGGAACTTTGAGGTGTGATCGACCGTGGATAGACACTGTTGCAAAGCCCGTTATTGTATGGGAGTTACGAGTGTCATGTAAGACTGATTACATTGAGTCAACTATATAATAGCGTAACTTGAGGGGAAAACAGACCAGATGTGAGTAACGACTCATTGAGGGATTTTGTACGATTGTGCACCCTTCATAAACACAACGTCATTTGTGCGAACAACACACGCTAAGTCAGGTCACTAGTCATCTGAGGTATTTAGGTCGTTCTTTTCGAACCTGTACTCCAGGGCTGCTATTAGCGAGGATCTCCAGGAAGACTTGTTGTCTGGTATAGACAAGGCCCCCCCCCCCCTCATAGTAAAACGATAGCTTGGGTTCGAATCTCTCCGTTGGTGAGCTCTGGACAGCGGTAGCAGCGATGAAGAAGGGAAAGTCCCCGGTCCCGATGGCCTCACTGCTGAGTTCTATAGGACCTTCTGGGAGGTTCTCGGTGGGGACTTCAGAGACGTGTTCGCCACCGCTTTCCAGTTCAATTACATGAGCCAAACACAGAGGGCTGGAAATATTGTTCTCCTCCCAAAGGAGGTCTTCGTGGGAACTTGTAGTATCGAGTTCACATGTTTTCAGTTCATCGACATACGCTAAACATTGGCTAAAAACAACATTAATCCAAATTTGAATGTTGTTTTGACCCCGGACAAACCAAATAATATATATTTCGTAAAGAAATATACTCTAAACACTAAAACTTACTTTACTTGCAGAGACATCCTTTTTTATAGGGAGTAATAAGTTTACAAATATCTTGATTGAGCTAACAAGCCAATTAAATTTTCTCTTTTGCGTGACCCATAAGTGTTAAGTTTGGATACTATCCAAACTATTTAAGAGATCTGTGCATGTTACAGCCTTTGTCTGCTCCATGTTAGACCTAAATACAAAATAGATTTTTCATTTAATTTCGAACACAACCTACAGTTATTAGCGGGCTGTGTATAACAAAACAAAATAACCATCACCGTAAGATTTCAAAGACTGAGGCTCAATGAGATTTTTTCTGTGGTTGCCTGCATGGGTTTCCACAAAGCTGGATCAAGCAAGGCGTGCAATTCACGTGAATTAAGCTGATATTTGGTGGCTCACTTACAAAGCTATCGACATGTTTGTTTGGTTACTCCATAAATAATATGATAATACACACAAAAATAAACTTGAATGATAATGTAGCATATAGTTAAAGAACCGGCATGTACCTGTAACCAACGATCACGATACAGTTGATCAAGTGAAGCGGAGTCCAACATCTGCAATGAGTCGCTCTACCTTTGGGAGGATATAACTACAAGTAAATCTAAATGAGTTCAAACACAATATTCTCATGGTAATCCTCAGGGTAAATACTATTTATTTACCATGAAGTAAAATATGTATTACAAGTGTGAATACTTACATATATGATTAATTAATTATTAACAGTTATTCAAATTTAACGAACGTTTAAGCTCTACTAATACTACTAAATCAGCTAGTGTAGAAGCGAGCCCATCTCAATCGTGCATAATGGTCCCTCTGTCTGTGAGTACATCTAAGGGCAAGACGTAGATCTTTTCCGTTCCCTCGGACCACATGACCATGAGTGGGGGTTGCCGGCGTCTAACAGATTCTCATAAGGACGTCGTTTAGCGCGAACATTGGCCAATCCCTCAGGAAGGTGTTATATATATATATATATATATATCAGTAACCATAATACTATATGGAAATTAATGTATTTAATATCTATAGTCTTCTATCTTGTTTCTAATGCAGATGAATAGCAGCTTGGAATGTCTTGGTGAATGGTCACCTTACATTACTAACATTGCCAACGCATAATAATTACAATACAATATCTACAAAGAGCAAGGGCTTAACAATTTCCTGCAATAATTCATCTAACTAATAAGCAAAAATAAAATTAGTATGAAATATGAAATAATACATACAAAGTCCAATTTGACATGGCTGCGTGGACTCTCCTACCTAATGCATGTAAAAGTACACAATACTAATAACTAGAGGGTGACAAAACTAACCAAATACCATATATCAGATTCAATCTGATCACCTCATACAAAGTGAAACATTGTGCATTTTACCATACCATGACAATAAGTGTATAACTATCAAATATATATAAATAATAAATGTGAACCTTCAGAAACATATGCAATAATATACAACTGGTCGTTAAACATACAATAACTTGCATATGTTGCTCACATAACATAGTGTTCAACAATCCCTGGTCGGCATAGCTGCAGTACTAATCTAGGAACGTCGCAAAAGTTCTGATTACCTTAGTTCCACTACAGATATACCCTCACTGGGTGAAAACAATTAAATCGAGCTAACACACATTCGCAGTCTCATCATGTTGAACTTATTGGAACGTCTCAAAGTAACGATATATACTAACGGGGAAATGCCTCATTTAGTAATTATAACAACAAGTAGTACACTAACCACTTTAACCCATACTCAAGTAGTGACTTAGACCACAGGTTGCCGTGGCAACTAACACATTTTGTTAGGCTGCGCGACACCTAAGCATCCCCTAAGACTAACATATGCAGTAGGCTACAAAGCAGAGACTATATCACCTGACCTATCTGCTATATCTGGTCAGATGGAGTGTGTACTAATTAAGAGTAACTAATAGGGATAAAGACAGCTAATCATTGCTAATGTTCTAACAAAACAACTTCAATAGTGCCTCGGTCCACAAAAATACACATTACATCAATATGTCTACTAACATATTGCTACAACTCTTTCAACATTAACGTTCACAGAAAGTTCGGCTATAATATGATCATCATGGATGGCAACTAGTAAAAGTGTATCATTGCATCATGGGATCTAAACATAACTCGAATAGGCGACACTTAGTACCAACTAAATAATACACACATAAGATGATGATGGTTGAGGGCATTGTTAGTGCCATAATCAACCCTATCAACCCATACTACTACACAACAGTTAAAATGACACATGATTTACACAGATCCCAATAAAAATGAATACACCTGTAGACCACTTATAGCCGTTACAGGTAAATAACGCTAAAATATTAAATACATTCTGTTTACATTCTGACATCACAGGAGATCAAAATAATAAATACTAAACTACACTTAATAAGGGCTGTTATATTCCGTGTACACATTGCCAACCCAGAACTAGCAAGTATACGTTCACAAGTGATATACACGAGGTATGCACCATGATAGTGAATAGGCTCCCGAGGGATCTTGTAAAAATTCAAAGATGAACTCATAAATTTCTAATAGTCTTCTAAAACTATAAACTTTACTATTGGGAAGTATTGAGGGTGCTACAATGATATCCTCATGACATAACATTATCTTGTAAGGTACGATGCCTGCAGTGATAATTTACGGGAGTTTAACAACCCTTATGTCACTCACATGCAGCAGGAGGCCACCTCGTCAAAAGAAAACTTGTGTACGTCATGTAGGTCTACATACGGATGGGAGTCATATGGATGTCTGAATTTTACACTGAGATTAAAAGTACACCTACATATGTAATCATATGTTCGCTGTTTTCAACGCATTTTAAATATAATTACAATGAAAAGTACAAAAACTGTAACAAAAAATTGAAAAGGATTGACAAGTAACAGTATCGCACAATTTCCTAACATTCCGTTCACAGTATTCTTTGAAACAGAAAGATAATTTTAACGCGATTTACATAGAGTGCCCTTTCCGTTCAATAATCAACAAACAAGTTTGAGGTCTTGGTCTTGAAACTGAAGTGCCATGTAACTACCAAGAATAGAGAATATTATAGACATTCGAATACTGTTAGATACTTTTGACACTACAACAATCTGATGGATAATTTCCTTCCAAAATTTCTCATAACGCTCAGATTGTAGATGCAAAACATTGGAGTTAAAGTTAGCTTCAACAGCGTTTACATCTAACCCTCCGGTTGCGATCAATATCAAAGACACTCCCATTGCAATTACGTTCCATCCCAAGTATTGTAATTGCTTCTCATGATTCCTGTTTTCAGTATTACCTGACCAATCATCACTTTGCATATACTGCCATGTGACGGTTGTTGCTATGCCCAAAATAAGCGCCGGAAACATTACCATAACATGAATGTTACAACATTTGCGAAAGCAATTGAATTCGGCATAGACATTGTGAATGGTATCTCGACAGAGGTCAATCTCTCCCTGGAATTCGTTGAGGTAAAGGAGAAGATGACGAAATTGTCGGTGAAATGAAAGACGGATAAAGTAGATAAGGTATATAAATAGACCCCACGTGACCATCATAACGAAAACAAAAACGCAAACGAACATTTTGAAAGCCTGGTTGGAGTTGAAGGTCGACTGACACCCAACTATCAGTAAGAGGTATGATCGATACAGGGATAAAAGGCCAGGCCAGACGATACAAAGGAAGAGAAACTTTTTTCCTGGAAGACCTGTTAATAAATGAAATTTAGAAAGAGCGAATTATGTTAATTAAGCATTCAGAAAGTATCAGGACAAATCAACAAGAATATCAGTAGAAGAACAGTGAATATGTGGATTGTAGAAAATTCGTCATAATGACATTACAGATCACTTACTGTGATTCATTCTTGGAGTAAGTGAAAAATTGACAGTCAAAATACGTTTCATTGAATGTTCGTTATGTCGAGTTAGGGAGAGCATTTTGAGAGATGGAGTTTTCAACAAACAGTGTGGAAGATTGTTTTCGTCTTTAAGATATGTCTTATGTAACTGAATTGTCCAACAAGGAAACCTTAAATTAATGGATTGTTAACTTAAGGGTTTGTTAATAGAAGAAATCATCTTACATTGATAGCAATGATAATGTTATTTCTAAAGGACACATTAAGAACTCTCACCTGCATGCTTCCAGTCCACATACTGTGCTCGCGTAACTATAAAACGAATGTTGAAAGTTCTAGACCACAAAAGACAAGGGATTCTCCCTTGAATGTAATCGTTCAGCTTGGAACAGCATGCCATGAAAGGGTACGATGACAACACAAGAATAAAGGAAAATTTATTAAGCAAGTGTAGAATTTGACCAGAATCAGCCCATGCCATCGTTAAGACAAATCCCAAGTAACATATATTCACGCTGAGAAGTATCAACAACATCACGGAGGACATGACACCGCTCATGCAATGGCACCAGGGTTGAGCACCTGTAAATCACAAAGCAGTAAAAGATTTGACAAACAAAATCAGTTATAAGCTGTTTTTTTTTAAATTTGCTCTTACTTTTCCCATGTTTTAGTAATAAAAAGGATAAAATTCTCAGTACTTGTTCAAATTTAAACTTCGACCTCTGAGCTTCCTGCACTAAAAGCACAGTGAAAATGACACCGTTCTATGCAAGTTTCATATCGATATTCATTATATTTATTGAGTTTTCTGTCGTTAAAAATTTTGACCTGAATAAAATTCGACAGATTTGTTAACGAGTCCGTAGATTCTACAAACTTCAATCAAAATTCGCAAGCCACACCCAACAGATCATGCGCCAATCAAATCTCTCTGTTTTGTTTACGACCGCTAGGCCTAGGACTACTTTCACTTTCGCGGCTAGCCTGTCTTAGGTCCCTTCTCTTGTATAGTATCTTTATCTCGGTCTTAACGATGTAGCTTGCGAAATTGTGTCATTTCCTTCCATTGCAATGAATAAATAAATTATTTAATTAAATCCAGCATAGTGCTTATAATCCCATGCAATTTACCAATATCTATCTCGTTGTATTTTACCGTTCGGCGATGAAAATCCCACCAGAGTGTATCACAAACGGAACATGTCTCGTTCTGTTGTTGGCGAATTAAGAATGTTTGATACGTTGACGACTCAGTTAGCGGCGTGGTTGAATTAATGGACTCTTCACCTAGGGGTAAAGATTCTACCTGGCGCAATCGACATTTCAAGCACTTCCTTTTATATTGTACGGCATTCGGATGAGGAAGCCAAAGAAACTGTAGAATCATCCAAAACGAAACGGACCATTTCTTCCTTCCAGAAATCGTTAAACTACTTTCCTGGGTCTGAGAAATCAAATCTTTACCGTCCATGGCTATAAAAAAATTGAAATATTAAGTCAATTGAATGTACCTAATTTTAATATATCTATCGAACGTAACATATTTATTTGATATACTGGTATAGCGAGGAAAGGAACGGGATGATATCGAAGTTTGTTTGGTAACCATGGTCAGCCAGCAAAGACCCCTATAGCTTAAACATAACCCTATTTTCTGGCTACAATGCGTCGAGAATAATAGTAACAGAAAGCAATAGTTTTAGTAAAAGTTTAAGTAAATTGGCTAGATAATAGGAGATGAGGAAGGGGGGGGGGGGGGGAGATACTAAGCCAAAATATCCTGGATGGTGTCGTGATGGTTTAGTGTTTCGATTGGTAACTCCTCGCTCCTCCCCCACCCCTCCCCTCAAATACACGCGCACACACACATTTCCTCTCGCTAAGTAATTCACGTTGACGAGGAATGGAAAATATTGTGCTTCATTGTGCTGGGGGAAAAGAGGGGTTAACTACCAAGCCGAACATAACGCAAGGAGAAGAGAGTGTTTGTGTCATTTTACTATGTAAATAAACAAATAAAAAGCAAACAAGTTCACCAAGCCTCTACTCACACATAGATGCATACATTTACCTAAATCTAGAATCATTGTTTCATTTGCAAATCTATTTTAATATTTCGATGTTCATGGATGAGTTTTTGGTGAATGGTGAACCGGTGCTGTGGCCGAGTGATTCCAGGCTGTGGTATTTGAAGCAATGAGGTTAGCAACCGGGACATTCGGGGTTCGATCCCCGACCAGGTTATAGTAATATAGGTTTAACATCCCAAGAGCAATCTCCGGTTTTCCCATCTAAAATGACTTTCTCAATTGAAAAGATTCCAAAATATTGAATTGGAAGCCACCCGACGTGAAAGTTGTAATCCGTAAGCCCTTGTGGACTTCCCCCACATTCGTGGTCACTTAAGCGTCGGAAACAAAACTGCCTGATAATGATTTCTTCTTAATTGAGAGATAATTGTTTACACATAGTACCATATCTTTCTTCCAACAGTATAATATGTTCTCATCATAAATGAGCGATTTAACGAAATTCATGGCTTTAATCTAAACACACAACTCACCTGATACAATAATAGCCAGGCACGAGCAAGTACTCTCAAAGTGTATTGAAGAATCACCGAGATGGTGTAGTATGCACGTCTGTATGGCTGTCTGCAATCAAGGGGAAACTATCGATTATTTTTCAGTTTTCGTTTACCGTTTTAATCGCTGTAGTAAGAGACATCAATACGGAATTGGATATAACCAGTGCACGATTCAACTAAACGGAAGATTTATGTGAAGGTACGTTTTCCTATTACATCTCTATACAAACAATTGAAAAAAACGGTTGCAACTCCAAAAAGGAATCAAGGTGAGATTATGACGCGTATAACAAAGGTTATTATACTTGGTTGACTAAAGAAATCTTACGATATACTAAAAGGGAATTTATATCTAGTTACAGAGCTGTTGACAATTGACATATTAATCTAAGAGACTGACTTCAGTCAGCTTGCGGATTTGATGAACCAATTATGGCTTCTTCGCGAGTTCCTGCTTGCAGGAGGATCTAAAATACATACATACATATACACGCATATACATCGTAACGGCATGGATGCTATTCTCACCTGAAGATGTTATTTTTGTTTAGAATCAAATAAAGGGTCCTTCTGTACACCGAAATAAGGTCACGCATCTGAGTGATAGGAAGACACGGCTGAGTAACCACATCCTATTGGACATATCAGTGCGTGACGGTATAGGTATAGGCAATGTTCCGCTTGCGAGAACCGTTTTCAAAACTGCATTCATGCGAAGAGAGAAACTTTAACGTTTTAAAAGAAATGTTTTATCAACTGACAATACATTAGTCATCTGAAACAATGATTGATGTACTTAGGTTACAACGAGAGACTGTAGAAATGTTAAATACATACGAATCAAGGCAATATGGTCCCCGGTTCGAGTCACTCCCAGATTAATGTATGTCGTCCAGTTACAGAGTTATTGCCAATTAACAATTCATAATCATGGACGTTAAGTATGAATGTAAGAGACTGACTTCGGTCTACTTGTGGCTTTGATAAGCAATGAGGCTTCTTCGCGAGTTCTTGCTTGCAGGAGGATCTAAATTACATGGTGTAGCGAAAATTTATATTCACTATGTTCGTTTATTATTTCTATGTTTTTATCATTATCTTATACCGGAATAAGCCGGTGAACTTCTTAGGGAAAGTTTATTGACCTCCATATTTGCATATAGTCGTGCGAGAGGCTTCTAACCAATCACTGAACAGCTGATTGCATCACCCGTTGCTTCCTGTGTATTGTTATAACGTTGGAAATTCCATGGAAAATTACCGTACATACCTGTATTGATTTTACACATGTGTTAGGGAGTCGAACGAAAGAACGCAAGCGGTTAAGACGTATACATGTAAGTTGTCGGAATTATAGGTAAATTGGGCCTTATATAAGTTTAATTACTTGAACAGGGACACGTTTAGCTGTAAAATTAATGACCTATTGCTTACAAATTGTTGCAATGATCCGTAAATTAGTTTAGGACACGAAACGGTTGTTTATTCAGAGTAAACTTAGTTGGAGAATTTAACGAAGGGCTAGGTTCGATAGGCTGGTTAATATACTGCAACGTTAGGTACTGTGTTCGAAGCAGCGCTTTGTCGTAACGTAGCGAGCTAAGAAATGTGTTATTAAGTAATTATTTGTGTATCAAGTAATTTGGGTCAGAATATATGTAGGGAACAAAGTGTTAATTAAGAAAATAAGGAACGATATGTTGACCCGTTATTGTGTTATAGGCCACTGAGAGTCACGTAGCCACTGAACGCAAGTGGGGTATATAGTAAACAAGTTCATGATGATACATGTTGGTTGTCAATTTTAAAACGATCGTTATCCATGATTTGGTAGTTATTTGTCTGTTAGATTTTGGGAAAGACTGTTAATTTACGATCTAGCGAACTTGGAATACTTTTAATCAAATTCCTTACATTATATACCACGTGAAAGGACGTCTCTCTGGCGATTGATTTACTCGCCAAATACCTTCTCAATAGTTAGCCAGCCATATACTCAATTATATTTTCTCATCGTTTACCTACTCATGAGAAATCTACTCACTGGTCATCTACTCGTGAGATAACTACTCAAATATATTTTCACATCGTTTACCTACTCATGAGAAATCTACTCACTGGTCATCTACTCGTGAGATAACTACTCAAATATATTTTCTCATCGTTTACCTACTCATGAGATAACTACTCAAATTATGATTTCTCACTTATGAGAAATCTACTCCTGAGACGTTTGCTCAGTTGTCTTCTCAATGTTTAGCTGCATACTAGAAACCTGCTCATAGGATACTTTCTCAAGAGCAACTGTGGGTATACGAACTGGGGAGAACACTGCTTATTGTTATCTAGTATACTCTACTTACTCGCGAGTAGCTGTGCCGGTGAGACACTTTCTCAGATACCAGTGAATGTATTTACTCAGGTATACGTTATTATTACATGCTCATCATAGGTCATTGCTAGTTTCCAGGCTCAGTGTTACTCTTGAGCAATTACTCAAGTTTGAAACCGTTTTATACACTGACACACTGTAAATCCGTCTTGCTGTTCTTCGACTCACCAATTAAGAATAATCATTTGTAAAAATTTGAGAAATAAAGTGATTTTCAAGAAACAACACAGAAAGTTCTCTTCATCATTTTGGGTTGACTGTGCTTGTATGCAGTGGACCGAGGTCAACGTTACAATATGATGATGTCCTACCAACGCATGATTTCTATACAAGAAAACATGAGGCCCACAGATCAATTTTTGTTGGTCTACCTGGTTGCATAAGTATCATCTCTGTCGGGTGCGATGGATTCTTTGTTGTGCATTGTTGAACTATTGATGTTGCAAGCTCGGATCCCTGATGGTGGTTTGATGTTGAAGTGGACGTGTTGTTTGTTTGCAAGGGCGTCTATCATCTAGATAGAAGGTAGAGCTGGGGAATGGGAGGGGGGGGGGGTGGTAAACGTGTGATATTGCCCAACCAATGAATACTAGTGGATGTATAAAAATATAATTATAATTCAATAGTCGTATTTAAAAGAAAATCGCCAAAACAAAGACCAACACGAGGCCGGTCGGGTTGCGTTCCAAAATGTTCGAATCAACCCTCGGGGCCCCTGAGTACTGTGGACCCCTGAGTACTGGAAACCCCTGAGTACCGGTGGGGGCCCCGACTCAATGAACCTCCTATTGCTCCGAATATTGGGGTAGAAAACAGAAATTTGAATAAGTCTAATTGCACACAAAGCATCCGTGTAACATACAATATTTGGCGAGCGGCTTGTCTCTTTATAGTCTACTTCACGTTTTTAATTTATAGGTCCTTCTCTTCTCCGCCAAGTTTTCTGTAATATACTGGGCTGAATGAATTCACAAGGAAAGGAAACGCGATGGCCATCAATGGAGTAGCAAGGAGAAGCATGGCCCCGGTGCAGCAATAGTAATGGCTCCAAAGGGTGTCAACATTACGCCAAAGCTAAACCATGGTTAACCGGGCTGGGTATATGCTAATAGTGATATTTGGCATCTCCAGATATATGCCTGGATATGGCACCCTCATGTTTTTCTTTATTGAGTTTGAATTCTAAATCGGTGGGTACCGGGAGAGATGTTTAAGAGACAGAGCAGTATTTAATTAATTAATTAGTAAAAATATTAATGAAATCATCAGGTATTCAAAACTTCCCATAGTCCGTAGACCGGCTTCGGCGGATGGGTGGCTGCTTAGTTTTGTACCTGTGACTGAGTAACTCGAAGGACAGGCCCTCGTGCGGGCAGACCGACATTGTCACGCCACTAGCGGTCATCCGTATACCTGATCAACTCTATTCAGAAAGGAGTGCGATATGTAGTTTTGTACAATATTCAAGATACAAACTTCGGCTGAGCAAAATTTTGGAAAGAACTAAGTCAAGGCAGCAGAAATCTGATCGTGTCCACCTGATACTTTTAAAGCTGACAATGTACAACAAATTATAACGTTTTTGAGGCAGGCCAAGCCGTATTTATGGAATGAATGCGCCGCATGAGGTATGAAAGATATATAACAAATTATTAAAGATCAATACACCAGAAAAATTTCACTTCACGACCGGTTTCGTCCTTCTTGGACTCATCATGCGAACGTAGGAATCGAATCGCTGACCACAAGTTCTATGACAAATAATCCAAATGTTTATTTTCGTCCTCTTTTCACAGAAACATCGTTGATTTTGGTTTCTCGACTGGTATATATCCAGTCCATGATAAGCTCATTGATTAGTATACTGTACGATATTTTAGTTTACAAACATCACTCCCAGGCGATGTTGCTATAAGGAACATAACCGATCGCATGGACATTTTCATTGGCAGTTTTCTTGCCGTTATAAGTTGTTATATGATTTCGAGCTGGGTGTTTTAAGTGAAAATTTAAACTGTGAAGAGACCAATTCACGACAGACAGTGTGCTTTTAATACTTTGTTTTACGGTAAATACTGTCTTATGTCCGTATCGATCTGTACCTAGTATATTTGAAACCGGAGCAAATTTATTATTGGCTAGAATGGGATTTGAATCAGCGACCTCAGATTTAAATGTGCTCTGAATAGTGAGCTATCCAGCCGACGTACGTGTCGTGGATGGAAAAAAATGCTTTACTAGTAACAGATCTTTGTTAATTGTAATTTTCAAGAAGAAAATTAGGATTTTTCTTATCATCTCATGTCGCATTTATTGTGTTCCTGCACGGAACTTAAATGGTGTCTTATACTTCCAATATCATGTATACTAATATACACATATCGGATATGCGGCAAGAGCGTTGAAAATTTGCCCGCGTTTTGAAAGCCAAAAGTAACAAATTTGTTTTGTTTTTCATCAAATTTCATTGCCAGGAGGAATGTGAAAAACCCCGCCAAACAGCACTTTTGCGTGTTATCTCTATTTTTTATTTTGCATTTGGTTTCTCGTTTTGACCGAATAAGTGTTCATATAGGCCTACACATTGGTTACAACATTAGAATTGTAACCACGTTTTACTCCCTAATGTGTTTCTAAGAGATCCACCGACCAATTGCCACGAATTTTGAACCCACATAATGTGACAGGTCAATTGTCATAAAACATACAAATAAAGAAAATCATCCGATTTGTTGCTCTTATGAACCAGACCCGCGATTGTGTTATTATTATTATTAAAGAGTGAATTTAAGCAGAATTTTAGTCTTCATATGTCAAGGAACAAACAAACAATAGAGCACAGCTAGATGGCATCTGAATCTGAAGAAATTAGCTAGTGGTCCGTATGTTAGACTTTTCAACCTTTCACCCTGTGGCGTTATTAGTCATGCGGGCACAACTACTCATGCACATGACCAGTTGCCCACCACGTTTGAAGTCTATCGGCCCTATTTTCAAGGAGCAGTTTGCAAAACAAAAGCTCTTTTACACAAATATTGCCAAGTTTGCCCTCCTTAGATCGCGTGACCGTTGGCGTTTCCCATTACTGCACTGTAAATAGACCTATCGATTCATCTATATATATATATATATATATATATATATATATATATATATATATATATATATATATATATATATATATATATATATATATATATATATATATATATATATATATATATATATATATATATATATATATATATATATATATATATATATATATATATATATATATATATATATATATATATATATATATATATATATATAATTGAAATTGTAGTGAGTTGGAAAATCCAGAACAGTGAAAAATTTTTCCAGCCTCTACCGTCCGGGATTCGAACCCGGGCCTCCAGCTTCAAATGCGGACACTCTAACCACTATAGGCTATGGACGCTGATTGTATATGTTCAGACGTTCGAAACCGGTAAGAATGGTCGTAATTCCACTGTAGGCGTTTGTATATATTGTTCACACAAATATGCAGACTATGGACACACACATTAAACTATTCGACGCCAACCACAAACATGTTAAGTCCTCCCCATGGTATAGTGTAACCCTATGAAACCCTCCACTAAGTCACACCAACCAACCAACCAATTATCAGTTCAGCGCCTCCATGAGTGTGAGGTGGGCAGCAAACTTTAGTACCACTTTTCGCCCGTAACCCCCAAAGGTCGAATGATACAATGCCGCATCCGCAGTACACTGTAGGGATTAGGTAATAAGGCAAGAATATGGATGGTTGCGACTTGCGACATTGACCATCATTTCAGTTTAATGTCATCATATTGCCCCCAAATACGCTCGAATGTCTAAAACAAAAGTGGTGAGTAATGTACGGGTTTCAACAAACACTATATTGTCTCCCTCAAAGTGTTTTGTCTTACTGAGGCATTTATAGGTCTAACTGCATCCTTCTCTGTGTACAGTATGTCTAGATATAAAGTAGATGATCAGAAATTAAAGATAACTTTGATAACTTTGTAAGGGCTTCGATCATCTAGGTAGAAGTGAGAGCGGGAGGTTAAAGTGCGGTATTATCCCACCAATAAGTGCTAAATAAGTGTAAAACCATTTGGGGCCAATACTAATAAGAATGGTTTCTCGAGGATGACGTCATCAAGAATGTTAATCTTTATTCCAGTTATTACCTAAAGCACATTTTGTCGATTAGTCCATTCTTGGGCCAAACCTGGGAGGTGGTGGTGGTGTGGTGTGGTGGGGGGGGGGGGGGTAATACCAATAGAACTGCATAAATCATAACTTTTCGATCTCTTTCTAATGTTTTCTGGAATATTTGACTATTTATCGAACAATCTTCGACAATTGACCAATATAATGACTGTGTTTTCAAATGCGAGAAGAAAACAATGACAGGAGGAACAATTGGTTTTATATGCAACTTTATGAATTTATTGTTTCAAAAAAAATCATCCCATAACATATCATATGAATTTTGACATTTTGTGTGTTGTTATGTTGATGTATATACCTGGTAAAAAAAAACAATCAACAAAAAGTAACCCCCCCCCCCAAATCTCTGGAAACAAATCTGGCCCAGATGTCAACGTTTACGACCGCTTGACAACTAATAAGATCTTACAACCAACCCACTATACAGAGGCCGATATATCAATCAACGTAACGATGACAATGATATTTGGAAAGACTTAAAATTGTTTTATTTTCTAACACTGCATGGGTGTTGTTCATACCAGGTATTTATAGATAGTATCCAAAAAAAAAAATAAACAAAACAACACGAAGAAGAATGATTGATGATAATAAATCGTTTCGATAATTTTTCAAAGTTTGAAGCAGAATCTGTCAGAGTTATAAATATATAAATATATATAAATAAATATATATGTATGTATGTATGTATTTATATGTATGTATGTATGTATATATATATATACATACATATATATACATACATATGCATACATATATATACATACATATATATACATACATATGCATACATATATATACATACATATATATACATACATATATATACATACATATATATATACATACATATATATATACATACATATATATAGGTATATATGAAAATGTGCCATTTAAAGCAACTGGTTGCGTTTTCAAAAATCATATTTCTACTTCCTATCAATATAACAATCGAATTAATTTGGCAATACTGAGTCTGTATCGGAACTATTATGAATTGTCTTGTCCCCTTCTCCTCCGCCACCGCGCGTTCAACAGTTATTACAAACATAAATATAGTCCCCATCATAGCATGAAACGAAGGCTGGTAGGCGAGAGTGAGGGTATTCAGACAAAAAAAACGAACATATTTCGTGAAAATAAATCAAACAACAGGATCGCTTTAATAAGTTATGTTGATTTGAATTTGATGACGAAAGAGATGACCCTAGTAACGCAACCAGCGACATTAAACAAGAAACGTTACCATGTAGTTTTGTTACATTGAAATGGCAGGAGATGTTATCTCTTTTCTTCTGCCAAACTAAACTCCTGATGTCTTACTTGCAAAATCACCTTTTAATTACAAGCAAAGTTCCATTCCAGAATGTTACAAACCGCTGTTCATATTCCATGGAAAAGTTTCTTTAGACAGCTTAATGTTACAAAATTATATACTTGTTGATCAACTGTATTATGCTTTGCCAAGATACTAACCCAAAACGAAAGAGGACGTTCATTGTACAAACAATTGTTGAGCTATTTTCTCCCGCACAACTCCCTGCATAAGTGGTACACATATATGGTTGTCAATCCGAATAAATCACAACCATTAAACAAACCAACAACAAAAAACTGAGAGGTAAGTACTAAATAATTCCAAGAATCATTTTGATATTTAATACATGAATGTTTTACTTCGTTGTCTTGACAATACCCCTTAACATGTGCTCACGTAGGTCCAGGCTGTCTCACCAACTTCAGCATTCAAGGGATAATAAAGATGAAATCCCCCCCCCCCCGGCCATGTGGATAGAAAGGGGGAGAGGGTACCTTAGGAGGATGAACTTTAAAAGACATGTTCACAGATTTAATGGTGAACCATATTTTTTCTATTAAATGAAAGCAAGACCAATACAATGAAAATCTTATAGATTCTAGGAACAGTCCATTTCAGAAAACAATTGCCATAAAAAAAAAATGAAAAACAAATGATAAAGATAACAAAAACAATGCACCATTGTTAGAATCATGGCAAAGGAAACTTGTTGATCAAGAACGTATTGACTACTATTGTTGATAATATGGAACGCCACCGGATGTGACGCACGAGACCGGAAGTAAAGAAGGAAACAAACTTTGAAAAATCATGGACTAACTCATAGGAGTTTCAAGTAATTGTAATGAGAAAAAGAAATTAAAGCTGAGAGGAGGACCATATATATATATATGATACATCAAAAGATTTAACAACCAATAGGTATTTAGACCTTCCTCGTAAAAAAAAGGTAAGATCACTCTGTTACTAGAAAGTTGCACATAAGTTAGTTTTGTTATGCTACTATTAGATTTCGTACTTGGGTGTTCTTGTCCGTTTCACGTCTCCACCCCCCCCCCCAGCCTCCCCCCGCGAGCGCCACTACACCCTTCCTAACGATTCCTTTGAGAGAGGTCTCTTCAAATTCAAAACAGTATTCGTTGAGATGTTAACTTAGGGTCTACATTCCTTGAAACCGCATATGAACAATTAAATCTCCATTCCTCCCTAACCACCTCCCCCCCCCCTCTACCCTCACCACGTCCCTCCGCCTGCCACAAAAAAAAAAAACACGCTACCACAAACCCAAACAAATCCGTTCCAAACTAACATTTTCCATTCCAAAACGCCTCAAAGTTAAAATGACTATGCATATCCATGATGAGACCTAATTTACTTGACTTAACTACCACAGTGAAATTTATTCATTTAACGAAAGCGAATAAGAGATACTGCCAAGGTTAAGGATGATACACAATTTAAAAAAAAAGGAGGGTTCATCTGTTTGGTCATCTCGATCGAGCACTGACCATCTAGTTCAGCCTTACCAATGTACTGTTAGTATTGTTTATCCATCTTGTTATAATTACGTTACACGTTGAGGTGTTTATGACCCTACACTGATAGGTGAGGGGAACAAAACACCTGCAGATACATATACAGTTAATAAAGCTCATACATATTCATACTGAAACCTGAATATTCACAGAGGTTCCATGAAAGGGTATCCACTGATGTTTGTGCCAGTACCACCGAAAAAATATACGACATCGTTACTATGAGTTATGTATATCAGCACACTCAATTATGGTATGTTAGTACGCACCCTATGGGCGCACAATGTCACTCCTTTTACTATCTAGCTTTCATTTAAAGCCACTCCCACATTATGTCTTCTTCCTCACTCCATTTTACCTTAATTTTTCGAATTTTTGTTTCAGCAGTTTTCTTCTCCCTCCTCCATCCCCCTTTTTAAAGTCATTTCTTGTGTTTATTTTCTTCCCTGTAATTTCTACTGATGAGCCAATCACAAACCTATTCAACATTGACTTTTCTTTCACATTCTACTTTATACCATAATCACCCACCATATGACGTGGGTGCAAAGATAAGACATGAATCGTACAAAAAATAAACCCACACAAATGAACAGGAACAGAACAGAATGTGGGGGGAGAAGTGAGAGAAGAAAGGAAAAATAGAATTAATTGTTTGAAAACGACAAGATATACATACTTCTACACACTGTACATTACAACCACAACACTGTCCTGAACACTCTAGCAGGCAAAACACAGACTATTGAAATAATTACAATATGTTAGGTCTGGTTTGCATTTCATACGTATTCATTGTCATATAACCTTGTTTTTTCTTCTTTATTTATGATGCAATGCATCAGAAATAATACTACGACTGCAGAATATAAAAAATGACCACTCATTATAAAAAAAAGGAAAGAAAAAAAGGAAAGAAAAACAGCATCTTCGGGGCTGTTAATCAAACTTACCCCTCTAATAATGTCTATTAACACCCCCCCCCCCTCCCAATCCTATTTACCATGACACATATTTGAACCTCCCAACATCAACCAATGAAAAAGACCAGAACAATTGCTTCTTAAAACTTTCAGACCTTACGCAATGAACTCTGAAGTAGACTACAATGTGCGTCACAATGTCACCATCCAGAAAGGGATTTTCATTTCATTGGCGAGATAGGGGGGGGGGGGGGTGATCAGACAAGGAAGGAGCTACAAATAGATGAGAGATGCTTCACTTTCGGTTTATAGAATTTACCCTTAATGACCAAAAAACAAATCAAACAACCGTTCCATCCCCTCCCCCACCCCAAGAAGGAAGATCCTACAAGTGATACACATTTACAAGTGATAAACTCTAAATCATGTTTGAATTTTCTTCTTCAAAACCTCCAAAATAAACATCCCATAACTAGAGACTCATTTGATAATGATAAAGCCGTTCTACTCTTAGCCATCATGACATGAAAACCAATGATAATCGATCAATGATAAAGTATGTATCAACTGTTATCCAGTGAACTTTATGGAGATCCCATGCATGTACAAAGCACCGTGAACATCACAACTTGTTATATAAATGTATGTACTTTCAAGTTCTTCGTAAACAACCCCTCCTCGCCCCCATCCTCTAACCACCCCTCCCCTCCATTAAACTCTTGATGCCAGGATATAAGGGTCATTAAATGCAACCCTTTACTTACACAATACATTGTATCCAAAACTCCTGAGAGCAATGCCACCATAATATTTCATGTATTTGTACAATCTTCGTCATTTTTTCCCCACTTCTTTTTTAACAACTCCTCCTCCTCATTACAACCGTACTTCGCAATTTCTATATAGAGTATGAGTAAACCCATCCAGATGTGTAAATTTATGTCAATGTTTATCCTATCATTATCTCCAACACTTCTCCAGGATATAAATAAGGATAGACTGCATCACGAAAACCAGATCCACCTCGAAATATTAACAAGTAAAGAAAAGGACCAAAAAAAAAAACGAACGAACGAACGAACGATATTCACCAAATTTGCACCAGGTATTATTAGTTGGATATGTATGTACAACTTTCCAGATTTGAGAACAGAAAGTATAAAAAATCCTTCTCTCTGACAAGAACACAAATATCATAGTTATCTTCAAGAAAGTGAAGACATTGTCGCTCTTTAATCAATTTTCTTCTCGGCTGATGTCATTCTCTTGCTCTATTTCTGTACCCTTTTTGATTCATTCCTTGTGCTACAGAATTTTTCCTTCTGCTGAAGATGAACTAATATCTCCCAGTGTACGGTTCGTTTCAACTTTCCCTCAATATGTCGGACACTCATCTGAAGTCTGCACACAAAATTTCCATAAGAAGACTGTCCAGGAATTTGTTTGTCTCACTTCACTGCTCAATAAACTCTGATATCCGTTGTCAAGACAAAGACAGCAAAATTTTCCAACAATTATCAACTATAAAATTCTCTCTCAATTTCCAAATTAATTAATCTTCAAAACCAAACAATTCTGGAAACATCCTGTGTCTAGCTAGCATCTGCGAAGCTAAGAAGAAACAAACAGGTGACCATTTTGTTATATAAATCGCGGACTGCCATAACATTTTGGGCGAGTACGTTGATCGTCTTTTTTTTTCATTTTCAGTTCATGCTACTGCATCAAAATGCTAGCTTGAGTTCTGTTCCATTAACAAGTCGCACGTTCCACAAAAATAACTCTTTCTATATCGAACAAGTCATCACATGACGGGTGTCATGTTTTCATCACACCTCGTAAAACGTGTCTGTTGTAGTTTTTTAAGAAGTTCGCATCAAATAGCAAGAGACCAGATTAAATAGTTTCAGAATGCAACTCCTGCTAAAAACATGTCATTCAGATGTTCCATCAAATTCCAACTTTTTAGTCACGAATCAAATGATACTTTTTCTCTCCTCGACTCTGTGACGACTGGATGCTGACCTATGGTGCAGCAAGAGACTTAGTTTGTCGTGTTTTTCATTCTTTTTTACTTCCTTTCGGTACACACTTTCACTCTCAATTCCACTTGTTAAGTTCATTTTCTTTTTCAGAATACGTACATTAACTTATATTCTGTGTGTTAACTGTTCAAAAGATTCCAAAGACTTTACCCACATGATCTTAAATACCGTTATCGTATCAACATTACAGCATGAAACTACTTTACATGTGATAAAAGAAAACTCATAACTTTGAAAGTTTTTTTTTTGTTCCACGTTTTACAGTAGCGCTCCTTTAATGGTTCATATAAATATCGCTTGAAATGCCAGAGTAGTAATGGATTCCTATGTTCCTAAGTATCACAAAATAAGTAACGATTTTATTATCAAACTTTTACAGCATCTTTAATCAAACTTTTAAAGCATGACCTTGTTGGTAAATATTTAGCGTTGATGTAATAAACCAACAGAGGAATATTTCAGGGTTTCTAATGTTCTCTAGCTATTCCAGTTTTCAAGGTATTTAAACTTTGAAATAGTTTAAATTTTCTCGAATGCTGCTTCTATAAGACTACAAACCATGATGATGTAGATGATGACACTTATACGTTGTAGTAATCTCTGGAAAGCTCCTTTAAGGTTCAATTTTATTATGACGTCAGCTTCTCTGTGTAGGCCTAAATATAAAGCCATAGTTTTCATCAACCTGTCAATAGTTACAACCACAAACGTTCCTTTTAACATCTTACAAACAAAGCACCCTTGCTGAGGAATTGCCCTGACGGTCAATGTGCTAGACTGAGTAGTTTCAGCCAATCTGAATTGAAAGCCTCTCGTGTTTAAAGGATCTTTCCTCAAACATTATTCAAAGAGGTATATCAACACAACCTTGACAGAGTGCTGGTGTTTTTTCTTGTAAACGGTCTTCACACATACATTCATTTTATGCCTATGGCCAGCCAATACATTAACACTTTTCAATGTTTTCTTTTGAGCTCAAGGATGGCGGCATGCAAGGTTTTGCCGATTTACTGGCTTTTATCGAGATGTGCCCAAGGCAGAATAACTCATAAAGGATAGACATGTGACTTAACCATTCGCTTAATAAAAAACAATTAATAAAAAAGGAGAGAGTATTACAGTCCATATAAGAACATCAAACTGACATTTCAGAATATGTCACAAATCAAATGCTGATAGAACGGATAAACACTTAAGAAAATCAATTTTTAAACCTTCTTCGAATCTCAATCAAAAAGTTTCTCTGAACATCAGAAACCAATATCGAGACAGTTAAACCAAAACTTTTTAGAGTAATTGCTGATTCAGCAACTTAGTTTGTCTTTGGATCAAGACAATAGACAGATACAAGTAAATAAGAATAGAAAAAAAAACAGGAATTTCAGTGAAGTCTAGAAAACAAACACTGAGTAAATATCAAGAAATTGTTTCTATTTTGTTATGTTTCAAGCATTCCAACGAACAATTCTTTTATCCGGAATATTCTAATTACATATTTAACATTATTGCAAAATACCTTTAAAATACATGTTTTTATATTTTTTCCTTTTTATTCATGCCAACCACACAGGCAGAAAACTCATCGTTCTTAAAAGTTTACACCCTCTCTGTCTCTCTCCATGCGACAAACACAAAAGATTTAAGCTGACCCTTCCCTTGTACGACTTTCCAGAGGAACCTTGCAAAGTTTCCATTGAGAGTGATAGTGTTGCCACCCCACCCCACAAGGAAAATAAAATTATTCAAAGATATTCACTTTAAATTAAATGTGTACACAGACATTAGTATTGTTTTGTACATGTGCTTCCCATTACCTGTCATATCTTTTAAAAAAAAATCAAGAAATTTAACTTGCTCGGCTGTGACCCTTGACATTACCAAAAGTAAGAATACAATATCGATGCAATGCTCTAAACATTTCAACATGAAATGTTAACAATTCTTACCGTTAAATAAACAACCTCCCATGCCAACCCACCCTTCCCTCTCCTAAATCTAACTTAAAAAATACCTTCAAACACTTCTCTCTTTCTCTCTCTACTTGCTTTCAACAATATAAATATGAAAATAACAGCATTTTTTCCCCCTACATCAATACTTTTGTCTCCTAAAAAAAATAAAGAAGCAGAGTTACAAATCAACCAATGTCTGACAATCTGAGATTTGCTAAAAATTTGCATTTTATGTTTAATATTGCTGCTTAAATCACAAAGAGATATATACCAAACACACGTATATCACCCCCACCCCCTCCCGTCTCCCTCTTAACAAAAACCAAAGACATTGGTAGGCCCAAAGTAAAACAAAAGGTGGAACAACCAAGTGAAACCGGTTTGTATTTACACCTACCCTTAACTAAAACCTTGTCAACCATGATGAAAAACTTAAAAAGCGGCCATTCGCTTGATGACAAACGTTGGCTCACTCAAAGTTTCCTTGAAAACAAAAATCTGCAAACAGTGGAAATCCCGTACTGAAGAATCCCCGTACAAAAAAGTCTGTAATGATCATAATTTTGGGAGGGTTTCAAGCATTCCACTGTTTGGACACGAGTATATTCTAAGGGGTTTCAAATCATCACCAGACACTGCCTGTAATTAGGTATGGAAGCAACTGGAAACATCTTATAAATCAACAAGTCCATGTTAGCATAACAGATGCCACTTCTTCAATTTTTAACCTCCACAATTTTCTTCCTTTTTCTTTTTTTCCTCCCCCTAAATTTACTTGTTTGTTCAATAAATTTCACATCCAGGACAGAGGAAGCAACATCACATGTTTACTGCTAACCTAAAGAACACATCATTAACACAAAACACACACCTATGAGAACTAGACAGAGTACAAAATATGTTAAAGATCGACTTCCGTCACAGGCGGGCTACATTACGCTCTCACCTAGACATCACTTCCGTGCCCCATGTTAGAATTTCAATCACAATATAAACTAAACTAACATATCAGAGGTTTTATCCAATATATGAAAACACAGTTATCAAGGCTATGCAAACACTTAATTGCAGAACCTGGCAACAGGTAAACTTATAGAAAAAAAGTATTTTCAAAGCAACATCTGGTCACCAACTTTGATCGTCAAATTTGTTATCACTGAACCAGTTCTACATGGTCTCGTGTGAGTGGGTTTTATATAATCTCCAAGCTATGTACAGGAACCATTAGTATAAATTTGGCTGATAGCGACTATATGTGCTGGAAAAACCAGTTTTCAAGATGGCGCAGTTTGTAGTTGTGTCTTGAAACTGACCTGAGAAAGAGGCTTTTATTTTGAGAAAGAGGCTTTTATTTTTACAAAAAGCCATTTCTGCATTCTGGTGTTTCATTTTGGGTACGCTTAAATTAATCACGTCCAAACAGATACCAAACAATACGTCGAATCACTTATGGCGACCGATCAAAATTAAGATATTTATGTGGTTGAACAATGATCCAAAAGATACCATTTTTAAATCACAAATATGATATAGACAATGTTAAAGGCACTTAATTGTCTGTTTACAAACAATAATATTACATTAACAACACAAAGCACTAACAACTCACACACTGTAAAATATGATTTTTGTTTTTAACTTACACTGAAAAATGAGAGGAGGAAAAAGAAAAGCGAACTTTTCCCTAACGTTGTTAAAGTGTAGGAAAGCAGATGTTTTTACCCTTATGCACACAGATTTTGATTTTGATATTTGCATCATATTCAAACAAATAGCAAAGGGAAGGGTAAAAAAAGTCACACTTTTTAATGTTCCCTTAATGTTCATTGAGAGACACCGACGAAAATATTAACAATAGAAAACAACAGATAAGTGATTGAGGGCATTGAAAACTACAATGCTGTTTCAATCCAAAGGCTTCCAAAAAAAAAAAAAAGATATCATAAATTCACAAAAATTTAATACAGTAACTGTTCTAATGGACAAATGTGGTTCACAAAGACTAAATGAGAGAGTGCAGAAAAGCTACTGAAAACTAGAAACAGCTACTTCATACTACAAGATTTCACCATGACATGCAAGGCTCCTCTATCCACAAAACATTTAATTGATGTACCAACCCATCATCTCTGCTGGTCAGGGGAGGGGGGAGGGGAATTAGTTTGGGCTAAAAAGAAACAAACAAAAAAACACATGGAAACGAGACAAGCGTTTGCTCCATTGGGTCCGCACGGTTTTCGTAGACTTTCCCTGAACGGGTTTATATCGCATTTAAGCTGTGTCTGCATGGTATACAGGAGTATTTACAAAACACCTTTTTTTTTTAATGATTCCAAGGAAAGCACAGTTTGCAGACCCTTTTGAAAACTTTTCAAAATTATTTTTTTGTTTGCTTAAAGTTAATTTTCTGTCAACCTTTCTAAGCCTATCAGTTCCTGGCATAAAAAAAATATTATTGTTAAACCCTTATCGTTAACGTGGGGGATTAAAACCACGACCCAATCTGGGAGGGCCGACGCCAGGTCCTCCTCTTCCACCACCCCTACCAGAGGGTCCACCTCGATGAGGAGGGCCACCCCCGCTGTTCGGTCGACTGTCTCCGCGTCCCCGCTGGCGGCCATCGTTCTTATTGTTCTTCTTCTCCTCCACGTTCAGACGGTAGCCTTCTCTGAAGAGGATTGGCTGTAGGAGAAACGCAAGAAAACCAAGTTAAACCTTATGGAAAAGCAATGTGCAATAAATATCAAAATGGCTAGTGATATTGCTTAAAAGAAAAATGACTTTCTTTTTCTTTTGTTTACTTTATTTTATTTTAATCATCAGAAGCAAATTAATTAATTCTCATTATAGTTTTACTGTTTGGGAGGGGAAGGGAAAGGAAGGGGAGGGAAAGAGGAAGGTAGGGGAAGAGGAGAATGGATGGAGATTAAGTTTTAGATTTTTACCTTTTGAGTTCTGATTTTCAGGATATACTGCACAGGTCCAGGTTCATCAAATACGACAAAGCCGAAGAACGGCAGTCTCGGGTTGCTGTTTCGGTTGATTCTCAGCTCTACCACGTTACCATACTCTGTTAAAAATATGAAAACAAAAAATGATTGCGGCAACATTCAAGTTTTTATTGCCAATTTCTTGTATTCAATCTTATGAGCAAAAATCTTTAATAAATTTGTTTGAAAATGTCACCAGATGACAAAGATTGTTTAAAATACAGTGACGGTATATCTGGAAAATTTCTTTGGCACAAAAATGGTGAATAGGTACAGTTATGAACCTTCCCCCCTTAGTTATGAATTTTCCTCTTCTTATCTCTATTTTTTGCAATCTTCTCAGCCCCCCCCCCCATCTTCCCTCTCCCACACACAGCTAGATACAAATTAATGTGCCTGGTTATAATCTCTGTGTCCTACAGAGATATTTGTTAGATACTTACTAGAGAAAAACTCCTTCAGTTCGTCATCTTTGATATCCTGTGGGAGGTTTCCGACAAAGAGCTGACATTTGTCTGGGTACATACGTCCAGGGCCACCTCCCCTGCTACGATCTCCTTCGCTGGCGTCGGGTCCCCTCCTGGCCCAGTTACCAGGACCTCTGCCGCTTCTCCTTGGCTCCCTCTGAGGTAGTCCCTCCTGACTTCCTCCTCGAGGGGCTTGGGAGCTGCCAAAGTTCTCAGTAGACTTGGCAGGAGGTGCAGAAGCTGCCTGTGCTGTCGGCTGGAGGAAGAGTGGGAGGCGAATAAATAAAATATATATATAAATTATGGAAAGGTAAAAAAACTTAAACAGTTTATAATGCAAAAGAATGTCTGAAAATGAGTTTTGCACACCTAATTCACCTTCTCAGACCATTTGCAGCAAGTCCAGAGAATAACTTAGTGTTCAAATTTTGCATAGCATTTTGCAGGCATTGGACTTCCATCTCCTATTAAATACTATGGTTCCTGTGTACAACAGCAGCTATATATACATCTTTGTCTATAAATGTGACCATTTAGAGTAGCATTCCGCCAGTGGGACAAAGTTTTAATTCTAAATCCTCAGACTATCAATACTTTCAACCACCGTAAAGATGAACGAACATGCTGTAATGAACAGGAATGTGAGTGTGAGGATGGGTGAAATGGTTATGGCAATGGGCTTCCCACCATTACAGATCATTACACTGTGTACTGGGAAGGGCAATCAACCTCAATTGCCTCTCTTCATCCAGCTGTATTAATGGGTGCCTGCGACATCGTTGAGTGCACCAACTGTACCTTATGGGAATTCCCCCAGGTGACACGTTGATGTACAACACTGCAGTGCCTCACTCCTGACTGTTTGAATTGCAAACAGGTGGGTGTTATTAGTAACCAGTGACTAGGGCTTAACTATTGTTAAATGTTTTGAGAGCAGGCCTTGCCTTGATACAAGACATTAAACCTTGAAACCATCCATTGAAGTGCATTGAAATGCATTGTGCACAACTAATTCACCCTCCCAACCACTTGCAGCTCTGCTTTCAAGAAAAGTTTATACTTTAAAACTTTAAACACTCTGATTATCTTTATCAATAGTGCCAGCAAAATCTTCCGGCAAATATGTTTCAGCTTGCATTTCGAAAACAGGACGGGAGGAACACAACATGAAAACATTGTGGTCATGAACAACCTACCTGTGCTGCTTGCTTGGGGACTCCAGAGTTTATTGAAGGGCTCTGTCGAGCCCTGTCAGCCCAGGATACAATCTTGTTCTCTGAAAAGAAATTGAAATTAATGTTTGCCATGAGTGAATGATCGATGGTGTACTCAACAGTGTCACATTCATCAGCCACATCTCGAAGCAGAAAGATCCTTTCACACATCGCCCCCTGTGAGCAAGGGGAGATGAATTTTGCTAATTGTTTCACACTCATAGTGTCAATAGAGTTTTACAATAAAATGTACACGTGCCTCCACAACAGGGGGGCTTAACAGAAATTAAGATGCTTGGATGGTTCTACACATGATGCAAAGTCTCTCTCAAAGACTGCAATGCTGTAACAACCTGAAATAAAGCACTGGCTATGCTTTTCTGGCAATCTGATAATCCAGAAATAGTCTAAATGAAGTGAGAGGCAATGCAATGGAAGTCTACTGCTGTACGAAAGGACTTAACTCTCCTAAACCATAACCAGACATAACGGTTCATTTGGGGTTGCTGGCCTCGTCCAAAACTGCCTGACACAAAATTGTTTAACAATATTAGCCATGTTGCCTTTGACAGTTCCTATATATATATATATACATATATGTATATGGAATATGTGCACAAAGTAAACGGTGTAGGATACTTTGTGATTAGCTCTAGCGTAATGGGTTAGTTATGTATCAGCACGGCTAAGTGGTTAATGTCAATTCTAGGACCGTACTACCATCAAAATGAAAGACACCAAGTATGCAAAGTTTTCTATTAATGCTATTGAAGAAAAACTCCTAATACAGCAAGGCAAAATAAACCAAGACTATACAAAGCATTCTGGTGTCAATTATCCATAGTAAATACATAACATCAGTCATCAAGATATTACTTTTCCTTTTTTCCATTTTAACAACCAAATTGCTTATGACCCCCGGTCATAACTGCATCTAGTAAAGACATATCTTAAAAACTGAGTTAGAAATATCAAAGTCACCAACCTTGGGGTGGGGCTGGTTCCTTGACCTCTGGCTTCTCGGCATCTACCACATCACCCTGATGATTCTCCGAGACTTGTTGCGGAGGAGGGGAGGGTGCCACTGGTGATGCAGGATCCGTGTCTTCGTTAGCTGGTACAGGCTCAGCGATTGGCTGCTCCGGTTCCTCCAGCTCTTGCTTCTCCTGCCCGTCCTCCACTTGTTGGTCCACCTGGTGCTGTACCTTGGGAGGGGTTCCTCCGGGGGAGTCCAGATGGTTGGTGCCATTGCTGAACGACGACAAAGAAAAACAAATTAAAGAGCGATAGGGCAATTCTAAACATACATATCATCATGCATTGCAGAAGCTGACCAAATGGTTAAAAAAAAACAGAACGCAAAAATGCATTGCGGTTTCAATGATGTAACATGAGCAGTTTTCTTCATGAATCTGATGTAATGTATAGTTAGGGTGTACAACATACTTGATCTTAGTAATACCATGAAAAGCAGTGTGATGTGACAAACAATTAACTCACAATGACACAGGCTGTGTTGAATTGACCTTTGACCTCAACAACAGGCTTCTTGTACTAAATGTGATAGATACATCAACATACTAAATACGACATCAGTCCGGGGTCAGATTTAAACAATTATTAAGGAAGGCTATTTGTGGCAAAAAAGAGCCCCTGCAAATGCTTGTGCAAGGGAAAACGTCAACTTCGCAAAATACAATTAGTTGTGTTTTTTTAGTTACGTGTGATCCGTAACCGACGAGTTGGTTTGGCTATTTGCTATACACTTAACTATAGAAGGATATTATTTTTTGCACATTTTTGGAAATTCTAGAAAAAAACTTTCTTTTCCCCCGGCTAAACACCAGATGTGGTCTTACGGTTTATTCATAAATGGTTGTACTAGAGCCTTGTTAACATGAAATTAGTTGCATTTAGCACGATATGCCAGGTTCGCGTGCATTTTTCGAAAGTGTTCTGCTCGATCTTTCGTAAACTTTGAAAGGTGTACCAACTTACTTTTCGTTCACAATAGGTAATTTTGCTACTGATTTTCAGAGTTTTTTTTCTTGATACTGTCAAGTGAATACGTTGTGCATTGAGTATAAACTTATCACGAATGCAAGAAAACGATGCGGGGATTTCCAGCAGACAAATGTTTTCTTTGCGGGATTATTGAGTCAGTTGAAGGGAATCCCGCACCTTAAAGGGAACACTGAACTGAAGTCAAATACCAAAGAAAACGTTTACTAAATAACATACAATATAAATTTTTAAAAATGTGGAATGGCAATATTGTTCAAAACATTTCCTGCGAGGCTGATTTATTACAGCAACCTTCCCGCGCTGGGCCGTGGGTATCCGTGTGACCTGTATACCCTGAAGTGTGCGAAACTAGCCATTGGCATTGCCCTTGTGAGTGGGTTGGGGACACATCATTACTCGTTATAATGTGACTAAAAAAAGGTAATTATACAAGGACCCCTTTGATATTACCAGGGTGATTTTCTTATATTTTATTTATTTTTTCCCCTCGCAATTGTGCTTTTGAGGGTTTTCTTAGCCCTAACAAGAGCCCAAGGGCACTGTGGTTCCTTGCTTGGGGTATATGACAATACACATATTATCAAGCAAGATTGGGCTCAAATAGTCCAAGTAATTGTGGTCCTACATGTACGCATAAAGTAACCAACACTATAGCCAACACTTTTGTGATCACAAAATGTGATCGGATTTTTGATCAAAAGGCACTTTTGAGATCTAAATATGGCGTCGAAAATGTAAGAAGTATAAGGTCACCTACAAGCGGGTCAACAGATATGATAACATTGGTGACCACAGATGACATGACCTTTAAGCTTGAAAATGTTCCACCACCCCATTCACAACTTGTCCCAAATTATCAACCGTGTCACACCTTGGTATTGGGATTTAATTGCATTAAATGTCTAAAAATATGTATACATAACTTCACACACAAAGGTCACCCGTAGGTCAACCAATTGACATTTTTGATCGGTGAGACCTAAACGGAGCATCAAAACTGTAAAAATTCAAACATGTTTTCTTTGCCCATTTTCTCCCCCCAAAATACTAGTTTTTTAACATTAGCTGACCTTTGGTGACCTTGGATCACATGACCGCTAAGTTTGAAAATATTCCCCTATACCATTCGCAACTTGTCCAAAAAAATCAACCTTGTCACACCTTGGCACTGGGAGTTATTGCATGAAATGTCTGAAAATTAACTTTGACCTCCTATAACTTCACACACAAAGCTCATCCAGGGGTCAACCTATTGACATTTATGATCAGAAGGTACCTTTAACATCTGAAAATAGCATCGAAAATGTATAAATCCCCAAAACACGAAAAGGTCACCAGAGGTCAAATTGAGGTCAAGGGTCACCCACATGTGGGTGGACAATTGGATTACGTAGAAGCAACTCCCAACCCTAACTGACAATTCGTTCTCAAGTTATCGCAAAAATACTACTTTTTTATCATTAATTGACCTTTGGTGACCTTGGATCACATGACCGTTAAGTTTGAAAATATTACCCTATACCATTTGCAACTACTCAAAAAATATCAACCGTGTCACACCTTGGAACTGGGAGTTATTGCATTAAATGTCTGAAAATTAACTTTGACCTTGTATAACTTCGCACACAAAGGTCACACGGGGGTCAACCCATTGACATTTATGATCAGAAGCTACCTTTAACATCTGAAAATAGCATCGAAACTGTAAAAATCCACAAAACACAAAAAGGTCACCAGAGGTCAAATTGAGGTCAAGGGTCACCCAGATGCGGGTCGACAATTGGATTACATTGAAGCAACTCCCAACCCTAACGGACAATTTGTTCTCAAGTTATCGCAAAAATGCTAGTTTTTTATCATTAATTGACCTTTCGTGACCTCGGATCACATGACCGTTAAGTTTGAAAATATTCCCCTATACCATTTGCAACTTGTCCCAAAATATCAACCGTGCAATACCTTGGCACTGGGAGTTATTACACTAAATGTCTGAAAATTAACTTTGACCTCATATAACTTAACACACAAAGGTCACCTTGGGTCAACTTATTGACATTTTTGATCGATGAGACCTAAATAGAGAATCAAACTATACAAATTCAAACATTTTTTTCTTTGCCCATTTTCTACCCCCAAAATACTAGTTTTTTAACATTAATTGACCTTTGGTGACCTCGGATCACATGACCGTTAAGTTTGAAAATATTCCCCTATACCAATTGCAACTTGTCCAAAAATATCAAGCACGTCACACCTTGGAACTGGGAGTTGTTGCATTAAATGTCTGAAAATTAACTTTGACCTCGTATAACTTCGCACACAAAGGTCACACGAAGGTCAACCAATTGACATTTTTGATCGGAAGGTACCTTTGATATCCAAATCTAGCATCAAAACCTAACATTTTCTTTTTTGCTCGTTTCCTCCCAAAATAAGCACATTTTTTCTAATTTGACCTTTGACCTTTTGACCTTGGTTTCAAATGTAGTTTAATCTCCTGATTCCAAAAAACAAAACGACAAGTCTGTACAGCCATCCTAACTCCGACCGAAAAACTTTGACCCCATATAACTTCGCACATAAAGGTCACACGGGGTCGACCTATTGACATTTATGTTCAGAAGGTACCTTTGACATCTGAAAATAGCATCAAAACTGTAAAAATCCCCAAAAACACGTAAAGGTCACCAAAGGTCAAATTGAGGTCAAGGGTCACCCAGGTGCGGGTCGACAATTGGATTACATTGAAGCAACTCCCAACCCTAACGGACATTTCGTTCTCAAGTTATCGCAAAAATACTAGTTTTTTATCATTAATTGACCTTTGTTGACCTTGGGTCACATTACCGTTATGTTTGAAAACGATCCCTTACCCCATTCACAACTACTCCCAAAATATCAATCATGTGGGACCCTGTCAATGGGAGTTATTGCTGTTTCTAATATATTGGTTTTTGGCATCTAACTGACCTTTGGTGACCTTTGCGGGCACCAAAAAAAATAGGGATCTTCCTCTTACTATGGGCTATCCACCCAACAAGTTTGATCATGATACATCATTTCCTTATTGAGATATCGTGTACACAAGCCAAGCGTCACATACACACACACACACACACACACACACACACACACACACACACACACACACACACGCCAAGTTGAACGCATAGGTTCCTTGCTTTGCAAAAAGCAAGGAACCAAAAAGGGTGTATCATTTGTTGTCCCCGCATTTATCCCACACCTCATCTGGCCATGTTGAAATATTGTGTAAAACATGGTTTTCACAATTTGACCCCTGGTAAACCCAAACAACCACCTCTGCCCACAACATTAGGCTTCTTGTACTCAATGTTGTACAATTACATATGCGATCTGTCCAAGCTTTCCTTGCGATATTATGTTTAGGAAGGAGCGGTACTGTAGAGACACAGGTAAGAGGGGGGGAGTGAAGTATATGTTTGGCGTTTGTTGACTTCAAATGACCTTTGAAGCACTTGCGATACATCGTTCTTTCTTTGCTGGTCTATGAGATATAATACAATAAAATTCTAAGACTATCCTTCAGGTTCTATCCTTCAGCCATTGCTGACTGCAAATACTGATAAAGCTTTTCACTTGCAGGAAGTCAAGCCTGTCAGCATGACTCCTATTGCTGAGTGAAACCCAGAATGTTCCTTTCATCAATTCTCTGCTGAGTCAAAATGAAATGAAAAGTAGACTCTACCTGACAGTCGATGGTGGAGGACTGTAGTATGGGGAGACAGCTGGAGCTTCCTGGGTGCTGATGGGGGCTGGATGAGCTGGAGAAGGGAGAGAAGGATGACCCTCTGTATCCTCCTCTTCATCTTCCACATCATCTGAATCCTGTTTCTCCTGCGGTGATTCGACGGTTTCCTCATCTGTGGAATAAAAAAAAAAGTTATTTCGGTTACTGTTCATTGGATATATCTATTCACACCTTCAGGATACAAAATGCTATAAGGATGTGGTTTTCTGCCGTAAGGTTTGGAAAATCTGCAGTAATTTTGCTAAGCGATCATCGAATCTAGCCACCAGCAAATCCTGTTAAGTCAAATGCATTCCATGTGACAATACAGAGCATTGTATGATTATGCTGTCGATGTGTATGTATGGAGATTGAAGGCTGGTCGTGGCTTCTGATTTTCCTTAAGATAGACACTCCATGAAGAGAGAAATAAATATGATTCTCAAACCATGTCTGTTTGTTTGCTAAACTCACCAGATTCAACTCTATCTTCCTCCTCATCCTCGTTCTCCTGGAACACTTCGTCGTGGTAACGGAAAATATCGTTCCTAACATAATAGTTCCTGGCAGAGTGAGGAGCTAATACAAACGTCTGGGTGAAACGACGCATAGGCTTCCCGTGGGTTGACAGTTCTCCGGTGACCTAGAAGGGTAGTCAAAATGCATGAGTGTTGACACAATATTGAATAAGACTCACTATCGTATGATACCTAGATACATATATATATAGAGAATTACAGATGGTAGTGTTGGAAGAGACTGAAATTTCATAACTACGCTGTTGTTGAAACATTTTGCTAAAACTCCACCAAATAGTTCCTCTGTTCGCAATAATCACAATAGTTGTCAAACTTCTAACGTTACCTGTTGTTAAGTCGCCAGCTAACTTAAGAATATGCCAGAATAACATATAGTTTTTCCCAAATACATATCTGACAAGGAAATTTTGTTCTAATACTAGCATCACTAATGCTGAAATTTTATGCAAGGTAAACTTGTTACCAATGACTCCAAATTGATGTCAGACAAATATGTTTTGTTTCATGGTTTACTATACTATATAGCCTACACTGAGAACCTGAATGTCAGGTTACCTTGTCACTAATCTGTTATGAGGGGGGCACAAGCCACGTTTCCCAAAAATGGCGGGGATAGATTTTTGTCACCATAGTTTGATTTCTGGCCGTTAAGTCTCTCACAAATCTTATATTCTTAGACACCTTCATAGCATAAGCCTTATCACAGAGCACAGTTAGGTCTAGGATAATGCAGCTCTAATATTCAGCATATGATCTGAACGTCCCTTTGTACCCCAGCCTTGACAAAGGACTGCTCATCTGGACAAAGGACAAAAAGGAACTTTCTTATAAGTCGTTGTGAACATAAGAAGGGTTCAAGTTCAAATGAGGACTTTTTCTCACAATCCTGGACAAAACTTCAAAATGTCTCTCAAGACCCAGAAGAAAGGTTTTTCCATTTTCCTACGTTTCTTCTGAATTTTAAGACCAGGTGGGAACCATGTTGGTTACTTACCTGCACCACAACACCGTCTCCCAAGGTAGCGTAGCTATCCACCTGCCGGATTTTAGCATAGCACTCCTGGAAGTCAAGGGTCATGATCTTCAGATAGATTTCCTGTAAAAATGTAAGATAATATTAATTGTAAGCTTTGTGAATCACTAAATCGTACACCATGTAGGAAATAATGCAACAGTTACGAAAAAGTATATATATAATCCCCTTGATAAATTCCACCCCTTAACTGTTACTTTGGGTTTTTGCCCGGACTGGAAAATTACAAAGGTTACACAAGCATTCACAAGGAGTTATACTACGAATATAGCAGCAGCAGGAAGTGTACAAGAACAGGTAAGAGTTCCCATTAGCATACGTAATGAATGCAACTATCTACAGTAATGTTACTATCTGAGAAAAAAGTTTGCATCCCAGGGGCGGAAGCTCCCCAAAAAGTCTGCGTCCCCTGAAAAGAAAACTTGCATCCCGATTGAACACCAATTGCGTTCATTGTATGACCTACAGTACTTTTACTAGTGTAGTTGTAAATGTGTGATCGTTTCACTGTCTATGCCTTGTGAATGTTCTACACAATATATAGGGCAGATGGCTCAGTGCGTTAGCTCCGCTGTTTGACAGGGCAGCCCGGCCCGCACCTCCTTTCGCTCACCCTGCCATTTTTTTACCCCCACCACCCCCTCTTCATCCGACCTTCCCCCCTACTTGCCAACTCCATAGTAGCTCCATGCTTTGACCTTGCAGTGATACCAGCAACCAACTCTTCAAATATCCCTGTACCTACAATGTGCATCTCTCGATAAATTCCACAAAGTTCACTGTTCTTCTGCATGTACATAGGCCTGTTCAAACTTCATTTTCAACTACAAATGCGCAAATCCTCAAAACCTGATCTAATATTTATTCTGGGCTCTTTGCAACAATCAACTCTACGAAAATTACAGTAGGCCTATGTGCATAGCTTTTTACGCAATGTCAATTAAAAAAAAAATCAAACATCAATGGCTACATTTGACGATGCACAATATACAGTAGCGTACACACGAATTTGCACCAAAAAAGTTAACTGATGCACGGACAATGGATAGGGGGACTATTAGCCAATCAAATCACAGGAATTTTGGAAAAGCATCATTGTCTATATTTAGCAAGAAAATCTCAGTAACAGAGTGTTTTTAACCCTGCACCTTGCCTTGATTGTTATTTTTCAAACAAATTCCATGATCTGTAGGATTGGGAGAAATTTTTGTTCTTGTCAGAAGAAGTTGTGGTTTTTTTAAAAGGAAGAATGAAAGATGTTCATTGAAAATATTGTTTCATTATGTTTTCCATTAACCTAGACTTTGTGAGTGTGTTCTTGGGGTTTGGTTTTCCAAAAAAAAAGGTTTACGTCCGCCGTGGCGCAAGCAATTTGAAGATTTTGCATCCCTGGCCAAAATATTGTGCTCCTGATGCAGAATCCTGTGTGTTCGTAGCAATGCTGTACCTATATATACTACATTCCAAAATGCCAGAGTGACAATCAATGAGAAACGTTAAGTCTATGATATCGGTCTAGAATACATAATTTACAAACGGTAACAGTTCACTAAAGAGTCTACGTTAGACAAAAGCTTGTTCTTACATTCTGACCATAGACTGGTTCTTCGGCATTTCCCTCTCTGTCCACCTTTCCATGGACAAATGATGAGCCTTTTGTGTAGAACCTGAAAATATAAGATACATTTGGTGATCGTTATCCAATGGCAACTCTTTCCTCTCCAAATCCCACAGAATTGTTCTGCAGGAATTAACTCACAAGTACCACTTAAATGTTAAGGGGCTACATAGAACACAAACTCGAGCATGGTCGTTTGACTAAAAAAAACATTTATACAGCACAGGATATGTCCAACAATATTCTTTTCATGCTTTTGACACCCTTTGCACCAGCAACATTCGGTCCTTCAGCACAACTGGTCTCACACATCTTGATCTGAGCCTATGAGAGACTTGCATCTGAGGATTGCATTACATTGGGAGTACTATAAATGACACCTTGGACAAGGGTACCCTCAGATCAACTACTATAGCCTACCCTTCCTTGCATTATTCTAAATTTATTAACCTTTCCTAAATTGCACTTCCTTTGCTTTAATAGATTTATGAACATTTACATTGCATAAATGCAATATTCTTCCTGTATACTACTTTGAAACGTCTATGCTTGTCAGTGCAACTCAAAGAATGTAGAAAACCAAGCAGCATATATCAAGTAACCAAATAATACTACTCACCTGTGAAGGAGATTGGGGGCCTTGTTCAACACTGTATAATACTGTTGCACAAAGAGACGGCCGACATTATCCGGACTGACAGGTGCTGCACCAGTATGATTTTCAGACCCCTGCTGAGTTGTCCCTTGGTTCGGGGGTGGGGCTGCACTCGTTGATTGGGTTGGTGCAGGCTGTGTAGCAGCCGGATGAGGCTTGGTGGCCATTACCATCGCTATTCCACTGGAATAAAGTTGAACAATTTGATTAGAGATGTGCAAACTAAAGTTCCTTCTGTACAATAGAACAAGCCACACATCTGTAAACAGGTTGCTAATGGTGGTATATGTACATCATGCATGGCCACTATTAATGACAAGTATTAGCGTTCATACTTGAGGTGTAGTACAAAACTACATCATTAATTGTGTATAATTTCTAACTTAAGTTACGTAGATACATGGCGCTATGTAGCACACATTGAGAAAATTGTTTGTCTATGCAATATGAAATTAAGACTTCTTCTACAAATGCTTTTGAAACAAATTACGTACTTTATGAGCTCAACCCATTCCTGAGCATAAATGTTAATTAATAGATGCAATGGAAGTTTGAAAATTAAGGGAAAGCTCTGTAAAGTTTTAGAAAAATCTGTGCTGATGAAAAATTCCTGTAAAGACAGATAGCGAACCATTGTACACTGTTAATTCTCATTGAGATTGGTCATTGCCCACAATCAGTTCACAAAATAAACTTGCCTCAAGTTTGCCAAGGTTCTGCTTTTTTGAGACGGTCAAATGTTTACAACTAAGTCTTAATATCAATGGGGTTTCAGTCACACGCCAAACTGTCTAACGTAGTGCATATTCTAGTCACCAAAGCTAAAAATCTCACTTGAGAAAGGGTGAGTTAGCCAACATATCTGTCAAGGCCTGTTAAGAATAGCAATGGATGGATGTGAACATTGTAGTCAATCCAGTTTTTAGAAACAGAGGATTAAACAAGATTTGATCCTGCTCATAATGTTTCAGTATGGAAACTAATGTGGTTATGGTAAATAAGTGCATGGAATCATGGATTGTAGAAATTAGGCCAGTTTGCTTATTCTTATATCATAAAGTGGCAAACAGCTCAAATGTATACACGTCTTGCAGGGCTAAATTTACCCAGTATCACATTGACAAATACTATGCTACAACCATGTACAACCAACATTTAATCTAGCTGTGTATAAGGTGTATTACACCAAGGCATTACACCAAACAATATGGGAAGATCCATCATGCCTAACCAATTTTTTCCAGACTTTTGCAAATATGTGGTCATTACACATTTTACTGGGATTAGCTAGAAGCCATCTAAAACTGGTGAGTTTGTTCTATCACTGTTAAATTGTTTAAGGATAGGCCGTGGCTATAGGACTAGTCGTATCAATTATTTATAAACTATTCTTTGGACATCGGCGAATTCATGCGAATTCAAAGTAAATAAAGCAACTGCGCATGTAGTAGGGGTAACCCTAACCCTAACTCTAACCCTCAATCCAACCCTAACCGAAAATTATTGTTACTCCTGGTCGTAAAAATAGTACTCCTAGTTGTAAAAATTGCAACTGCACATGTGCAAAAGGGAATTTTTGTTACGACTAGTCGTAAGAATAGCCACTTTGTTAAGAATATCCATGAGAAAACATTTACTCACTGGCTGGTCCAAATTAAGGATATACATACATGCTAATTATACATACATGTGCCATTTTGGATGGAAGGAATGATTAGTGTTTTGACATAGGGCCTAGTACTAGCCTAGGCTATAGTACATAAAATTAAAAAATTGAAGGGGGTACTTTATGTCAACGAACCAGAAGCCCAAGTTAGTAAGTAGGAAGGAATGGTACAAACAAACAGAAACTTCAGCAATAACCAACACCTAAGGTTAAGCTCAGGTAGCTTAGGCCTAGGGACATGTGGAACAATGGTTGAACGATAACATGTCATGAGATTAGGCCCTTGTTAGGATACGCTTATGCTAGTCTCATTCTGTAAGGCTAACTTGATTATTGTCATTGACATAACCTGGCCGTGGCATTAGTGTTACGCCTAGCCTACTTGAATTATAGCACGCATTGGATAGCAACCTAATTTCAAAGATGGCGCAGCCCGTGATCCAATTTCCTTGTTATAAACAATGGTGCCGGTTTTGATAAATGGTGCCTTTGCATCTATCTTTTCCTTCTCAAATCTTCCAATTGTGTAGGGTGACTCCGTGATCGCTACGACACAAAGTAAAATGTCATTTTCTACGAAGAACAGTCAATATAGGAAACAAAGCACTGAGGTAAACATGAGTCATGCGAATGACGGAATAAGCTATCCTATCTGCCACACACGGTGAAAAAACGAGGAGCCTAACCATGTACAGAATGCGAAAAAAAATCTAAAACTTGCTTTATGCAACGGTTATAAATAGAACCTCACCTTGAGCAGGTAGAAAGTGAAGTTTAATCCTTAGTAAGTATGCTTTTCATTTACGGTTAGCCTCTTCTTTGCATAAATCAGGAGAATATTCAAAACGTTTGGCTGCGTTTTCGTGTCGCGACGTATTGGTTCTCGTGGTGTAATAATGTTCGGTTTCACGGTACGGTTCGATGTTGTGTGTACAGTAGTGTTACTACTGTAGTGCACATGGAATTATAACAAATACGCAGAACGATTTTTGATAGTTGTGCGCAGACTCACGTACGCTATAGTGGTAATCAAAGTTTCTTTTGGTACCATGTTGAAATGAACTTTTAATTATTTCCATGTTCCGAAACAGGTTCTTTGCATCTATGAATAGTTTAGTGAGAATACTTTCAAGTATGTTTTTCGAGGAGTATTCCTTAAACAAGCACTTTGTCTGTATTCTTCAGAGTTAGCTAGATTAATCTTTCTTCCCGCCCACCGGCCTGTTGAATATTCATATTTGTTTTGTCATAGCATAATTCGTGAACTTGAAGGCATGGACATCCTTTTGTTTTATAGTACTACGAAGTGTAGTCATAGTAAAGTTTCAAGCCAACGGAAATGCGCTCTTTGGCTTTTTCTGTGAAATGTTCGATGACAGCGTTATCCAAATTTTGCCCACATTAAAACGTTACAATCATGCAAACAAAAACAAAAAACAAACAAAAAACAAAAAACGTGTGGCAATGATCTATTTTCACTTTTTCAATAAAAGTGTCTTGAGTGATATTGCACTCTACGGATATCATGTGACCATGACCCCATTCAAAGTTTTTTTTTTAATTTTTTGATCTGCTCAACTATACTGAGTTAGAGGATCATCAATAATTTAAGGAGGGCTACCACTCATATAGCCCCTATCATACAGCTAAAAGTGGGTGCAGAAACTGTAGTAGCCTACTCACATATGCCCGGCCATCATACAAGATCCATCAGTTTTGTTCTTGCAAACTACAGTAAATCTGTTGAGAACTTAAGTTATATCCATAGGTGTAGAGTGCTGTGCCTGATCAAAAATTTAAATCGCGTCATATATCATTCTTGATTGGACAGTGAATATGTAGTCTATGTTTATAGTGCCTGGCATGCTCCAGGACCTTAGTCTTTGCAACTTAAAGTCTTAAACACAGCAATATTCTTTTAACCGTATCAAAGCTTGAGGAATCTGTTCTCTGCCGTCGAGTCGCGAGTGTCTGTTGCAATTCCTGACTTGAACTTTGGAAAATAAAGCTTCCAACTAACATCATTAGAACAGCCCAGCACTTTTTAAAAGCTAGTTAAGATTTAACTGTTCTCCATAGCATTTCATGACTCTAAGCACCAATGATTATTACTTATACGTTGAATATAAGTGATTGACTGATACATAGGCCAATCCGTTATACACGACCTGTATAGGTTTGTGTCCCACAAACTGCTGCAATGAATCTTAACCAAACAATTGTCTTACTTTGAAGGCTTCGAAGTTTATAGTTCGGGAATTAGGTGGACGAAATAAAAACTGACCAGGGTCCCCTCTCCCCGGCAGAGTGATGTTGATGGTGAGTACGGTGGCGGGGTTATTCCCATTTTCACCCATAATCACCCCAGTGTACAACGATACCCTTGAATATGACTTAACTCGACCCGACCCTCTTCCACCAGCCATTCGTAACTCTCAAACCTGCCTGCCTGTTGCGGTCTTTGTAAAAGAGGTTCAGAAGTTCAGCTATTATTTAATTTCCTTCATGCATGGCCGAGCTTGGTACCATTGATATATGAACAAACCAAATACACGGCTTGATTGTCAATATCTTTCAAGTTTACAGTTTTATGTAAGCTTGGTTGTGTATACATATATCTCATTGAATGACATTGACTTTGGTAATCGGAATGCATGCATCTAAAACATGTAAAGGGGAAATACCCGTCGCTAAAAGAATTTGACCCATACACTTTTTACCTCAGTCTCTCTCTCTCTCTCTTTCTCTCTTGCAATGATCGAGATCCGGAGGTAACGGGGAACATTAGCCTATGTCAGAATCAGGCCATTCATTATCCGTGAAAAATAAATACACATATATATCATCCTTCTTATAATATTTCTTTCTTTCTTTTTCAATTTAATCAGTGGTGAAGTGGAAATAAAGCGATTATCGTCAACAAAGACGTTTTCATATTTTTTTAATTTATATTCATATATTACGCACCGCGCTATTGGTATTAATGTTGTTACAAATTAATCATTGTTGCAAACATTGCTTGTAATTGACGGTAACAACAGTATAATGATTTATCTACGAAACATTTTGTGAAGAGCTCCATTAGTTCAAATTCGCCTCGCATTTCGGAAATTGCACTATATCACCATGCACGACAGCAAACGGCATCTACATGCGAGTCGGCTTCAATAACTTCACCTGGGCCACAACCCTAGTTGAAAAAATCCGTAATCATCATCTAAAGGTTCATGACCCTGAACTAGCAGGGTCCGAGCTGGGTTGGGTGAGAGTGACCACAAGGGCTTTCACTTGTTATTATTTTTGATGCGAACACAGTGCCGACATAGCACTTTCTATACTCCACTGACTATTCATCTAACATCTCGCTCGTCATGGCCGCCCAGCTCTCTCGCTTCGACTCCAATTTTAAACCTGGGTCGGTCCCTGTTGAACTGATTTATGCCTGTCGCGCTTTTCTTGAAAAAAATGTAATAAGCGGTACACGCATGTTTCCCGTTTCTTCCGAGACACTGACAGAGGGATATTAATCTATATACTACCTTTATGTTCATGTGTGTGCATTCTGAAATGTAACTTTATGAAATTAATAAGAAAACAAATCATACACATCCTGACATCTATCAAGAAACTGGAAAATTACCAAATGTTCAAACCGCACAGAAAAAATAGACTATATAATGTGATTCCTTTCCACTTATTGTTGTATTCTTGCGGCGCCATGCACGTAAACGGTGTGAGACATTCTCGTATGACAAGATGGAACAGATCTCAAACATCCTGGGCGGTTCCAGTAACGTCACAGAAAAAAAAGGCTCTGATTCACAGAAAGGCAAGAGCGCCCACTTTTTGTTTCCACAGCAACACTTTGATTACGCCTGGGATAGATCGGAAGCGTTTTCCCGGATTGTGCAAGTAGATCGTAATACGGTACTTTGTAATGTATGCAAAGCACTAAATACGGATTCGAAGACCCAGTTAACCAATTTCATCAGGAATTTACAACCAACCCTACGAGATAACAACTCCATCGTTCAAAATGAGTCAAAATGCGTATCACTGGGAGGCTTTGAGAAAACAACGAGTGATAGATAGACGAACTGAGGCATTAAAAAGAAGGGAAGAATATGAGGTTTGCATAATTTACAGTCCCATGACTGAGTTAGACAGTTTCAAAGGGAAGGGTGACAACTAAATAATATACCGTATCCTACACTACAGTAGACTAGCTTAGGCATAGGCCTAAAACTAAGTGTGTTTATTGCAGGCCGTAGTCATTGCTTCGGGCGTGCAGGTGGAAGGGGGGGGGGGGGAGGGTGTCTAAGTCTGTGTGTAACTTAATGAAGCCTATGCCCATGTGTAGCTTGCTTACATTGTCTTATGTTAGTCTCCTAATATTGCCTAAATTAAGATTTAAGAAAGCCCAGGTTAATATGCCCTAATGTACGGTGTAAGTTACATTAGACTTATGTAACCGCAACGCCAAGAGCGGCATTTCAAAGCTGTAACTTGAATATCAACATAGGCTAATGCTAAAACTAACTGGTTCAGAAATCAGCTATAACTTGTGATAAACCTAGGCTACAACTTAGGCCAGAGTTAATGAGCCAACACTAACAGAAATTACACATACAGACCAGTATGACAGGACTGTAATGTACTCCATCATGAAGGCATAGCTAGGTCCTAGCCTAGCTTGTTTCCTGTCAAAGGGAGACTCTAATGCTGAGAAAATTACAAAATATAGTTTATTGGGATCAAGTATGTCCCATTCATCATCCCTTTATTTCTTTGTTTTGTTTCTTTTTTTTCGTTTTTTGTGGGGGTGGGTGTGTCGGATAGCCTGTGATCATGTACAGATAGGCAGAATCTACTGTAGTTCATGCCACCTTCGGAGGTGTATAATAATAATGCTGTAAATGTCCAACACAGGTGATAAGTTAGGTTAAAGTCTATCCCAAGCCTAATATATCCTAGCTCTGCACTTTTGATTGTACTGTTTATTTGTACATATCTTTCATGTACATAAGTGCTTCTTTAAATTTTTGTAAACTTGGGTTCTAAAATTATTTGCTTGAGAAAAAGATCATTTATGCAATTTCACTTTCAACCCTCATCATGCAGGCTCAACAAGAGGCTGTAAGAACAGAAGCAGCAGCCAGGGAAGAAGCTGAGCGGCAGAAGAGAGAAGTGTCCAGACAGAAAGTATTGAAAGATCAGGTGGATCATAGGAACTGGAGCGCGGTGAAGAAATCTACCAATGATCGAAACAGGTACATATGGAATTGCTAAAAGATCAAGAGTAAACTCATGTTATAGTAAAAAATATAACCCTCCAACCTCTCCCCTTTAGGTAAGACACCCTGAAAGATAAGCTTCTAAAAAATTCAAAAAGCTACAACTCCCATTTCAAAAGCCAAGAAATCTTGACACATTTGACCAGTAACAAAAAGATATCATTAGAGATTGTGAATAAATAAGTCTGTAAATTTTTGGAACTGCCCAACAAGTTTTAGTGGATAATTTTGTGCAAATGTGAGAAAATTAAAACTAAACTTCTGTACCAGTTAGTTACAAACCCAATCTCATTATATATAATATTGTAGTTTGATGGGTAATTTCTTGTTGAGAAATTAGATGAAGTGCTAAATAGTGATTGATCATTGATTTCAACATAAAAAATGTTCTTCTTAAGCTTAACTTTCCTTTGATAATCTTCTTGTCTATTTATCCCTGAAAGTTTTTCAACTGTCTGTGTTCTCTGAAAATCAGGGATCAAAATGAGTAAATCTTTCTTTCCGTGGATAAAAAAGATTTATACTTTTACTTTACAAGAATGGACCACATTAATAATAATTTACCTAAATGTACCAAGATAATGTTACTCAAAACATTTCACCAAAATTAAGAGCAAAAAAAGAACATAGTATGCTTAAAATCTTTAACAATCATAACATTTCACATTTATAGCACATTTTGGAAACAAAACACAGCATCAAATTCTTTGACTCGATAATCTCTTTCAGCTTGAATTCCCTCTCTCTCTCTTCGAGTTTATAAAAAAAAAACATGTTTTACATTGGACTAGGATTCATGAATATAAAGGATTGAGAAAGAGACTCATCCCAAGTAACACAGAAAATTGAATCTTTACAAAATATGCTCTCAAATTTAATATCTTCCTGAAAGACATGTCAAGGTGACAATAAATTTGACTGTAAGGTTTAACATTTCAAACCCTTTATTGCAAGTAGTAATTAGTGTCCTTAAAAATGTCTCCTTTCTTCTTTCCCCAGTTCTCCGCGTAAACAAACTTACCACTATCGTCAAGGTCACCGAACATTAAAAGTTGACGTATGACCGCATCAAAGCCCTTAACCTTAACCGTCGCCCTAACTTAATGTTGCTATCGTCTACTTTCCATCAGCAATGTGCATCTTGTATCTTTGTATGTTTTTGTGAAATTAAGTTTTGAATAATAAAATCAATGTAAACATCTCTTTTAATCATGACAATCAACAAATTACTGATGACCAGTTAAATAAAAGTTACAAACAACCTTGAAATATTTATATAAAAAGAGAAGCTCTATTTCATTTTAATTTCTTTGAAACATCAAAAAAAAACTTACTTTTATTAATTATTAACTACACATGCTATGTTAGTGTTTTTAACTATTATTTTAGTAAGTCAATTTTCTGCAAAACTCAAAAAGGCGATATGGTAATGTGACTCCACTGTAGTTTGCCACAAATATAGACAAGTCAATAAAGAATATAATAGTTGAATATGTGTCCAGTTTTAAGCCAAACTACACTTTTTGTACTCACCTTTCTAAAACATGTTTTTCTTTTCATTTGCGGAAACTGCACAAGTGGAAACAATTTAGTCGATGACTTAGTGTGTCTCTATTATCTTTTATGTCAGCATGCTTGAGAGTACCACCCATCATGCTGTAAACTTTGATTCAGGTATCTCTAAACAGCCGAGATCACATAGATTAGGACCTATATATATATATATATATATATATATATATATATATATATATATATAAATATATATATATATATATATATATATATATATATATACATATACATATACATATACATACATACAGCACTGGAATGACAACCTTCCTTACTGGTTTCAGACCTCTCGACATACTATCAACCGTTGCATAGTTGGTTTGGGTGGCTGCATATAAAGTGTTCCCTGATGTGATGATGTAAACAGATTTTATCGATATCATCAAATCAATCATCGTTTAAGGTTTAAATCTCAGATAAAACAAGAGCGACATCATTCGTCATTGTGACTGTGATATTTATACAATTGACCCTGTTTCACTTTCATTGATATGGTCAAATTCAATACAGTATCGCTGATTTTAATGTATATATGTTGTACTCCTCATCTTTATAATCTTACTCATCCTCTCACCCTCTGATCCTCGCTGTATCATCTTTGAACAGAGAAATAGATCGACTCCTCCGTGAACAAAGCTGGCATAACGGTCTGATCACTAAAATGGAACAAGAGGATAAGGATCATTTACTCGCAGAGCTCCTCCACGATCATCAATATAAAGCAAAGATTCTTAGGGATCACGGCCTGTACAGAGGAAATCAAATCTTCTTCACCGATCCACAGTATCAGTAACAATTAACCTTTAGGACTAGGACAAAGAGAGAAGAATCATTGCAGAGTCTGAAATGAGCTACTTGTATGATTTTACAGATTTTTCCTGACGATAGTCGAGCCATGATATAACTCGAGTGGCAATGTTATCTCTAGGGGGCAAAAACTTTACAAACTTCTTCAAGTCATTTCATTTCTTAAGACTTAGTGAATTGAGTCATGACTCGTTACAACACTGCATGTTTAGGAGGGGCCCGGGTTTGGGGGGGGGTGGGGTGTAGCTGAGGAGTGGTTGAAGGAACGGATACAATTTTAGACAATAGTCATCAGTCAAAACAAGAAAAACAAAAGATGGAGATGAGATGGAATGGGGTATCGGGTGAAGGTAGATAATGTGAAATTATTTTAAGTTCCCCATATCAACTTGACGAATGTTTTACAGGCAGGTCAAAAATTGGACAGGAGAGAGAACATGGAGTTTCAATGAACTGACACTTAGAACTTGTTGGGAGAACTCTAGTGGGGGATGAGGGGGGAGGTATACTTTGTTATTATCATTCAGTGATTAATATTAATATTTAATTGCCTTGGTTATGTGCTGCCTCTATAGACAGGAATAAAGTTATGGAACCTTGAGTGGAACTTGGAAGATCCTTGGAGGGGGGGGGTGGGTAGGGGAAGAGAGGAGTTACAGTGGAATTTGACATTTGTGAAAATAGGAATTGAAAAAGGATAAGAATTTGCACCATGTTTCTATGGAAACCAGTTCTGGTATCATTCTGGGTCAATGCTCAAACATGCTGAGAATGTTTTTGACAAACTGTAGAAGAAAAGTGGTTGAGATATTATCGTTGTGTCAGCAAGGAGAGGTCGTTGGAGAGAGTCTGGGAGCGAAGGGTAGGGTTGTGAGGAGGAACATGGTGACAGTCAGTAGTTGTGAAGTATAATGACACAGCAAATTCTAGATGTTAAGCATATTGTAGTACCGAATGGGAACTTTTAAAAAGCAGGTATTTAAACTGCCACCTTTCAGATGGAATGTATTATTTCATTTACTTTTCTTTTCTTGAAAAGCAAAATTAATTGTTCGCAACATTTTAAGTGATGATACATTTATATTTCAGCAGAAAGTTTTCTTTTTAGTTGCGTGATAATAATTTGTAGTTAAAATTCAAACTGTTGAAGTAAATTTTATGAAGAGTTTCTGTGTATAAATAATCATGCATCAGTCAAGATTAATCTTCTTGTACTTTTTTTTTATCTTTTTTTTTATAGTGTAGCACTGTATTAGTGCTTACGTTCACCGAGTCATTTCATGAAGTTGTTTTAACGTCTGGTGGTGGTGGTACTTTTTCGTAAAGATTTTGTCTTCCTAGGTTTGCCGTCACATTACTTTTATAAGGTTTGTTTTAAAATATGATGCACAGTTATTGGCAGAATTATAATATAAGCCTTACTGTAAAATATTTGTAATAATCAAGGGACACATATTGTTAACAAGTGAGAAAATTGTGATTTGAATAAACAATTGTATTCCCCTTAATGATATTCTTGTTGTTTTAATTAATATCTTTTATCTTAAATGACTAAGGTAAGAGAAGGATGGTGTGTAGGAAAAGTAAGGAGGAGGGGTGGGAAAGGATTAGTGGCATCCAGAGGAGGTCAGGGGAAAACCCACTCCACTACCCCTTGCCTGAGTGCCTACATCCCCCTTCCCCACCCCACCCCCCATCTACCATCCAAATGTGGGAGGAAATGTGAATCATAGCCAAACATGAACGACAATGAGCAACTTAATCAAAATCCTGATGATTTCAATAGAACTGTATTTAGAAGAATGATGTTTGATATTTCACATTTTAAGTTACAACATTGGAGAAAAGAACCACCTCTGCCTCCTTTAAAGGCATTGAAGACTGGCCCAAACCGCGTGCGGCCATCTGAAAAAGTTAACTTTCTGTTGCTTGCATTAAGTGACGTTTTGTTCGTGTCGCTACAAAATGCAGACAGTAATGAAACGTGATATCTTAATTGTAATCTTTAGCTGGACATCGCTGTTTCGTTTGTATACTGTGCTGTGGGCAGTGTTCGATTTTTCCGGTATCGCATCGCAAAATGCGATCCAAAACGACAAACTTGCGAGACGTTTCCAAATCAGCATCGCACATTGTGCCGATTTGTGCGATACAAATTCCTAGTCAGATTTGGGAGCAAACACTCAAACCTTAACTTACGAACTGTCGATCACAATGTAGAAGTTATAATTTATTGAGTTTATACTCAATGTACAACTTATTCACTTTACCGTATAGCGAAAAAAAAACCTGAAAAAAATAATATCCTAGCATAGTTAAGTGTAAAGCAAATAGCCTAACCACCTCGGCGGTTACGGATCTCACGTAACTAAAAGGTTCCCTGGCAACGTGCCAAAAAAATGTTAACAAACAGGTGTTACAAAGGGGATGAGCTCACAGTTGTTGGGAAGGTACCTGGGCAAATTCGCAGCACATGTACCGTGGTACAGTAGTTGGGTATAGGGTTAAAAACTGCAGTTGTAAAAATGTACGCATAGTGCACGCTATTCATTGTTAGGCAGTCTAGAAACGGGGCTTTGCTGAACGTTGTTTGGTTTCGTAATATCGGAAGTTTTGTAAGTTGCACTTTTTAAAGATTGAAAGACAAATCAAATCTCTTTTAATTTTATAACATAATATAGCTACTTTAACTTGTCATTTTAAAATTTTCATCAGTTTCGTGACAATTTAAATAAAAAAAGTTGTCAGTATTTTGAATCCTCAACTGCGAATTTTTTCATCGCCAGACATCGCAAAAAATGACAACAATTTTCGGTGGCTTTCGCCCCCAGGATCCCCACGAGGGGTTCTACCCCATGACCCCACCATAGCCCTAAGACGGGCCCCTGGACACCACGCCTTTATGCTCGCACGTTACGCGTGCTAGGCAGGCGAACACCGGCGGCAGCGTGTTCGCGGGAACTTTTTTTTTCCAAATTTGGATAGGGCGCCCTCTAAACTACCACTGTTGCATTGATTAACTTCTTTGTAGAATGCTTATACCGAGGGATGATATTTAGAGTTAATCCTTAGTTTATCTAACCGTTTTATTTCACTTATTTTTGGATATCAAAATTATGCTCCATTCGGTTTGCATGGCTACATCATAATCAATCAAGTTTCATTTGAAACAATCAAGACAAAAGTTGGCTGTACCATACCAACGATTTTTTTTTGGATATTATATTCGATTGAAATGATATATCGTTAATAAAATATTCATTGGAAGAAAAATATACAGGGTATCGTGCTCCTTTGATACATGTGAAATACGAAATATGTCACCCTCGGTATGGTTTGGAATAAAATTAAAAATGGCCACCAAACATAAGCATCTTTTCACAAACACGCTTTTCACAAACACTTAGTCTAGCGTCTGTTTTATAATTTATCCCCTAATACCCACTTTTTCCGTTCCATGCGAGCCTACAGCAGTACTGTAGGTGTCGGTTGACACCTAAGAATTGTTTTATCTGATAGGATAAGATGGTTAGAACGAGAAATTAGGTTAAATGTGCGATAAATCTTGTATCTCTGAAAATTAATACAAAATAAATAAACAAAACCAGAGTACTTGATCTTCTGATGTCATCAATTCGAATCCAGCCATTATGTAAAACATTTCTTGAAAGTTCACGGGATTCCTCGAATCAGGCTAAAATTAAAGTCAGTTGTTTGAAGTTGCATATCCCCTCCGTTCGGCCCCGATTGAACCCTCATCCAGGCGAATAGCCCGGGTTATACACTCTTGAGCCACAGGCATTATTCGGGACAAGACGGAGGAGTGCCTTGAAAATTGGGTACTTCATGCTTATATTTTACATGCACAAGGAAAAGACTGACAGGACGCGTACGCGACTAACTGATTTTACAAAGTTCGACTGCATAAGGTGGCATACTTCAAACATGTCTGTATCAATTCGCCTGAGTGTTCTCCTATCTCAGGAAAAGTGCCAACAAAATGCAGCAGGAGAACCTTTTGTTTAATATGTTATCAGTTAGGATCTGCTTTTTGCGGCTTGTATATGTTGAAGCGCATGAATGCAAGTACATGTGATGCAAAATAGGGTCAATTGAGGCAATTTTAGACTACTTTAGGCCTCACATGGGAGACGATTTTTTTTTACACAGGCCTACTGAGTAAAGAGGTTTGATTAAAAGAGACAAAAATTTCAGCCGGCTCTCACAGCCAAAAAATCTTCACGGCCATGATACGGGCAATTGATGGTGCCATGAATGGCCAACTTTTCAGCTATCCAATGGTGGGTAGCGTTTAGCTAGGGAGAACTTCTATCTAGACTTAAAACAAACATTACTTTTATGATTTAGTGTGTAAGTCAATGGGGCATTAATTACTGCCGAATCTACTTCAAAATCTAAAGGCACTGCCCGCTTGAGACATGATGTTGCAAAATCTCCGCTAACAATTCGATCCACTAAAAAGCCCTATATTTTGATGGCACAGCATTCTCCCCATCCAACCCCCCCCCCCAACCCCCCCTCCTGGAAATAGAGGCCATACATATAATCAGGGACGTCGCTAGATGGGGGTGTGGGGGGGTGTCTCACCCCCCCAATCTTGGTAAAAATGACGATAGTTGGAAAATTTGAGTGCGACAGTCGGAATTTCCGACTGTCGGAATTTCCGACTGTCGCCAGCTTCAATTCGGAATTTCCAACTGTCGCGCTCTAATTTTTCTGACTGCCGCACTCTTATTTTCATATGTTCTTGTAATTTGTGAGTGACATAAAATTTTCGAGAAAAATTGACCTTTAATCAGTCATATTTAGCACGGTTTCCTCGTCACATTGAGAAATTGTATCTCGCGATCCTTATACTCCACCATACACAACTTCGTATGATTTTGAATACCCTAAAAAAAATACAACGTTCGCCAGCTTCAATTCGGAAAATGTCTGTATTAATTTTGCTATTGGGTGGGTCGACCCTGTTCGCTAGCTTAAAGTAAGTTCAGGATATACCAGGGACGTAGCCAGGGGAGCAGGGGAGCGACTGCTCCCCCCTTTGAGTGTCGAAAAAAATTGTTTAAAAACCGTTGTTTTTTTAGCATAGTATTTTGTCAGTGCTCTTTTGATCTTGAATACTCGTCAGCTCCGTTAACTCGGTTATAATCGTAATAACATGCAGGCCTACTGATTCAACTACTTACTTTGTTTGGCAGATGAAATTAGATAAATTTAGCCTATAGCCTATTTCAAACCTACAGTTGGCTACTGCGTAATAAAATACATATTGCCTACCTAACCACACTAGATGGAATGTCACGAACCGTATGCACAACGACGACGACAAGTTCGTTCTCATCCGTTCTATGATTCGTCCTAAGTTGTTGCACGAACAGCATGTTATGAAGCTAAGCTAGCAATCGTACGTGATACGCACTTCCTATAAATAATTATTACACTGTTAAAGCAGCATTTTGCGTCCTTTTCTATGATTTTTCTCAACCTCACTGATTCCACTTTGCCATAACGACATACATAACTAGCTAATCTATTTATATTTTACTTCAAATGGTGGCATAAAAGTCGAAAAATTTGCAACTTTCAACTTTGTTGTTCTCCAAGATATTTTCCGTTGGGAACCCAATAAACCTCGCCCATAATATGAATATTTTAACACTACGAACGTCATTGACAAATACGTAATATAACACCACGCTTGTTTGTGTACAGTCTATATGGCAGTTGTACCAGGGAGTTCCATAACAACTCCCTGGTTCATGTGGTTGTACCAACGCAAAGTCTTGAATCTATTTTTAGCAATGGGCAACAACTAAACCTGCATCTCTGATTGGTTGCATTCAAACTAGTGGGTTTGGCGGAATTGTATGCGATTAATTTTAACTGTGGAATTTGTCGAGGACACTCTTCTCATTATCGACATTAAATAGTTAATTACTCGCTAATTAACGCGCTTGGCAGGGTGAAACTTGGATGGTATCTTAGTTTGCTGTTTTATGATTGATACATGTAAAAAAATCGATGCACATGATAAAAAGGTGGAAAAAAGTGACCCAACGCAAAATGCTGCTTTAATACACTGCGATAACGATATTTGTTTTTAGGCCACTGCATATCTGGCTGTATTACAACATATGAAAGTTTATATTGTCCATCATTTAAGTTCGTCAAATGTATTAAAGTCCAGACATTGGACAATAAACAAGAATCATCCTTCTGGAAAAATTGTAAAAGAGCACTATGTTTGTCTTTCTGATATATTATGTAAAAGAACATGTAAAAGAATTCAAACAGGAAACAAAATCTGCTGATAGTATGATATCATATGATAATGATGAAACTGGCAACAAATTGCACCAGATCGCATCTAAGGACCTTCAATTGTTCAAAAAATCTCAAAGGGGAGGGGGACACCCCCTCCCCTTAGACCCCTCCCCCATATCAATCGCAAAAAGTGCTTCCCCTCTCAAGTTCCTGGCTACGACGGTGGGTTATACATTGTCTCTATGGTATACAATTAAAACACGCGATGCTAATCTACGGAAGTTTAAAAGTGCCATCAACATAAGCAAAAACTTTGCCCCATAAGGTACAAATGTATTGCAAAAAGTTCGGAACAAAAGTGCAGTCGCAAAAGATGGGGTGTCTAACTGACACTGACCGTATCGTTGACGATGAGTGGGGGGGGGGGGGGGTACAAGGCAGCAGTCGGAATTTTTTGACTCCAAAACCCATCCAGTTGGAATTTCAGCCACTACACCCCCCCAATCATCAGGCCTTAGCTACGTCCCTGCATATAATGCTGTCTCATAGAAATTGATACATTTCTATGGGCTGTCTATAAACTGTACTGTTTTTAAGCCTCGCCCAGGTAAGAACCTGGGCACGAAAACCAAACTACCGAACGACTGATCCGCTCTCAACCCCACTCCCCTTGCATCGGGACTGTGACTGTGTGATCATCGTCGGGTGTGCATCACCATTCCCCTCGAAAAGGGAACAGATACTACACATGATCTTAGCCAAAAGGCCGAGAAGCGATCTCGTTGGCCTGTTGTCCTTATCACCGGGAAATTGATTCTCATGGATCGTTGATATACGTTCGCTGGAAGACTTTTGTTGATGTAATAACAAAGCACCCCGTTTCTATTATTCAACAACCTCTTGACCAGTGGTACTTTGTTTAGGTCTTACAATTTGTATCAATCATTTATTTGATTGATCCGTTATACCCTCGCTATATTATAATTTGAATATATACTTAGCCAAAGTTATACCATACATTTTATCTCAACAAATTGATATGAACAGGATCATAAGAAATATTTTGTCAGATGCATTAAAAAGAGAATTACGAACCAAAATGTTATCTGACAGATTGACCCGAGAGTATTTACGACTAGGCAAAGTGCTCAACAAATTTGCTGTGATGACACCGAAAAATCAATACCAGGGGTAAGGTGGCGGACCTATTGACACTTGTCGCTATGGAAACTCCTAGCGGTAGGAGGCAGCATGTATGTACAGTGTAGGAATGTAGTGTCCTGACGTGCAGTTTACGTAGACCAACAACGTACAAAGCCTGGCTATCTTAGTTGTTTGCTAGTCAAACTTTGACACCTATGTGGAGAAAATACAAATTTACTCAGGACTGAGCTACCGGGATTTGTGTGTCAATTATGTTAAATTTGTTGCATTCCTGTCACTAATGGAGACTGGGATGAGAAATGGAGATTTTGCTAAAACCTTCTGCCAATCTGACTAACGGAATAATCAAAACTTTATACCGATGGGAGTTTGATAATCAACAGCCTAACCTGTTAGGCCTATTTCTGTCGCTAGTCTGGGTTGTAGTGTAACTGTATTGCCTATCCAACATAGAACTTCAAACTTAAAGGTAGGCATACAGTAAGTCTCTTTTCGGTGAGCTGCAGTACAGTAATGGTCCCAATGTTTTGGACGTGATAACGCAGGCCTTTAACAAAGAGTTAAAACAGGATAGTTTCCTACGTAGCCTAGCTTAATACATTAGGTCCACAGTACATGGGCAAGCGTAACTTAGGCAAAGATAAAGATTCAATTTTATTTAGGTTATTGTGCATAAATAATCTGATACTCCTAAAGTCCTTGCAACAGCTCAAGGATAGTTACTAGAGTTACAACTTGTCTGCATTTTGGCTGAGATCATGTGAGTATCAATTCCCTTTCCAAGAGACTTAAGATATCAATTTGACATCATCATGATCATACTTTTCACAGTGTCGATGCAAAGGGACTTGAGTTGAGAGTAGATCAGTTAAATCCATCGGTTTTCGTTGTGGCTTGAGCCAAGTAGTATATATATGGGCTTGGTCTATGCTGAATAATAGATGTGATAATTGTGGCTTTTGACACTTTAAATATTCGTATAGGGCCTAGTCTATGTTATGCCTACCAAAGCATGGTGTAGGGTGAGGGTAGAATTTAGAAATGTTAAAGCTTTTACACTTAGCAGTATCTGTGTACTATCAGGCCTAACAGCAACACATTTTATGGCAATTGAAGTTTGATGCTTGCTCAATGTTGTTTGAACAATAAACACTGCATCTTGTTAGTGTTCATGTTAATGTAGGCCTAACATTAGTCAAGGCCTAATACCATGTTGGCCTAGTCTAGGCCTACAATATTAATTATTAACTTGGATATGACAGCATTTATCAGACAGTGCATACATGTAACTCTGCCGGACTTAGAATCATTATACCCTTTCTAAAGGTAGAGAAGGCTTACCGAACTTCAGCTTAACCACACAACATAGTATAATCAAAAGCTCATTAAAACCTATTTGGATTTTCAGACTATTTTTTATTCTCAGCATTCATCACTGTAAAATGTCTGTACGTACTGTAGCATTTTGTGTGCGATACAAAAATTTGTGTACATCTGTTTCTTTTTCAGAAGTGGTAAACAACCAACTATTCTGATGAAGGCCCCTTTCACAGCAATGGAAAAATATGAAAATCTTGGCCTTGTTGGGGAGGGGAGCTACGGCATGGTGCTTAAGTGTAAGCATAAAGAAACCAGTCAGATAGTAGCGATTAAGAAATTCTTGGAGAGCGAAGATGACAAGATGGTCAAGAAGATTGCCATGAGGGAGGTCAGAATGTTAAAAGTAAGTGTTCAAACCCAACGGCTAGACAGTATGAACCTAAGTTTCAATAGGTGATTGTCGTTATCAAATGATAAACAGTGCTGACTGTTTACAGTGCGGATTGTCTCGTGGTTAAAGATCTGATCGCTAGACTTAAATTCAGGCTAGTAAGTATCCTTGAGGTGGTTTGAGGCATTTCATGTGTTTGCAATACCAACACATGTAAGTCATACATTGTGTAAAGTATCTTCCACTATCTTGTTACACAATCGGGTTAAATAAACTTTCAGGGCAACCTCAAACAGCAAGATTTTTATTGAGGATAATCAGCAATTGTTTTAAAATCAGCCCATATTGTCTAGAACTAAAAGGTAAATTGGATATGAGCAACACTATTTTGCCAACAGTACTGTGCAAGTAGTTCATGTACAATATCCATTGAATTATATCAATTTTTGTTTTTCCCCTTCCCTTCCCCCAAGATTAACTTGTTCTGTACACTAGGAACAGCTTGGTGTAAATTGTACATTTGTAGTTGAATTATATTTATATTTTGTTGTTGCTATGGACATTTAAGACATGTCAAAGTTCATATCAATTATTCAAATTAAGTCAGTTTAGTACAAAAATGTGATTTATTAATTCTTCCATGGATACAGTTCTTCAATCAGCGGCTACTGTAAGGGGTCTCCAGACATACATTACTGTGTCCACACATCTACAGTATCATGTATACCTGCAGTAAACATGGCTCAAGTCATAAAAATGCAGTCCATCTAATTAAAAATATGCTATACTGTACTAGTGTACTGTACACATCTTTTGTTTCACAGGTTAACAATGGTCTCTATTGTTGTAGGCACATGTGTCAACTGTAAATTCATTCTCTTTGTGATTTTCAGGGGATATATTGCAGGTGATATTAAGTTACAAATGTAATAGTATGTTTACTGCTAAAACACAATATCACATGTGTGCAGCATACAAATGACACACACTGTACTTTGTCACCACTTTATGTACTGAACATACGGTTTAATAGACTGGCCGCTGAAACAACGAAAGAGGTGTGTTTTGCAAGAAATGTATCTTTATTACTTGCTTATGAACTGAACACAGTTCTGTCACCACATTACTGTCAAGGACGAGATATTTGAGAGGAGCCTGAAAGTTTGTGTTTGAAAAAATTAACGAACTTAACAGAGATAAATGGGTTTTCTTTTATCTGCTTAGTGATATAAAGTCATCATTTTTGAAAGTTCATGGTATTTAACATATATATTTAATGCACGGTAGATTTGCATTTGCCACATAAATGAATAAATTCCAACAGTGTTTTGTTCGACTCAGGATGGAGAAAGTTAATTTGATTTACCCTGTTATGTTATATTGCAATACATACAGTACCTGAAGTTTTCATCGAATGAATTTTGTTTGAACACCATATCACGTTCAACCAATTTTTTTTTTTTTTTTGAACCTACATTGTCTTAATAGTTGAACATGCTAGATTTCATGAGTCATACATTGCAATCAATCAAAGAATTGCCTTTCCCTTAATTTACAAAAGTCAAATTTGACTATTTTACTTTGGTAATATCCCATATATATTACATACTGCACAATTTGTACAACTCCTCCAAATGTCAGCTTTCTTCTCTTCCTGTCCGCAGCAACTTCGCCATGAAAATCTAGTCAATCTCATTGAAGTTTTCCGCAGGAAGAAAAGACTCTATTTAGTATTTGAATTCGTAGATCACACAATTCTAGATGAACTCGAAAGATATCCATCGGGACTCGATGAACAAACTGTCAGGAAATGTCTGTGGCAAGTTTTAAAGGGGATTGAATTCTGCCACGTTCACAATGTAAGTATATTGTATCTTGACCTTTTTTATCTAATTTTAGTATCCATCCTTAAAATCATTTGGCGGTTGCTGAACAGACATTTTGTGAAGACACATTTTAAAGCAGTCGGTTGCAGTCAAGTTAGGTCAATCAAGTTATTTACCATCATGAGTGCAGAGGGGTCTAACCAACTACATTAGGGTTAGTCAAAACCCTTGCTTTTAGTCAAACAATCTGAAGAGTGTCCATGTCATCCAAGGGACAAGAAACAAACTGACCCTTACACTTACGTGCACAACTCTTGTGACATTAATAAAACAGTGGAGCAACATATATGCTCTGTTTGCACATGTATGTGTGATGACTGATGAGGATGTTATTGGAGATGTTATTGGACAGAGCATTGAACTGCTTAAAGTTACAAAATCCTGACTTAATACACTACTAAGCTGAAAAAAGAAATTTTTTATTCTTAATTCTTACTATTTGTATTATATATATTTTTTTATGCTTCAATTTATTCTTTTTTTTTAGTATTTTGATGAATGTGATACTAAATTTCATATTTTTTATGTTATTTCATTTTTTTTAAACTTCATTTAGATTATTCACAGGGATATCAAACCTGAGAACATTTTAGTTTCAAAATCCGGCATAGTGAAATTATGTGACTTTGGATTTGCAAGGACAATAGCAGGCCCTGGCGAAATATATACCGATTACGTAGCAACGAGGTGGTACAGGGCACCAGAATTACTTGTTGGTGATACCAATTATGGAAAGTAAGTAGCTTTCATTTCCGCATTTACACCCCTTCCCTCCCTTTCTCCTCTAAGTTTTTGGTTTACTTACTATATCCTACTGTAGTTCCTTTTGAATCCCCAATTCTTGAGCTTGTGAATATATTTGGTACCTTAGCAGTGCAAAGCTTGTATCAAATTTAATTTCTTGGTAAATATTAATATTTTATTATGATTGCTGTTTTACAATTACTGATTGTCAAACCACAAATTTGAATAATATCAAACCTTCAGAAACGATTGTACACTGCATCTCATCTACGTTTACTCCATATTCTGTATACGTCATTCTCCAAACCAAAAAGGAGTAAAAATTAACAGCTTTGAGCATGGCATGATGCCATGGCTGAATTTTTATGCTGAATGATACTAAAATCTACAGACAGCTCACTGACTGTAGCTGTCAATCTAGATTCCCGAGAGTCATCCAGGCAACCACTTATATCTGGTTGTCTGTCATTAAGGGAGTAATTCGCAGCACGCGTCGCTGCTTTTATTTTATTGGCAGAGGCATCCATTATAATTAAAAGACCTCGTAGCATCATCGTTATGAGTCTTAATAAATGTCTGACAATGGTGATAAATCTGCAAGAAATGTCACTTTGATCTATTTCTGTGCAGAGCAGAGCGGTCCGTTTCACCGTTTAACATTTCTAGACGATCTTCAAAATGCATTACTGAATATTTATGCCACCTGTAGTACAGAACTTCAAATATATACCACATACACACTTGTAATGTATATATGTCTATAGTGTGACGTTATTGACAAGGACAGCTCAATACAAGAAATATATGTATATGAAATTCACATTGCAATATGTGAGTTGCATTAATTAACTATTTATAGCATGTGGCTGATTTTTGGAGATCTCTGCTTTATTAATGAGATGTACAGGTATATATTTTTCTTTAAGTTTGATTATTCAGGGATTTGTGAAGTTGAAGAGGGTGTTGTAGAAGGCTTTGAATGCTACCATTTCCCCTTGCAGTCTTTTTCTGCTAAATCATTCAAACTTTGATTGCTATCAGTTCGTATTAAGAATTCGTAAAAAATGTTATAAATTTGTAGTATTTACTAAGACGTTGCATTAAAAATACTGAGAAGTACCGTAAGTTATGGAATTCCAAGAGGATCTGAATAAATTTGTTGTCACCCACGAAACCTTTGCAAAGAGAAAATATCGGTGAATAATATTTCCAGTGTACTGTATAATTTATACAGAATAATATAACAAACGGTCAAGTTGCGATACAAGTGTAAAAGCTGAATAGCAGTGGTTCTAATGCAGTAACTATATTATGCAATGAGAGAAAAAGGTGCAGAGCCAACAAAAATGCTACACGAAATTTGAACACTAAATTATTCCCTAAGATGGTTACAGAACTTCTCCTTCTTCTTGTTTCTAGTTTCAATGTTCCTGAAATCTTTGTATTGAATTGCACTGAGATCAAAGTTCTTTTAGAATTAATCCAAAACCGCTTTGAGGCTGATCTTGGAGATACAATAGGTTTTGCTGCCCCTAAATCACCTAACACATTGTGAATAGATGAGCAAGTACTGCATATATACTTTACTCCCTAGTGAGCTTTAGACTTCCAAGTCTGTCTGGGGGGGTCTACAGGCTTGATAGCTTGTGACTTGGGTTTGACCCTCTCTGTGTTGGCATCTTCCACCTCATACAGTAGGTCAAAACCTTTCATGGATACATTTCAGTTTACTGATTCACTCAATATCTTCCAGTATTAAATTCTGTAAGTTTACAGTGTATTATGGTGCTATAGACTATACAGTAGGTGGGTTTTGCATGCTTTGATCAAATTCTGTGGTGGAGAACTTTGAGATGGAAGTACTTAGAAAGATTGAAGTACCAGCTGAACTTATGATAATTAAAATATTTGCAACATGAATATTCATGAAATAATTTATCATATGCAGTTACGCAAAATAAAGCATTTGGTTCCTTGTCAAAAATCAATATAAGGAATCTGTGCGATGGTGGAGGCAAACCTGGCATGTGTGTGTTTTTTTTTTCATCCATTGCCTTGTAAACAACTCACCATGTTTGGCTTGTATGAACTTTTTACTTTATTTGTAGATTCCCCTTAAATGGAGTTCTGCAGCTTTCTTTAGTGGTTGGAGCTCAATGGTCATTGAAAGTCACTGGCCAAAATATGGAAACTTGTAGACAAGCAAGCATATGTTCAGTACCAGTACAGTACACTACTGTAGCAGTGGTCAAAATTTGTAAACCTTCTAAACAAGCTTAGTCATAAAGCAAAGCTTTGATAAAATCTAGTATATGGTGCATACTTGGCAACTTGCCTCTTACTTAATCGTTGGTTGGTATTATATTTGGTGGTCAATTAAATTCATACCAGATATACAGAATTGGCTTTACACAACAACTAACAGCTTTGATGATCTTTCATACTGTACAGTAGGTTATTTTTTAGGTGCCCCTTGATATGTACTACCATTCTGGTAGTTCTGAGTGGAAGGTGAGAGGATGTTACTTAAATGTCATCACCACTTGGGAGAAAGCACATAAAATCTTGTATGTGTCCAACTTGGATGAAATCTCATACTCAAGTCAGGAATGTCATAGTGTGCTTCCACTGTGGCTAAATATAGTTTATTTCTTTCAATTGCTCCTGAAGTTATAATAAAAAACTTGTTTGGCTGGGACAAGTCTTAAATGACATGCAACACTAGCCTAAATTATACAGTAGTTGTTGTTAATCTTGTTTGATACACTTTATGTTTCAGAGCTGTTGATGTCTGGGCTGTTGGCTGTCTCCAAGCAGAGATGCTGACAGGAGAACCCCTCTTCCCTGGGGATAGTGACATAGATCAGCTGTATCATATTATCAAGTGTTTTGGTAAGTTTTAATATAGTTAACAATTTCTCCTTTCATTAACATTTCCAGTACTTCACCCTCTTCCCTATCTGTCTCCAGACAGTCAGACTAAATGATTCGGTTGATCCGTACCTGAGGGCCCAGAGCAATGATCATCGATAGGCTCCCTGATAAATTTATCCGATATTAGCATGCCGATGAACACAAGGAACACCACTTTTTTTATCATTGACTACAGTATGTCACTAGTGGAGGTGGCATAATTTAACCATTGTTTCCATTGGGGGGGCAGGGGGAGGGGGTGGACAGATTGCTGTTACATGTACAGTCATGTACAGTAGTTCAATCTATGTAGCTCACAAGAATTGAAAAGTGCCCACACCGACCCACTTCAGGGTCAATGGCATCAATGCCCACCCACATTATGAAGTGGGTCAGTGTGAGCAAGAAAAACTCAAAACATGCTTTTTTTATTTCCTGATGTACAATTGTGACTTTCCATATATCCAAAACATATTTCAGTTCACAATAAAATTGAAATGAATGTATTTGTTTTTCCACAGCAACATATAATCACATATAACTGAATGTTAATGCCCACATCATTAGCTTAAATTGCCAACTGAACCCCCCCCCCCTTCAAAACACAAAACAAGTGTATTCATATTTATTAATCTCATTATTTTACAATTCAAGGTACATGCATCTAGACATCAATCGTTGAAAGTTAGTAGGAATCCAATAGGTGCTCAGGTGTAAAGTTAATCCTGCATTTGGCAATGAATTCACTCACAAGACTGATGATACTACTATATTCGGCCATTAAAGGAACTCTATGCACAAACCTACTGTAAGCCTCACAGATGCACATTTTGTTTTCATCCAGGGCATGTCACTAGCACTTGAGACTACTCTTCTGCCAATTCAAAAAAAATATTGTTTTCTTTAAACTTAGACATGTCAAGTTGTATTTTTTTCGGTATCAGTGAGTAGCATGTTAGGTGGAAAGAATGCTCAATCATGATAATGCTATAGATCTATAAAACTAATATTCAGTCAGGACTTGATTTCCAACTTGCATCTGGATGCTCTCTTTAAAGCATTGTTTTAAGTTTTGTGAGAAATGTTTAAAATTTCTTAAAATAAGTCAACCAAACTAAACCTACAGTACAGTAAACACATCCACGTTAGATTGTTTCACCAAATCAATGTAATTATCGATTGAGTACATTTTGTACAAAACCGAGCATTGACTAATTCCTCAACATTTTGTTGACCGGACACTTCTTCTTTTGGCATATCATGTTGGTCCTTTCAAGTTCAAAGAAAACTTGACAAGCCACAAGTCTCCGAAATCACTGAGAATTCCTTGGAGGAATCTCTGGACAAAGTTCAGAGTACCTGAACATCCGCTATTCCACACATAGTGTGACATATTGAAAATATCAAGCACGGTTTTTACCACTCAAAACTAGTACCATTTCGAAACAAATGTTGCCAAGACACCTTTCATATGTCTTGGTCGTCAATCAATCAAGAAGCTTCTTTTTGGGTAATCACTTCCACTATAAAGCCTAGTCAGAAAACTATGGAATATAATGGACTAACATCTGCCATTCTTCTTGTAATTATTGAAGACAAGATCTTTTTGAAACATAATTTCACAAAGTTACACATGTATACATTGAGATATATATGTTATGTGTACAGCACTATATGTAAACTGGATAGATCTCGTGCAAGGTTGGACCCAGAGCAGTGTCTACAGCAATATTAGTACCTATTCAACAGCACTGAAGATTTCCATTCAACAGGCAATTTAAAATCAGACACATCATTTTACATACTGTACATGATATGACATATATATATATATATATATATATATACAGTATATATATATATATATTAAACTGCAAAATCCTTTCTCTATAAATTATGGATTGATGTCCTCCCTCTCTCCTTCATTTCCATTCTCCCTGTCTCTTTTATTCACTGTCTTTCGATTAAGAGTTTACTTGAGTGGTATTTAAGGAAAGTGCCACAGGCAGTTTTTGTACTCTGGGATTACAAGCAGCTGCAATATGTAATTTTTTTTAAGGCTTTCATTTTAAGCAGTATATACATATTCCCCCTCAAAAAAGGTTTGCTATATTAAGTTTCTTATGATTATCTATATATACACATATACATGTTTTACTTTAATTGTTAATTTTTTTTCATTAAGTCTTGAGTTACTGATATTATTTCATATCGTGTTTCATAAGAAGGGGAAGGAAATAAATAATCAAAAAAGCAAAAAACACAGGAGCAGTTACTTTTACTGAGTAGTAAGCTGACATAAAACTATTCATACCTCAGTGATATTGTTTTAGTCATAAATTAAGTAACACTTACAATGTTTTATGTGGCTTCTTTTGTGTTTTGTTTTATGTTGTTGTCTTTTTGTGTGTGTTCTGATTGTTTAATGTAGTGTTATCAATTTATGTGCTAAACAAAATGTATCAACTTTGACATTTAGTTGCAAGTTAAACAAATTATGTTACTTTCCCTATGAAATGGTGATATATTTACTTCACTGAAAAGTAACATGCTTTAAATTTGTGTCATATTGGAGGAACACTAAAACAATATGGTATGGTTGCATTGGGCATTGTTTCATTGGCTTAAAATTAGTATTTTAATAATATGCAAATTGGGGTATAAAATGAAAGCTGCTTTCAACAAAGATAGAAGGCTTAAAAAAGAGACAAATAGGGATTAAGGAAGAGCCAAAAACAACCAGGGATATTGTGGAAAATTGTTATGACATTTTAAACTTCCTGTTTACTTGTTAAATTTTTTTCCAGAGTTTTGATATCGTTCAGTCAACTCTGAGTTTAAATTAAAACCTGTTTATAAAGATGAACAATTTTATTTTGTTCTTCTTCATCTGTTTTTTTACTAAAGGCAGTCAAGGGGGAAATCTTTGTATGGAAATTGGTTGTGTTCCCTTGATAAAAGCTGCATCTTGTATGGTTAATGGGTGTTTATTCTGGTTAAATTATAGAAAAATGTTGAGCAAAACATGAATGCCACAACTTCTTATTTTCTTTTAAATCCTCATTGGTATCGTGGCAGCCTCTAAGAGATCATCTGCGCATTTCTTGTTAACTCTTGATAGACTCTAACTTTTTAATACATGTCGATGTAAAATACTTCTGACATCGTCTTGTTTTCTTCTTATTTTTTTTTTCCCAGGCAATTTAATTCAAAGGCACAAAGAGGTTTTCATGAAAAATCCGCTGTTTGTCGGAATGAGGTTACCTGAAGTACGCAATGTGGAACCGCTGGAAAGGAGATTTCCTCATCTTACAGCTCTTTCTATTACAGTTATGAAGGTACGATAGTAGCTTGTCTAGGAGATCATTGTTTTGTTTCTGCAGAGGTCAAAGGTCATTCATGGTCATCAGAGGTTAAAGTCTGTAAACTCGGAAAGTTTGACTTCATTCTAACTTGGTAGGTAGATCCTCCTTGGTCAGACATTAGTACTATTGAAGTTGTTGGAGGTTCAAGGTCATTTGAGGTCAACGGGTGTGAAATTCTGCAAGCCCTATTATAAACCCAATAACAGCAAAAGAAGAGCTTGGATGTAGTTTGTACTTGATACATAGTTCCACATATTAGTGTAAGAATGTTTTTGTTGACTTGAACTCAGTAATGGTCAACATTTGAAAATCTTGCTCTTGAATGTTCTCGTACAAAATGTGGCGAGGTATTCACTGGCTTTCTGGTTGTAGTAAAGGTTGTTACGATTAGGATTTTGGACAAGACAAATGTCAGCCCTTTTTGGATTTTTGAAATCGATCAGCCTCGTAGTCATTAAGGGTTTGGTCAAGTTTTTTATTAGGAAATTTAGTCAGCTCTCTCAGGACTAGATCGGACCCTTGGACATATCCAGATTGATTATCGCCAAATTGATTGGTCCTCGTGATAACTAATTACTCCTCACCGAGGAGTTCTGCAGAAATCCCTTCAAATTTTCTATTTTGAAGAAATTACTTTGAAATATTTAGTAGTAGGTGAACATGTAAGACTATCAAAATGTAAACATGCTCAATTGTAGGTTAACTGTCCAATGAGATTACATGTAGCTATCACCTGACATGGATGTTTTTACGTGACATCACCGTACACGGAGGAACTAAACAGGCAATAACATTTTTTCCCTTTCTCTTTCTCTAAACATGCTCAATTGTAGGTTTACTGTACAATGAGATTACATGTAGCTATCACATGACATGGATGTTTTTACGTCACATCACCGTACACGGAGGAACTAAACAGGCAATGACATTTTTTTCCCCTTTCTCTTTTTTCTGTCCGTTTCGTCACGTTTCTTTTTAAAGAGTTGCCTGCACCTTGATCCAGACCAGAGGCCGTCGTGCGATCAGATCCTGAGGCACGAGTTTTTCACCAAGGACGGTTTCTACGACACGTTTCCCGGCGAGCTGAGAGACAAAATTCGAAAGGAGGTCGAAGAGAATCCTCTCCTGAGGATACTCTACGGAGACGACAAGGGTGAAGACGACAGACGGAGATCCAAGAAAAGCAAAAAGGTGAGAAAAGCAAATGATTGTAGACTTGGAATCGATATGACACGATACCAAGTAGGATGTGTTTATACAACAACAAAAGAATAAAGGAAAGAACATGGATTAGACAGCCTGGTGAAGTTTGGAACACGAGGAAAAGAGAGAGACTACTTCTGGTTTGTGTGAAAGATCCACAGATCCCCTGTGGTAGATTATTCGCTGTTAAGTTATTGCATTTGTCACTATTCATATATATGCATTTCGTCCACCATCTGCCTTCAGTCGAAGATCTCAAAGGAGACAAACTTTCAATACAATTCGTTGTCTCGTCACTTTTTCACTGCAAACAAGTTTTTCTGTAAAAAAGAAGTTTCTTTGTAAACAGTTTGTCTTTCCTCTTTAAACATTTTTTTTTGTTTTTTTGGTAAGGGTAATTTAAGTAAATATTGATTTTCTTGCAAGTGTTATGTGGTTGTGGTCACATGCACCTCACTTGTAAAATGCTTCCCAGTTATCATTGGAAACATGCTCACCATTCAAAATGTCAGGTTTCTGCTATGTAAGCAGAATTGAGAAACCCCATTGCAGCATTGATTGGTTTTTCAAATAATTGAGCATATACATGGAGTTGAATTATCTTTGCGGTGATGGGGTTGATGGAAGAGGGTGGGTGGGGGAGCGCTGAGAGAGGGAATTTGGTGGGGTTGTAGATAGAGCAAGCCTTGGGCTATATAGTGTATACCATTAAGTTCAGTAAAGTGATAGCTAGATTAATCGATCAAATATGATTATAACATTTGACAGGAATCGAGTCACGACAAGTCAGAACGAGAGAAAGAGAGGAGTCGTAGGAAACATTCCAAAGAAGCTGAAAAACAGAGAAGACTTGAACAACAACAGCAGCAGCATCATCATCATCAGCAACAGCAGCAACAGCAACAACAGCAAGTAGAAAACAATGAGAAACACCACACTCAGAGAAAGGTGAGATGGAAGAAACCAATTAAAGGGAAGGAGGTTTATACTGGTGGTATGATCAGATTTCCGTCATGATAGAGGAGGCCAGTACAGGACAAAGGGGGGGGTGGGGGAGTGGTTGCAGGGGGGAGGAAGATGGACAGTGAGAGAAATCATTTATGAAGTTGACTTAATTAAAATTGGGTGGATGGATCATATTATGGTATTGAATTCATACAAGTTGTTTGTAACTAGCATACCTCTAGTTAACTTGGCACTTTTATGATGTTTGGGAATAGATATTGTTTTGTACTGATATCTCTGACATCAGTTGACTTGTCTACATGTTGGTTAATAAAGCTTTGATACAGTTCTTGTTTATTGCCTCATTTCATGGCTGCAGGATGGGGTGAAAAGACTGGTAGGAGGGGGGGGGGGGGGGAGAGGGTACCTCTTACAAATGAATCAAGAGTTCCTTCAGTATGTTACCCTCCTTCCACTCTCCTTCCAATGCCAAAAATATTATGTTGGAATATTTAAGATATATATATTTTTTTAACATTTTGGTCTGCTATATAATCATCCTTGAAATATTTTGATTTTTTTCAACCCTCAGGAATCTATAACAGTGATTCACGACCACAAGGACAAGGATTCTTCTCCGAATATACCACCTATCAACAACACCCCTGCAAACAAAGTGGTATCGTCCTCCCAGTCCACCGGCCACAATGGAACGCACAACCACGTATCACCTCAGATGTCTTCTTCACAGCAGCAGACAACCATCAACCTCACCATGGGTAATATTACCTCCAACAGGGGCAACTATACACCTGCTTCATATGCAGGGCCGCCTGGATTGAAGTAAGTCAGAAGTTCATATGCTTCCCTGTATTTTACTACTATTACCCCCTCCTTCGTCTTCCATTCCTCTTCCCAGTCCTCCTCCTCAGTCCCCCTCCTCAGTCCCCTCGTACCAATGTGCTTGCATAACTGCGTATCTAGTTTTGAAACCTTGTACCCTGCGCCTCCCGATAACCCATTTATATTTACATCTGTCTTATGACTATGGTACTAACCCAACTCTGTGTCCAACTACTTCCAATCTCTTAAAATACTATATAGTTGACTAGTATACTAAATATAGTTTGAATTGTTATATGTATTTTTTGACGGTATAGAATCCCAAAAGGGCTTCGATATTCTCAAGTACAGAAAATATTACTTTACAGTATGAGTACAGACACTGTATTGGTCATTCACATAGCCCTGTAGGGGGGGGGGGGGGGTAATGCGACAAGAGGAGAATTCACACCCTCCGCTCTCTTGCTCTCCCGTGCCTTCCTTTGAGCACTGTACACATCAAGGATGAAGAAAATATTTTTCGAATGAAAAGTGGTATAACTATTTTTGACTTTCCAGTGATATTGATCTTTAGTTACCTACATTGCTGCTACCTCTGTGATTTCCGACTGGGTCAATAATCTTACGTCGTGCCCTTTTCCCTTTTTTCTTGTTTTAACACAGGCCAAATGAAAAGATGAAGAAAACTGGTAGCAACTCTTTCTTCAAGAAGACTTCCAAAGCATCAGACAAGACATCCTCTCACGAAAAAACGACACAATTTGATAAACTGACGAGTGGCCAGTGGAGGAGAGGTTCAAAGGAAGAAGGTCCATCGCCAAAGCTTGAGAGAGAGGTCACTCACTTACCAAACCTAACAGACAGTAAGTCTACTTTCTTTCTTTGGGATGGGAGGGGTTGGTATAGGAGGAGGTATGAAGAGGGGGTAAGAGTGAGGCTGAGGGAGGTGGCAAATACTTTGTGAGGAAGGTGAGGGCTGATGCTTCTTATTTTAAACTTTTTTTCTCAACTGTTGAAACCATTTGTGTCCTATTACTAACAAAATATCAAAAAATAAAATCTTAAGAGATGCTTTGACAAAGCAATTTACATATGGCTTCTTTGGTTTGGGGTACAAAAGTGTCAGTACAGCACATCCTGGCAAATCTGGACCTCTATTATCTGTACTGTATTATCGGCCTGGCCTGGTATCCAACCATTCATTATTGTGCTATAACAGATAGGTATTATTGATAACAAAAACTGTTGTCTGGTTTCCATTGACATGCTGTTACAGCAACATCTTTGTTTTCATCCCTCTTCCTAATCTGCATTTTGACCTTAATCTTTCAGCCATCAGAGGGGGAAAAAAATTATTCTCTTTTCTAAAACTATTCCAATTAATGCTTCAAAAAAGACAGAAAAAAATTAAGAGCAATAGTAAAAGAATTATTACTCTGCAGTACTAAATAATGTTAAAATTTTCTCCTCAGTGAGTGTGCAGCTGTTGTGCTAAATTTGATATCACATATCTATTACTCATTGCAACAGAAATCTTATTTAATTTCATGCCAGTATTTCTAAGCATATATACTTTGCTGTTCAGTTTAATAGCTTCAGTCTTGCTAGAACTTCTCTATTTTATTGGAATCTTATTTCCCCAACCTCTTGAGCTGTACCTGGAAACCTTGAACCTTGGACTCGACTGATGAGTAAATTAAACGTCGCGCAGATGGCAGGCCATCAATAAACCATATATGGCTCGCTCTTTAATAGATGTTTGAACATTTGAACGCTTTATTCACAAATTGCTTTTGATAAACCGATGAGGGTGGCAGATTTACTTAAGGGTATTTGCTTTGGCTTGCAGAGTAGTCAGTGAGATATTTGAAACAGTAAATTTTAGCTAATGTATGATGGGAGGTAGTTTTCCCCAATGACTAGGAAGTGTGAGGTTGGTGGGACTCATGGGATAAGGGGGGAGAGGGTGAGTGGTTAGGATATAAAATTATTTTGGAATTCTTCTTTGAGGATAGTAGAACAGAATCACGACTGTACGAGGAACCACCAAAGCAATTTTATTCAATTGTTAATCATTTATTCCTGAAATAGTTGTAATGGGGGTTTAATCCTAACAAGCTTAGCCGTCTTGGAGGAACATTGTTTTGCCGGTTGCCTCAATTTCATGAACAGGATGTTTCCTTGCATTTCAAATTGATGATCTTGTTACTAATTCCTCTTGCTTTTGTAGTGTATGAAGCTATATCTCATATCTTTCAAGCTTCTGCAATGCCAACGAAATGTTTTGTGTCATCATGTAGGTGAAAAAATTTTCTGTTTATAATTTGCAGTGGGGCTGGGCTGTTGTTCCATTGTGGGTGGTGTTCCTTTTGTGGGTTGGTAAGGAGAGCAAACCTCCTCATATCTTTTGTCAAAATTTTTCCAATATTTTTTTTCTTCTTTTTGAATATTCTTAGGTAAATCGTCTGAGAAACAGGACAGAAAGCCCAAGAAGAAAAGTCAACACACAACAATGCCGCAAATTGCCAATTTAGAGCTAGCTCATTCATCGATGTCCAACCACATGTTATCCACGACCAGTGAAGACAAGATCCACAACCTCCCAGCCGTTTAGCGAGAAGACAGTCCGTCAAGATGAGAACCGACCTTCAACAAATGAATCCGTCAAATGCTCTCCTGCCCTTGTATTAAAGAGTGCCATCGAGAACAAACCTGAGTGGAAAGGAAGGGAAGAGAGAAAAAGGAAAAATTGTTGATTCTGCTTGAAAACTTCAAAAATGATATTGTCTGGTGAATTTGTCGACGTTTTTCGTTTCTGTCGTGTAATTGCTTGATTTTGATTGGAAAGATAAAAAGTGGTGTTGGTTTTCACAAACTACAGACTTCATCTTCTTCAGTCGTTGGTGTGGAGTTAATCAACTTAGAAGCCGTAGTTTGAGGTGGTGTCAAATCATTTGTAGCATTTTCGCTTGGCTCGGATGTTGCTTGACGCAGTTGTTGACTAAAAGTTACATTCTTATCTCTGTGAGGCAAAGACCTGAACTATCTATATTTGAGCCATGTCATATTAAATTATTGTTATGTTAATTAACTTTGCCAGGTCATAAATGGTCATTCCATGCCATGGCTAGAGTTGGGTACGGTTGACTCATTTCTTTTGGAAGGGTTTTACTTCACTCAAGCCAAGCTATTTACTTATAGGATAAATGTTTTATCTCTGTGAAGGAAGCACATTTGGGGAAATGTTTTTAGCTTTATCAACAATACCAGAGTTGTTCAGAGCCAGTCCTGGGGTCATTTCTAGCAAATGACTTGACTAGAGCCAAGTCTTTTGTCTCAAACCATTGCAATATTTCCTCTGGGAAGCTTTACTGAATATTTCAAGCACATTTCAGTTTTGGATTATTGTTATTAGCTTTATCAAATTGTGCCAGAATTGTAACTAGTCAACCCATGTTAGGGCTGTATGAAAACAGCATTTGACTTGACTCGGTCATTTTCTGTTGACTCACATAACCAAATACGCTCCACGGAGATAGCTGAAATTGTAAACTGCAACAAAGTTCATTTCAACTTTAGGTTAATCTTACATTTATTAACAATGCCAGAATGTTAAAGAGCCAGTACTTTTCACAGTTGAGTCATTTCTAGCAAATGACCAGCGCTAGAGGGAACTCTTTTGAATCGTATTAATTTAATAGTCTCCCTCTCTTATGGGTGAAACTTCGCTAAAGTGTTACAAGCACCTTTCAATTTTGGATTATTCTTACATTAATCAACTATGCCAGAGCTGTAAAGAGTCATTTGCTATCTGTAGTCAAGTTGAATCTTATAACTGGATTCTTTATGGGCTCTCTTGTGTATCTGCTGATATGTTTGTAAACTTTCATTTATTCATGATGGTCTTCCCCGCAACCCTGCTGTTATTTTATTGCGTGTATTTCACTAAAAGCGAGCAAGCCAAGCCCATAAATTATTCGGATGGAGAGCCTGAGGGGTTCTTTGTAATTCATTTATTTATTTGTATTTATTTTTTGATAACATTCATTTTTCCTTTGTTTCATGGTTGCTTCTTTAAGAAGAGTGCTAATATCAGGCAACCCTAAGAATTGACACTTTCCCTACAGTCAAGAAGAGTTAACTTTACGATTCTGTTTAGAGGCTGAATTTATAGAAGAGTTTTAATCTCAAGTAAACTAATTTAACTTTAAAGAACTGTTTGAAGCTCAAGCTCCTTAAACAGTTTAAGAAGTATTCAAACCAGAGACTATTGTACATGCGAAAGACTTGTAAAAGTGATCAGACAGCATTTTAAAGGTGTTTGCATATGTTTGAGGTACTGGTGAGGAATAGTTCTGTATAGGTCAGTGCTAACCTTGTGGTTCATTATGGTTGGGATAGCATTTAATATGTCTTCCTGTGTGTGTCATTGGCACCATTCTCTTTGAAGTTGGAGGTTCGTCCCTTTTCTATTTTATAAAATGTCAATGCGTACAGTTCGATAAATCTTAGCGAGAATACTTTTTGTCAATTTCATGCATGATCCTATTTATCAACTTTGCATTGCAATCAATTGTATTTTTGCTTTGCAGTTATTGAGTGTAAGGTATCTTCCATGTAACCCTTATCACAACAAGAACTTGAACAGGAAGAGGGGAAGGGGGGGTGGTGGTGGGGGAGAGGGAGAGGGAGGAAGTAGAATAAGACCAGGATGGGATAATTGGTTAATGTGGCAAAATATAAACCTTAAGGCAAAGGACAAATTACTGTCAACAACTGCATTTTTCCATTGGAAGTGTAAGGATGCTGGTCTTGGAAGAAGATCAGAGTTGGGGTGAGGGAGGGAGGGGTGGCTGGTGGTGAGGGGTATTACTCATTTATTTGTCTGATGGCTTTGCCTTCTTCTAAATGACATTTTATTCCTCATGAGGCTTCCATGAGCAAAGGGTCATATTCAGTTTAACAACATTTACTGGAACAGATCCAAATTAAACAATTAACCTTCTTTTGCATTTGTGTACATGTAGTTGAGGGTGCTTCTCGCAATATTAGCATGCAAAAAAACAAACAAGAAACATTCCATTAAAATACCATTGTCCTATATGTCTAGTTTAGATTCCTTGTTTGATTGTTCTCCTACAAGGTATAATTAAGTCCTTACCAAGTTCCTGTTATTGCTAATTCTAGTTGCTAAAAGTACAAAGTGCACTATGAGCAAATATAAAACTTATAAACTGTTTCTCGCATTTCCAAGAATAGCCAAATTGAAGGAAATTTATTTACAAAGTAACTGTATAGTATTGCAATCATTTATAGTATAAACCATCCATAAAGTATTCTTGCACAAAGCTACATTTCTCCGTAAAGTTTCATCCATACTTTCTTTTGTTTTAGTTTCCTTGTACATAGTAGAAGTATAATTTTATTCCTGCATTGGTATGGTACTGTATGTATGACTTGCATGAAGTATTTAATGATTTTTTTTTTGGTGGCATTTTTATGCCTTCAGAAAGAAAAGGTTTTGGCAGAGATGAAGAAAAGGGGTGCTTTCCGCTCTCTCCATCTGGGTGAGAGCTGTATATATATATATAACTCTTTGTCTTTTGTGACTGAGCATTCTAAGAAGGGTTAATAAAAAAGTTGAATTTTGGGTGTAAATTTAGTAACAAGGTATTTCATAATTCGAACTGGATATGTGCGGGTCAAGGGTCAGGTCAAGCTAATACCTGAAAACACATACATCACATCTGTCACTCACATCAAATCCGTATACACAAACATCACATATTCGACACAAACATGACGTGTACACTGAAATGCACACTGAAAAACATCCAAGGATTCACCGCTAAAAACATCCAAGGATTCACCGTCTCACTTAAGTGATTTCAGTTGCTTTATATCAGACATCAGCAAGGGTCCATGCCAACTTTGAAATTAATCTTATATTCATGAAACAGGAGAGATCTATGGAATCAGGGCCACCAACACTGGGAAGGGAGAATGTACCCTCAATCATTTTCACTACAATGCCTTTTTTGTAGTTGTGCTATTTCAACACCATTGAACATTGGTCACACTCTTGCCACCCTTCCACCCCCCCTTCACCCCCTGCCCTCAAATTTCAAAACTGTCCTGTATCTTCGATGACACAGTATTTTCAAGTACCCTCGTTATCGTTTCCAACCAGTTGGCTTTGCACATGTTCAGATTCAGTGGAATTTCATGAAATAACCGATCGTTGATATCACTCCAAGAGATCTCTTATTCTTGTTGCATTTTTGTCTATTTCTTTCTTCAGATCAAAATGTTACAATGTTAAAACTGGTATCACCATTTTTCTTATTGGTGAAAGTTTTGTTGCAAGTGGATTCAACTACTGCAACATTTGTTGATGTATTGAGTTCATGATATTAAATATACCTGAAAGGTTGTATGTCACCTCCAGTAGTTCTTTATTTTGTTGTCGATAAATGACCTTGAAAAGTTCACTTTTGGATATTAGGGGGGAGCACGCAGGGAGGTGGAGATGAAGGAAGGTGGGTACAAAACATAATGCCCCCCCTCCTCCTTCAGTGGGAGGGGAAGAGAGAAGGTGAGAGTCTTCTGCAGCAAAAGAAAATGTCCAAAATGGGAGAAAATCTTGTTTCTCTATCACCTTGAGGAAACTAAACACTACCAGACCAACTGTACTCTGCAAGGATGAGATAAGTTGAACTGTACAAGAGTTGACAGGAGGTAGATGGAAAAGGTTCACCTTATATTTAAGCCCATCCCCACCCCTTCACCACCTTTCTCCAATTCCCATCACCTACCCTAATTTTGCCCATCCCCCACCCCCTTGTGTAAGTAGCTAAAATGTAACATAGATTGTTATATTATTGTTAATATCTGTCATTTTTCCATCTAAGCAAAAAAACTAGAATGCTTGGAATGTTGCCTGTGTGTTCATTATAAGTGTTGTCTGCTAAACATAGACAACTTTGGTTTTTGCCTCCTCTCCACTTCTCCTCCAACAGATCATGACATTCCTTCATTTCCTGGCATATCAATGGGTAACATTCATTCACTATGACTTCAAACTCTATCTTAAAATAAATACTGTACCAACATGCATAGGCGTAGGAGGCGGGGGGGGGGGGGGGGCTGCAGCCCCACAATCAAATATTTTTGTTAAAATTCAGGCAATATGCTGAGTTTTTCAGGCACCTACTGAATGAAAAATAAATTGCAATGTGTTTTTCAATGGTTAAACTTATTATAATCATTATTATTGTAACGACTTCCCCAAAAATGGTCATTAACACGGCAAATGAGATTGTATGTAATTAGCATGCGATGTAATAACCGATGCATGCCTCTATGATATGTATATAAGATGTTGTTATATTTTTCGGGCAATTCATTACACCCCCCCCCCCACAATTCAAATTGTTCGCCTATGCCAACATGGAGAGCAGTATGGAAGGTGCAAAAGAAATAAAAAGTACCAGAATAAAAACTATTAAAGAAAAACACAGATCTCATTGAAACAAAACATATTAATCTATTGAAGGTTAGATATGCAATAGCCAAAAGAATACAGTGATTTATGAAAAAAATTGCAATTAAGATTTGGAAAACAAAATGAAAAAAAATGGCAGGACTTAAGTTTGTTGATTAAGAATTTATAGTACTGTGTAGCAGTGGATGTGCTGAGCACTACCTTTATCCACTCTAGAACTCCACTCTAGAACTCTACAACTAGAAATAATGTATTTCATAAATATAATCACAAACAAACAATTGCTCCCCATATTGGTTGAGAGGGGAGGGATTGTGCCATTTAAGGTTTACTCAGTCGTACTTCTGTAGTTCATTTACTGATATAATACACTTGCAGCATTTTAGAGCAAAACCCGCAGGGCTTTGCTTTCATTAATATTGACAGCTAAATATAGTCCATTTTTTGCCATAACAGTATTCTGTTTTTTTTTCTCAATGCAACTCATACAAAACAGCATCAGACTATAGACCATGTGCCTAGTGAGTAAATTAAACCCCACCAAGGCCCTTTAACACTGAATGGGAGGGGGTGGGAGTTTGTACCCAATTAATTTAAAAACAGCAATGACTATCACATAGGCACGGTGCCACCCAAGGCGAAAACATATACGACCAGTGAACATTGACTCCCCTCCCCTCCCCCACCTGCTCAACAATCTCAATCCTGTATTGCGGTCCTGACTTACCACTGTTATCCTTGAAATAAACTCAATACATTTGATATCATTTTGAAATCTGCATAACTAAATGAACTTTAATCTTGTTGGAATAATCATCACCCTCTTTGTACAACTACATTATCCCCTTTAAATTATTAAAACTGGATAGTAAATATTTATTAAACTAAAAGACTTGACTGTTTAAATTTTAATTCAACTTAAAACATACTGAAATCTTAATATTTTGTTTACATTTCTTTCTATAAATATATATTAAGTTAAATTAACCATTTTATTTTTAAATCATATTATTAAGTTACATTTCACCACCAAGAAAAAAAAAATAGGACTCCTTCGTGTTCATTCAAACATCTTATCTTTGCAGCTGCAAATTAATTATTCTATTTTACAATTGATTATTTATAGCAAAATTAATACAACTTTTAAAACAAAGCATAGCAGTAAATACTGATTAAACTTTAAAGAAAGATTGTGGTATGTAAAGCACCAGGTCAAAAGTACCCAGAGAGAGTTATTATTAATAAAAAATGCAGATATAGGAATGCGTATAATGAAGTTGCTGTTGTGTACTAATGACAACAAAATTTGTGATCGAAAACAAAGAAAATTCCTTTATCAAGGCCTACCAATAAAGACAGAGAGACAACATTTCTCAGTACAAAAATGAAAACAAACCCTTCATTGTCTCAAAATACTAAGTTTAGTTATCTACAAGAAATACATGAATAAATCTGGGCAGAGAATCAAAAGCAGGAAATCAACAAATCATCATGTGTTATTATGCCTACTTAGATTGAGAGACTTTCACCTAGTTTGAATGGCTAAGGTGATGATGAAAGGCCATTTGTGTTATTATGCCTACTTAGATTGAGAGACATTTACCTAGTTTGAATGGCTAAGGTGATGATGAAAGGCCATTTGTGTTAGTATGCCTACTTTGATTGAGAGACTTTCACCTAGTTTGAATGGCTAAGGTAATGATGAAAGGCCATTTGTGTTATTATGCCTACTTTGATTGAAGGACTTTCACCTAGTTTGAATGGCTAAGGTGATGATGAAAGGCCATTTGTGTTATTATGCCTACTTAGATTGAGAGACTTTCACCTAGTTTGAATGGCTAAGGTAATGATGAAAGGCCATTTGTGTTATTATGCCTACTTTGATTGAAGGACTTTCACCTAGTTTGAATGGCTAAGGTGATGATGAAAGGCCATTTGTGTTATTATGCCTACTTAGATTGAGAGACTTTCACCTAGTTTGAATGGCTAAGGTAATGATGAAAGGCCATTTGTGTTATTATGCCTACTTAGATTGAGAGACATTTACCTAGTTTGAATGGTTAAGGTGATGATAAAAGGCCATTTGTGTTATTATGCCTACTTAGATTGAGAGACATTTACCTAGTTTGAATGGTTAAGGTGATGATGAAAGGCCATTTGTGTTATTATGCCTACTTAGATTGAGAGACTTTCACCTAGTTTGAATGGCTAAGGTAATGATGAAAGGCCATTTGTGTTATTATGCCTACTTAGATTGAGAGACTTTCACCTAGTTTGAATGGCTAAGGTAATGATGAAAGGCCATTTATGTTATTATGCCTACTTAGATTGAGAGACATTTACCTAGTTTGAATGGTTAAGGTGATGATGAAAGGCCATTTGTGTTATTATGCCTACTTAGATTGAGAGACATTTACCTAGTTTGAATGGTTAAGGTGATGATGAAAGGCCATTTGTGTTATTATGCCTACTTAGATTGAGAGACGTTCACCTAGTTTGAATGGTTAAGGTAATGATGAAAGGCCATTTGTGTTATTATGCCTACTTAGATTGAGAGACTTTCACCTAGTTTGAATGGCTAAGGTGATGATGAAAGGCCATTTATGTTATCATGCCTACTTAGATTGAGAGGCTTTCACCTAGTTTGAATGGCTAAGGTGATGATTAAAGGCCATTTGTGTTATCATGCCTACTTAGATTGAGAGGCTTTCACCTAGTTTGAATGGCTAAGGTGACGATGAAGGCCATTTGTGTTATTATGCCTACTTAGATTGAGAGACATTTACCTAGTTTGAATGGCTAAGGTAACGATGAAGGCCATTTGTGTTATTATGCCTACTTAGATTGAGAGACATTTACCTAGTTTGAATGGCTAAGGTAACGATGAAGGCCACTTGTGTTATTATGCCTACTTAGATTGAGAGACATTTACCTCGTTTGAATGGCTAAGGTAACGATGAAGGCCACTTGTGTTATTATGCCTACTTAGATTGAGAGACATTTACCTAGTTTGAATGGCTAAGGTAACGATGAAGGCCACTTGTGTTATTATGCCTACTTAGATTGAGAGACATTTACCTAGTTTGAATGGCTAAGGTAACGATGAAGGCCACTTGTGTTATTATGCCTACTTAGATTGAGAGACATTTACCTAGTTTGAATGGCTAAGGTAACGATGAAGGCCATTTGTGTTATTATGCCTACTTAGATTGAGAGACATTTACCTAGTTTGAATGGCTAAGGTAACGATGAAGGCCATTTGTGTTATTATGCCTACTTAGATTGAGAGACATTTACCTAGTTTGAATGGCTAAGGTAACGATGAAGGCCACTTGTGTTATTATGCCTACTTAGATTGAGAGACATTTACCTAGTTTGAATGGCTAAGGTAACGATCAAGGCCACTTGTGTTATTATGCCTACTTAGATTGAGAGACATTTACCTAGTTTGAATGGCTAAGGTAACGATGAAGGCCACTTGTGTTATTATGCCTACTTAGATTGAGAGACATTTACCTAGTTTGAATGGCTAAGGTAACGATGAAGGCCACTTGTGTTATTATGCCTACTTAGATTGAGAGACATTTACCTAGTTTGAATGGCTAAGGTAACGATGAAGGCCACTTGTGTTATTATGCCTACTTAGATTGAGAGACATTCACCTAGTTTGAATGGCTAAGGTAACGATGAAGGCCACTTGTGTTATTATGCCTACTTAGATTGAGAGACATTCACCTACTTTGAATGGCTAAGGTGATGATGAAAGACCATTTGTATTATTATGCCTACTTAGATTGAGAAACTTTCACCTAGTTTGAATGGCTAAGGTGATGATGAAGGCCATTTGTATTATTATGCCTACTTAGATTGAGAAACTTTCACCTAGTTTGAATGGTTAAGGTGATGATGAAGGCCATTTGTATTATTATGCCTACTTAGATTGAGAAACTTTCACCTAGTTTGAATGGTTAAGGTGATGATGAAGGCCATTTGTATTATTATGCCTACTTAGATTGAGAGACATTTACCTAGTTTGAATGGTTAAGGTGATGATGAAAGGCCACTTGTGTTATTATGCCTACTTAGATTGAGAGGCTTTCACCTAGTTTGAATGGTTAAGGTGATGATGAAAGGCCATTTGTGTTATTATGCCTACTTAGATTGAGAGGCTTTCACCTAGTTTGAATGGTTAAGGTGATGATGAAAGGCCATTTGTGTTATTATGCCTACTTTGATTGAGAGACTTTCACCTAGTTTGAAAGGCTAAGGTGATGATGAAAGGCCATTTGTGTTATTATGCCTACTTAGATTGAGAGGCTTTCACCTAGTTTGAAAGGCTAAGGTGATGATGAAAGGCCATTTGTGTTATTATGCCTACTTAGATTGAGAGACTTTCACCTAGTTTGAATGGTTAAGGTGATGATGAAAGGCCATTTGTGTTATTATGCCTACTTTGATTGAGAGGCTTTCACCTAGTTTGAAAGGCTAAGGTGATGATGAAAGGCCATTTTTGTTATTTTGCCTACTTAGATTGAGAGACTTTCACCTAGTTTGAATGGTTAAGGTGATGATGAAAGGCCATTTGTGTTATTATGCCTACTTTGATTGAGAGACTTTCACCTAGTTTGAAAGGCTAAGGTGATGATGAAAGGCCATTTTTGTTATTTTGCCTACTTAGATTGAGAGACTTTCACCTAGTTTGAAAGGCTAAGGTGATGATGAAAGGCCATTTGTGTTATTATGCCTACTTTGATTGAGAGACTTTCACCTAGTTTGAAAGGCTAAGGTGATGATGAAAGGCCATTTGTGTTATTATGCCTACTTTGATTGAGAGACTTTCACCTAGTTTGAAAGGCTAAGGTGATGATGAAAGGCCATTTGTGTTATTATGCCTACTTAGATTGAGAGACTTTCACCTAGTTTGAATGGCTAAGGTGATGATGAAAGGCCATTTGTGTTATTATGCCTACTTAGATTGAGAGACTTTCACCTAGTTTGAATGGCTAAGGTGATGATGAAAGGCCATTTGTGTTATTATGCATACTTAGATTGAGAGGCTTTCACCTAGTTTGAATGGTTAAGGTGATGATGAAAGGCCATTTGTGTTATTATGCCTACTTAGATTGAGAGACTTTCACGTAGTTTGAATGGTTAAGGTGATGATGAAAGGCCATTTGTGTTATTTTGCCTACTTTGATTGAGAGACTTTCACCTAGTTTGAAAGGCTAAAGTGATGATGAAAGGCCATTTGTGTTATTTTGCCTACTTAGATTGAGAGACTTTCACCTAGTTTGAAAGGCTAAGGTGATGATGAAAGGCCATTTGTGTTATTATGCCTACTTTGATTGAGAGACTTTCACCTAGTTTGAAAGGCTAAGGTGATGATGAAAGGCCATTTGTGTTATTATGCCTACTTAGATTGAGAGACTTTCACCTAGTTTGAATGGCTAAGGTGATGATGAAAGGCCATTTGTGTTATTATGCCTACTTAGATTGAGAGACTTTCACCTAGTTTGAATGGCTAAGGTGATGATGAAAGGCCATTTGTGTTATTATGCATACTTAGATTGAGAGACTTTCACCTAGTTTGAATGGTTAAGGTAATGATGAAAGGCCATTTGTGTTATTATGCCTACTTAGATTGAGAGACTTTCACCTAGTTTGAATGGTTAAGGTAATGATGAAAGGCCATTTGTGTTATTATGCCTACTTAGATTGAGAGACTTTCACCTAGTTTGAATGGCTAAGGTGATGATGAAAGGCCACTTGTGTTATTATGCCTACTTAGATTGAGAGACTTTCACCTAGTTTGAATGGCTAAGGTAATGATGAAAGGCCATTTGTGTTATTATGCCTACTTTGATTGAAGGACTTTCACCTAGTTTGAATGACTAAGGTAATGATGAAAGGCCATTTGTGTTATTATGCCTTCTTTGATTGAGAGACTTTCACCTAGTTTGAATGGTTAAGGTAATGATGAAAGGCCATTTGTGTAATTATGCCTACTTAGATTGAGAGACTTTCACCTATGGTTAAGGTGATGATGAAGACCAAGTGCTTTAATAATTGATCCCATCTCAAAAGTGTGTTTCCACAACTACAAATAATTTACGCCACTATATCATTTTTTCCCTCATTGGATCCTCCAAAGGAGATCATGCCACGAGTGGGCTGGAACAACAAACAACAAGTTTACAAAGAACACAGCCAAAAGTCATTTCGATGTCTTTGTGTGTAATAGTTACATGCACCCTTCTTATCAGATACAAGTGGTGCAAGGCAAGAAACAAGAAATTATGTCACGGTGATCTCTGATCATTGTGATCCACCAAGATTTTCATACTTCTTTTATTTTGGTCTGTAACTACGGATCTGATCTCCCTTGAAAGGAGGATCAAGATCTCTCGGGTTCGGATCTTGAATGCGAGAGCTTTCGCACTCCGAATGTTGATCTCGAGCAGATGACCAGATCCCCTGCTCTACATCTGGTTTGTAAGAATCAATAAGACAAAAATATGACAGACGTTTGATCCCTAGGTGATCCCAAATTGAAAGGGACTATAAATAAAGTGAGGCAAAATGAAGCTTCACTTGATGGTAGCAATATTCAGTGAAGACTGCTTTCTCTGTATAACTTTTGAACACAAACATTTCTTATAAGAGTATGAATACAATGCAAACAGATTTCCATAACAGTCAAAAATGAAAGAAAACAAAAACTTTTGAGGCCATTTTGACAAGTGGTACATAGTCCCATTCAAAAATCTCAAACCTCCCAATTAATAGCACCGAATATCTGAACCAAACATCTTGACCAGAAAGTTCACTGTTATATTAAAGAATAAATCCAAAATAGTTTTCTTTCAATGAAATGGTAAGCTCAACATGAACTTTACAGAACACCTTCCAACAAGAATCTTCCAACTTTCGTTCTGGTTTGCCTAAGAAAAATTGAATAGTTGCATTTAAATGCAATGTTTCATTGTCCATGAAAGGTTAGGTTTGCATGTGCCTGGCAAGCCCGGATGCTAACGTTTAAAATATGGCTTAAAAATGTTTCTTTCTACAGATAAGACTCTTTACATCGAGAAAAAACAAAATTTTTTTATACTAATTTGGTTGTTCAGAAGAAATGCAAGGCAAAAAGGTGGTATGTCAATCGAATTTTGGAAGTAAAAACTTGAGTCTAATTAGGCTAAAAAAAGGGAAGAAAAATTTTGTAGAAAATGAAACTTCAGTATATGCTTTGAGAAAATAACATCTATACAAGTGGACATTACTTAAATTTGTAAGCATAATTTTCATTGAAACCTACAAAAAAGGTACACTATGAAATATCCCAAAATGATATCACACTTGTAATTAGGAAATTTACTTTATTTCATTCAGGATTTTTTCAGGTTCTAAAACAAATTATTTTTATTCCCTTTTTATTACCAAAAAAAATAATATGTCAATATCTTTAGTAGCTCAAATGGCTGGAATCCAATATACAGCACCTTTTGATTGATAAAATTAAATTGAAAAATTTCACAAGAAAAGTATATGAAATGTTGTTTCCTACAAATAATCTGCTGCACTTTCGTATACCAAAAGTTTTGCCCAAACATAATGATCTTTTAACAAGCACCATTGGCCTCCATCTAAGGAGACTTTTAAACGACCTTATGACCTCAACTGGTGAAAATATGGTCAGAGTGTAGTAGAAGAAGAAAATTTAGATTTACATTCATTGTCTACTTGAAATAAAACAAAAATAGTGTTAGGCCTATGAAGAAAATTAAGACCTGGTTTATCTGAGGGACAGCTACTAGAACAAACTTACTACGTAATTCTTCGTGAGAGTGACGAGTGACAGGTAAGGATCTGGGTAAAGGTGGAATGGAGTTGTGAAAAGCAACAAGTTACTTTCAATTAACGAGATGAGGACAGAATTTGCATTTAATATGAGTTTAATGTATGAACTTGATACCCTTCGTGACAAAAGGTATCAAATTCTACACTGTTTGCATATCTCCTATCACTACTTGCTTCTCGATTCATCTTTACATGAGTTCCTGGTAGTCCGGTGGGCTCGTACTCTGTCCACAGCTGTCTGTCAGAATTTCTTGTCCCGTGAATGTTATCGGCCTCTCCTTTAAGAGAAATATAAAACATTATGTATATAGTAGCAGTGGTGGAGCGGTAGAGGGGCAGAGGTGGGGGGTGCAAGGGGGGGGGAATGGCAGGGGATGGTGTACAATCCTTCACTTAGTCTGAGTTTAATTTCTACTTGACATGAAAGAAATAAGTGTACATTGACAACTTATAAGAAAAGAAAATAAGCAACTTGAAAAGGAATATCAGACCATATATTAAATTTATCAAACCCAAAAACTCAAAAGACAAGGAATGAACATTTCAATTGTAAAACTCCACTGCCAATTTGGGAGTGGGCCTAATCTCCCCCCACCGCCCTCCTCCCCTCTAGTAAGTCATATTAAGAACAATAAATATTCCATGAAATTATAGCAACCTATTCTTTCTTCACAGCCTTCACCTCCCCCCACCCCCCTCTACCCCCTCCCATCCAAACTTTGCCTGATCCATCCGAAACCAACATGAATAGCCAAAGGGCTGAGTAGGCCGGGATTCTACTGTCAATTCTTCATAAATTATGGTAGAGTAAGGTACTCACTTTGTGATACTTGACAAGTTCTCCTAAAGATGTATGGCTAATCTGATCTGTACCAAAGAACTGATAGTTCACGCCCGTCGCATCTATAAGGAAGTGTTTGACCCTGCTATCGTCCTTGTATGAGAGGGCGTACCCCCAAACCTTCTCGCTGAGCCTCACAAGGAAACTACCAGACCTCTTGTCCTTCAGCAGAGTCCCTGCTTCGGTCCTATTGATACACCCTAGTCGAAAGAATGAAAACAGGGAAATGAGTGTCCAAGTCAGAAGATGTGATGTAGTGGAGGGACAGCAGGGGTAGAGGAGAGGGGAAGGGTAGACAGAGAGGTGTGGAGAGAGGGGAGGGTTGGAATGGGGTGGATTAGAAATGGTTAGGAAGAGGGTGGGGGGGTTGGAGTGAGGTAATTTCAAATGGAATGAAAAGGGATAAAAAGAAAGGGAACAAGAAAGGGAAAAAGACATTAGGAAATGATGAGGAGGGATAATTGTAAAATTACAAACTTTTTGAGTGGATAAGAGCAAACTTGATTATTAAACCAATGAGAACTTGAATCTTGAGTATTGTTTAGTTAGGTATTCCACCAATATCCATCTGACTTTGTTCCAGTGGCATGTTCACATGTCAGTTCCGACCCCCCAAAAAACACTGGGGCCCCTTAAGAACAAAAACTTAGCTCACCCTTGATTTGTTCCATGACAGGCTACCAATTAAATTGGAGTGTGTTTACTACCTTTATGCTTCTTTATATAGATGTCTCATGCTACTGAATGTTGTTCATCTATACTCCAAGACAATATTTCTTACCGTGAAACCAAACTTCTGGGATTTTGCTTCCTTTCTTAATTCCTGCACCCTTTGGGAACTGATCGTTTTTGTACCATGATATCACATCAGCTCTACAAGTCGGTTTCTTAGATAACGATGCGTTACTACTGGTTCTGTGAATGCAAGTTAAGGGAGATTTTGTTACAATTATTTTATGATTTTTTTTTTTTTTTAACAGCGATCTGCCTCAAACCTCACGCTGTAAGGGTTTGGCAATGCAAAAGCTGTTCACCTTCTCACTGTTTTAATTTTCAACTGCATGGAAGAGATCAATTTAAGAAATTTTTCACCAGAACAGGATTCAAACCAGTGAAAAAAAAAACCTGAGGGTTCACTAGTTTAAAACCCTATTCTAGCTCAAATTTGTTTCCTTCACTTTCACCTTATTATTTCCCCCGTCCGTTTTTTTTTCTTCTTTATATGATCTCATTTCATTTTAATGAATCTTAACATCATTTCCTGTGTAAGTGCTTTACACAAGATGAGGCAAATTAACACTGCAACCTTTTTCAAAGTATACGCTCAAACAGTCGTAGCCATAACTATACCTGACATAATATATTTTCACTTTTACTTTTACTATCTCTAATTCAGACTCCATTTAAAGGTAGTCTGTATTGGCCCTAAATTATAGCATATGCTATATAGTGCTAGAAGTTTTCAAGAAGTACTTTCCTGGAGGTCCTTACTCAGTCTCCAAATTGTTCTCAGACTTTCTAAATGAACCCACAAAGATGACTGAATATCCCAGGGAGGTAAATTTCATGCAAGGTGGTAATAAATACAGTTTTAAGAATTTTGACCAACAGTGACCATATTTGAATATCTGGCATATTTGAGGCCAATACAGCATACCTTTAAACTCACATCAAACTCTTTAGGCTGTTATTCACATTCTCTACTGTTTGCTCCATTTAATACTATATAACAGCACATCAATTAGACAAAGACCTCTTTAATATGCCTTTCAGGAATAGGTTACATTTTTGAAAGTGTTGTTGAATGATATGTACTTTTAAGCTCAACAGGGCTTTTTCTTATTTTCTAATTGAATAACTGCACTGAAATTGTGTACTCAATGATCAATTCTTGACAGCACCTAACTAGTCTTGTTGAAGGTGGGCAGGAAATTTCATGATCGTTCTTTGTGACCTTTGAAATAACTCAAATACAGTATCATGTATCACAGACTTGATACCAGAAAAAGGGAAACGAAAACTGGAAGTGGGAGGAGTGATGAGGGTCTAAGGGAATTGGAAGGGGCTAAGGAAAGGGGCGGGGACTAAGGTAATGGGAGGGAAGGGAAGGGGCAAAGTGAAAGGACCAAGTATCAAGGATCAACCAAGCTATTCTGTCAGAGTTTAATGATTTTGTTTTCCTCTCATAATTAGTTTCAACCTATACAAAAGATGACAGAGTTGTTGTACTTGAGGTTGACATGTTTACAATAAGCCAAGTCTCAAACACACCTAACCAACCTATAGTGGTTCCTCATTGCCTCTGGCAAGACACAGCTGAGATGTTTATCACATTTGGAGGTACTGTGGTGAACTTTATGTACCTTTATGCCCCCTTATGCAAATTAGACTTTATGTCACGTTAAGCCTCCAACTTCTATTGTTGTCGTCTGCTCAGCGATATGCACCGAGTAGCTTCTTCAACACATGCTGGTTAAAAACAGCAGTTCTACTAAGCGAGATTGAAGGGCTGTATTTTTCTACTGTCCTGGACTTTTGTCGTGCTTTGCGTTATTTGCTAATTTTTACCTGAATTTACTTGGTACGCACACAATATAGCACTTAACATTAATACCACCAAATTACCAGCAGTTTCATTACAATAATCGCGAACCAAAGCTACCCCCACATCCTACAATTGTTACAAGTTTACACGTCGTTTTACCTCACCGAGTAGTTGCACCAAAGCACCTGTGTACACAGTCGTATAGGCAGTGGCCACAATTGTTCCAACGTACGCGACAACCCAGAAAACAAACAACTACGTAGACTACACTTCGGGACAGTGTCCCGCTTTCATATTGTTGAGGGTCATACAACGTCTGTTGAGGAGTACGGTCGAGCAACAAAGAATTAAGAAAGGCTAGTTTGGGTTCAATTTGCTATCCCTTCGGTCCTACTCACTTATTTATTTTGGCATTCTTCTTGAGTAATTCATCTAGTTTTAGTCCATCCATGTCCTGGCTGTTACATCTGGATTTCCGTACCTCGTCCCTGGCCCTCTTGGCTACCCTAGCTCTCTCCTTGTCTGCCAACTTGATTTTCCTTACTGAATTTAAAAGAAGCATCAAATGTAAACAAATATATAATATTTGAGAGATTACAAAAAGTCAGATTCCCCACCAAAAAATCCTGCATGTGACAGACAAACATTAACTTCATTATTTGAGATTATAACAAATCAATTCTACCACAAAACTCCCTTTAAACCCTGAAATAAAATCTGTTCGAGACTTCTTCAAAGCATTCAGGAGATATTTGGACAAATTCTATGACAAAACTTATTTTGTTGAAAAAAGGAAAAATTCAAGCTTTATATTATTTCCCAATTTAGTGTTTAACATTTTCATTTTACATAAAATAATCCCCGCCCCCGCCCCTTAAGAAACAAAAGGGATTAAATATGACTATATACCAAGCATGTCCAACTATAATACCCTTCAGTAAATCAAACTACATTTAAGATTTAACATCACCCCCCCCCCCTCATGAAACAAAAGGGATCAAATATGACTATATAGCAGGCATGTCCAACTAAAAGTCTAACCCTTCAGTAAATCAAACTACATTTAAGATTAAACATCACCCCCCCCCTCCACCCCTACCCATCAGGAAACAAAAGGGATCAAATAGGACTATATAACAGGCATGTCCAATTATAAGTCTTACCCTTCAGTAAATCAAACTACATTTAACATTTAACATCATCCCCCCTCCACCCCTACCCATCAGAAAACAAAAGGGATCAAATATGACTATATAGCAGGCATGTCCAACTATAAGTCTTACCCTTCAGTAAATCAAACTACATTTAACATCACCCCCCCCCTCCACCCCTACCCATCAGGAAACAAAAGGGATCAAATATGACTATATAGCAGGCATGTCCAACTATAAGTCTTACCCTTCAGTAAATCAAACTACATTTAAGATTTAACATGATCACCCCCCACCCCTCGGGGCACAAAATGGATCAAATATGATTATATAGCAGGCATGTCCAACTATAAGTCTTATCGTTCAGTAATCAAACTACATTTACCCCCACTTACCCCCCTTACCCCCCCTTTACCCCTCACTGACCACAGCTGTATCTCTTAGTTTACTCACATTGAACTTGCCAAATTTGCTCCACTTTGTCTTTCTCGTTCTCTGCCATCCTAACCTGGTCCGCCCTGACCTCGCTCGCGGACATGTAGAGGTCCTCGGTTCGTTGTGATACCTGACGTTTAAGGTCCTCTTGGCTTTTTGCATATTCGTTTGCTCTTTTCTCCTGTTTTTTTTTTTTGTGGAGAAAAGAGACCACAATTTCACTCAAACAATACAAAAGAACAAAGATACATTTACTTGGGACACAATCATTTCTGCTGTTTGTCAAGAGCAACAAAATTAGATCAATTAGCAAATACTATTGCAGTATGATAGAGTTTTTCTTTCCAAATGTGTCACTTTAAACATAGTCGTAACTCCCACCTATAAGCACACAATATCTTCTACCTAAACTCACTGTTTATTTAGTGAATTTGAGCATTAAAACTATTAATATTTTGATAATATTATAGGTTCTGGGCGACATTCTATAATGTATCACTAATCTTACAGAGGTGATGGTATTATGCAATGATCAGGGTGCAATGTAACCAATGTTTGTAGAACGGGTAGAATGGAGTGCATTTATACAGTAGAGACAGGTATAGGGAGAGGTACAGGAAAGGTGACGTAAATGATCAATTCAAAGTTATCATGTTTTACATACTATATATGCCCTGAATAACCTTAAAACTAAGCTTCCACTTAAAAGATTCATAAAAATGGGGGGGGGGGGGTGGGGGGTGTTAGTGACTGTAAGAAATATATGCCACTAAATTGTACCAATTTTAGTAAAAACAGGTAAGAAAGGAGTGGAGCAACTCCCACCTGATTCGAACCGTATATATCTATCCTTGCAACACTTGAGTGGGATTTCAGAAAGATTAAAATCTCAGCAAATCAAACAATACATAGCTGACAATTAGTTGATTCAAAAGGAGGAAGTGGGCATCAGTCTTGTATAATTTAGAATAGTAAGCTGTACTTGTACTAAACATCAGTGGCATAGGAAGGTACTTTTGAGTGGTAGGGCTGAAGACTGATGGCCGGCCTGGGGGAGGGGTCTAAGGGAGGGCGTGTCCCCCACCTTTGGAAATTTTTTGCATTTCCAGGTGGCCTCAGATGCAATTTGGTGCAATATAGCACACTTCAACACCCACTCCATTTTTTGGTGCTCCAAATGAGATTTTTTTCTGCCAAAATGTTCTGAGCGCCAATGACGAATGTTGTTATCATTTATTGAAAAATGAAAAAGGGGTTTTCTGACTTGCGAAGCAGAGGGGGGGGCCGGAAACATACTTCCGCCCTCCCATATTTTTCACTGGGGGGCTGGCACCCCCCAGCCCCCCGGTTCCTACGCCCTTGATAACCACTACCCCCCTCCTCCACCATGGATATGTCCTCGTATCGGGGGAATTTTCGAAAGCAATATAAGAACCTGTAACAAGGTGCAAGCTCTTACTCATACCGGGGAGAAATTCTCCACTTACCCTTGCAGCTTTCAAGGCAATTTCTTTTTCTCTCAGTTCCTTCCCCTTCCTCTCTGCTTCCCGCCTCTGTTGCTCTAGTCGCTTCTCCTGCTCTTTAGCCAGATTTGCTTCTTTCAGCGATGCATATATCGCTGCTTCCTCTGCTTTCCTTCTCTTCTGTTCCAAGTCTCGTCTCACCTTGGCTAGTCTGTCCTCTTCCTCCTTCAGTCTCTTCCTCTTTGCTTCCTCCTCTGCTCTCAACTTTTTCTCTTGTTCTTCTTGTTGTTGCCTGATGACAATTAAATTACACAGAATTACTTACGTTTTTGTTAATACTCTTATTTCATTCATAAAAATATGATATCACAACACCGATCAAAAAGTGGTTTAACTATTCTGACCTGTTATCGATCCTAACAGAAACTTAACAAATGCATGGCAAATCATGAATGAAAATTTTTAATTGAAATTTGAATTTATTTGAAAATCACTGAGTTGCAGCAATGAGTCTCATGGTTCACACACAAAAAAATTGGTTTCTGTTTGATATCAGCCACATAACATTTTCCCACAATTTCCTCATACACGGTTACCAATGTTCCACTCACCTCCCCCCCCCAATCCCTTTAATCCCTTTTCCCACTTCCTTCCCACCCCACATCTCTACTTCCACATCCTCCCCTACCCCCATATCCTCCCATATCCTCCCCTACCCCCATATCCTCCCTATCCCACATCTTCCCCTACTCTCCACATCCTTTCCTACCCTCCACATCCTCTCCTATCCCACATCCTCTCCTATCCTCCACATCCTCTCCTACCCTCTACATCCTCTCCTACCCTCCAATCCTCTGCTACCCCTCCAATCCTCTGCTACCCTCCAATCCTCTGCTACACTCCAATCCTCTGCTACCCTCCAGACCACATCCTCTCCTATCCTCCACATCTCCCTACCCCACATCTCCCTACCCCACATCTCCCTACCCCACATCTCCCTACCCCACATCTCCCTACCCCACATCTCCCTACCCCCACATCTCCCTACCCCCACATCTCCCTAACCCCACATCTCCCTACCCCACATCTCCCTACCCCACATCTCCCTACCCCCACATCTCCCTACCCCACATCTCCCTACCCCCACATCTCCTTACCCCCACATCTCCCTACCCCCACATCTCCTTACCCCCACATCTCCTTACCCCCACATCTCCCTACCCCCACATCTCCCTACCCCCACATCTCCTTACCCCCACATCTCCTTACCCCCACATCTCCCTACCCCCACATCTCCCTACCCCCACATCTCCCTACCCCACATCTCCCTACCCCACATCTCCCTACCCCACATCTCCCTACCCCCACATCTCCTTACCCCCACATCTCCCTACCCCCACATCTCCCTACCCCCACATCTCCTTACCCCCACATCTCCTTACCCCCACATCTCCCTACCCCCACATCTCCCTACCCCCACATCTCCCTACCCCACATCTCCCTACCCCACATCTCCTTACCCCCACATCTCCCTACCCCACATCTCCCTACCCCACATCTCCTTACCCCCACATCTCCCTGCCCCCAGTCAATACACAAGTCAACACCCATGGATACTTTACCTTTGTATCCTGAGTTCCTCTTCTGCCAACCTGTTTGCTTCCAGCCTCCTAGAATTCTCAAGAAGTTCCTCGTATGGTCTATCATTGCGGTGGTCCCCCATTACCCATACCCAGATGTCCCCATCAGCTCCGTGCTTCCAGTTGATTTTCTTGTGGGCTGTTTTAAACAAAACATATGCAGACAGTATTTTCTCATTTAGTCCTAAATTCTGGAAAGGATTTCCTCTCACATATTGGAACAGGGCTGTAAGTGGCTATAGATATATTCACTGTACTGTACGTTATCAGCGCATAGTTATCTGTATATTCGAATGAAGCTTATAAATGCTGTGAAAGACTTGATTCATTGTCCCTATCATATATCCTGCAAGATTAAACCTGCCTTTTAAAATGCCTCCCACAAGTATTCTACCCCACACCCAGCCCTCCCTCCCCAACCTGTCCCACCCCCCCCCCCCCCGCCCCCACTTCTCTTCTCATTTAAAAAAAAATTATTATTGTTCTAAGCATGTATGTTCTCCGCAAACAAATATATATCTATAGAATATTTTCCATCATATGTACAGCAAAGATGTTTGTTAAAGCAGCATTTTGCGCCCTTTCCTATGGGAGAACTGTATGCGATTAAAATCAATGTGTAATTTGTCGGAGGACACTTTTCTCATTATCTGCAAATGTCCTTAATTACTCGCCAATTAACGCTTTTGGCAGGGAAAAAACTTGGCTAATATCTTAGTTTGCTGTTTTGTGATTGATATATGTAAAAAACTAGATGGACTTGTCAAAAAAGTGGAAAAGGCGACAAAACGCAAAATGCTGTTTTAAGCTTATGTCCATTCAAGGAAAATGACACAGACTCTGCGAAACACAATCTTGACAGAAATGAAAGCGTGGTCAAACCCAGATTAGGGAGCTAGGTTACTATCATCAAGTAAACACGGGTATTAACTGTCAATTCTGGGGAACAAAACGCATGATTTATTGCACATTAAATGTAAACAATTATTAATTCTTTAAATAAACAAAAAAACCTCTAAGCAAGCTAGAATGGGGGTGCTGTGTACTGTACTTCTGAATATCAAAGTCATTTTTAATGACAATGGAGCAAACAACTGTAGGGTTATATATTTCCACATGAGCAGTAAGATTTACAGACTTTAAAACTGAGGCCGAAGTTCCCCAATTACCACAGCTAACTTCCTTGTTTCAACAAGTATAATTTACTGTACCTCTATGGTAGTTATTACTACTGTATATAGTAATTATAGCTAGACTGGCTGTTTCTAACTTATTAATACCCTTTCAGATCAGTTTTTTAAGTTGATTAATACATTTTAAGTGCATTGTCGCTATACAATTGTCAAATCGCAACCATCTAGCTTGTTTAAGCATGACAGGTCCGGTTTCACTTCATGATTTGTAATGAAAGTCGAAACTGTTGAATTTTGATTTTTTTTCTTTTTTTAACATACTGTTTACAAGGGAGTATTAAAGTGCTAATTAAATGAAAGTGCCTGTCAGACTGATGAAATTTGTTGCTACTATGGAATCCAACTCATTTATTATTGTACAAACTTTGCTTTTGTATATAATATCATCCTTCATTTTGTGTAACAAACTCTTCAGCAGGTGTACTATGTACAGTACATACAGTACAGTATGTATATGTCTAGTCTGATCAATTAAAACAAATTTATCATTCTTTGTGATCATCATGCTTAAAATAATTCATGCTAAAACAAACCAAATATGACAGGATATTCAATTATATGTCATAGTATTCAATTAACACCTACGCACCGGTGAATGAGGTGTTTTTGTTAGCTCATTATTAACACATTTGTAAAAACATTAGTCTATATAATGTGTACATTTTACCTTGTTACTGACTGACACAGGTCGTCAGGAAAAGTTTATGTATGCGTTCTATCTACATACAAGTACAGTTTTGCCAGATCAAATATTGACAAAAATCACAAAATAAATTTATCGAATGTGTCATGGCATGTTCACAACGGTGATAAGACAAAGGGTTATTGAGAACAGATAACAATGGGGAAACTGTGTGGAGGTGGTTGAGTAATCCAGGGTTAAAAGCCCCAGTGATTAGGTAGAGGCTGATTATGGGGTATATTTTATAGAGGGAAACCTGTGATGGTAGTACAAACCGAATTTGTTTTCTATTTATGTTTGTGATATCAACATACATGTTTTACATTTGAAAATGTGCACTAACATATATCACTGCCATAACAGTTTTACCTCGGGCATATTAATAGGCTCTTGCGGTAGATCGCGGGAAACTTGAGCTGTGCAAGTGACTTTTCCACGTCTGTTTCCTTGGCTAGGCTTGGCGAATTGATTACGTAACACGCAGGCTAACGTTCCCGACTAATAACCTCGAAAGGTGAAGAAGTGAGCAGTGGCGAAATATGAACGGCAGTCTTACTGACTTAAGGGCAGATTGTTAAATGATTTTCTGAAAATTCCCTTTTATTACAAATGATTCTTGTTTAATTTGCATATTCTGGAATAGCCTATACTGTTTATGCTGAATAAATTAAAAATATTTGTCAATAAGTCAATAAAAATGAGTGGGTGAAAAATGAATCTGTTATGGCACCTAGGCAAATTTTATGCAAGAATTAGTAATTAAGTTGCAACACACACATATATGCAAAGATGTTACACAGGGTTTTGTACAAGCTTAGAAACAAGCAAGGACACAAACCAGTACTTTGTATTAAAATGGGAACATGTATAAACTTGAAACGTGCTATGATAAAGAGCTAGGTTATTGTCTGTTGTGCAGCACCACAATGTTAGAGAAGTTTACAGGTAAATTTGCTTGGACCTTAAAAAAAAATAGTCTAAAGTTGAATTTTGCATAAATATTTAAACTTTCATAAATTTATGATTATAAGACAGTTGACAATACTATGCATGCTAACTATCAAAACTACAGTATTTATGCATCTTTGAGAGTATTGCAGCAGCAGTCTTGTACAGACTACTTATGTCTACAGGTAACATGATTTTTCAATATCTAAATACTGTACCTAATAATTTCATTTCCTTCTAAAGTCACAAGTCCTTTTAAACAGTTCTTATTTATAATGTCTGCTATTGATACCAGGCCTGATTGATACAGTATATTAGTTCCTGAATCAATCAGTTCTTATTCTCGACAAAATGAGGGCTGTACATGACTGTGCATAAAAAGTACAACAAACAGACAGATGGTAATTACATACAATGAATGCCTCATGAATGCCACACTCACTTTGTAAGGGATAGAGTCTGGACAAGAAAACTTAACTTCATTAAGTCTGTGACCATATCATCAGGATACAACTTAAAGGCAGTGAAGACTCACGCACAAAGAAACGTCTGATGCCGGTAATCTGACCTAGTTTCGTATGAGGTGTAACAGAAGTGTAAGGCACCACCATTGATCCCAGAAAATACACACACAGCTTGCTACGGTCGGTAATTAGACACTGGTGTACAGTAATACATGCAGCTACTGTCAATACCCACAACACAGTATATACGAACGATACAGCGATGGACATCTCAGGTCCAGCTAAAGATAACAAAGTATCACATTTCATTACTGTCTGCATTTTGTAGCGACAAGAAGAAAACTTCACTTGCAAGCAACGGAAAGTGAACTTTTTTCAGAGGGCGACACACGGTTTGGTGCGAGTCTTCAATGCCTTTAATGGATTTGGTGATGTATTGACAGTAAATAATAACAATCAACAGTTGTTTTCCAGTAACTTACAAAGTACAGCATCACAGATTTCCTCCAATGACTATATACAGTAGCCTACTGTATGTCATGTACAGCAGGGTTTCCCTAACTTTATCCCCCAACGAACCCCCTGTGGATGTCAGAGTTGTCCACGAACCCCCAACTTTTCGAGACTCGATCTGAGTCATTATTATACTGTAATAACCAAAACAGTGCTTTGTAAACAATCAAGTTAATAGTGTAATATTGTAATGAAAAAAAAACAAGAGATAAAAAATATTTATTTGGAAACTTCAAGATCAGATCACGAACTGTATTACGCATCAATCACCCATCACACACGTTGAGACGGATGCTCCTGTTTTTTATCACATGCACGGTACTGTACTACTATGGCAACATACTGTATGCGAAAAGAGTTTGTCGATAGGTACGACTTTTGTACGTATTACTAAATTATATGATATCAGATTTTAGTTCAACAGAAAGTACTCTAGTTTTGACTTTCAGAAACATCTCACGAACCCCCTGGGATGGACTCACGCACCCCTGGGGGTTCATGCACCCCAGTTAGGGAACCTCTGATGTACAGTAACTATAGCATATATACAGTAGCCTATATTCTTCACATGCATGCTGTTGTACTCAGACAAAAAATGATAACCTATACTTACAGTGTACTATATGTCAGGCATGACAATTACCTACTTTCACCCTCTCACCACAATGAATATATATCTTCTACTCTGCTCAGGTTCTAAACCAAAGTTTAATGAATATTTACATATTTACATATTCAGTAGATAACCTAGGACCTATGTATACTTACAGTTTCTCCTTTGCAGTATGTTGGGTGTAACGTTGCATTTACCTCCACCCTCAGACTTAAATTACTATTCAAATCATTACTCATTTGCACAATTAACTACTCTTATGAACTACACTCACATTTTTTCTTAGACGGTGATTGTGGTTTCTTCTCCTCTCTCTCCGACCACTCCATATACCTTCTTATTTGCTCCTCTCTCATCTTGTAGTAGAGTACCTGCGTCTGTTCCTCGCTCAGCTCTGCCAGGACCTCTGGATCGATGTACATATCGTCCAAAATCTGCTGCAACATCTTGATACAGTCTCCTCAACTCTGTCTCCAAAAAAATGTGATGGTTCGAAAAGAAAGTGTTCCAAATCCAACTGAAATCCAGGAAAAACAAAGAAAAAATTAATTAATTAATAAAAATAATTAATAAAAATTAATATCAAGAAAGGCACAAAACTATGAGGATATTGAGCTCCTAAATGTTTAACCCATTGATGTCCCAGATACTGCACACAGGATTATTACAAAACCGGATTATTATATATATTTTGTTCTGGTACGCTTGGAATATATTTACTTCAAATGTCCTACATTGAATTGAATTTCATGAAAACAGTAATAGCTCAATACATTACAAGCAATCCAATGTTTCCATATTCTGGGACTACTAGATATTAAGACTATATCGCTTGCAGAAATTCACCCATTTTAATTATACATATACTTACTGCATGAAACACTTTGCCCTAATTTAAAAGTACAGTCGATTCCTTGTTGGTACTGTATGTCATCGATTGGTGTGTAATAAAGCTAAACTAAGGACAACTGTAATACACAAAGGCACTGTTGCATGCCAAATAAGACAATTGATCTTTCAAAAGGTTGTCCAAAACAGTACAATTTATATAGATACAATAAATAAACTGGAGGGAACTTCCCCTGCCTGTCAACAATAACTTTATTGTTCAAAGGAACAGGAATCAACATGGTATATGAAATCACAGAACTGCAATATTTAACTACTGTAAGTTACATGTACAGAAAATACAGTCTGACACAGCCATGGAAAATCTGCACATGTACAGTACATATGGCACATGTATGTATACAAAACTACATAATATGCAATTACCAGGGTTAACTCTGTGATACTAGCCTCCGCTGGCGCTACTTTGCGTATCAGTATTATATGTATTTATACTGTATTGTAGAGGTATTTCTGATACTCCACTAGTACTAATCAAACATTGACAACTTTCAACTCTGTTGAACTTTGAACTTTCATCACAAAGTCAACCCTGAAACACACACCATGACATGGCATTGCAGCGATGGTACTAGTTCTGAGAAATTTTACCAAAATGCAAACTTTGCTTCAATATTAGAGAGCTGTGCAAACAAATACAACTGAGTAATGGAGGTCGCTTACATTATTTCATAACATCTATTTTATGATGCTTTTCAATAGAAAATGAGATCATAGTAAGAAAATACGGTGTATATACTGTACTGTACATTTACATACACATTAATGATATGTCAATTTTAAGGGTCAGTGTGAAAGGAAAAGAAGTCATGGAAGATTGATTGTAAACACAAATGGCCATGCTTTACAATATTACAGAATACAGTCATTTGCACTGTAAGTTGTGATAATAAGCTGTATGATCAAATCGAGGCAAAGGAAAGGTTCAAACTTTGTGGTCATAGTCTGCCACATTTTAACAGGGAATTTATGCTACTCTGACTATCACCTGGACTGATAGAGTATTGACCCCTTCATATGGCTACTAGCATTTCTGAGAGCACCGCCAAGCTTTGACTATAATGTACTATATTTTGTAAGGTCTAGCCATTTTTTTTTTTTTTTTGGTAGGCTAGGTAGATTAGAATGCGTGTATATTGAATAGAGACAGCTCAGAGCGTAGTGAATCAAAGAAAAACGTAACATCTTTGATGTGTTTATCTACATTATAAACGCTCAAATTTGTCAGGTATAGTCTATAGTTTTGGCTGAATCATTGTTGCGACTCATAAGTAAATAAAAAGGGAAGTTGTTGTCATGCAGAAATTGTTGTTTGCTTCTATATTGATATACTGTACAGTGTAAAGTTATATATCATTACCAAATTGACAGTCAGGCTATAAATGACAACAGCAGATGGCTTCAATAATTTCTGTGACTCTTTAGTAAAATTATATTGAATCATGAACTTTAAATTATCGCTTCCACATGGTACTGTACATTCACCCAAGCGATCTGCTTCATTCAAGTACAATGTCCTCTCCATCAAGTTTTCAGTATGTTGTAAGTTATATAATTGTAGGTATAAAACTTGGATAACCATGCAACAGTTCTGCCTTATCAAATCAATAATTGGTTGGGATTAAATCTGACAATGTTACAGGGAATTAGTGCTCAGGAATATTTGATTGGCGGGCAGGTTTGTGCGGTAGTGTGATCCACGTCCTGGGGAGGGGTCTAAGGGGTGGAGATGTCTCCCCATCCCCTTTGTGTAAAATTTTTGCAAGTATGCTTGGATGGCAAATGGTGCTATATTTGTGTCCTATTCTGGAGCTTACTTCTGTGCCAAGTATTCTCCCATATATTGGTAATTAATGGTAAAAGTTGTTATATTAATCATCAAAAATAGTACTCGGCCAAAATGTTTAAGATACTGTTTGTGCTGGTCGGCATTCAGAATTGCTGGATGCAGCCGCTCGCCCGGCGTGAGCACATCCCTGTATGAACTGTACTGAACTGACTGAACTGTAACTGAATGTAAACTATAACCACAAATGGTGGCATTTATAAGCATGTGTTTAATTAATGTTAAAGTTGTTGCTTAAACAATTCTGTAATTATAATCATCAAAATGGATGTTACCACAGGGATGTGACAAGGGGGGATGAATAGATGGAAGGAGAGTGGGGGTAGGGGGGAGGGGTGCACTTGGGCAATTAAGCTTGGTGCTGGTCTAATTGTTGTCCCCTTCAACCTGTGTTGTCTAAAACTGCATTACTAAAGGTACTCCTGTTAGCAATCCTTAACTCATGTGAGCATGAGTATGAGCATATATATGGGGAATTCCTAATGAGAAAAAATTAACCAAGTGTTGACTTATTTAAACATTTACTCCTGTGGACATATGTCCTGGAACTGATCATAGCAGCTATGGCATATTTTATTCCCAGATATTTTGTTGTGAATTTTAGTCGTAAAACTAAGTATCATATCTCCCATACGTGTACCACTTGAGTCCCTTCATGCGTTCATGCATGCACTGTCCCCTTGTCGTCAATTTAAAATTAAGGAAGTAAATTTACACTTGTTCAATACCCTGTGCCAGTCACTAGTATGGACACTTGATAGTTAATAAAAATGAAAGAAAAATAAACAGAGGCCTCATGCATATATTGTATATATATAGTACACACAGACTTTCAGAGTATAATCAACACAACTTGCCTGTACGTACAAACTGCATCTACTGTATGGTATTATGTATACTGTATGTACTATGTAAATTTAATGTACGCATGGCGAGTTGTTAGTGCACATACCTTACATTTTGAACTGACAAACTTATGCATTATAGAATGTAGCACTTGCTTTTGTTTGGACAGTATAATTTTATGACAATCTGTCTGGCAATTTTTCGATCTAACTCTGATTCATATGCAACATACAGTCACAAGACGGAATGCATCTAAAATTCATGTGGGCAATCTCCAGGGAGTTACAAATACTATCCTGTATAAATACTGTCCTATATGCAACAAAACACAATGAGCTCAGCTACCATATAAAGTACCTGGAGTCTGGATATAGTCCTATAAGAGGATGAGTTTACCATATTGATTAGCAAAATTGGCTTTGCTCAGTGAAATATATAGGCTACATTCAGAGAATTGCTTTAAATTGCAAGTTTCAAGCTGCTCTGACATTGCAATGGTATGGTCAAATAGTGAAATATACCCAGGTGAGATGTACAAGTAATTACATACCATTGGGTCAAATGGCTGTATAATTGGCACTAACAATACATTAGGCCTATAGTACCAAACCTATGCTTGTAAGTTGTACTCATAATATTGTAAACAGTGGCCCATCCTATCTTCATGAACTAGGCTATATATTCTAATGAACACTAGGCAGAGTTCAGAATACTTTTAAGCACCAACTGCCACTTATAGAACAGTAAATATCTCTGAGCAATATGCGGCTAGGTACCAGCCTTATGGTGAACTAGTACTTGAAGTTGCATACCTAACAAGTAACATATTAGTAACTTACTATTTACTAAGATTTACATGTGCACAATAATATAAACTTACGGTTAGGCTACTCTTCTTGGCAGGTCCGTGGGCCGAGCCAATACCACTATTATAAGTCACCATCAATTTATTCAACGATCTCTCAGTCACTCTCGCTGAAACTGAATCAGACGTCTTTGTTTTGCTTTACTCTGAATTCATCGCATTCAACAGTCGTTGAGATATTTAGAATTAGTCACTAAACTAGCTGAACTTCTAATAACAAATACCACAGCGACCCAATTGCATAGCACAATGCGGACTTTGATCCACTGTAAATCGCAATTGGATACAAACAGAGCCAGCTAACAGAGGAAACTGCCATCCAAACAACTTATTTACAGATCCCGGAAATAACCATACGTGTGCAACACAAACGAAGGCAGATATACAAGTGCATTTACATAGAAACTTCCGTCTGATTACCACAGGCTCGAAATCCTGAAAGTGCATGGGGTGGAACAACAAACACGAACCTGGTGATTTACCGGTCACCGCAAATCATGCGTGACCCCGTGAAGACGCTTTGAGATCAGAAACTTTTATAAAAAGAATGTACGTCATTGGTTCTTGGAACAATCGCGAGGACTGTAATTCTGCGAAGGTGGCTTGTATTTCTGGAGTACATGGCAGTATGGTAGTACGTAGCATACATGACGGCGAGTGGGTCGGGGTGTGGTTTAGTGGTGGGATCTGCTTGTGGGTACAGGCGCGTAGCCAGGAATTTGCCAAGGGAGGGGCGAAACTGTAGATTCGGCATTGAAAACTATCTAAGCGTTGCGCCACTATGGTTGGCGCGAAGCGTACAAGAAAATTTTGGCTTAGAATGCCTCCCAGATCGCTGGAAAAGGCACTTCCCAGGCCTTGTAAGTTGCATCTTAGCATTTTCTCTTTTGAAAATACTAGCGATATCATAAAAACATTAAAAAAAATAAAATTATGCTCAAGGGGGGGGGCGGCTGCCCCCTTCGCCCCCCCCCCCCTTGGCTACGCGCCTGTGTGGGTATGATCAGGGAGTTGTTCCATAACAACTCCCTGGTATGATAGTGTAAGATGCTATGATTCGGGAGGGGTTGAGAATGCCCGGAACAGTAGGTTCAGGTAGGGGATCGAAGGTTGGGTAATGAGTTAGGGAATCCCGCAGTTTCGGATCGAGGGATATGGTGGTTCCAGGGACAAGGGTCCGTCGAGTGATAGATTTCGAGGGCCGTCTACTGCACACAATTACACAGGTAATTACACATCTCCTGTTTTATGCATTTCAATCGTTTTTAAGAAGATTTGTGTAACTTTCTTTCTAGCCTGTCTAGCATTTGGCGCGCCATCTTACTTTAGGCAATGACAGAAATTTCCTTTATAAATTCTCATGGAGTTTCTCCAGGATCTTGTCATCATGAAAGTTGGAAGTGTTTAGTCAACATGTTTGGCAAACCTCAAGTCGCTAATGACATACGAATTTTAATAAAGTCACCAATAAAAGACGGAGCTATAATTGACTGTAAAAATGTGAAATGAAAAGTCTCTAAAACCATTCACCCCAGTGTTTTTCAGCGTCAGTACCCACTTAAAAAGCCCTGAATTATACCTCTCTTTCGTTTGACTTTACAGAGGAAAAGCCTCCCCTCCCCCCCCCCCAACCCCACATCTCAATCTGAGCTCCGTCCCTGCATATCTCTAACAATTTCCTGACGCAACTTAATTATCTGCCGAGGCATAAATTTAATGCTATTGTAAATACGCATGCAATAGTAATGGAAACGTAGCATTACATGATTTTGCGACACTGGTGCCTGCTCCACGGAACATTGCTGCGATTTGAAGAAGCAATTATTGCTTAAACAAAGTTCAAAATACTATTTAATCTGTGTTTTATCAACGTGTCCCGGAAATATGTTTGGCAAACTTTGATACCTGGCGAAAGATTTATATCTTTCATAAACCATATATATATATATATATATAGGCCTATAATTTAGTATGATATAGCTTATTTATAGGACATTATAATCAGTTCATGATCGGGTCATTGCCAAATTCCTAGCCTATATCTTTCTTTAAAAAAAGTTTTTTTTTTGGTCATTTAACTGTTTAGCATAATGTCTACCGCAGGAGCGAATCTTCGACGTGGTGTGGTTGTGTTATGGTTTACTCCCCCCCCCTCCCCCATTCAACCCCACACAATTATCGTATTAGAACACCCTTGCTTCCTTTCGTATACTGATATAAGGACGCTATACTGTAGCCATGAAGCCTCAAACATGATGCATGTAGCAGCTGGGCTTGATCTCGTATTTAACCAGGGAGGAGGGTACGGACCCTGAGGTCATTGACGCCAATTGCCATGTAATGCCCCCCCCCCCCCACATACATACAAGAATAACATATAGGGACCTACGTGAAACGGTGACAATTAGGTCTATAATTAGGACGTGCTTATGACTGTTTTTTTTTCTTAAGTTTTGCGTGGGTTGAAATACCCTAGGATACGTGTCTATATCAGAAAATAAACTGTGATTAGTCTATATATGTATACATGTATGTATTTTAGTTCCTCCTGCGAGCAGGAACTCGCGAAGAAGCCTCATTGGCATATCGAAGCCGCAATAGCTGACCGAAGTCAGTCTCTTAGATTCATATTTAACGTCCATGATTATGAATTGTCAATTGTCAGCAACTCTGTAACTGGACGACATACATTAATCTTGGAGTGACTCGCACCGGTTGAAGTGACGCGAACCGTGCATTCAACGCCGGTTTCTCGATATATGGACAGGGCATAGAAATTGATAAGGTGGGACAAGGCAACAATGAAGAGGGGGTAACACAAGAACCTAATAGTTCTCTGCATTCGGTAATTGACTGTTGTAACTTTGAGGTCTTCAGTAATGCCTTCAAAATATGCTAGACAATCAGATAATGGTCAGACATGGTTTAATTGCAACGAACATTTCCAGTAGTTATCCACACCTGAGGCATTTAATTATTGTCTATTTTAAAAAATTCCCAATAGCAGTGGAATTAATTAATGCCGATGACAAGAGCTGTGTATGAAAATACTTCTAGCAAATTTTAGCGTGGTAAAAATTTGAGGAACTTCTTTATGTGTGCGTTTTAACATGTGTGTGAGTGTGCGTGTGTGTGTGCGTATTTGTGTTATTTTTTATCTCTTACATATGTCTTAGGCTAAAACTACACACTGGCAATATCTGTCTCGTATTCATGATTTTCAAATAGGAAACGTTATCCGAGACAACAAAAGTGTTATAGCGCCATCACATTTGCGCAACGCTACATTCTGTGTTCTGTAATCTCACGTTTCCAAATAGGTGCATGCTTGTGAAGCCACAAAGAATTTAAGGGTAATGAGAACAACAATTGTTTTTACTCAATTCGTAAAAAAATGGAAGTAAGGATTTTGAAGGTCATGATTTTGAAGGTCAACTGAGCGATAACTTGGGATGCGAATAAACGAAAACCCCCTCCCGACCCTAATTCCACAAAGATAAGAAACTATACGTTACTTTTCCTCTGATCACTCCGTACGTCGATAACGAAAAGTTGTCATGTAAGTGGCTACAACCGTTTAGAAGCCTCCTAATTGGCGAGCTTGATCAAACCAAATGCAGATTTGTTTGTATCCACGAATATGTTGTAAGTATAAGTTATATCTATACTTCAAGTTTGCGATTTCGTTGGATTAAGTAACAAATTCTGTTTCCAGGGGCGTCGAGAGCTAGGTCGGGATCAGGGTACAATTACGTCACCGGGTCCCCTTTATGAAGTATTCATTTTTCCTTAAGTATCTATGAAAATAAGAATACATTATCCTTTATCTAGTATTTTCCCAAAGCCCCGAATTATCCTCCCCCCCCCCCCCGATTCCCTCTTGTCAAGTCAGACTTTAGTTATGTATCTTCCCTTTCATATAAATGAAACGGTCTCGTGATGAAAGAAAGTGTCAGAAATCTTGCTCTGCATTTTACGTCAAAGAACGTAAGCAATTTAGGAAGCGACTTTGGTGCCATCAAGTATACGATACCCCCCCCCCCCCAGGAAACTGCTTTTGCCTTCAAGAGCATATATAGAGCTACGTTGCTATGGGCTACACAAATTGAAAGTCATGTAAATTCAACTGGAAATAGTATAGCTGAAAAACATGATAGCAATTGGCCATTTTGTTTATCTGTTTCAACAATTTTCGCTGGTGAAGTTTTCCTACCTTGGGAAATTCGTTTCCATGGTAACGCCATGAAGATTCTTCCCGAACCTCCCTTGGCCTTGCATGTGAGCCCTGAATTCAGAATTCAGGTTACAATATCCTTTTGTAAACCTGATCCGTGAGCAACTCGCCATGCATTTTATAGATAAATTATCATCGAGAACCAACTCCTGTTTAGTGTGTCTTTACTGTTTACAAGCACAATTTTGAAACATTAAATATCCAATAATATGACGTTTTAAGTGATTTAACTTCTCCTTGAAATTAATTTTGCTGTTACTATCTACTTTAAGCATAAACACATTTTATCTCTGTGTATACACTGATGAACTGCCCTATTCATAATTTAACATTGATATGTTTTTGACGCGTTAGCAGACGACTACACACCACCACTCGCTACGTCACTGCAAACGCTGGATGTTGAGCGCCTTGTTTGCCAGACGTGCATAATTACACAGTCCGTATGGTGTATGTGAATCATACGCTGTGACAGCCAGCCAAACGATCCGTCTTATATACTGCAGAATAGATAGTAATATCCTAGCCACCGCCCAATCACCCGCGTATACACTGTCGTCTGGGTCTATTCCGTGTGGCCAGAAAGGAGTGTTGCAATGCTCTTTTCTAACAACTTTACAATGCTTTCTTGATTGTATAAGGAAGGAAATAATTTAGAAAGATATTCTTCTTTAAAAGAAATCGTATCTGAAAGAGTACAGTGTTAATAGGTTAGGAAACAAAACCAAAAAACAAAGCAAACACAAAGGTGGAATATTAAACAGAATCCAGTTGAAGATAAAAGAAGAGAGTCGATTATACCGACGAGCGTTCATTTCACAGGTAAGTCATTCGAATGAGTTTGCTTTATTTATAACTGTATGTTTTTTCCTTCACAATTCAATAATTTTCCACAACATCATACATAATTAAGTTTCTTTTATTGTTTCAAATTATCTTATTATTGGATTGTCGACATAGTGTGTTCTGTGTTCAAAGTATGGTCACGTCTAAGAACGTTACCCAATAGGTACAAACATTGTATGCTTTGCTTATAGCATTGTTTATGAAACATTGTCAGGCTACAAACTTTTGAATCTTTATTGCTGGCGTTCATGTCACTAGACGATCCCTATATACTAGCCTAAAATACTTTCAGAAATGGTGAGGAATAGAGAGAGAATGGGTGGGTAGGGAGGGGGCAGGGGGAGGGAACATGTAAACGCCACCATCAGCGGACAACAACTGATACCTTAATACTTACTGCAAAGTCCAATTTGGGATGAGTCTAAACGTTACTGATCATAGGTTTACCGCGTACGGTGCTACATCACGGTCCACTTTAATCATCAATCAGGGCGAATTCTACCCCGGTTTTCCTCATCGATTTATTGCAAATTCGACACTTTTTTTATTAAAAATGAAGAATATCAAAGGAAGAGTATCGAGATGGAATGATTAGGAAGAGAAAGAGGGAGAGTCGTGGAGTGGGGGGGGGGTGGGGTTATTGCAGAGAAATACCCCGATCATTCAACAACAACTGACTAAAAAACCATTCTTACAGTCTAAAATGAATCTAAACATTATACTTCTAACGTTAAGGTTTTTGTTTTTCGAATATTACATCATGGTTAATTTGGGTCATCAATAATGTATTCCATGTAATGTACTTCTTCGCTATCGATCAGCTGAGATCTCATTTAAAAGTTGAAACTTTAATTGAAATGAAAGAATTTCAATGGAACCATACTGCGAGGGGCTCTTTATGTTTAATCGACCGACATGGTCACGTGAGCAAGAATTTCTGCAAGATTGATGAATTTGGTTTTGAGCTACATGCAGCCTCTCGTAATGATGGGTCTTGTTATCTTGATGAATATATATATATATATATATATATATATATATATATATATATATATATATATATATATATACATATATATATATATATATATATACATATATATATATATATCCTCTATATATATATCCTCTATATATATATCCTCTATATATATATATATATATATATATATATATTCTCTGATTCAATTATAGGACAGAAACTAAGCATCATTCTTGTGTAGTCTTCTTTGTGGTCTGACAAGGTTCCGCTAAACCAATATATTCTGGCAATATATATATAAATTTGAGCATCAGAAAAAAAGAACAGAATTAGCCCATGCATGGACCCCTGTTTTAAGGACCAACAAGTGTAACCACCAATCGGCTAAAAAGAAAATTTTGAAATCAGAAATTTAGATATGAGAAAATGTTATTTTCGTATGTCTTAAATACTGTTCTTTGCAGTTCTGAAAGTTCTCTCCCGATAGGGCCGATACCCACCAAAAATGGGAATTCCATCGAAACCCGAATTCTCTCCTCCTTTTATCTCTCCTTTGAGGACCAATTTCTATTGCTGCACCATGGTCAGTTGCTTCTTGCCATGCCACTGGCCTTAAGTCTGTTTCATCTGATGACACCTTGCACTATAGCAGTAGTAAATCGTTGAAACTGATTGCAAAAAAAAACAACATGAATTCCATTCCTTAAATTCAACATACAAACCTAACAAACTATAGCGGACTTCCCGAAAGCGAAAACACTGATATTTATTGACATAGCTAATGGTGTAATTTTTTCTGTGTGCTTCTTCTTCTTGTTCGGAATAGTGAAATGTATATATATACACCTAATTTGAAATTTACTTTGCTCTTTTCTGAGCCCCAAAAAATCTGAGCACACACGCGTCATCATGAATAATTTTGAACAGATTTAAACGTGGTCCGCATGAATTGTTTATGTAAAATCACCGATTCCTGTTTTTCAGTTATTTTGTGGCAGTGCATTTTTTATTCTCAAATTTCGAAGAGCAGGTGTAATTTTCTCCCTCAAACTATACTTGGACATAATGAGAAGAAGTTTTCGCATCACTAGACAAGGGCTTGCCATTTATATTTTATTCGTTTGCCCTGCATGCAGAGATCTGTATATTTTTCTTTTCGGTTTAATTAGTATTGCCATTGATTACTTCTTTGCTAATTGTGTTTCTTCGAAATATGCAGTCATGGAAGGAAGGATGGATTTAGCTCTAAAATCGACTCCGAAATCATAAAGGTTTACTCTGTATTCTTGCTTATGTTCAAAAAAATGAAGATAAATGCAACCATCTGAAAATATGGAAATTTGTGATAAAATGAGAGCATGATCTCTGCATAGTTGGAAGGCAATCTTAACCACTGTACAGCCAAATTTTCCGTAGATTTGACAGAAGTCAAAACAATCTGAGTGAACATTTTTATAACCCAGTGTGTTATTTAAAAAAAAAAAAACCTTGCAATGTGCTGTTAGTGTCCAATATCTCAAATGATATAAATAACTATAATTGTTATGATGTAAATGTTGTTTATACCAACTTCGCGTAGCAATCCTGACGCCATTTTGCATATGATACGTTTGATGATAGCAGGAGGTGCTTTCTAGAGATGTTGTTATGACATAACAGATCGATGGTGTATTACATCGCGTGTTTTGCATTCCTGACTAGCTATAGTCAAATACTTAGTGGAATGAACATTTCCGATGTGTTGCCTCTTTCTGAAACCCTGGTGAGAAATTAGGATTACATCTCTCCTCCTTGGTTATCAAATGTGTGAAATAAATTTGCATCTCGGAAGGTGTAGCTTTGATACGAAAATGCTTCTCGCTTTATCTGAGCTTCTATGTCTTCAGGAACTGGCATTTCATTTTTGAGTGCTACAATTATTATTAGTAATGTTGTCAACGGTATTTAATTCATGGTGGGTCTGACTATCCACAATATTTATAAGTACCTGGGATAGTTTTAATGCTGAAAACTCAGGGAACCAGTTTATAAAATGCTTGTTGTTGTTGTTTGAGCATTGGTGACCATTAATTTGACTTCCTAGCATAATGCATTTTTCTTTGGGGGGGGGGGTGGGGTGGGGGGAATACTGATGGCATTTCAAATTACTAGCAATTGATAGACAAGTACAACATTTAGTGTGGGAGATGGGGCGGGAATGGAGGATGGGGCGGTCATGGAGCTGGGTATAGGTGGGTAGTTTAGTGGCATACGTTCTCAAAACCCCGATCTTCTGTTATACTGTGCTGGTTTATCGGTTTCCAGGTTGCGCGCAATATTATACACATACCGTACATCAGGTGTACAACATAATCGTATATAACGCCATCATAGAGGAACCACGAGTCTTTCTATATATATGCTCTATTTCAATATACCACTAGGCCTATATATCATCATGAAATGTTTAAGCTGACTGATGACTGTGGAACCTCGTTTCTTAATTAGAGACACTTTAATAATCTCTTTTATTGGATATTTAAAGGTGTTATAACACCTTTAAATATCCAATAAAAGAGTTTGGCCTTATATGAACTACATAGACCTGATTATTAAAGTGTCTTTAATTAAGAAACGAGGTTCCACAGTCATCAGTCAGCTTAAACATTTCATGATGATATATAGGCCTAGTGGTATATTGAAATAGAGCATATATAGAAAGACTCGGGTGTGATTTAACCTTTCCACTATACTCCAAAAAGGTTAATGCGAAATTAATTCCCGGCTTACTTCAGAAGATAAATTACTTTTCCAAGCATTCATCTAGATATCGACCAAAATCAATCATCCCTCTGCGTTTAAGTGTTTTCTAAAAAATGCCCTGACGTAATAAACAGATACACGTTACATCCGGGATATGAAGAAATTAAAGCAATCTACCGTACACTTCAAGTCAAATCGGTAGACATATAGGCCTAATATTTAAGTATAAGACACCTCGTCTTATATTGTACATACCGTGTCTAACATTTCTTTATTATGGTTCGCTGCGTTTAACGCCAGTTTCAAGCCTCTTTGCCCACTGACCGCCTCGGTCAAAAATAAAGAGAGAGATAATAAGTAAACAGTACAATAGAACATTTATCTGTTGTTTTTACGTCCAGTCGGTAAATAATTTGATTTTATCCCTTTTTCAAACCTCACACAAAAGTTCAAGAGCTTTTATTAGCATAACCTTGCCTTGCGTCTTTGACCTACTTTTAAAGCCTCAATTTGCTTCAGAGTGCACCATTTGTAGTTTCCAATTTTTATATATTTCTCGGTAGAGTCACCCCCCCCCCCATACAAGGGAGTCGACTCCAACGACCCCAGGGTCACATCCTCACTTTATACAATCCTTAATCCGCCTCTGGCCCTTTCATAAACTTTTTCATGCACCTACCTAAATCAGTAGGGGTACTTATAATTCTCCCCACCCGAACCCCCACCCCCACACACCTTTGAAGTCATGTGCACGCTAACTGAGACTATAGTACGCCGAGAGGTGTACTGTTTTTTTCGGGTGCGCAATTTCAAATAACTTGTCGTTATAGCAACACGTTTTATACGCTGCATCACACTTAAGTTGTTTTTGTTCCGTACTAATCCATCAAGTAAGTATACTGTTGAAGGTTCACTTCAAGGAATACAGAAAAGGGAAAAGAAAAATGCTGTTATTTGTTCCTGCTGTTCATTTGAGCTTACACTCTCATTTTGATTGATCCTATACATGTCATAAGACTAACACTAAAGGGTGACAAATTTTGCCAGGATCCAGTTGAATCTTTGAAAAGGACAAAAGTGCTATGAATATGCTAAATCGGTCACAAAGTTTCAAAACTATTGAACAATCTCAAGCAGTTTTGCTGATAGGTTTGGAATATGTGTTTGCTTGGTATAATTGGCGCATAATTCTCCTCCAATCTTTGTGTTTCTAAGTTGACGGTGGTGATAACCACTGACTGCAGGAAGCCTTCACTGGAAAGTCCATTTAAAAGTATCGTGTAATTGGTAAAATGGTGTTTTAATAACGATTCTCGTGTCCTACGGTTTTACACTAAAACCAAGTGAAGGACTACATCAGAAAGTCAACAAGGAAACTTAAACTGAACAGCTAAACCCAGGTGACCTTCCTCGGTGAATGACCACCGCTAGTCTATATACTACAAAATATAAGACAGATATAACTTATCTCAACCCCCCCCCCCCCCAAAACAAAAGGTTGTAATGATCTAGAATAAAAAATAAAAAACAATTTGTGTTCCAAACCAAGTGATCAAAAAGGATGCTGACAAAATTAACAAATGATGAAATATACAAGAAGCCCTTACAACAATATATCTGAAGTCTTCTCACAGATTCCCTCTAAATAAACACACTATAATTGAAAAATAAAACTGCATTTTTTTTCTTTAGTAGCAAACTCAAATTGATTTAAAATCGCTCCTAGTCTGTATTCGTAAAAGATAAACGACAACATTGCATCTTCTTATTCTTCTTCTTCTTCTTCTTCTTCTTCTTTTTTTCCTCTCAATCAATATGAAAATTTGGACAGGTTGTTTGGGAGCCAAAAAATATTGATTTTGAACAAATTCCTTGACACACAGACATGACATGAATACTGACACGGCTTAAATAAACACTTCAGTGCACGCAAATTTATTAAACAAGATATATAAATTTGTAATAAAATATTGACGGTTTGTAGCAAATCACAGTCAGTCACCGTAAAGAGGAAAATATTTGACCTTGTTGGTTTTCAACGAGTTTACATATAACATTGAAGATTGTAAAAGTAGGGTGATTTTTTTTTCTTTTTTAACAGATTGATGTGGAAATTTAATCTCGTGTAATGGTATCCAACTTGATTGTAAAAAAGAGGGATTTCAATATAACTTATCGAACTGACTTAGTTTTAAATTGATTCGTGACGTCATCACGAGTAACTGAATTTGCAGTATCACAAGAAAAATCAAGTCTTACTTTTTACTGAGAAATATTACTTCATATGTAAGGGACTGTTCTTGTAATATGAATGAATAAATAATACGTTCAAAAGTTTCTCGTGGTATTATTGGATCTATGAATATTGATAAATTGGTTGCATAAAGGATGTATAGACTATCTAATTAAAATAATGCCGATTTAAGCAAATGATTATCGACGCCTTTTAGTGTTGTAACCAAAAACCATTTGGTCAGCCAGAGAATAAATTTAGTCGCCCATGTGAACATACTTCTAAAAACAATTGTCCACCAGGATCATTATAAAGTGAACATTATCGCTATTAACATCTTACATCCTTCAATTTAAAATGCACTGATAGTGTATAATCGATTTCAAAATCGATATAACGCGTTGATAAGTTACTAAGAATAACGCATATAGGACATAGGTGCAATATTGTGGCCGCTCAGTACATATTATATAACAGACCTACATTAAATGTATACTGATAGTTATTCACAAATTGGAGGTCGGTCATAACATACGTCATTGGTTAGATTGAGACAATTAGCCATATAAACTAAGAAGTCAGGACAGTTTCCTTGTCTTTCCTAGCATCAACTGCATTACAGTCTACTGCAAATGAAGTAATAACAAATCCCTTATAAACAATTAAAACGTCAATTTCTATTACCGAAATGATAGTGGCTTATTTTTACACTACAGTTTCGTATAAGCTTTGGAATGTTTGATTGAAGAAATAACAACACTGTCAGATTGAAAATGACAATGGCTTTATAACTTAGGTCAGCCACAGGTTTGTCGTCTTACTTGCAATTTCGATCGAAGTATAATATGCTCTCATGGTTACAGCTATGAAAACATACATAGTAATATATATGGAAATATACATAGTAATACATATGGAAACATACGTAGTGACGAATATGGAAACATACATAGTGACATATATGGAAACATACATAGTAACATATATTGGAAATATACATAGTAACACATATGGAAACATACATAGTAACACATATGGAAATATACATAGTAACATATATGGAAACACACATAGTAACACATGTGGAAATATACATAGTAACATATATGGAAACATAGTAAAATATATGGAAACATACATAGTAACATATATGGAAACATACATAGCAATATATGGAAACATACATAGTAACATATATGGAAACATACATATAATAACTTATATGGAAACAAATATATTACATGGAAACAAATAATGCAAACACATAAAAAACCTAACACTTTCACCTCTAGACTCTGTCTGTATAATATATCCGTTCGAAGAGATGGAAATACACTAGTAAATACTTCCGTCAAAATGCCATGAAGATAGACTGTAACACTTTGTTCTGTATTGTACGGAATTCATCGTGGTTTGCAATCTCATCATGCCAACTGTACAGTAATCCTTCACGTTCTTATATACATGTACATGTTATGTCCGTGTACGATAACATGTTTGTAATGTCTCATCCGTATAGACGAATGCTTTCAACAGATGAAATATGATGCATAGCTTATCCGGAGAAGATATGACATATTTTATTGCCTTCATTAAGGACAAAATATCATGTCGTAAAAAACTATTGAAAGCGTAAGTACAAAACCGTATAATGACGGAGATTCAATCTATTTGGAGAGAGCGATGTGGGTTTTTTATAAGTAAAAAAAAAACGTATCAGTAATATTACAAATTATCTTGAAATATTATGTGCATGTTTTTTTACGTATACCTATGTATGGAGATTATACGGACTCTTTTTGTTTTGTTTTAAGGCAACCAATTTTGCGATAGTCGTTACATTGGGTGTCATAAATAATGTTCTATGCTCATCTTTGTTGCAGATTACTTAAGATTCGCTTGTTTATAATCAGCAACTCCTTGCTTTAATGAATGGTGGTTATTGTGACGTATTTATATTCTATACAGAGAGCTGTTTATACAAAATAACTTTGGCTTTTCATGCGTTTTGGTACGATCTGATTTGCATATAGGGTTCAACCCTGTTTTGACAGTTTTGGGAGAGGGTTAGAGATATTTGCGGGTATACTGGAATAGTAAGAATCTTTTCAGTCTTTTCTCCTTTGGAGTAATTGGCGTAGACGCAAAGGTGGTGAGTAGGTTGTTTGGGTGGAGCGGAGTGGGTTGTGGGTGGGTGGGGTTTGGTGGAGTGGGCTGGATTCGGGTGGGGTGGAGGGAGGCTGGTCCCAAAACGGATACATACAGAGACCATGATGATGCTATAACTTCATCCTAAATACTCTATTTTCTTCACGGAAATATTAAGAAAAAAAAAAAGGAAATAATTGTTCACCAAGTAGCCTATCTATATTAACTCATTCACTGCAGCAAACTCATTCAATTACAGTAAATGCTTACATTTTGGCAAAATTCTGAACTTCTCGGCCACCGTAATGTATAGTGCTATACAAGTTTGCAATCTTGTTCATATCGTATAAACTCTCAGTGGTAACTGATTTAGGGTAATCACAACTGGCAATATAACTCGTCACGCACCGCGAATATAGTGAATACTGTCGGGGGCCCAAAGATAAACGATTGTAGAGTTCAGATAATCAATCTCGTCATGGAAGATACGTCACTCACTCGAAGCTGATTAAATCCAGTTTTCTGATACGGTTTCTTTTTTCTCTGTAAGAGTACTTCTGCTCCATTTGCAGAAGTCAAAATAAGAGTCATTCTTCATCACGAAAACACAGTATAGTATATTGGCTATGTTTTCGATAATTGAAAGGAATTAACTAACTGCCGATAAAATGTGTATCTATAAACATGGGCAGGCCTAATCAGGAAGGGGGAGTTAGAGGCGACAACCTTGGGCCCGGGGCCAAGTTAGAGGTCCAGGTAAATATTGAGAGCACTGAGGAAATTCTGCGACATATGATGATTGCAAAAAGCGACCCCCCACCTTCTCCCCCTTTCGTATTTTTCTTTGTGAAAATCGTGAAAAATAGTGTCACGTCTCGTAAAGTTAAAAGTGCCCCAATTTTGTTAACGAACACTGAACTGTTTTGACATTTATGGTCTTTCTCATAAATGGAACAGTCAACTAAACCTTCTATGTGATATATATATATATATATATATATATATATATATATTGAAATACAGGTAGTATCATAAACTTATTGCCAAACCATACACCACATCACTTATAAACCGCGTATATATTGCATCAGTATTAGAAGAGCATTGATCATATACCAGTATACAATGCTTGTCACTTACTACTCTGTACAACTTACAATAAATGCTACAGATATGTAATGCTACTGTCAATGCAACAAATGCATCCAGTGCAACTAGTGTTACGGCATATAATTATAATCACTCTGTCTGTTGTCAAAATAACCGACGGGTAAGTTCTGCTGGTATATATATATTGCACAGTGCTGAGTTGAATACAACTCTGCTATAGCCACACAAACAAATCCCATTACGAGGTGATGACTAATCTCTCTCAAGACGAACGACTGCATACCAAAGTGCTTAACGCTATGGCAACTCAATCTGCAGTGTCGTTCATAGAAGAAGAGACATTTGTCTATAAAGGCTCTTTACTGTGTTATGGATGTATATGCAGTATTCATAACAATGATTAGTTAACATACGAGAATGTATGTATGTTTGTATGTTTATGTTTATATATACATTAGGATGCCCGCATATAAAGCGGGAGGCCCGGGTTCGAATCCAGGTGGAGGCTGGATGTTTTTTCATTGCACTGGATTTTCAAACTCACTACTACAATATATATATATATTATATATATATCTATATATATATATATATATTTGTGTGTGTGTGTGTGTGTGTATATATAAGCAAAGATTACTTGCCTATATGTTTCATAGTTCCTGGTGCGATTAAAGTAACGTAGTATGTATTCCTACTTCGTTTATTCATAAACCTATTGATTGCAGCACTATTTAACATAAAATACCGCTTTAATTTTAGTATAGGCACAACTGATCGTGCGGCATTCTGTCGACAAAGATATGAGATGACTTTATAGATATTCTAACAGTAATACTGTATAAGAATAAAATATACTACCCCGCATAGGCCTTTGGTATTTATAGGTATTCTAACAGCAATAATGTATAAGAATAAACCATACTACCCGTACATGCCCTATGGTATTTCTTCAGTTTGCATGCACCCTTTTATTTGAAGTGACACCTATCGCAGAATTGGTTGAGTGAGTGTGTGTACAGTGTATCCACAAATTAGATTTATCGCCTAGTACAAGTTATGATATGATGAACGCTTGGAATATTATGCAATTATCCCTCAGGCAGGTGGCACTTGGATGCTTTCAACGAACTGTTTGCAGTTAAGATTGCAAATGGGGAAAGAAAGAATCCAAGTAAAACAAATAAAAGTGGGGGGGGGGGGGGGAGCGCTGCGCGAGGCTGTACACTTGGATCGTTTCAACCTATTGACGACGCCATCTGATTAGCCTGAGTGGCGTACTGGCAAATAATAATGTTACGAGGAGAACACTGTCGACTGCTACAGTTTAGCAGACACAAAAAACTGCATCTACTTGGTACGAATAAGAATATTTTGCAAATATCATATATAAACGTATCACTGAAATTAACGTAACGTCTTTTGTTTGTTTAAATATGCATTTTGTAACTCATTATCAATTCAAATTTGGTCCCATATAATATAATGAAAGAGAATTAAAGAAAAGTCTATACTGTGAAATCAAAGATATCAACAAATATGTTCACCTAAGCCGTATAAATTACCATATGAAAGGCAAAAACCCCAATGCAATAAATCAAATGTAAGTAAAATAATATGAGGATTTGTAAAATGAGGGGCTTAGAAAAGATATAAATGTTTAAGACAAGAGAAAGACACTTTATCATGTAAAGTGATAGCATAGCTCATAGGAACATAGCTCATGACAAACCAAAACAAATGTTGTTTCAGTGATTATCAATGTTTTGCAAGTTTGGTCTCCCCACAAACCTCCATGTAAATGTATTATAAATAATACTAATGGTTTTTAGTAATTTAGGAAAATAATCAATAAAGCCCCATGATATGAGACCTTCGATGAACATCCATGCTATATAATATGTCTAAACTCTAATTACATTTTGACCTTAAGAGATTACAACGAGTTGAGTAAAACGTGAAATTGGCTTTTCTGGCGACGAGAATGGTAGCCAATTTTTTTTAATCATAATGTAAAGTTTGCAAGTCTGCAACCAATAATATATAATAATATATATATATATAATATATATATATATAATATATATATATATATATATGCGGATCAAAAACGCGTCATGCATACCGTTGATTGGTTGATGGATTGCACAAGCGTACATATGGTAAATTGAATCCAATTTGAAGTGATGGATCAAATATGCGTAAAGATATACGATGGATGCAATACGCGTAAATATTCACCCAATTGTCCCAGGCGTACATAATTATTACGTTGTAGAATAAAGAAATAAAATTCGATTTTGAGAAGCTGATATACAGCGTCCCATTTTTGTGTGGATAGTGCATGAGTCTATTGTACAATTTAGTATAGATGTGTATAAGTGCAGTAGAATCCGATGACGTATAACCTCTATGTATGTCAATTGAACTTCTTTACTGAATAGGTCTACCTTTTGCGGTTCCTTTAACTCAAAGGAAAAATTCCATACTTAGCACTTATGTTCTCATTTGTCATAGAGGCTACGGGAAGAGCATCTACTTTCCCCAGAGGCAGGCAGGGCAAATTTTTTTGCAACTTGTAGAATTATATACAAACTATGGAGTAGAGCAAAATTACGAGAGAGACTTTTTTTGGCATTTCTTAAGTTCAATGAGCGATATAAAACGTATTTGATGGTGAAGTAGACTTAGATGATACACTGGTGCGGTTACTAAGTGTATGCACTACGGAAGACAAATAACGCATGCGCACTAACAATCATGGAAGTCCAATATCTATTAAGATGATATGCTGCACTAATGATGGATGGATGACCTTTGGTATATCCCCCTTGAGAGCCAAGTGACGTTATAGATTTAACCGTCAAATTGAGGAGGCAGTGAAATCTCTAGAATGTAACCTATCTTGTTAATGGTCTTCCAAGGCAAATTAATTAATAACTCATGCATTATAGAACAATCAAGCGTCCACTGAAAGTTTCTGATCAATTCTGTATAAAGAGAAATCAAGCTGGTCGTTATAGCTCCTTAAAGCAGCTTTTTGAGTTGACATTTCGTTAGTACCTGTTTCGATAGTTATATAGTAACATAAACCAGTAATGATTCTGTACTGGGAGTGTACAGTAAATAGTAATGGCGTTAATGTCCCAGTATAGCACATTGCTCATGCAACTATAGTAGAAGTAACGTTGTGAGTCAGCATAACCTTGATTAATAGCCACGTGCATCGTACATCAAATCATATTCTATGCAACCCAATTGAGAATTTAAAGTCTTTTCGCCCTGAGCGTCTCATATAGTTCACACTCATAAAACATACTGGGTGTTAAATGGCAAGTGAAGTTTACTCGGAGCATTCTAACAGAAGTATACTTAAAGCTACTAAATAAAATGACGTCTATAGGAGAGGCCATAACTTGTCGACCTCCTGACTGTAAACTGTATGGAATGTATATAAAACCTTTTCTATCGGTATACTGTATATTACTAGAGCCTGCTTCCCCACAACTCTCAAGATTTATTCCAAATACTTATTGGGCCATTTGTGTCTCGTATTTTAGCCCCTGGCAACCTTTTCACGATACGGAAAGGCATCGATCCAACTTCCAAATGGATTCCCATCTGAAGTAATTGGTTGGGTAAAAGAATGTACCAATTAAAAGAGAGTAGGACGGTTTGCCACATGGGAACAGAGTTAGTTTCAAGTACCATGTATTAGTCTTGTCTCTTTGTATTCATATATATATATATATAAATATATATATATATATATATACATATATATATATATATATATATATATATACATATATAGAAAGATATTACTTCCAATCACTCACTTAATTAATTCTTGTATCTGTTTATAAACATAAACAGGCATAAATAAACTAAGGAAGAACTTCGAAATGAAAATTCCTTCACAATCAAAGAGAAACACAAATGCTCCAGAAAACGTAAGCAATCAAGAGTGTTACCTTGCAGCGATGTTTTTCCATCTCTTCCATTATCACACGAGACAGATTGCACTACATGGCTTGACTTATTCATTTTCACTTGATATCTCTTGAGTTTGTTGAATTTTAAATCGACAGTTCCATTTATGACAAGATTTGACGAGAAGCATTGTCGCTCAGTCTATAAGAGGCTAAAGGGAATTAACGCAATGGTATGTTAGTTGTCATGCTATAAAATCCTTGTATATATACAAGAGTCTTTCAATAGATGGAAATTCATGAAGTGTTAACGGTGCTTGATTCGCGACAAGGAATCCAATAAAGTATACTTCATCGAAAAGACGTTCCCTTTGATCTGCAATTGTAAAATAATTCCCTAAAGAACGTACAAAAACATATATGTAAGTCATTGACACTCGTTCAAGTATTAGAATAGAGAAATACATTATTGAGAATCTCGAAAGGTTCTATTAAAAATTGCCGTCACCTAAGTAAGTCTTCCTCTTGTCACATCTAGTTGGATTGTTTTTTTTTCATTCTGACGTCACGAATCCCATTCTAGACAAAAGTTTATTTCTGCTCTTTCGAGTTTGTCCATAATTGTGTGTCAGCTTCCCATTCTTGATTTGCTTATGAATTATTTAAATAGCAAACTAAAGTAATATTTCTCCCTTTGCGATCCCTCTTCCATCCTTGAAAGAAGATAATTTTAATTATCATTTGATTTCTAACAATGTTACCACCATAATAATTCGTCCCGAATATTACATGCAAAGAAAGAATGCTTGTTTCATTAAAACATAAGATAACGGGACTCTTTTGCACAAGAAACCGACGGTGTTTTTTTTAAGGTCCCTTTCCTATAATTATCTAACTCAGTTTTCCACTTTCCAACATATTTACTTTGATAACGAACGAGTCGAAGTGTTTTCTCGTTGTTCCGGATTGTTGCACTCATAAGTATAATAAATAATAACTGAATATATCAGTTAATAAAAAGAACAATTTTCACCTAATGTTTTTATGTTACAGTTTGTACAGTAACCGTGTAGGCATAGGCTACAGAATCTTAATTAAGTTTTAACGATAGGCTAGTTTTTGATCTACTATGACATGAATTCCACAAACTAGTTGTATATTCAATTGTGTTCAATTATAGTGCCAAGACTAGAGAAGGGACGTTTTCAAATCGTATTAGTAGCTTTTCGCGTTGATTTGGGATTTGCTTTACTTTTTTTATACTAAACCTTCATGAAACTGCACAATTCATTCACTTCAGGTTTTACATTTAACTCTCAATAACGAAGATATTGCTCTAATTTTTGATAATAAACTTTTACATACTTTCATGTTTGCATGTAGTTAACATAAGAATGTTAAGAGTGGAATGAAATCAAGAACAGCTGTATGTAACTTAACTTAGTTTGATTGGACCGCCTGGGGAAAAAGTCTATATTTTCCTCAGAATGTTCAATTTACAACTTCTTATTATGATGATACTTACCAGATGTAGTAAAATTGATGAGAGAATGTAAAAGCTCATCTAAGAAAGAGCAGAAACAAAACAGCTCAGTTTTTACGACATAAACAGATAAATAAGATTGGTTGAGATCGTTGTCTTACAATTTTATTTCCAATTTGGTGACAAGCGAATTGTATAATGGTATCATGGATGAAACAAAAGTTAAGATCTTGAAAAAATAAATTTAGAGAAAGAAAAAGATCATTATCTTCAAACGTTACATTTATAGCAAAAGTATACCCAGAAAATGAGATCATTAGTTTGCTCAAGCTGATAACATAAAATAGTTTGATTTAACTCAAGTTTTAAGATATTACTAATGCCCAATTTTCATAGTAATTAAAGTAGATACACAATTGTCTTCAACTTGGCGGGAAGTAAACTTGATTAGTTAATGTCATACGTTCTTAATTTGGCAGACATTTCATCAATAAGAAGATGAGAGATATTCTATTACTCAATATGCAAATGTCATGTTCTTCGTTATATGTTGAATTATTGCCACTCGCCAAGTATGTTTCCTTTTTAATTAAACTATATATGTATATGATATATGTGAATGAAGAATCAAGTTTCGTCACGGTGCCAAAACAAAAGGAAAAAATGTCTCGTGGTAGAATTTTATTTTCTCCTGCACCTTTTTGTAAGATTTTTTTCTGAAATCAACAATGTCCCATGAATCATGTTTGCGTGTGATATTGGCCCTTATCAAGTTACACATATACTAAACCTTCCTCTGTACCCCTACCGTACATTACACAAATGAACCTTGGGACTTTTTGGTGGGATGCGAAGGGTACATAGACGAAGCAACAGGCGCATAAAGATATCAAACTGTCAAGATATCAAGAAATATGCCCGGCGTATATAATTTTCCTAATTGCATTTGTAAACCATTCACCGCACCCGTCAAGAGAAACACTCCGTGCATGACGAAAAGATACACCATTTGAATATTTGATGATTAACCAGAGAATTTTTGAATTATTCAATATGTGTTGTGATTGTATGAGAGCTCATAATGAGCACGTGTCTTATAATAAGATTCTGCGTTAAAAATTTGAAAGCTTTGCGATTTTTTGGGGGGGTGGGGGCGACGATGTCTGGAGTAAAGCATTAAATCGAAGAAGTAAGTCCAGATTTCCGCTATATATAGTTTGCAGATCCTGACTCGATTATAAAACACAGCTATAGTTAATTGTGTTTGCGACATAGTGTCTCAAATAACGACAAAAAAAAAACGTGCCAGTGAAAAAGATGTTTGTTTTTTCTTTGAATTAATGTCAAAATGGATGTTTAATATCTCAAGAGAATGAGAGACATTTCAAACTAAAAACAGAAAGGAAAGAAAAAGCAAAACAAATAGGATTATCAACCATATAAATATATAATAAAGGCTAGGTGCACACGGTCTTAATTCCATAGAGCTTTGAGAATTCACCAGTTTGACGAAATACACCAGAAATAAGACTAGTCGTTCGATTACAGTTCTATAACTTAATTTTTTAAGTTGTTTATGTAATGATGATCCAGGACAAGTGATTGAGGGTGTAACTAACTAAGACACCTGTTATAAGATCTGCGAAACAGTGGTTAGTATAGTGGATGTTAGTAGGTATACATATAGCAACTAAATGGACAGACGAAGAGACGAACTGATGATTAGATTAGATTTCTTCCGAACATTCAATCTTTAAGAGTGGTCAGAACTATAACTCTTTAACGTAGTGAATTTCACTCTATTTATCTAGTGACCTCATAACAATTTATAGTACTACAACAGTTTAAGTGTTTCACTCTACGAGAGGTAAATTTGCTCTGAGGAAAAGGCAAAATAGACTATGATCATTGTAGACATTCTCACTGTTTTTAATTAAGAGTGTATACTAACATAATACAGACTTGTTACTGGAGTTAACTTGTCTTAATGACTATCAGAATGACGTAGCAGGGACGTCATTCTAACGACTACACACATCGCAAAACTGTTAAAATCTGAACATCGTTTCCACTTTCTAACACAAAGTATTTCTCGTCAAGACGTCAACAAATCTCAAAATTACAGTTTTGACGAGATGTATTTAGGCTTACTAACACAGGGAAACTGTAATAATCAAACAATTACCGCTTTGCACCTTTGCTGTCATGCATTATGACAAAATGTTAACTATTTGAATGTTACCGTTTTTGAAGAGATATGCTAAAGGTTAAATGACAATGCGAAAACGGTAACAATTGGAAAATTACCGTTTTTCTCCCTTATTACCATTATGGCAAAACGCCCGACAAACATCTCAGTTTGTACCAACGCTTTGAAGAGCTAAGAAGCAACAATTGTATAGTATTACATGGTGCATGCGTAATGTGTGTATCAAAACAAACTCATTTTGGGTTTCTGTGACTGCTAGTTTTACATTTCCAATTGCGAAAATTGAAAGACAGAAAAGCCAAAAGATCTGCCCTATAAGTAAGCTGATATCTGCGTTCCTCGCGTTGTTAAATCGCTGGTTAAAGGGATTGTGTGGACACTTTATCTGAGAACCGAGGAATTAACTTAGGCTTTGATGATAAAGATAATGGGATATTACGATATGAAATAAAGTGTGTCACCTGATAGTGTTACGTAATATGTGACCATTTTATCGATATTGGAACCCATGCACCTTTACACTGTTTTGTACACAAAACAATTAAGATACCGTCATAGACTTGAAAACCTTCTTCGTTGCTGGTTTAGCGGCTATGTTTGGGAACATACAACGTACAATTTAGCAGTTGGTCTGTATATCTCGTCAAGTATCCACTGAGAAAACAGTTAATGTGCACTTATCTTCTTGCAATAATTTCACAACAGTTTTATGAAAGCTTTCCTTATTAAAGAGAAGTACCGTATAACAGTAATTTCTATATCTACAATCAAACACATTCAATTGTCATTGCCAAAAACGCTCTACTTATCCCCCTCCCCTTCCATTCCTCGAATAATCGAAAACTTAAAATTTCTTTGTCAACAATTTACTCTTGGATTTCATTTGTCAAATTCAGCAATAAAAATAGCAATTGAAACAAACTTATCATTTCATACGTCCTTTCATTATTGCTAAATAGACCTTAAAGATACATCGTTTCTGTTGAAATGCACGTACATTCCCTTTAAATGATGCTCTTTGATCAAAGTAAATGTGAAGTGCACCAGGTTGCTTCTTCGTGAGTTACAAATAAGTAAGTCTGCAATCAGTGACTCAAGTAACATGCGCTCCATATTCGTGATTCAGCGTAACTCATCTACTGTGGATGGTTCATTAAGTATCTACAGTAGCTTTTAAGGGAGAAGAGGCATACAGACTTTGTATAGAGCTACTTAAGAATAGGAAAAGGTAGAAAATATGGATTTGCTTGAAGTAATTTTTTATAATTGTTATTCTTGGACCATAAAAAAACGGACAAATTGTTAGATCGTTTTCAAGAAAGTTATAGAATAACTTTCCAAAAGAAACAAAAAGGGAGAAGAAAATCGTCACGAATCACTCTTATCATCGATCAGACAACTTTTTACAACAATTAAACAATACTACCAAAATGTGTTGTGGTGATGTAATGGTGTATTACACAGCACGGACTCACCCTCTACATCTGTTCAGGCATGGTCCATCAATGCTACCATAGTTTCGAAATTACAAAATGTAATCACGCAGCTGTCCTTCCTTTGAAGAGTGGCATATTGTAAGAACAAACTTCACACACACACACATTTTAATATGTCTACAACGGTATATAGTTTCGATTCAAATAAACATATTTCATATTTTTATCGTCATCTTGTTAAGAGATCATATTATATAAAGCTGATAAAAAGTTTCTTTATGATATGAATAGAATAAAAGAAGAAAGGGAAAGAACAGTATTGATCAGTATTAGTTCCGTTACCAAACAATTGCAAAAGTTTTGCGTCATATGAAAAGAACTATCTTTCTTTGTTAATAAAACCCGGAGGGTAATGTGTGGAATCAGCAAAGCTGATAAATTTCTGTTTCTGACGATTTCCATGGCGAAATTAATATGATGTCATGTGATGCAGTTATTGATTACGAAAAATATCTAAATAATTTTTCTTGAACTGGTGCACAATTCATCATTACAGTATTGTAGAACGCGCCTCACCGCCTCCACCTCCTTCACACTACTTCACACCCCACCAACCGCCTCCGATGTTAGGATATATGTAATAAAAAAGGACTGAGTGTGTTGTTAGTGCGTAATGTATGGTGTATATATTACTTTAAGGAATGATGGGTATTATTAGTCTATACGCAGTGAAGCGTTCATGTATAAAATTCATAAAGCCATTAAAAGGGGCCACACACTCTACTAGTAATGTTGTAAAGTGTATCGATGTGTTTGGCAGGCGATCAATAAAAGCCTCCTTATGTAGGAGTAATATATTGTGCATCATATATACATATCATAAAAGAAACTAAACCTATACAGATGTGAGATACACTGGAGGATGTATATGGTAGGTGTGCCGGGAACGGGAGAGGAAGGGGAGGGCGTTGGAGAGTTTTGGGGAGGCAAATAGTTTGGAAATGCAAACCTGCACCCCGTATGAAATGTAGGCTACACCACGGGCACATTTTGGGGACAGAGGAACTTCAAGTTTGTTTCACCAGAGCAGCATGGAAAGCAACGGGGGGGGGGGGGGGTTGGGAGTAGGGGAGGGTTCGCAAGCAGCATGATTGGGAAGGAAATTCCCCACGCCCCCTCTCCCGATGCTGTCACTGCTGAGTTGTATAATAAATGGTGCTGTTTTTCGTCTCAATTGCGCGGCTAGGTCATGCATGGTTTCATTTATAATTACATTAATATTGCATCTATTCATCTCATGCGCAGACAAGAAGCAGTTCCTTGGAAGCATTTTATTATTCATACCTTCTTGTATCTTTTCATTTTATTTTAATCTGTCTGTGTTCTAATCACTTTCATTATTTAATTATTTGTTTTTCATTTGTAAAATACAATTGATCCTATTTATAAATTTTATATCGTTTATGCTGAATAAAGGAATTAATTGAAATTGTTTGAATGACATATATTAGAAAGTCCCGTATATATGAAATCGCCGTCGCTGCAGAAATGGACAATTATCACCGTATACTTTGTCTATCATTGCAGATCCACCATGAAGACGGTTTTAAAACTGGCATTCTGCTTGGCAGTGATTGCTTCTGTACAAGCAAGACCAAAACATCGCAAGGTGAGTTACATGATAGTGTATCTAAGAATAAAACTTTTTGTTTGAAACAGCTAGAATAGCACTTTTGCAGCAAATGTTTTCTTAGTCTGCAAATCAGATAATCATCACATTTTCCTCTAGTGTTCGGTACTTGCGGCGGTATTCATGTCGACGTCTTTGTTATTGTTATTGTTTATATTGCTATCGTTGTTGTTGATTTTATTTGTGCTGTTGTCGTTGGTTACGATAGTTCCCTTCAGCATACTATTTGTCCTGAGACAAGACGATCCAATTCCAACATCTTTCCTAAATAAAACCTTTTTTTGTTGTTACGAAATCACAAGGCTTCAATCCAACCTAAGTTCTATAGGTTAGTTGCAAAATCATTTCAAAGTTAGCCTTTCATATCTCGTTAAACACTTTTTTTTTACGTTTCCTTCAAATTCTACACGTACCAAAAATCATACAATACTGTAAAGATTTATCAAACTATTCACACCTCCGATGAAATAAAACATTTTTTTTTATTTCTTCTGATATGAATATTGATTGAAGGTTGGACGTTTGAGGGATTACAGAAATGTTTGTTCAAATGCCATGCAAAATAAAATATTTGCTCGAAAAAGGACAAAAAAACAAAATCGTCTTCATATTATTGATTAAACAAAACCCCACACAAATCATGTTATCTAGCAACTGTTGCCGTCAGTCTTATTCTGTCTTCTGTCTGAATGTACCAGTCAGATAAACCCTTCTGGTGATTTGTCGGTATTCAGGTCTCTCAACTTTCTAGACTTCTTGAGGCAGATTTAAGGCCGGCAAAATCTCAAGAGGCAGAGACAGAAAGAGGAGACTCTGGAATACTTCAACAATCGATTCTGAAACTAAAAACATGTATAGCTTATAGAAAGAGGAATCTCATTAAAGGAACATTTCAGATTATATATATCTATATACATGTTTGTGGAAAAGATTTGCCATGCAGGAAAATATCTCTTTTGTTCATAAAATTGATATTATAGTCTCAGGGAAATTGTATTTATCTATGAATTTTAATGGTCATTCCTGCATGTTCAACTCTATAGCAGATGAAAGACGAATGCAAAATATCATCAGGATCAACACTAGCAGATTTATATAGAGTTTCATGAAAATGTTGAAATTCAAAGGGAGATTTGAGGACCGCTTAGTAACATTAGTATAACCTAACTTTAAACTTAATTTTCGAATATTTGACCATATTACGTATTTGCAAATAAAACAGAGCACGATTTAGGATCCCCCTCCCCTACTCCCTCCCCAGTTTCGACATATGAAATCTATAGAACGTTCAATCATGTCATCAACGTATTATATCCAAATAGGCTAGAAAGAACCCCCAAAATGGTCACAAATGATGGTTGTGGACTGATTACTATCATTTTACACAATGTCTAGGAGTTTTTAGTATCTTGTTTTGTTCTCGATAATTCATCTGAAAATAATTTATCGAGTGAAAAATATACCAATAAATTTACTTGTAATCTTCTCAAAGTAAAATAAAATTGAGAGAAAAAAAAAAACAAACCAATTACATTAACACCGGTAATGACTAAATAAATTTGAAATGTGTTTGACAGGTAATAAAATTGCATTTTAAAGAAGAATTAATTGAAGAAGATATCAGTTGTATTTGAGAGACAATACAAATTACCTTTAACGGCTAATAAACGATAAAAATTGTTTTTGAGAGATAAAACAGTGTATACCTTTAAACGCGTAATAAGTTATTAACATGTACGTTGTGACTGCAAACAGACATATTTACCTTTGAAAACGCATCATAAGTGACTAAACATTTACATTATGTATATATGCTTTTACAAGACTGTTTATTAAGTTGACATTTTCGATTTGTTTTACTCAGAGGTTATTTTTGGTTCGTATAGATGTAGGTTCTTTCCAGTCGTTTTATTGTAATCATGTTACACTCGCGAAAATGAGAGAAAATGCTCAATTTTGGCAATTTGTTTTGAATCACCTCTTTTTATAGGATGAATAAAGTTAACTAATATCATAATTCTGCAACTTTTTGCATAATTTGAAGACTTCTAGGTGGGGCAATTATGGAAATACTTCTTAATTACAGCCAAGTTGGTTGCTATGGTTATCTGAATTCCAGGGTAGACTAACTTAAGTCTTACACGACATGCATTCTTGGTTGTCTTTTTTCTTTCTCCCCCACAAATTACTTTAGTAGCATTCTGTAAGGGGCGGGGGGTTGTGTAACTCGATGAAGAAAGTGAAATGTGGCTGTTGTACTTATAATAGTAACCTGCACGAGTCTTCCAACTTGTGTCGAAAACAATACCAAGATTATTATAGGCAAAAACTCACATAGCTCCTATAAACGGTTCAGTGTTTGTTGTTTCTCCATCTGTAACACCTCCCTGCTATCATATTTCAATATAAAATGTTAGTAAACATAATTTCCATCTAGACAGTAACATGAGTCCGCATACAGGAATAATTCTCCTTTGGCAAGAGTATGGTTTCGAGTACAATGCTCTCGCTTCTCACAGTCCCGATGCAAGGGGACTGGGGCTGAGAGCGGATCAGTCGTTTGGCAGTTTAGCTTTCGTGCGCAGGTTCTCTCCTGGGCGACTTTTTCTTAAAAAAGTATGCTCTCAGCGCGAGTATTTAATCTTGTACTAATATATCGATACCGATAGAGTTCTAAAATGTCCTGAGTACCAGCATTTACGTGTACAATATCTACGTGGGCGGAGACGAGTACCAACATCTATGCTAGAACACGAGTACGAGCTGTGTACTCACTGCTACAAGTAATGGTATATAACTGATACTGGAAGAAAAAGATTTTCATCACCGTCAGTTCGAATCGATACTCGAGATGATCAATATCGACCAAGCTTTTCTAGAGATATCCGCCATTTTATTTATAAACATCGGTTTCCATGGCATTTGTTGGAATTAGTCGCTCAGTTTTCTTTCCAAATATTTGTAGATCGAGTTTTCAATTAAGTAGAATATTAAAATCAGCCGTTTGCTGGAACTGTGGACTGCTACGAATATAAACAGAGAGGACACAAATCAAGCGACGGATGGAAAGATAATTTAATTAGAACATTAAACAATGAATTCTGAGAAAAAAGCGTTGCACATGTATAACTGGATTGGTTCTCATAGAAAGTGAATATGTGATTATAAAATGATAAATCTGCTTAACGTCACATCTGTTATTTCCTTTGTAACCCCCCCTCTCAAAAAATGAAAACATCTCAAGTTTGAAAATGATACCTTTTTTTTTTACAAAAAACTGAAAAATAACAAAGTATATAACCGATATGGGAAAACATATGATATGATATTGCAATATACGTTATTTAAAGTACGTTAGACGCGCATGCTAGATAATTGCAGGAAGCAAGTTTTAAACACAAGGGATGAATGAGTATCATATAAAGGGTCACTTTATATCACTTTAAAATCAACCTCGCGTCTCTACCGACAACGGCTCAATACTTTTATCTTGCATGCGGTTCATGCACATATCCTCTGGTGTTTTCCAAAGCTTATGCTGTTATATATAGTCCTAGTTCCTTCTATATAGGAATGTACGTTCGAGGTCATCAGCCTCTGTTTGTGGGATACATATATACATTGATCCCCCTCGAAAAGTCCCTTCTCAAGTGTCAGAAAATGTACAACCCCCAAGACACGGATATCTCAGGTGCTTTAAATGTGGCAAGTTACATATTTTACAAGCAAATTAAAGTATCATTGTTAAATCAAATATTGGAAGTGTTTGAAATACACGAAACTCACAAAAGCGCAATAGAACTTATAAAATCGTAGTGTTTTATTGAGACTTTACATTACTATAACTGTTAATGCATTATATACATGACTTCTTCTTCATCGTTTTGCATTATACGTTAAGAACTAAATATAGATATTTTCTCAGTTTATGTATATGGTTTTCCTTTATGCATATATAGCTTCATGACTCCTCACAAATGTGTACGAAACATCATTTTTCTGCTTCAAACGGACTCACTAACTGACATATATACATACGGATGAATTTGCATAAGCTATATATCAAAATGTCATAAACCATAATATCCACGTACTCCCCTTCAAACATGCATGGGATAAAAGAGGATAATCAGGGATGAAGATAAATTTATTGATGATATTTTTCTCGTTCATCTGTCGACAATATGTTGTGAGTAAAGTTATGTAATTAATATTTCCAGTTTTGGCACTTTGCTTCACTAGTCATCGGACGCTTTGCAGTAAAATGTTTTTTTTCCCGGGGTGCATGATTATAAACCAACCACGCATGCGCAAAGTAAATTGGCCTAAAACTGGAATATATATTTTATGTAATATACTCGTAGAGCATAAACATATTTTTATCCATTGCTATTATGATCTCACCCACAGTTACTGTCCATGGCATTATACAAACTTGCACTGCTGTGATATGCCTTGACCTGTCTAGACCTGTCTTGACCTGTCTTGGCCTGCCTAGACTTTACTTATATATCCCATCATTGTATATCGACACTCTGAAAAACTATTTTGACACATATGTTTTCTCATATCGGTGTACATCGCTGCCCAACCTTTTTGTAAATTATTACACATTGTCATGCTAAAGGGGTATCTTCATGAGGTTTCATGTGGAAATTTGTACACAGTCACATAGAATTTGCATAACAAGCTATCTTCAGGAAGTACGGGCAGTTTAATAAAGCTTTTTTTGTTCTTCATGAAATATCACCTATAATCCAAATGAGTATGGTAGTAGAAGAAGTAGCAGTAGTAGTACTAGTAGTAGTAGTACTAGTACCAGTAGTAGTATAGTTAGTAGTAGTAGCCTAGTAGCTGCAGTAGATTTCCGCAGTTCTGTTTCATAAACCTTACATAATGTTATGTGTGATAGAGTCAATGTTCTTTCAGTATATATCAATCATCCTGGATACGTCTCCATGGAAACCGACATTCATGAAATGGATCTATCCGGTGATAATGTTATAAAGGTATCTTAGCAACCTTTTTATATCATTACATCATTTTATTTCACTTTTACAGCAGAAGAATCATCGTGGAACCCTTGATACAATAGGTAAGAAAATTTATTAGATTTTTAATAAGTTTTCGCTCATAAGATCCTCCGAGGCGGCCTCGGTGCTTTCAATGATTATCGAACTGCAATCCGTACTCCCAGGTATCGAAGTTGTTTTTTTTTTTCCTCCTTCTTTCCTGCTTTATAAACTGAAGCACATAACTGTTACAGCGATCAAAGTCTGCATGTTGTTTAAATTGCTTGTGTATAGGTAAAGCCGCTGTGTAAGTGGAATACACAGATCTACACACACAAACATAACATAAGGTTTGGTTGTACCAAGCGCGCATGCAGTGTATAATATAATGTACGTGTAGTGTAGCGTACCTCATTAACTATAGTGGCAAGCTTATGAATAGGATTTCCAAGTGCTTAAATCAACACATAAATCAATGTTGGTCACCAAGCGTGAATATATGTAATTAAAGCCTAGCTGACTTAAGCGATGAAAGATCATGAATATGCATGAGTGCTTAACCGGATTGAAACGTTACTTAGTATGGCCAGAATTGATGCATTAAGTAAGGGATAAGTGAAAATGATTCATTAGATACTCTGGAGAATGTCGAGACTTTCGCTACAGATAATCATTTGTGCTAGTGGCAGTATGGGGAATACGCTGGATATCTAGGGGCAATTGTAGGTTGTATTTACAATGTGGTAGTTGTGTCGTGTTGAATGGACTTCCAGGACTTGTCAGATCATTAGAGGGCTAGGCGTTTTTGTCTTTCCGTTTTACCTTTAAGCATATTTTCTCTTAGAGTAGAGAAGTTTTTTAATTAAGATGGATTAATCTAAGATATATGCCAAGATATCGCGTCTAGGTTTTCGAATGGTTAGCCTCTTAAGCTACCTTGTATTTGTATGAAAGAAGATAGCTTATGTTACTATGCATAACACATCTATGGGTCCCCCCCTCCCTCCCCCCCTCCACACACACACACAATAAAGAAAATGCCTCGAATTACGACGTCACACACACACACGACGATTAATTGCAGCTTTACGTGACCATACCAAACGTTAGAAATTTAAAGAGAAGAATCAAAATGTTTGGTATATAGATAAGGGAAACGTCTCTTCTTCCAACCTGTATGTGTATTAAGGCTACACTTTGCCGACAGTATCATACACATCCGTATCATATCCGTGTCATACATATATATATATATATATGACATTACATAACATAGGCTTATAGCCCATTGTGATGGTTCGACATAGATACGGGCATTTATAAAGCGAAGACCATCAGTCCGTGAACTGCTATTTGCGATATTTTGCAGTAAACTTTTCAACTTTTCAAAAGTTCATCATGCATGCACACTTTCAACAGAGAAAGGTTATAACCTAGTATTCTACTGTAAAATGGAAACAAATTTAAGCATTCAAAGACGATATACTCTAACACAAAGAGCTGCATAAACCAATAAATTGTAGCATGAAATAATATAAATATATATATATGATATATATATTAATATACATATATAAATGAAATTGTAGTGAGTTGGAAAATCCAGAACAGTGAAAAAAACTTCCAGTGTCTACCGAGATTCGAGCCCGGTATACAGTCGTGCTCAATGTTTAACTCGTTTATCATATATGTATATGAAGTTGCGCCTAAGGTTATAACCTAATATGACAAGCTGGAAATACAAACGAACATTCGCAGAGATACTCCCATAAACAACTCAACGGTGTGTAATATTATGCAGCTGTTTATACAAAGTACCATATACACATGAGAGTATGAAGCCTAAGGTTATAACACATTACTGTCATATATGCAGTAGTCAAGGCAGCAGCTGCTATACCATTAGTATATCATATATCTTCATAAGATGAATCTGATATTGACCCAATATAGCAGTTATATCCAGCACTGACGTCAAGCAAACTTTAAAACAAATTATGACACCTCTGCCAAAATTGCCAGTATCATCAGAGAATGTTGAAACAAAAGAAAATTAACCCGTATCAGAAACTAATTCTAAATTTAGATAAATTGAAATTAGGAAAAACTGATATGCGAGACCAGGTGTACAGAGGAGTGAACACGATTGCCATTGGCGGCCTCAGATATATTAAATCTGCCAACATTTGTACGAAAAAATTGACGATTCTAACTCATGCACCGTTCCCTTGACGACATGCGGTAACTCACATTTTTAGATTTAGTTAAAGATAAAGACGTAGACTAAAATAAAAGACAAAATTAGGAGAAGTGGCATTGGTTCAACTCTGAAGCCAGAGTTCGAAGTTTTGGAGAGGGCACAAGAACATGTTGGCTGATATCTGTCATGAGGGGACCAACATATCTTTGTTTGGTTAAATTGGCTCAAATTTAAAGTCATTGAATCATTTCCATCATTGGAAATTCATTTGTGTAGTACGTTTACACGCGTTACCGGTGTATATAGGGCTTTGCGCCCATAGGTCCAAGGGCTTTTACACTGTGAGATAGGGCTGTGACGTATCACTGATGCAAGAACATTATAGTGTGTAAAACATAATTTTTGTACCCAACAAATATAACCCTACATACGGCGTTCCATGAAAGGCATAGTTCTCAAACAGCTGTCACATGTACCTTTCAATCAATAAATATCATACTAATTACATTATTTCTGCTAGATTTATTTCGGTTTTCCTTCTTTCTTTCTTTCCCTTTTACTTTCTTTGTTTTTTCTTTACGGTTCACGACACTGCGCCAAGTCTGGTTTATAAGATCAAGTTGAGTCCCTTGACTCATTACTATATGTATAACCAGCGATATCTATATTGCAGACGGTATATAGTCCATCCATGGCCATGTTTAATGCAATCCGCCTTATTTTACTGTATATACATTATGGAATATAGCTATCCATCCATTAAGAATCAAAATCACAGTAAGCCTATTGGTCCCTTTAAGGCATCACGGATGAAGGTGGTGAGACCTCTCTTGTGTGAGATTTATGCGATGTTATAATAAGAGGCAGAGATACGCTCATGGGATGATGTAAATCTGCTTACATGTGAACAAATCTCTTCCGCGGCATGAGTAATGTTTTCGTGCATAAATTACACTTAACCTTCCATATGAGTGGGAGAGACTCCCCGTAGGCATTCTTGGCATTTGAGGGCTCACGCAAGTAAAACACTGATGTCTACAAGTATGTTGTTTCAGTCAATAATATGCATGAGACTGTTGGCCGATCCGAAGTAGATGACTAACGTATAAGTTACGTTTATATAAACTGATGGTGTAGAACTATATAGCGCAGTTACAAAATATCCATGACACGCTGCAACATAGCAGTTTCTATAGGGACAACGCCTGGGGCAGCGAATAGTTATAATTCAATAAAGAGAACCCTGTAGAATAATATAAAAAGTATTAGCCTCAGGGTGGACCAAGGTGCGCCATGCCAAAGGGGAGATGTGTGTGTGTGTGCGGCGGGAGGGGGGGGGGTGTTGATGTAAAAATTAAGCCTCCTCTAGTATAGCAATAGGAAATTAAGAGGGCTACATGATTTATGTGGCAAACAAACTGCGGTTAATAAAATATGTTTATACCTGATATAATATCAACGTCATACACAATACATCCGAAACTTTAACCTCGATTTAGTTTGCCTCTGCATAGGTAGTGACGTTTTTGCCTTATGAAGAGCCTGGTGACATGTATGTTGAGGCCATCTGTAACCTTTTCAACATGCGATGCTGACGGCTTTTCCATATGTGTATAAACAGCTTATGCTTATATCTTGTGGTGTACTTTGCACATTCGCGCATGCGCGTAATTCGTTTGTAAGAATTTACACAATTTCTACTGGAAGGAGTGTATATCAGTAGTACGTATCCGCTGATATTTTTTAAAGAAGGAACTTAGTAGATCATCAGTATTTTGACCCCAAAGATAGAACGATGTGTGTGTGTGTATGTATATACATCCCGCTTAATATGTGGACGCCCTAACTTATAAACTTCTCATTCGAAGAGTGTGCATTACAATATATAAGGTTCTCTGTCAAGGTGATAAAAGCTTAAGCTCTAATCTTATAGCGAAAATCAATGCAATATAGTGGGAATCCACATTGGAATGTATTATACGGGCCCGAATATGTCCCGGGACCGCCTATTGAAAACACCTGCGTAAACAGTTGAACTATTCTTCTTCTTTTTTTATTTGATTCTTTCCACAGATCCTTGTCTTGACTTTGACTGTCCTAAGGGTAGACAATGTTTCCTCAATACAACAACAGGACTAGCTGAATGTATGTGCAGGCCAAGCTGTAAGAAACATCTTAACCCTGTATGCGGTTCAGATGGCATTCTCTATGACAACCACTGCGAATTACACCGCTCTGCCTGTATCACTGGTCACCATATATCCATCATGCACGGCGTCACGTGCGCGAGGGCCACCACTGCTATGCCTCCTATGCCGCCGATAACGCCGGTAGCTTCCACAACAATGGCCGCTAAGAAAGTAGTCACGGAAGAAGAAAACTTGAAGGCCTCGACAGGTATAGGATGCTATTTTACTTCTTGTTTTAAAAAAAAAATCGATCCCACTTCTGTAACCAATCAGGTATCAAGAACGGCGGACGTTTCCCTTTATCCTGTCATGGTGTAACAGTGGGAACGATTCAGGTGGAAGGGAGTTCATGGTGTAAGAGTCGTGACGTAGCCTTCTACGTCACATAGATATTTTCCAATACATTTCACCTCAATTACTGTATTGATTTTCTCCAAACCGACTTTAAACTGTAAAAGAAATTAGGATGCCTTCATGCCAGCAGTAAGAGAAAAGTTATTATTCCAATTGTGAAGTATGTTGTAAAAGTCTTTAAATGAACAAGCGATTTTACCGCTTTATTAAGCTCTATTAAACACGAGTGATCTGTAGAATATTGTGGCCTATTTTAGATAAGATAGTCATCGGTTTATCAAGTTCATCAGGTTTGATCCAATGTATCTTAAAAAGTCAATAAGTGGTCATTCATGCTCAAAGTAACAAAAATTAAAAAAAAAAAAACACTGTTATCCTCACAGCGTTTCAACTCCCTTAGACTATTTGCTTCTTGAATATTTCTCAGTTAAAAGAAATTATCTCAATTTTTATTTCGACTTTAAAGAGCAGCTGCATGCTCACTTGTGGAGCCAGCCAAATTTGATTAGCTGTAATTATATTTTTATCTCTCTCTCTCGCCCTCTCTCTTTCTGGTTGTTTATTTGCCTTGTTGAAAATTTATAAAACACCAGGAATAAGTTTGAACGGTCAGCTTGACCCTTCAGAAATATTCTTTTGAAATATTGACGTGTAAATATTGATTGCCTTCAATTTTCCACTATTTCTCTCCTTTTTGCCCTGTTGAATATTCATAAATCACTAGGAATCATTCGCGTGGTCAGCTAGAGACTAAATATAGAAATGTCGCCTACTTATATTTATAAAAAGTGTCCATTTTGAAAACTTGAAGAAATTGCAGAATGCTAAAATACTGATTCAACCTGTATAGTTTTACTCTCTTTTTTTCTATCGCTTCTTTGCGTAGCGAGCCCTATGGAGGATGTAAGAACCGAACCTGCCAGCTCGTCTGCAGACGATGAAGAACCTGAAGTACCCACCAATGACGTCATTACACGCAACTGTAGTACAGCAGACTATCTAGAGTTCAAGAGTGAAGTTCTGAGTCATTACAGAAAACAGTTCAGAAACCCTGCGGATGAAGTTAACCCTTCCCTACCTCCAAGTGAGTGACAAATCAAGATGATTTCAATGATGTCGGGGCAGACGATAGGCAAAATTAACTCAACTGGGAAACAGTGATCCGCGCTATTCTGTCAAAGCGACTTTCCCCACATCAGTTATTAGTTTGTGTTATATACCGTATTTGGCATGAGAAGATATTTCCGGGACGATTAGGGAATGGAGCGGGGGAAGTTTTCCAAGGTTTCAGAAATCTGTTTCATCACTTGTCTTCATCATATCGATGTAATGTAGGCCTTATTCCTTTCGTAAACATCAGAGGTAAATTCCGATGTGGCCATAACGTAACTTCGATTATAAATAGTGACGTCACTTGAAGAACAAGACCAAATTGCAACACTCTCAGACGTAATGAATCAGTGAAGCAATAAAAGGGGGAAAAAAACATACTATGCATGGCGTCATTTCTTTCTTAATTTGATTATCCAACAGATTAATTAATAATCTTACTTGAAATTAAGAAATTAGATCTAATGCCGAACGGATTTTCACAATGATGTCATTTCTTCATTGTTTTATTTTTTATTAAACTTCCTTTTCCGTAATGTGACATGATGAATATTCAAGCTACGTATTACTCTTGTCAGTGTGGCTATGCATATTCATTAGCTTTGTCTTACAAACGTATCATCTTCAAGGTATAAATAAATCTACCAGATTTCAAATATCTTTGAAACCACCGACCTGATTTTTCTTTCAGTGACTTTGAAGTTTTTGATCAGCTTCCTGTTCAATCATCTCGACACGGACAAAGATGACATCATCAGCATGGATGAGTTGAAAGACGCCCTCACATCCGATGGTCTGCAGTATTTCTCTGTTGAGTGTTCTATGGAGGACTTCATGAGGGCCGATCGGAATCAAGATAACAGACTGTCGGCGCCGGAACTCTATGACGTATTTGGTGAGCAAAATTAGCCTAGATATAGAAAGTAAAAGTTATGTGATAGCTGGCTATATATGCCGGTGCTTATGAAAGAAGTGCTACAATAATTTAACAAAATATACTACCGACCTGAGCTCATACCGGAAGATTGCCATTTCATTTTTAATGTGATTAATTCTTAAATTGTTCAAAGTTGGGGTGGGGTGGGGTAAGGTGCACGAGAGTGGAAAGAATGAGGTAGAGCTTATCAACCCGTTATAATTATCGCTTGCATACAGTTGAACTTCCTGTAAGCCTGTGCAGATATACCAGGACCACAATAAGTGTATGTTTTCAGTGTGTACAGTGTCCATTGGTCATTGGTGTCCATTGTCAGCAACTTGACACAGATTTTCTACCGATTTGTAGGTAGTACTATATAGCACTGTATGAAACTATATGTTCGTCTTGACATCATTTGCTTACTGCTATTCAAAGAAATATCAGCAAAACCTTTAAAGCTATTATCTTTAATAAACTGGCATTACAATGTAATGCACACCTCTCTGCCCCATCCACCTACCCTACCCTCCCTTCTCATCCCCATACAGTTTCTGCTTCCCGCCTTAATCCTTTTTGAATTACCAGTGTACAGTACATATACTTGTTTATTTTTATTAATTTCTATCGCAGGTATCCAACCAATTTCCATAACTGAGGAACTCAAGAGGAAGAGGATGAACGGAAAAGTCGGTACAAACTTAGTCCTCAGCTGTGATCTAGAAACCAACTACAAATTCAGAATCATATGGGAGAGGAACGGAGCACAGATAACGGAAAAGAATGATTTTGAAGGAATAAACGTGGTACGTATATATATATATATATATCTTATGCACTGTTAGCTTTGACACACTGAAATCAGGGTTAACCACTAGGTGGCCAGCTGTCCAATTTCCTGCCCGCAAAAGTGTTCTCGATCAACCCCGTCCCTCCCCCCCCCCCCAAAAAAAGATGTTACCAATTGGTTTTGCCTGCTTTTAGCATCCTATTACGATCTTCCTGAACAGTGCTCAACCTATGTATGGTAAAATACTGATTCTCTTTGACCTTTGGCTTACACCAATCGCAACATTTCTTTCTGCCATGGACCTCAGAGAAAAATTCATTAACATCCCTTATTATTATGTTTGAGAGATTCGTTCTTTGCATGTGGTGAATACTAATAAGAAAAAACCGAAAAGAAAAGCGAGAAGTTATTATTTGTAATGCAACCATTCAATTTGTCAGTTTTGCTCATGTAAACTTGCTAAGTGCAAGTGAATAAAAATGAGGTAAATAAAACGTAAGGATTTAAAGTTGATTTGGGGTGAAGAATCTAATAGAGTATAAAGATTGCTTCATTATTTGGAGAAGAAGAAGTTATCTTACTGGAGATAAAATTCAGAGGTACATCCACAAAATGAGGTAGTGTGTTTCTGGGGCATCCAATATATGAGGTTATGCTTCTACACAGTAACGACTTGCACTGTAATATTCATTGATAACAATTCTCGTGCGCCCTCCTTCCCCCCCCCCACTCCCACCCGCCCGCACCTTCTCTCTCTTTAGAATTAACATGAAAACCCGTTCGATATTCTTGTCCTTGCCACACCAGTAGAACAGAAGTGACACTAATTAATATTTTCATCCCTTCAGTAAAATTAAGAAAACAGATTTGTAATTTGTCATTTACGTGACCACTTTTCGTTTTCGTCTAACTTAGCATATTTTGATGTAACACGGTTCAGTTTTTCACTCATTTTTTTGTGTTCTTTTTTCTTCTTTATTTTTCTTTTCTACAGTATCATAGCGACGATCGTTTATATATTGTCAACATTCAAGTTATACACATTGGAGAGTACACCTGCTATGCCGCTGCTTATCCAAACGTCAGACAGGTTGTCATGGTAACTGTAGAAGGTAAGAGACTGATCGTTTGGGAAAAGAGGCTGGTGGAAGAGCATATACTCTTCTCCTCCCACAAACAACCAAAGCCTTATTTTATAAGCAGTTTTAAATTCGGAGCAAACCACAGGTTGATAATGGTCAGTAGTAAATACCATAACTATGTTAGAAATTTTATTGAGGCTAAAAACGTTTACTTCTTAAATGCACTTTTATTACATAAAACTAGTAACTGAAACATTTGAAATTGACAGCGGTTCTTACAGTGGTAAACTAGTGTTGGCATATGTATATTAATAATCTCGTTGTAGACACCAGAGTGTCCCCTACCCAATTCTGCAGGAATATATTTATAAAGAGTCATTTCTTCATCATTCTTAACATAAGTGTATTTTGCTTGTTTATTTATCCTACCCAGGGATGTCGGGAGCTAGGGTCCCGGGAACAACTATGCCACCGAGCCCCCTTTTTGAAACATTCGTTTTTTTTTCCAGATTATTAAAAGTCTTAGAATACAATATTCTTTATCCTGTATTTTCTTTCCCCCCCCCCACATTGACCCCGAGCTAGTGGCGGAGCGTCCATACAGTCAGGGGGCGGATGCCCCCCCCTGACGGACTCAAATGGACTGCTGACGCCCTTTTCAGCTTTTTACCACTTTTTACTTATTCGCGATTATTTACATTTTTATTGCGCTCTCATCTACCTATTGACATTTGTCACATTTTGTTGGCGATGACACCTATTTATTCTTCGTTTATTTGCAAATAAGCAAGGCCAGGAAAGGGTCATTTCCGGCGATCTAGGAAATATCTTTACTCAAAAAATTTCTGTACGCTACGCGCCAACCTGTGGTGGCGCTCCGCTTAGATAGTGTCGAAAGCGCCCCTATATAGACCAATCTCGCCCCCTTGACCAATACCCCTAGCTCCGCCACTGCCCCCGAGCCCACCGCGGGTCTATACACCACCCGACCCGTCACATCAGCCCTATTCTTACCCGTCGTGAACTGGGGATATTTTAAACAATATTTTTGACTAATATATCAACCCACATTTTCCATGTTTTTTGTCAGTACCTCCTTCGGTAGCAATGTGTCCACACAACCAATTGACGGCTCGGGGTTCGTCCGCCAAAGTGAAATGTTATGCTGAGGGCGTCCCAACTCCAAAGAAATCCTGGGTTCAGAATCAGAATCCATTGGACATCGGAGAAAAGTATCAGTTAGATGGTAGGTGGTCATAAATTTATTAATAGATAGTTAGCTTAAATAAAAGATCATTAATAGATAAGTTAATTGACCTCCCATGCATTTTAACGTGTTCATGCACAGTTGCTAAGAAGTTCCAAAATATACACTTACCATTGTCGATTATGACCATCCAAATTATTCCCAGATATCGTGAAGTGGTAAAGCAGTATTTTTGTTCCTGCTTGATCAACAATTTTCCCCAGATTTACTGAAAATAAGATTGTGAGTGATGAATGTAATACACACTCGTAATTTATGCCACCGACTGAATGCTGATCAGCCAAGGTTTACTGAATTTAACTAGCTTCTTCATATTTCGTCACCCAGACACATTTTAATACCAGTATTTACCATATGAATAAAGCATTTGGAAACGTCAACTTTTTCGACTTTTGCTTCATTTTTTAAACTAAATGCTGGTTTAAATTTAAAAAAATACATATATAACAAAAATTTATTTTGATGTTTGAATAGGGATAACTCATATCTGTCTTTGCAGCAGTGGGGAGAGGGGTGGTTGGAGTGGGGAGGCCGGTGGGCGGGAGGGCGGAAAGGGGCGCTATTGATAATCTTTAAAGGTGACACAACCCCACCAGTCATCTCCACTTCTGGCCAAAGACTCTAACATGAACAACAGTAGCTGATTCACAAAGCTAAAGAAATATTTTCTTTCGTTCGCTTTTTTCCCCCATGTACCCTGGTACCTGACATAAATCGAAAACGAACATTTTATGTAACTCTAAAGAAAAAAATATTTACAATGATTATATGAGTACCACGAATAATTCCTCTTGTTATGGAGCAATTTCGCAATAGCCCGAAGCTTTTACCCAACCTTCTCCCCCCCCCCCCCCCTCACTTAGCCCTCCCTCTAACCAGCCCATTCACCGTTACAACATTACTGACGAAATACTCTTGTTTGTTTTCTGTTAGACTTCAACTCATCATTAATGATACACCACATCGACTACGCAGACACTGGTATCTTCGATTGTTTAGCAACGAACGAGGCCGGAACTCAATCGGCTTCCGCCTCTGTCTTTATCCGTGACTCATCCTCCTGTAAGTTCACTCTGTCCCATCTTTTATTCTTCTGTTTTTTTTTTCTTGTTTTTTTTGTGCATTTGATAGTAGAAAAATAAGAGGGCCGACTGACGTGTCGATCATTGCGGGATCGTCTACAGAGACAGACTAAAACAAAACCGAGAAAACAGTACATAAAGACATGTGCAGGGAGTAGGAGCAGGGGGGGGGCTGGGGGACGAGCCCCACACTGTTCTTCCAAAATAGCAATGTGCCCGACTGCCAAATAAAATGTGCCCCTTTGATGAAGAACTGTCTTTTGGATATCTTAAGCCTTTGAATTGTTAATTTTAAAATTTTATTTTAATTATTTATTTCTAGTCTGTACATGCTATTTTTAATATGGCATCCCATATCTTTGTGTAGCACGGTTAACAATAAACATTCTCAATAAATAAAAATATCAATGTTGCATCTCTTTCTATTAGCATATTATTCTATACTACAACTGGTCCGTCAGTTTGATCCTGGTATGTAGCGGTGTGTATCGGTTTATAACATATAACGAATGGTGGTTGTGGAATGAGAAAGTGCCCTCTGATGTTGTGCCCCTCCCCCACCCCACTTTTTGGAATCTTCCTACCCCCCCCCTCGGACATGTGGTACCATCTGTCTGTTTTTTACTTATTCCAACTCTGTTTTTGTTTTAATCTGTCTCTTTGAGATGATCCTACCATGACTCCCTCTTACGTTTAGTTATACATTGTAACTACACATGCGTATTTTGCAGGCTATTAGATGAGGAGCATATTAACAAATATTATTTTCCTGTTCTCTTTGATCTTGTAATTAAGTAGGATGCTCTTACTCGTAAGATATAAATCCTGTTAACAGCTCTGTTGGTTCTATAGGTTCTTTGAGAGATAAATTAGGAAAGATAAATACTTTCTTGTTTTTAATTTTCGAGACCCAATAAAATTAACAACCGAACAGCATAATGCCTTGGTCTCTCCAGTCAAAAGTTCACATTTGATATAAAAACTTTCTACCGTTGAAATGATTTCGTCCTTGTGTACGAGTTTCTTTATACTTTCAATTCGAATATGATTCAAATGTTGGTTCCTACTTTAACCAATTCGGTTGTTGTCTAATCGAAATTAAATGATGACCCCCCCCCCATATCACCAACTTGCTAGTCGTCTCGCCAGTTCGGGGTAGGGGAGGGGTAGGGGAGGGGAGGGGTAGGGGGCACCTGGTGCAATATTCGATCGCAATTGATATGTTTTTCTTTGTAATGTTTCTTTTCAGCAAGCGACTTTAACTCCAACAACATTTACTACTTTTTCCATAAGTCCGGGATCCAGGTTGTTGATCCCGACACTTGTGCGTTCCAAGAATCCTTTCACGCAGATCTTCAATTACCTGATGAAAATGGCGCCCTCTGTAAGGTGAACAAGACCACCGGTGAACGAGAGTGTAACTGGGGGTCCGCTGTGACTGTGAAGAACCGATACATCTACGCGACGCAGCCCATGGAATATCGGATACTTGTCGTCGATTTAAGACTAGGAGAAATAATTGAGGTACACCCTTAAAGTTTAAGGAACATTTCGCCAAGATAAGCCGGGGGGGGGGGGGGAGGAGGAGGATCGAGGGGTGGGCTACAGCCCCGGGGTCCGGGATCAATGGGAAATATGTGAGAAAGAAATTTCCATTTGTATAATATAATTAACATAAAAAGGAAGGCTGTCAGAGAGGGGACCCGTGACATGATCGTCCCTGGGCCCGACCTGGGTCTTAGGAGGCCCTGGATATATGTGTATACAAAGCAAAAACAAAAAAACCTCTGTTACTTTAACATTCCCACCCATGTCCTAGACCGAAGTTTAATGTATACCGAGGATATGAATCAAATTAGGCAATTGATGAGCTACACAACTTATCATTACTTACTCGTCATTTTCAAGAATAGTTTATAATGATTTGAAAATGATTTCAAATTCTTTTTGTCTTTTTTGGTACAGGTTATTAAGACAGACAAGTTGCCTGTCGCACTGACCTACATTTCTCACCTCGATTCTATATGGATTGAAGGCTGGCGCAACAAGAACCGTCTCACCGGGTTGCACGGCGTTAAGGTGATTCGATCCGCTAGTGAGCCACCCCCTCATTATACGATCCATTTGGAACCTTCTGGGAATCACTTTGATGCCGTCGAGAGCGTCCATATCCCCGCAGAACAAATGACCGGTCAGGGTGAGATGCATTATGGGTATCTCATCCATCGAGACCAACAGGGCCTGAGCAAGATTGACCTTCGATCTTTGACCCACGAAGGTCGGGTCAATCTACGGGATTATGACTGCCATCCTAACTCCGTCGCCTTTGTCGCCATTGGTGGATACGTGATCGTAAATTGTGACGCCACAGACGGCGAGCAAGAGAGGCAGCTTTTCGTTGATTACGTCACCAATGAGGTCATTTGTGTCAACGAAGGAGTTCAGGGGCAAATATACGTAACACCGGACGGTCGCTACGTCATCAGCGTGGACAGAGCCGAACAGCATATACAAGTACAAAAGGTCACCGATGACGGACAAATCAAGACCGATTTCCAAGTCAGTACTAATTTACATATCAGCGACCTCGGTTTCTATCCAACCATGAGCTCCCATGCCTATGACCTCATAGCGACGTCACGTAATCGCGAGGAGGCGATTTACATCAACCTGGAAACCGGGAAAGTCGAAATGATTTCCGGAATGCATGAGCCAATCAGTGAAAACGATTGGAAGTGGGACTCACATAACCGAAAGATCGCCCCAAGCGGTTTCTTCGGCCCTTACATGGTGTCACCTTCTGCTGATCACGTGATCATATTGAATGGACAATACCGACGTTTGCATTGCGACGTAGATCACTTGGTTAACGCTAATGTGTTCGCATGGGTAGGTCTCTGCTAAGGTTGTCCCTTTTTCTTTAATCATATATTATCTTATTTTCCAACACTGAAAACTGAGTGCCCGTCTTGTATTTAATATTTACACCGATCAAGAAAACGTAAATAAAGTGTATATAAGTTTTGAACATGTTTTTACTTTACATTTGTTAATAATCTGTCAGCAATTGAGTCGGTCAAATGTATAAGACAAAATTACTTCAAAGTGTATTCCCTATGCAAATTAGGAATGACGTCATACTAGATACACCCACTTGAGTTGCACGTGCAGGCTATATCTGTCGAGAAAGGGACTTGATGAAACTGTCGGCAGTAACGAATATTTTCTGAAACGAAGAAATCGAAATTGATTATTTTTAAGAAAGAAAGAAAGAAAAGGAAAAAAGAAAAACGACAATGCATACAGTATGGTCAATTTGAAGAAGAGCTTGCAAGATGTATTCGTTTTGACCTGAAAAGGGTCGAAAAAGCAAAACAAACAAAAACAACAGGTTATGGTGTCGAATTGTTATAGTGAGAAACAATGAATTTTATGTACATAGGCTTTCATTCAACTAGCATAATGTAAACGAACTAACAAAAGTCGATACAACATAAATGTGCGCGCGCGAAGAAAATACTTCAAAATTCATAAATGACAATGCATTAGGCTATACAATTATGCATATTTTATGGACACTTCATGAATAATTCAAACGTATGCTAATTTCCTATAGGAGCTATATGTGTGATAAAACCATGAAAGCTAAGCAATTCATGTGCTAAAAAGCATTATATGTGTGTGTGTAGGTGATGGCTACTGAAAGTATATAGCTTGACTTCTGGTGAGTGATACACTGTTTAAATGAACAAAAATATGAAATAGACCTTGAATACTATACTGTACACCGCCATAAAGAATGATAAAACATAAAGATACATGACAACTCGTTTGTATTTCAAACTTTGTTCGTAATTATTAAAGGGATTATATACTTCACCTTCAAAAGCGTACGATTAAAATTAATTTACATAATGCTTTGTAGTACGGTAATTCTTTGTCAATAGGACTAGATAAGAGATCAAAACGTGTGTTTTTAAATTAATAGATGTGATAAGCAACGTAGTCCAAAATTTTAATATAAAGGAGAAGTAATTCGACCGTTTTTTTTTAATTGTATGAATAATTGCATCTATGTATAGTTGTGTTGATGTATTCCACATATATGTGCACTGTATATGAAATTACTATATGAAATTCCTCACCGTAGTCTGAACTTTTATGTACTTTTGCATGACCTTGTCTTATCTTTATTTTTCCTTGAAAAATTTCCTTGTATTTTTTTTTTCGCAAATTTTTTTAATGACTGTATTTGATGTATTTGAATGACCCTTGCATTAAAGGATTACCTCGAATTAGAGAATTTTAAGACAAAATGATATCACATTGATTGGGCTGGGGGATTAATTTGAAAACAAAAATCAGAATAGTTGATCGCGCTATACATGGAATTAATATGGGTCACTTGGAATATTTTGTCTGGTGGGATTTTCGAATATACAATCATAGTATAAATTTAGGACGGTACCTTTAAGTTGGGGACTTTATGATTTATATTACGAAGTCTTGTTACTCGAAAATGTGATATCGTTTCATATATGCAATGAATGAACAGTTTAATAGTGAAACTTGCCAGAGACTCCCAAAGAAATGGGTTAAGTTGATCAAACTCATCTTTGTAGAAGTAGTAGTCATGGGAACAATACCGGTCTGTGATTGGCTGTCTCCCCGTCTTTCACTTTAAGAAATTCATTTCAGCAAATCGTTGTAAGGATGAGTTCGTATATAGGTTGACTTGAGTTCGTATGCGGGCTGACATGCCTAAGGGTAATGGATAACTACATGCTTTCAACAGAAGATTAATTGGAAAGTTATACATGCATATTCATATTTTCGATGATGTTGAATATTCATAAGCTGTTTGTTGAATGTTACGTAACATGTGTCATGCACAAAGTGTGTTGATCTCGTATTTTCTCTCTCTTCGGTTAACGTAACACTCATTTCATTACCTACATCCGTAAGAACAATTATACCATTGCGTCATCGTAAATGATTATATTTGAGACAATTAATGACTTCTGTCTGATTCTTTTCTGTCATTGCAATTTTGAACAAGTTTGAAGTTAAATGAAAAAATATGTTTGAGTCTTGTTTTGCTTCCTGACCTGCATTTATATTAATGAGAGACATGGCATTTTATTCATGATTGTTTCCCCGACATATTATAGTTACGATCATGTGCAACATATTCTCATGTACGTATAGGAGACACACAAACGAAATTTCGGATAAAATCCACCTTCTCCTATGTCCAGCTTTTGTGCGTGAAAATCGCGTTCACATCTCAGTTTCTGGTTTTAACGAATGCTCAAAGGGGAAATATGTTTGCCGTTATCTATAATAGGAGGAGTTTGTAGGATCGGGATATGCCTATGATGGGTGGGTTTAACAACGAAAATTATACAGTCAAATAAATTATAACCCACCGTAACCAACGTCACCGTGGTTACATATGTCTCCCAATGGCAATGGTGAGACGGGATGCCCTGATGCCATGATCACTGGCGATTGTTCTAGGAAATATAAGCAATATTGCCAGCAGTGAAGCTCCTTTTTTTTTAAACAGATTTTCATCATACTAAGTAGACCAGCTAACTATTAACGTCGGTAGGTGCCCATAATGTCACGTAGAACTTTCAATGTCGTGTGAGGAAGGATACAAGTGTACAAGTGTTCTGTGCGGTAGGTATTCCGTTTATTACTGATTAAGTTCCTTAATTGAAAAAAAAAAAAACGTTTTACAGTTTCCATGAGAGAGGTGAAGGTGGGTTATTTCTGTGGAGAAGCTGCCAGGTATGGGTAGGGGTGGGTAATATCTGTGGAGAAGCTGGGATAGGGCCGGTACTCTGAGGTAGGTTATTTCTGTGAAGAGTCTAGAAGAGGTTGGAGCCTGTTCCAGCCGTGGAGCCTGATATGTGTGTCTTGCTGACATTCCGTTAGGCCTACGTCTACGGGAGATGTCTGTGGTCTCAAATGCTTAGGGCAAATACAGGCGGCACTTGAGTTTCTGTGTCAGTGGCGTAACTAGGCAGGTGCGAACTCCAGGGCCAGTCCGGCCCCAAGGGGTGGGTGTCCCGAATGTCAAGGACCGATAAAATATGATCGCCAATCGACTGTAGACAAGTTTTACAATTAGAAGATTTTATTCATTTTCTTGGGTCTTAAATACTGTTCATTACAGTTCTTAAAGTTCTCTCCCGATGCTCAAAGTAATGGGGGTTAAAAGGAATTCGTGTCCTCATTTTGTGCAGAAAGTCTGAGCCTTGACATACTTCAGGGGAATCTAGAGGTGCCAAATAAAAAAATCTCATCCAAACCCATGTTGGTCTTAGGTGAACTCTCCTTTGGAGGCATTTCTATTGCTGTACCGGGGTCAGGTTTTCCTTGTAATGCCCACTGGCATAGTACTGTAATAATGTCCTACTGGGCCCCAAGTTTTGAGTGAGACTCAGTTTGACCCTCCATACTGATCGTATTACTTCTATTAAATTAAACTAAAATTAAATTGGACTGAATCCTACAGGTAGCATGTAGCTGAACTGAACTCAACCAAACTAAACTTTCATAAATTTAATTGTCGGCAATTAAGTTACAGGAAATGTCGGCGAAAAATGCATTACTGTTCTAATTATACAGTTCAGGACTGTGAATTCTCCTGAACTTTGCACCTCTTCCACGGTTCCGCCCCTTGATGATCGATGGTCTCCTTCGAAGCCCTTATCCGTGATACTGTCTTTATCGTACATGCCTAAACTATACTTATCCCAGTTACCCCCCCCCCCCCCCAAGTCCCCCCAAGCCCCCCCCCCCACCACTTTACTCACCTCACCACATCCATGTAGTGCTATTTCAGACCCAGTGTCTATACTTAGTAAGAGTAATTCCTGGTAATTGTGTGATAACCATGCACTGGCCAGGAGCTGCTACTTGGACACATGATGGGACCATAGAAATTGATAAGGAACTAACTCCGAAACGGGTCCGAAACAGCATGTTACGGATCCAACTTCTGATTCCGGCCACTTCATTGGGCAACGGAGTCGTGCATATCAATCAGTTCTCGAGACTTACATTGTGAATGCCTGCTGCGCTGGTAAACTAACAACAGAACTACAGTATATATTTCTGTGCCTGAAACTCGATTTTCAAAGTAGAGACGCTTACAAAGCACAGAACTTTCTGTGGCTACGAACAACAACTCAGCACCAACTTCATGCATTGAAAAACTGCACAAGAACTTCGAGTGTCTCCAACTGAGAGTGGGTAAAGTCATTACTCTTGATTTAATTCCTACCAGTGTTAATATTTTTAAGTTGATAATATGTACCTCGTAATGTTGTCCCAATTCTAAGCATTTGACTAACAATTTAGTCGTTATAGAGTTATCACCCGAACCAGTTTCGCGAAAAGGTAAAGTTATTTGACTCGATAATCAAGGTACAGTAGTGTGCGTATGCCAGGGAGTTCACAAGGGTCAGAAGGCATAAAGTATGAAATCTGTCGTAGAATTAGTTTGGCAATTTGTGGTCTAAATATGTTTATTTGGTTTGCATAACGTTTCTGGACTTCATACACATTAGTTAACTTGTAGTTCATTGAACATAGACACGTAATTTGCTAAGTAATATGCTTAGGCTATAATTTGTGTTGTGCTCACTTAGTAGATTATTTTTTTAAACAGGAAAGTATATTTAGGATATCAAAATGGAAGGCAGTTCCTTTGTGTTGCTAAGTAGCCACTTTGGCATGTGGGAGACAAAGTAGCTCTGTAAAGTTTGTCCACAAATACAATTCTACTTTATATCATGCTTTTCATGAAGTAGACCTGTACTAACCAGTCAATATCTTAATCAGACATTTCAGTTTCATTCTCCCCTGTTCTTTCTTCTTGCAGCCTCTTTGAAGTCAGTTGGTTTCCATACTGTCTAATACCTGCAGAAAATACACTTCTTGAGTGAATCCTGCCCACATAGCCTAAATAGAAGAGAAGACTATCTTAAAGACAAGCCTACTCCAGAGTAAGTGGTATCGTGTACATGTGAAATTCTCTAGGCAGTTGTTTTATCCCAAAGTTCTTTCACTTTGCCGGTAGCCCTTTTCCGTACTTGATTGGGTGAACCTTCATTTCTTGGGTCAGGATGTTAAGGTTTGGTTCCTGGACTAGGAAATATTATAAAAAATATAGAAAAAGAGCAAAAATTCTTGGTAATTTTCCCTGTACATGATGTAAGCAGATCAGCCTTGACACTGACTCATGTTCATGCAGAATCATTAAAAGTGGAAATTAAATTATGATGAATCAATGAGGGGCCTACTTAATCATGCATTCTCTGGATGATCAAAAAATTTCAAGCTAATTGCCATTTTAATTTCTATATTTATTACTGATAAATCCAGTTACAGATATTTCCCTTTCAACTTTTTGAATGCAATATATATAGCACAGGTTAGTTAATTTTGATTTGTCTCCTTTGTGTGAAAGGTTTTCAAAAGATAGGCTTTTTTAGAAATCTTTCTTGTCTGTTCTTAGGGTTCCTCATGGCAAGCTCAAAGAGGGCTAGCTTATCAAGTATTGGGAGCATAGATGAGAAAAAACGAAGAACTCGTCGGCGAAAATTACAGGCTAGCCTTTGCAGTCAAGTCGAGTTTTATTTCAGCGATGCAAATTTGAGGAAGGACAGGTTCATCAATCAAGAAATTAAAAAGTCTGCAGATAGATGTAAGTATCAGTACCCTCCCCCCAACCTCTGGCTGCATTCCCCTACCCCTCCCCCTCCCATGTTGTCTGTCATTTTCTTTGTATAGTGTTTCAATGTAGCCTACTGTACATAGAAAACTGGATGTTGTAATTCCCTTTTTATAGGTCATGTTGCATTTCAAAGGCAGTTTGCAATCTAACTAATCTTTGTTTTGTCTACAATGGACACATCTTTCTCGAGTGATAATCATTTGGTACATTGAAAAAGAAAACAGCTAAGCAGTATTTTGCCCCCCCAACCCCCCTCCCACCCCAGAGACTAAAAATGGTCACCTAGCATTAAAAGTTTATTACCGTTAATACGGTACTGTTCTTCTTGTACAGCTCTCATCATCGTCACCATTATTAATTTCAGTCTAAATATTTCTGTAAATTGAGCTATATATGAACAAGTCTTCTTTCAGCCTTACCCTACAGGAATTTAATCAACATCACAGGTTGTTCTATTTGAGACTTCAAGATACAGATGAGAACATCCTCCTCCCCAACCTACCTTCCTCACCCCAAACCCCCTCTCTCCCTCACACACACAAATACAAAAACATCATACTGCATAATGTGAGCAGGAAAGAAGTTGTCTCAATTTTTTGTTTTACCCTATTTCAGATGTTCCTCTGGACTTGGTCGCATCTTTCAATAAAATCAGAGAGCTGACAGAGGATGTTGGTGTTATTGGAAAAGCGTTACAAAAGTCAAAGTTGGTGGAGGTCAGCCCAGATGGAACACAGATCAGAAGAAGAAAACCTCTGGAGGAACCCAAGTATAACCCTGATGATTGCACAGTATATGTGGTAATTATCACCAACCAGGCCTGATAAGCGGTGGGATGGGGGGGGAGGGGGGTGTCAGGGAACGCAACTCTGGGGTTAGGGAGTGTCCAATCAGGGAAAATCTAATAGTGTGTGATTGTCAAAATCAAACATCCGAACAATGCAATGCAACGTTACCAAAATACCCTCTCAGTTGAAGGTATGTGTTAATTGCTGAAATGCGTATCATAAAGCAGCTTGAGTCAGTGGCTTGTCTAAGGTATGGCAGGTATGGCACGTGCCATGGGTGCCACTTGAAGGTGGACGCCACTGAAAAGTTCCTACTACAGTCAGACAAGCCATCCTAGGATAGTGAACAGGTCTCGACAAATTCTTGACTTGTATTTTTGAGCTGATATCATGGTAAACTTATCTAAAAGATGGGTGTCAGATGAACAGGGATGCAGGGATTTCAGTGGTTGCTATAGGCGTTGTTTTCCATAGATACGCCACTGGCTTGAGTTGATTTTGACAATTGCCTGGAAAGTATTCAGTGTTAAAGCCCCATACCATGGCAATGTACAGTAGTTCATTTAGCCTGTTTTATGCCACTGTTTGGCCGATATCTTCAATTTACATCTGTGATGTCATAACTTTCTCTTTGTCCTTCTGTTCTTATTTGCAAGGTAGCATGTTAACAACTTAATGACATTGAAACCAATGCCATCATGTACTGTAGGCCATGTGAGGAGCTGTAATATTTTAGATTCAGCATTTGCAAAACCAATCTCCATTACAGAACACAAACATCGTAAACGAGAACGTAAAAAGCTGAAGCACATGTGTGTGGTTTAATTATGTCATATTTAGACTTGCCCAAGTCTTCAACCTATTGTTTTAAGAACATTAAACCCATGAAAACTCACAAGTGGAATAAGATTTTCTTCAGCCAGTTTGGGAAAAGTTTTCAAAATTGATTTATATCATATGATGGTGGTTAGGTTTGTAGCTCCTTTAAGCATCATCTCAAGTTAAATGAAAAGTTTACAAGTATACCTTGCATCACTTAATAGTGATATGAAAATGAGGGTCTGGTGATGACAATGTGAACAACGAAATCAAGTTCATTTTAATCATTTACCAGTCAACTTTAACTTGCTGGAAATATCTATGAGGGTGTCTTAGTTCAATCAATTGTGATCGTATATTAGAACAATACTTCATAAGATTAATAGACATCAAATGCACCCCCCCCCCCCCAAAAAAAAATAAAAGAAGCTGATGTAAATGTTGAGCAGGTCATTCTCACTGGCAAGAATACCTAACATCTCTGACCTGTGTTCTTCAATCTAGCATAGTCTCCGTGGAAATTGACTAGATTTACCAGTTGTAATTTCACCTTACTTTCATAGTCTATTTCTGGAGAAAAAAAAGAGTATTTTGCTATTCAAGTTTGTATGTTTTTATTTTGTCTCTCTCTTTCTTTTCTTTTCAATCCAGGAATGCTTGCCAAAACCAACTGACATAGCCTGGATCCAGCAAACCTTCAAGTATTGTGGAAATGTAACCTATGTAAGCCTACCCAGATACAAGTCGACAGGTGACATCAAAGGATTTGCTTTTGTGGAATACGAAACACCAGAGGAGGCCCAGAGAGCTTGTCAGGTACATATTGCATGAGTAATTGGTATCTGATAACAAGGACTTGGAACTTTAAAGTACTAACACTGGAAAGCTTACTTGTAAATTCAAAACTTACTGTTTAAAGTTTCTGTCTGTTTTGAAAAGAAAGTACATGGATTGATGCTGATAAAGGAACTCCTGTTGTTACTCAACACTCGCAAAGCCATTGTAAATTTGATGGTGTCTGGTCTTGGGCAGGGAGAGAGGGTGATGAGAGATAGAAAGGAAGGCATCTTCCAGAATGTATAGTAGTACTAAAGGAAGAAATAAAGTGAATCAACCTTTGCATTTTGTTTATAGGTTCTGGAAGCTTCATGTGCATAAGAGCGAAGCATAATGGCTTATTACTTACACTTTAAAGTTGGGAGGGTATCCAATTTACAGTTTTGGGTTCTTATTGGATTTTTTCTTCTTCATGTAATCAGACTTTTGCTCTTTGTTTACTCAAGAGGACTTGCGTAATATTTTACTATTTGCAACTTCTCTTGCCATATATTCCAACTCGCACACTTCGTTCCTCCAACAAACTGTATTTAACTGTTCCTAAACCACGCTTGAAGACCTATGGTTACAGAAGCTTCGAATACTCTGGCTCTTATCTCTGGAACAAGTTACCAGAACACATTCAAACATCCTATAAACTTTCTACATTCAAAAGTCTACTTAAGACCCATCTTTTCACATGTTCTTTTGTAAATTGATTTGCTTTCTTTGTAAAGCGCCTTGAGCAGTGACATTTGTCTACTGATTTGGCGCTATATAAGTCTCATTTATTATGATTATTTTACTATTTGACATTCGCAGCTTCTCAACAATCCATTGGACGACTACGGACCTCCCGGAATGTTCCCAAAGACGAGAAAAGGAAAATTTGTCAGCGTAGATTTAGCACAGATATCCTTGGATCAGACAGATGAACCCGAAGAGCATAGACATCACAGACATGGCAACAAGAGAGGCAGCACAAACAGAGACTCAAAAGAAGAAGAGGCAGATGAGCATTCCAGGAAACATCTCAAGAGAAGACACAACGACAAAACGGAAGATAGCCATAAACTTAAAGAGCTTCAAGAGTCCAATCTTAAAGATAAAGTTCACGGGGAGAGGATAGTCACAGAATCAAAACAAGAAACAGGAACGGCAGAAAATGAGGAGAATACGAAAAGAAGGAAGAGAAAAAGTGAAACTGTAGATCATGAGGGAAAGGTTAGCAAGAAGAGGAAAGGTCATGAAGAGGAGGACAACCACGTCCAAGTGGGAGGAGGAGGAGGGAAAGAGAGGCGGGAAGACGGACAGGGAGAGGGCGACCGACACATCGGGGAGGACGGTAAGAAGACAAGGAAGAGAAAAGCAGAAGAGGATGACGTTAAGGATGAAAGTCAAAAGAAGAGGAAACCCAAAGAGGAGAAGGATGCTGTGGTGTTTGAGACAGTGAGAGAGAAGGATGAAAGCGCCAGCGTCGTCCAGAAGGATGTCCGAGCAGCTCTGAAGATTATGCGAAACAAAGAGAAGGGGGTCACGAGGGTAGATGGAAACAGAAAGAAGAAACGGTTTAGACAGAAGAAGGAGAAGGAAGAACAACAGTTGTTTTTGAGAGTGTTATCAAAGTGAGGAAAACATATTTCAGTTCATTTATAATACAAAAAATAAAATAAAAAGGGAGTACAGGTTGGTTTGCCACTTTGGCTATCAAAACTGGAACTGAGACACAAATATTTGTATATTGGTTACTATCTTTTTATCTTAGGAGTAGAGCACAATATAAGAACAAAGATAGATATAATTTTGATCAGAATGCCTCTCCTCCTCTCCCACCCTTCCCCTCTTGATGTTCGTCTATTTTGAAAGTCAAATTCTCCTGACTTAAAATACAGATTTGTTTTCTTTTTGCCAGAGCTGAATGGTTGAAGCTGAAGGATCAGTACCTCCACCTTCAAAAGTTGGGGCTCCAGGAGATGAAGAATGCAATGAGAGCTCAGTGGAGGGCCCAGGTAAGTGACCCAAATAAACATGAAAAATGTAAACAGGTTTTTTTTATTCCTTATGTAAAAAGTGAAAAAAAAGTCATGCTTATAAATAGGATCTAGTTTTTTCAACAATGTAATAACAGGTTTTTATTAGTCCATTGCTTTTAATACTAGACATCAACTCTTGGCCAAGACCTGCAAAACATCTTTAGCAGACTTTAGCCTGGACAATGCATAGACACCGGGGGATGCAATCATAGGCGTAGGAGCCTAATTTGATTTTAGGGGGCTGTAACGACTTGCCCGAAAAATGTAACCAAAATTTTATTATATAGACAATCACCGGTTACTACATCACATGCCAATAACATACAACCATTTTCTGTGTAATTACCCTTCCATATTGGTTATAATTATTGGGGAAGTTGTAGCAATAATAATGATAATAATAATATAAGTTTAACCATTGCAAAACACATTGGAAATTATTTTTCTTTCAGTAGGTGCCCGAAAAATTCTCAGCATATCGCCCAAATTTTCACAAAAAAATGTTGGTTAGGGGCTGCAGCCCCCCGCCTCCTACACCTATGGATGCAATTTCCATAGCAATGATGCTCATGTGGGCAAATCTGTGTATCTGTGTCATGGTTCCAGCTGTATGAATATACAAGTTTGAATATCAGTGGGCAGATAGTATGCTAATTTATATCGGATGTCATGCAAGCTAAAGATAACGTTTGGGTTGACATTTGTGGTTGTTTGTTTAGAAAATCCTTTTACTTTTAAAATTAACCATTGTGATTTTTCTTTTCTCTACATCAATTACCCTATTTCTTTCTGTTCTTTCCTTATAGTCACATTCTAAGCCTGCCGTAACTCAAGAGCCTCAAAAAGGGTCAACCGCACCAGAATTTGTCGAAGGAGTCGTACTCAGAATCCAGTCAACAGAGCCGATTGAATCAAGAAAAGAATTAAGGGTGAGCATCACAAAATTTAGTCACGTTTATCACATTTGACTCTTTCAGGTTCAGTTAATATATTTCCAGGATATCAATCATTTCACAAATTAATATACAGCATGTAAGAATTGAAATTTACAGATGGAATTGAGCAAGAAAATTAAATACATATATTTTAAAAAATATATATGAAAAGCCTCATATTTATTATTAAAGCAACAGAGATACAAACGATATGCGAAAACCAAGCTCAAATGTAAGTGTAAATCTCGTGGATTTGATGTCTCTTGGAGAACTTACCATGTGGGATGAAGGATCAACAAGCAGAAGGACTGTGATCTCATATCACTGACAGTTTTAACACCGAATCCTAATTTCAAATGATATCCTCCCCTCCTCCCAATCTCACTTTTTCCCTCGTCCAACCTACCCTGCAGTGTAACAGACTTGTGAACAGGGGTGTGGGTGTCTTTTGGGACCAATGCCATTTTTCTTTTCAATTTTCATTTTTGATTCCTTGCTCGAAGGCTCAAGGAATCTATGCGATGGTGATCGCGTGTGTGTGTGTGTATGTGACGCCCTAGGCTCTTAAACATGATAACTCAACAATGGCAAGTTGGATTGAAGTCATACTTGGTACATAGATGCGCAATAATGAGTAGAAGAACCGTATTGATTTTGTTGCTCATCTCATGAATAATAATGAGGTCACAGGGTAAAACGTGAAAATCTCCAAATGCTAATAACTCCGCAACCAAAAGTCAGAATTTATTCATACTTGGTATTAATGTGTTGGTAGATAGTGGGTACATGGTAATATATGTTCAAGTTGATATTATGCATATTTTTTAGGGGGCTGGCTTAGGTTTATTTTCACTAAAGTACCTGATATTAGCATGCTAAAATTTGTTCAAGGAGATTCTGACCATCTGAGTTATCCCCAGACATTGTGAGGTATCTACTTTATGTAGCAGTCTGGGTAAACCAACACAAATTTGCAATTGGTGGGAGGGGCCCTGATACAGACTGCAATACCTATGACACCACGTCGCCTCTGTAATGTGCATCCTTCTGACATGGGGGATGGGGGGTGGGGCATGTCTCCCCCTGGTGTGAGGGACCCTGGTAAATACTTTAGAGGTGGGAGTAAAGCACCTTCTGAAAATGACTGAGTGACCATTACTCTGTTTCGATTTGAATGGCCTTTCAGGCTTTTCATCATCATCCAAATTACTTCTCAATCCTTGCAGGAAAAGCTGGACTCAGTAGCGCCGGTAGCATACGTCGACCTGGAAGATGGCGAAGCCGGGGGGTTTGTGAGGTTTAAGTTTCAACAAGCAGCAGAGAAAGTTCTAAGTCAAGATATAGCTGGGCTTGATACCATCTCATTTACCTTATTGACAGGTAAGAATGTTGACGAAAGGCACAATAATGTTTCTCAAAGAAAGTTGGTTAAAAACCTAAGGAAACGTTATTTTACTGTTTCGGTTGTGTGCTTTTTTACCATAAAATAGAAAAGAAAAACCTGTTGCAACAAGTAAAGAAAAATCATTTAAAAATTTCAAGCCTATGTGTCTTGAAGATGCTGTATTAGGCTTGTTCAAGTCTTCTTTCCTGTGTGTGAAAATAACATTCGAATTGTGACATCTCCCAAAGGGAATAAGATGTTTTGTTAACTGGTTCGGAAAACTATTCATCCCCAGTAGCTGTATGAAACACACCAATGATGATGGTTGGAGTTTAATTCTCCTATCAGTTAATGGTTTTTAGTTTCGAGGATAATCGTAATCTATGCATTCATGATGGCGTGTGTGTGAGTGCGTTTGTGAAGCCCAGCTTGTAAACACGATCTCAAGAAGGGAAGGTCAGACCAATTTCATATTTGATGTATAAAAGAACAACATTAAGTACAAGAAGCCTAGTGTTTTTGGTGGAGCTCAAAGGTCATTTGGGGTCACCAGAGGTCAAATTGTGAAAACCTTGAAAACACGATATCTCAAGAAGAGAAAGTCAGACCAATTTCATAGTTACTCTATAGAAGTACCGCATTGAGTGCAAGAAGCCTATTGTTTATGGTGGAGGTCAAAGGTCATTTGGGTCAAATTGTGAAATCCTTTTAAACACAATATCTCAAGAAGGGAATCATGGGCAGACCTCATATTTGGTGTGTAGAAGTACCACATTGTGTAAAAGAAGCCTACAGCTTTTGTTGGAGGGCAAAGGACATTTGGGGTCAGGGGGGTCAAATGAAGTACCACATTGAGTTAAAGAAGCATATTGTGTTTGGTGGAGGTCATTTGTGGTCATCAGAGGTCAAATCGTGAAACCCTTGTAAACATGTACACCCTCATTATACATTCGTCAGATTCATGAAGAAAACTACTCATGTTACATCATCGAAACCACAATGCATTTTTGCATTCTTGTTGAAATTATAATTTTTTAGTTGATTAAACAGAGAGTAACAGAGCTATGACAAGTACAACTTTGCAGAGGTATAAGGTTATCAAGTTTGTCCAAAATTTAAATAGTAGTAGAAGAGAGCTCATAATCTTGATACTTGACAGTCAGCTAAGAATGGACAAAATGGGTTACAGAGCTTTGTTTAATCAGTTCGATAAAGGCTAAAGTAATATGAACGTTCTTCTCAATGGTTGATTAACAACAGGTGACGAAGAAGAAAAATACTGGCAGAAATTAAATGCTGACAGGGTGAGCAAGCTAACTTCAACCAGCAAGAGAAAGAAGCAACGTGGCAAAATACGAGTGAGTGAAGTCTTTGAAATTTAGTACATTTCAGTGATGTTTGACGCTATTTGATGTTATATACTAATATCAATGTTATTTGTGAGGAAAAGGTCAACTTTCATTTCACAAAAATGCAGAAAAATTTGGAAAGTCTCCAATTAACAACATTTTTTATGAAGTACCCGCTACTGACAATTTGTTTAGCGTGAAATCCTCAGAGGGCATTTTTCGTGGATCAAGTTGGGATCTTTAGTTTTAGTGACTGACCGGAACGATTTGGTAAAATTGCTGACAATTGGTGAAGAATCTAAAAGAGATGTTTGAATTCTTCAGCCCTTTATGGTACATAATGGGGAAGAGGGTGGGTGGATAGGATTGAGAGAGGGAAAGGAGCAGGTATTGTTGATTATTTGTTTCCTGTTAGTTGATATCGAGTCAGCAGTCACGTTTATATATAGTTTATATCTGAAACTCAGAGTTTCCGTTCAATGGATGTTTCTAAGTAGCAGAGCCAAACTGACAATATATATGGTCTGGTTCAAACAGTGATTGGTGTTGCTGTAGTTTTGAGCTGTTCAACCAGGGAGCAGTAGCAGCTTCCTGGTTTAGCTGGCACAACTTTCATCTTTCACACATACAGTAGCCGCCACAATGCATCCCATGATCAATAGTATCACGGCTGATAAAAGGACCATAAGAGGCATACCATGGTTCACCGTAATGCCACGGCTAGCCGCATTTACAATGCCATTAGCATACTTTTTGGTTGGGACTCTTTTCATATGAGAAGATATCTATCAAAAGTGAAGTAGCTGCTGTTAAAAAATGTAAAGCAATGAATGTATGAAATGCAGGCAGGCCGAAGAAGGGTTGAAAGCCGGGGGATGGGGCTGGTGAGGGGCCGTATGGGAAGAAAAGAATATTTATCAGATACCTACTTTTTTCTTATCAATAGGTAATGAAGAGAGCTGAGAAGGCATTAACTGCTAAGATGTCATCTCACATCACGTTCAACGACTAAGATGAATGACCGCATGTCAACGAAGAAGCTGGAACAAGCGTTCATAAAATAAACATTTGTAAAACAAACCAAGCCTCCCGCGTCTTTAGGTTGAGACCTTTTACAAGGTCAAAGGGATCGCCTCCAAGAGTTTTCAAAGCTGTTTTCCTGAAGGTGTTACCCCTTTCCGATTATCGGGTTATCAGTGATTTGTAGCATATTTTGCCATTTGAGTGTAATAACTTTGGTTGCCACTGAGAATTTTTCAAACACATAACTTGCGGAAGAATCAAGTTGTTTTTCTGTTTAACATTGGACAGTTGACTGGCAGGACAGTGAAGAAATTTACGTTGACTGGATTCTGTTGCAAAGATTTATGTTTATAAATTGGCTTTTTGCACCATTTTTTTTATTATGTTAATTGGCAAAATAAAGCCACAAGATGAGATGATCATGTTCGTCTAGGTGAACCGTGAAGAACTAGGAACTTTGGATCAGTTTCACTTTCTTTGATAAAGATCTCAGCCAAGACTAATGAGAAACAAACTGTGTGAAAGATGATTTAGGAAATATTACTGTGTATGAAAATACTTATTCTCCTCAGTATATGCTTTTGTTTTGAATTGTAAGCCTTGAAAGCTCAAAAGAATTGATTTTCTTATCTCAATCAATAGTATGTCTTTTGTGTTATTCACTGTGTTAAGTCAAGTTTCATTAATAAACATGTATGAAATACTTGGATGAGCCCTTCCAACTTTCAATAGCAGTAAGTTGACTTTTTGAGTATTTCTTTTCCGGCCAGACTAGATCCCTAGACTTATACTGCATCATTGTTTGATTGTTGTGACCAACTCATTATGGTGTATAAACAATAGCCCAAACAAATTATAGAGCCAAAAGAAATTTATGTTTTTTTGCCATGTACACAGTACTTAAAATGTATTGATAAACTTTACATATGTACATTATAAGTGTCCACACATAATCGACTTGATTTGCAGCTGTCCTGTAATACAACTAGCACTGCCAACAGCTATTTACCCCTTTCCCTCCCACCCCCCCCCCCCCAATCCCTGAATTATCAACCAACTACATGGTAATACGTTTCTATGCAAGATAAATATTGAGGTATTTTAATTTTTTTTAGAAAAAAGCAACAAATATTACAAAGGATTAAAGAAATTTTTAGAGCAATTAAATTTCTTCGAGATGAACAGAGAAAATATATATATATAGATATGCCTATGTCTGCATGTTTGGTCTTTGTGGAACTGTTGTAATAACATTGTGAGATTTTAATAGTCACTATAGTGATGTTCATCTGGAAGAAATTTGTATTTGGACATGTGCAAAACTTCTTAACTTCTAGTTTCATTTTTAATCAAAACAATTCTAAATCGAAAGAAACTTCAATCAATGCATTGTCTAATCTGATTTCATATGGTAATTTGACTGATAGCTTAGTACATAGTTTAGTTATACACCGAGTTATGAATACAGGTTTTGTAGTCGGCATCTATTGATAGGAACCTATAATAGTTATGTCAACCTTTCTTCATTAGAAATTCATTATCATGCTGCATTCTATATTTCTCTAGAAATACTCATTAATCCTGCCTTGTGGTATGAATTTCAAAAGCGGTGGTAACAATTTAAAGGCCAATGGAAAGTCGGAAAAGTGAGGATTAATGTTGTTCATGAACCCAACGAGATGTTGCAATTAGTTCATTCATTGTGAATGTTGCATTTGAGAAAGAAAAGGATGCAACATCTTTAAAGGGTTTGAAGACTAGCGTAAAAAGAAATGTCTAATGCCGGTAATCTGACCTAGTTTCGAAAGAGGTGTAACAGAAGTGTTAGACACCACCATCGATCCCAGAAAATACACACACAGCTTGCTACCGCTGGTAATTAGACACTAGTGTACAGTCAGTACATACAGCTGCGGTCAATACCCACAGCACGGTGTTAAAGTGATACAGCGATGGACAACTCAGGTCCAGCTAAAGATAACAAAGTATCACGTTTCATTACTGTCTGCATTTTGTAGCGACAAGAGAAAAACTTCACTAGCAAGCAACGAAATTAACTTTTGCAGAGGGCGGCACACGTTTTGGGGCGAGTCTTCAATGCCTTTATAGCTTAAAGATCTACTGAATACATACAACTTCTGTTGGGTAAACAGACTGGTTGGTGACCCTATGCAAATCTAAGAGTAACATTCTTAGCTCCTGTAGTTTCTTATACTTAAACTAAGCAACACCCAGATGAGGGTACAGTATGAACATTTACCCCTCAGTATTAAGGACATTTATATCAGAAATCTTATATATATTTTCTCTCTGTATGTACGTGAATCAATTTGGAATCCTGATTATCATTCTTGTATAACATCTTCTACGCCATCATTGTTATTTCCCTTTACTAATCTATATCTTCAACTCGTACACGACTCATTCAAAAAACACTTGTTACCTAAACGAAAACACATAGGGAAAGGAAACAAAAATAGCAAATTTAAACATAAACAAAGATTCCTGTAAAGTATAATCAAATAGAAGCAGCATGTTTTTGTAAATATATCATGCTTTGCTTTGGCCATGACATCACTCATCAGCTCGCATAATTAGGCTCAAGAGGCATGCCAACAAATGACCGGACCAGCTGTGCCATTCAATGTTCACATATAAGAAGTGACACAGGAAACATGTTGTCATTCAGAGCCATTTTCCTGCCTCTTCTAGCGATGATGCCTGCGATTCTAATTTCTTTGAGGAGTTCTCCACACTTATGATTTAGTAAACCGAGAATGGTGACTGGAATTGACTGGAGGGCAGTGTGCTCTTGTCAAGATCATCAAAGTATGGGTGCTTTAGGGCCTGTTTGGCAGAAATACGCTTGGCTGGGTTATAGATGAGCATTTCCTGAAAATGACAGAAAAGAAGGCAAAAAAATAACATTTGCCTTTTAGTCTTTTGTTCAGAAGAGGTAATACTTCGAAATGTACCAGTTATTAATTTATTTGATCGACTGATTTTTATTAATATTGCCAAAGAAAAAAAAATAATTACCTCCAGTAAATCTAGTCCTTGGCTGTCAAGAGAGGCCACACTTGTTGCTAACGATTTCTTAGTCCACTTAGGAAATGAAGACTTGTAGTCAGGAAGAGAAGTTACTCCGGGCCAGTTATCTTCAGTAGGAGTGGCCATAGTCCTGTCAAAAGAGGAAAGGAATGGTGATGAAAGGGGGCAGGGAAGGGGGTGGGGGGTTGGCAGTTGGAAACATACCGCTGCCAAATACAATGTGCCGGCAGTTTAATATATACCCCATCTTAACTTGTGTATACAGGTTATTCCCAGCAATTGTCAATTATTAACAACCTCTGTATTGATTACCTGAATATACTAAACAATTGGTCGATTTCAGAATTATGAAAGGGGCAAGGAAGGGGGTAGGACTGGCAGTTTGAAACATACCACTGCCAAATACAATGTGCCAGCAGTTTAATATGTATACCCCAGCTTCACTTGTGTAAACAGTTTATTCCAGCAATTGTCAACTATTAGCAACCTCTGTTATTCTGTATTGATTACCTGAATATTCTAAACAATTGGTCGATTTCAGAGTCGCCATGGAAAAGAGGCTTCTTAGTGACCAGTTCAGCAAATATACATCCGATGCTCCAAACATCAACGGGGCAAGAGTATCGAGGTGATCCCAGAAGAACCTCTGGTGGACGGTACCACAATGTCACAATCTGTTGGATTAATGAAAGAGATTGGTTACCTCCCACTGCTCAGAAAAAAAAAACAATAAATTCAAATAAAATATTCAATAATCGGACTCATACGATTTACATCCTTCAAAGTTTCTTCCACACCAACTCATGAGTTATCAAATGAAGATTAAAACATAAATAAAGTTGGTAAGTGTGACTGTCATTTAGAAACAAAGAAAATTATGATTCAAATAGCTCAGAATTTAGGATCACTGTGTGTTTAATATTAACAAAGTGGCAAGTTTGTCAATGACAAGAGAAATAATGGTTATATTGGGTTTCAAATAGACGTTAAAAGTTGAAGTTTTACATAATTATGGACTTACACAACCGTAAATTTGACACACATTGTGTTTTGCGAATTTAGTTCATTAAGTTATTAATAGGCACAGCATCTATGTAAATATGTTGTAAATGTCAAATAAAGCTAAACAAGCATAAGGTTCCATTCCTTGGAAAACTTTGTACATACTTGTTATTTTTTTCTTAAAAGGTGTCCTATTTGCTAGACATTATTTATGGATACGTTCAGTGTAAACTTTGTCCAGACACTATAGAGTCCATGCTGAGAATGTGTTGCATGTACATCACTATTAAAGAGAGATTCCAGAGAACAGAAGTACAGCTTACTTCATGAGTGTAAACTCTAACAGGTACACCAAATGCCCTTCCAAGTCCAAAGTCGGCAATTTTGATGCATCCGCCTTCATCGATGAGTAAGTTCTGTGGTTTCAAGTCCCTGTGGATAATCCTCCGCTTGTGACAAAATAAAATTCCTTCCGTAATTTGGTACGTGTAACTCTGAAAGAGGAACGAGAAAAGAAAATGAAATCATGACAGTTTAGAAATGTATTAGCACTAGAAAACTGTCCCAAGTGGTTGATTTTCAGGCACATTTCCTGCCAGTAGACATTGAGGATATAAACGCATGGTAAGTCTGTTGAATATGATGGTGCTTCTTCCATAAGCCTGTACAAAGTGTACAGTAACTGCTTGTGAAGTTGTGAGCTGTAGTTTTATTTAAGAAAATACCAGTGGGAATTTGATTTTAGCAGAAGTGGCTACAATTGTAAAATGCTTGGCCTCTTCATCCGAATTAAAACATTGATTACAAATTCTGAGAACTTGAAGCTCTCTTCCATTTAGATGATATTAAATGACTTGATGTTTATTTTCTCTTATCTCTATCCAATAAAATCAAGTTCTCAAGCTTTTGGCTGACATTGTAATACATGACATGTGCATGGAACAGAATTTGGGGGCAAAATGAGCAGTATTTCAAATCTAGAGACCAGAAACATAGCACCACCACTGCAGTGAAAATTTTAAGTGATTTACAAACACTTGTGTCAAGATACACTTTCATGATGATCACAAAACAAAGTTAAGAATAGTTCCAAGGCTTCTTTCAAAAAAAGGAAAGAAAAATGTATCAATTACAAACAGCTTGAGAAATCATTCCACATTTTATCACTTTTGTTATGTTTAATCTTTTCCAGAACATTTTCCAGGCTTTAGAAATTGACTTTCAATTTCAAATTAACTTGATTGTAGATCACTGATACCTTGAAATATTTCTTTAACTCCTGACCTTGGATGAGCTCAAGCTTCAAACATGACTACCTACCTTCACTAATGCTGGTTCCAACATCCTTCCCTTCAGGGACTCCATGTAGTGCTTCAGATCCATTTTTAAGAATTCAAATACCAGAAACAGTTTGTTTTCATCAGATAAGACTTCTATTAATCTAGACAGAACAAGAATACAGGTATGTTTATAAATAAGTTCTGTTAATCTGCTCCAAGTACAGTACAACATAATCTAAACCGTTGAAGAACAAAATGTCTCAAGTTATGTACTGACGTCTAAGGGCAAAGGGGTGACGGAGATGTGGTCAAAGGTTTGGAAGTTAGTAAAAAGTGAGGCCAAATTTTATTGCACTTTGACATAAAAAGTGTAACCCAAATTGTGAAAACTGGTAAATTTTAATGTTGCCTCTTGCAAAAATTCATACTTTGGAAAAGTGATGCAATTGAAAAAGTTCTGTGTGTACAGTAACAGTGTATGCATTTAGCCTTCTGAATTCATCGAATGACCTAACTGTAAATTCTTGAAAACCTTTAAGACAATTGACTTACTTGACTATGTTTGGATGTTCACTGAGTTCCTTTAGGATTGATATTTCTCTAATCGCGGTACTTGGTACGCCTTCTTCTTCATTTTCCAATCGGATTTTCTTCAGAGCTACTATCTTTCCGGTCTTCTTGTTCTTCCCCTTGTAGACGACTCCATAAGTACCTGAAACGATCAAAAGCAGAAAGTTCAGTAAGTTGAGCTATGAATGTATTTGTTCACAAAATTCAGATGAAATATGCATTTCTGTGTGAATTAAGAGTGAGGTTTAATCATGAAAATTCTAACTCTAATCATCCAGCATATTCACAAGAAGTTAGAACGATATCTGTTCCGACCCTAACTTCCTTATTTCTTTTATTCTCCATACAGTACTGTACTAAGCAAGACATGACTACAAGTTTCTACATTCCATCATTCAGATTGGAGTCTTCTTTTGCTTTTGTGGGAAATGTTGTCAGTGTGTAATTTTAAATACAGAATGCAACAAATTGTTCCCATCATGTTCCCCTCCTCTCATTCAAGCAAGGAGATTTAGATCAGTATGCACAGGTCTGCAGTTTAGTCAGAGCCAAGTCTTATTGGGGAAGACATTGTCAGCCTATTCAAATGATCATGTATGTTACTGATATGTATACATGTTGCTCAATGCCAGTGTTAATTGATCATGGGTGCACAAATTAACAGACTAGAGGCTGAAAAGTAACATCTACCAAAGAGCTGGTATATCCCTGATAAAATGAGCATGATCAGTTATAAAGCTTAGTCAAATCTTGTCAACCGACCACACTTGGACAGTTATGGCTTGTTTCCAGGTCAGTGAGGCCACCAGGGGATACTTTCGAGGAAAGCAGCTCCTGGTCCCGGAAACCTTTTGCACTACACTAAAGTTAGTAAGTATCAAGTTGTTAACGTAAAGAATAATGTAGCCCCCTGGTCCTCATAACTGTATAAGGGGGCAGTGCTGACTGACAGTAGACTGCAAGAAAACACGTAGCCTAGGCTAGATGTTTAGATCTGATATTTGTATTAGAGGCTAAGGCTTGAGTTGATCTTGTAGAATTTCTTTAATAATGATGGTACACACCTTCACCGATCTTCTCGATCTTCATATAATCTTCCATGACTCCAGTAGGCATCTTGATTCTTGGTGTCTCTTCCTCCCTGTGCTAAATTATTTGTTGAGATAATGAAATATCAGATAAGTCTTTGTTCTGGTAAACCATATACCTAACTATTTCTTAGATAGACTTGAGTGATCTTTCCAGTACAGTACTCTGCAAATGCAGATAGAAAATGGCTACAACAATTCAAGCACTTATAGGCTAGTTCTAGTTCTTTTAATCCATTGGAAATATCACTAATACTCGATAAGGTCTTCAGGGAAAATTTCATATCATTACAACAAGAAGGAAACTCCTACTTGTCCAAGCCTAGGTTGCACTTAAAGCTAAGCATTCAAATTGAATTTTCTTTCCCAAAGAATAGCTTACAAAATTCTACAATCAGCAGTTATAACCATCCACACCATAGCTATAAGTATAAGTAGGCACCAGGCCTAAGTATAACTAAAAGTTTTTCAATATCACTGAGTGGAACAGTGAAGAGTTGTTTATTTGATGTCTTATTTTCACATCATTAAGTCTTATTAAAAGCATTTAAACATAAAATGGCAGTTGGTAGGTTTAACGGTAACAAGTAAAGTAGCAAGTTACTTGGTTTAACTCAGGCCTAACGTTTATCTTAATTGAAGCATCCATTGTCTCAAAATAATGCTAGCCCAGGCCTAACGTAAGGCCTAGCCTAAAAATTCATTCCCACCTACTGAAACTGACATCTGTAAATGCAGAAATTGGCACCCTTATTATGAAATACATGTCCATCTTTTTGCAGACTAAAATGCGATAATATATTTTAATGCCAAAGCATTAAATAGAGAAAAAGGTAAAATTTAGTCTGCCTTACCGATAAACAATGTCGTTGCTCCTGTATGTCTTTGCTGTACTGTTACCCACGATCTATTTAAATGTACACAGCGGTATGTGACAGCGGTGTATTACACACGTTCAATACAGTCAAATCCACATTCGTACACCGCTCATTTCACTGGCCAATCACAGTGCAGCTACCTGGCCAATAAGAAAGAGCCCAAAAAATACGTCATCGAATTATACGGAACTGTATACTTGACATGATCAATATGATTGTAAACATAAAGTAACGTTTTGATTTTCTCCTTTCTTACTCAAATAGTTGTAAACTCTCTTTGAAAGCCGTAAGCAGCATAACGAATTCAATAAATGTTAATAATCCCATATTTCGAGTGAATTTTTGGTAATGTTCTCAGAAGAGTAGCTAAATTTTTTTGTAGAGAGGGAGAAGGGGAAGGTGGATGCTTTTCTACGCAGAAAGTCATGACCCATGAGGATTCTAAAGAAGAAACATTTTCTGACTTTTTTTTTTTCTGGGACGTATCTGTAGTTATGTACCACGGATTAAATGGAATAATATGGCCTTTTTAAGAAATAAGAGTCCCCTTTTGTTGGTAACTAGAAGCAAAAAATCTGGGCAACACATGACGTTATGAAAAAGAACCCTTTTTAATTTTAGTATTCGAATACTAGGTTTTGTTGAACGGAATGCACAACGTATCAATTTGAAAACATTTCAGTTTGACTTGACTTTTTGGCTCAGTCTCCCGGGCTTGTCACATGTATATACTTCACACTTCCCTCGAAGTTGTCCCTCTTCTAGGTTGCACTACCATGGGGCTATATATACTACAGACGCTCCGGTAAGTCCAGCCGCCCTTGTACATATTAGGAAAAGGTTGCGGGACTGAGATGTGGAAGGGGGATATACAGCTACAACTGAGAAAAACATAAACAAAATTGATCTAATAGCAAGGACGTAGGAACCGGGGGGGGGCTGGGGGCGCCAGCCCCCCCCCCCAGTGAAAAATGTGGAGGGGCGGAAGTATCATTCCGCCCCCCCGCTTCGCAAGTCAGAAAACCCCTTTTTCATTTCCAAATGAGAAAAAAAAATCTCATTTGGAGCACCAAATTGCATCTAAGGCCTGGTGAAAATACAAAATTAAGTTTACAAAATGGAGTGGGTGTTGAAGTGTGCTATATTGCACCAAATTGCATCTGAGGCTACCTGGAAATGCAAAAAAATCCAAAGGGGAGGGGGACACCCCCTCCCCTTAGACCCCTCCCCCAGGCCGGCCATTAGTCTTCAGCCCCCCCACTCGAAAGTACCTTCCTACGTCACTGTCTAATAGACTGTCTTTAATAGTCTGGTTGTTGTTTCCAGTTTGGGACTGACTCAACTTTCAAGTTAAAATAGGTTCAAGGTTCAAGTTATAACTTAATTTGTCAGTTGACGTTGGGTATTTCCCTAAATAACAATGACACATTCAAAGAATGCTTCGTACTAATTACCACATTCTTGAAAAGTGCACAGCGTGCAAATGAAAGCACAAAATCTCCAACTGAAAGTCTGTACAGTACTGAATTAAGTACTAACATTGACTTGGGTAAACGTCAGACAAGTTGTACTTAGGGAGCCCCAGTAGTTCCTTAACAACTCCCTGGTAGTACCAACCAGCAATTATATTGTGCCCAGTCTGAATTAATATCGTGGCCCCACCCACGGAAATGCGTTAACGTATCGAACCTTATCTCAAACCGATATATCTGGGAAGCATGGTGTACAGTCTTAAGACAATGGCGTTGTAAGTTATCAGAAAGTGTGGGCCAGAAAAATTGTGGGGTTGGGGTTTGTTGCCAAAAGAATTTGAATTTGTAGATGCTACGGTGGCCCAGATGAGACATTGAAAACTTTTCGCCTGTGTTATGTCCAAATGTCTACTTTTTGTAAACTATATCAGAAATTCATTGTTTCATCGAAATTTTGTATTTTTCACACCACAGTTTCGACTTTTTTTGAAGTCTCGAGGAGTTTTTGAATATCAGACTTATAATAAGGTATAAGAAACAGGATTTGGATTGCCTGTCACTCGCGATCCAGTTGGATGATTTAACACTGGCGTGGATGGCATCCCTATATAGTTGGAATAGTGAGGAGACAGGAAAAAAATACTCCTGCTCCCCTCCCTCTCCCCCACGTCTGTGTTACATCTTGATGGCATTACTTTTTCGGAAGCATGGAAGAAGATAGAAATTCAGAAAAGCAAATCTAAAGATAAACTGGCCAGTGGGAAATTGTCCTCCCAGAGACAAACTTTTTTGAGATCTTGATTCGCTGTTTCCAGTGTTGTTTTTTTTGGGGGGGGGGGGGGGTATTGGGAGGTTGCTGTTTTACGATGGAAAAGGGTGTAGGGGAATGAGGGAGAATTTCCCATCTTAGTGTGGAAGGACCACGACCTCCAAAGTCAAGAATAAAAAAGAAAACATCTCAAAACTTCATTAATATATATGAAACAATAAAAGGATCCTTTGTTTTCTCAGTCTTTTATTCTAGCAACACAGTTCTTGGAGAGTACAATGTTAAGTGCTAAATGTTGAGAAAACAACAGAAAAAGAAATGAATAATAATGCACCTATACCCAAAAAGGATGGGAGGAAAACAAATCTATAATATTGCTTCATGTCAATCTAAACATTCTAGTTGAAGCATTGGCACTGATATGGGCTTTTTCCTTAATTGGACCATAAATCTTGCATAATCCAATAGCCACAATTTAACCCCCCCCCCTCCCCACCCCAAGAAACAGGAAGAGAGAAATAAACTGGAAAATATTGTCAGCTGCAATAATTGAAAAGAATTACAAGATTATGAGATCATAATATATATAATATGCAATGATGACTTGTGATGAAGATAAGAAAACTGTAATTGAGATGGCATCAACAACATAATATGCTGTCACTATTACTCTAAAAATGTGTTACAGTTATATCACAACCAGGCAATGAATGTTGGGGTATAGGCTCCCAGCAGCCATAAGCATGGTCATAGTTTCGTTCTCTTTATCATTCATCTCCAATAACATTGGAAACATGTCATTTCTGACAATCCTGGTAACTCTGAGCATTTTCAATGCCAAAATTATTTACAATTACCTATTAACTATTATTTGCTATGGTAAGGTAGCAAAGACCAGAAATGCAAAAAAAAAAAAACTTTCTTGCAGCTGAATTTGTAAATATCGTACTAAGCAATTTGTCACTCATATATCTTATCAACACTACTAAAGATCTTAATCCTAAACCAAAGAGATAATTAAGCTTATTACTGGAAAACCTATCCAAAGGTCAGTTTGTGAGTTGTGACCACTTTAATGGTTATTTAGTAACAAACTGTAGTCTACAAAACTGGAGAAAACCTACAGTGCCATACAAGAAGTTGTACATTTTTGACTAATTCATGCATGTCACATGTACAAGCAGTTGGATTGGAATTAGCATCTTGATTTGTTGAAGGGGGTGGGAGGGTATGGAAAAGAGTAAGGTGGTAGTAGTATGATGAATGCCTTATTCCAAAGGTCAATTTATAAAATAAATCATTAACCAAAGGATGCAACAATATATCAGTCTTTTACAAAAGACTTAAAATACTGTACTAGAAGAAGTACAGTATATTGTTGACATAATGCGATCAACTATAGCAAGTATGGTGTAAACAGTTCTCCTCTTGGAGTTTAGTACTGCATTTGTGCCTTGAGTGGTGTGGGCACCGAGAGGCTTTAAATTAGGGAAGAGACCATTTAATAGTATATTGATAAAGGAAAGCGCATATTTGATTGGCTCATGCTGTTATCACAAACATTCAGTCTTTGAGGAACTTACTGATACCAAGGAAGTTGGAAGGCATGGGAAGGGCTGGGGTTTAGATAATAATAATAGTAATAATAGTAGTAATAATAATAATACATTTATGGAGCACTACAAACAACTCTGGAAGAGCAACGATCAAAATTGCTTTACAAAAACAGTTACAATTACACTATCACATTTTTAGAGAAAGCCTGATTTAGAAGAAACATGTTTTATTTGGACTTGAAGGTTACGACAAGTCAAATTTCTTATAGACAGAGGGTGTTCCATTGAACAGGACCAAACTTGTACAGAGAACGATTGCTGTAGGTTCCCAGTCGATTATTTGGAATGACCAAAGGAACTTCTTCTTTGATATAACGAGCACCTGTATCAAGGGCATGGTAAATAACAAGAAGTGTCTTATAAATAACTCTCTGCTTCATGAACAACCAGTGGAGTTGGTAAAGTATGGGGCTTATGTTTAATTGTTTAGGACATATTAGTAATGAGTCTAGCAACTGAGTAAGAGTTCAGTATACGCTGTAGCTGTGGTAACCAACAAAGCAAAGAATTACAATATATATAAACAGTTGTGCCATGTGTCAAGTCACATTTAATACCCCAAAATACTAAGAAATTATGATAATACTCAACTGCAGTGACTTCTTCAGAAAACGCTTTACTTTTACAGTATTTTACGTAAAAATGTGAGTGTGTGAATGGTTAATATATGTAAGACTGCAAGATTTCTTCACAGTGACTGTAAATGACAGTATTTAAGTTTCCAAGGATTCTATTTCAAAGATTTCTTGCACAGACCCTTTGATTTAATTCTGTAACTTTGGTTTGACCCAAGTTACAAAAGAAAAACAGGCAAAAGTATTGTGATCAAGGTGTTTATCAAAAACCAAAATGAACTCTAGACCAAAATGAAGGACTCAAAGAACGTTTTAAGCAAAGTAAACTTACTGTACACCTGAACACTTACATCTCACAGCTGTGTTAGTTCCTTTACTTGATACTTACAGACATGTTAACTTGTCAACTTGTTGCACATTATCAAACACCCTCCTCCCACTACTTCCGCATTCCACTCCTGATTTAACAAAATATCAGATACAAACTTTTCCTCCCTCACATTCAACTGAGTATAACTTATTGAAAAATCCACAAAAAGCTTTTCAATCCCTCAAACATTTCACTCGATTTAAATTAATACTATTAAAGAAAGGAAAGTTGCAACTTTCCAGGAGTGTGAACTAGAGGGACAACACAGAGGTGGGGGGTCCGGTAACAACCCCCCCCCCACACCCCCATCCCAATTCTTTTATACAAGAGATCCAAAACATGTTTTTCACCTGAGCCCTATCGCAGCATAATTTGTCCAAAAGGGGTCTCAAATACTGTATCATTGCATGTTCCATCCAACCCTTTCACCTTATTTGTATCTTTCACTACTGTAGATTACAATCCCATTCACCGGTCAAGGTAGATATGACTCACATGAGCCAACAATGTTATTCTTCACACCTTTATCAATACATGGACTCACACACTCACACATCCAAAGCGTTTACAATTTATCTACGTAATTCCTTTATCCTCCCTATAAAAATATAATCAACATGTTTTACCCTGCTTGATTGAATACTCACCCTGGCCTCACAGTGTAACATCATAACTACAACATTCTACTTTTACATCTGACGGCAATGTGTCTTCCTAATTTTAAGGAACCAGGCAAATAATTTACTGTTCATATTTTGTGTAACAGAACGTTCTGAATTTATTCCCTTATAAAATACTATGGTTATCGGTGTGTAAAAAAAAGAATCCGCTATACCTTTTGGCACTTGTATACTTTGCAAAGCATTTTGCAATGCGATACTCGATATGTTATTCTCTGGGAACATAACAGCAATCAATTAAGTGTTTAAGAACGACAGAGCTGACATCTTCAAAATGCCCACTAATATGGTGCACACTAAATGTTTTCTTGCACAAGTTCCTCTTTACTGGAACCAAGCTTCACGGACCCAAAATAATAAAATAACTACACAAAACCTCACAAAGGTTCCTTCCTTGGAAGGATGACAGTGCAAGCACCCTTTCTGAGTTCATTTTGGGTTAATAATTGCTTACTTTGTCACTTTAAATTGCCGTAATAATATTATTAATTAACTTGACTCAGTCTAGTTTCAGCTTAATTTAAGAAGTAGATATATATAAAGTATTTTTATTCCCAATTATTTTTCAAATATAATATTTTTAAATCAGGATGGGCAATTTTACGGCATCACTTGCATACTGTACATGAAACCCAAGTTTTTACTTTCGAACAAACAGTGGCAGATATAAGCCTACTTGTATGTACATACAGTGGTAGTACATTTGTCACTGTATCAGTTTGTCTTTGAAGATCCTGCTAGGATCAATACATTACACCCTGTAACTTAAACATATTTAACCTACACAGGTTTCTTGTAGGAGATAAGCAGTTTGTCAAATTTACAGTTTGATTTTCTTTCTTACTTTTGAAGAAAAAAACTAAGAATAAATGGAAAACAAAATTGGACTTATATTACAGCTGTACAAGGCACCTGCGGCAATTTTTGTCAATTGTTGTAAAAGTACAAACCGAGGGTTATCTCGAGAAAAGACCACATGGCAAACACAATGCTCACTGATAGTAAAATAGCCTTCCAAGGAAACGGTAGGTCGTTAACTGCTTTCTTCTTTCTTGTGTCGCTGTATAATCTACCTGTATCTCTACATTTCATCCTGTCCACTGTTTCTCCTCCCTCTTTGAGCTTCAAAAGTTTCTCATCCATCAATGTTTTCGTCGACAAACTCCACGTACTGCTTACCTATCACCAGAAAGCTCAGGCTGGCAGCCGCCGCGTAAAGTGCTCCGATCAGACGGTCGTTGACGAGAAGGAGTTTTCCGGTCGAGAACAGCAGGACGGATCCAAAGTTGAAGAGTACACTACCGTAGACGCTCCAGAGTATCCTGTTGTGGACGGGTGCTTTCGACAAACACCTGCTGTTATAGAGGTACAGACCGACACCCAGGTGTGAATTAAATAGGAAGCTATTGGCAACTCCAAAATGCCATACAGGGAAAAACCTGTGGGAGGAATAAGTAAGATACAGGAATTTAAAAAAAAGGACATTCCAAAGAGAGAGAGAAAAAAAAAATGTATGTTGATCTACACAATCTTGAGAATATTAAAGCAACCATGTGAAGTCAGGACTTCCATTTTCAAATTTACAAAACCTTTGGAAGATGAAACACAAAATTCTGTAGCAAAACTGAAACTTGATGCAAGCAGGTACAGTATGGTGCCATAGATACACACTGACAAAAGCATTCTGTTTCTCTCCGCTAAAATGAGCATCAATTTTCATCTTCTAAACTGGTTGCATCATGACATGAGAACACCTCATACAGAGCAATATTATATACTTTGTGAACTTCAAAACCACCTTTAGGAGAAATTGGAATATAATCTATTCCAAGGTCAAAACTAGAAAACATGAAGCATATTAATAAAATCTGTCTTCTTAGTGTAAAAGTAAGAGAAAAATGACATCACATCAAATTCACTTCGGTAAACACAGTGCACTGAGAATAACCCCAAAGTAACAGGGAGGCATGGAATGCAAACTTCATCAGAAAGCATAAATTATGATCAATCTTTTATCAATAACGACAATATGCAAAAGTAAAGTAGTATCGTAAATTAACATAGCAAGAGCAAAGAGATCGGGGAATTACTTGCTTTCTAGTTAAAGACCTATACTATGTTTCTGTGATGTTTATTATTCTTGTTTCAGTTTTATTATAATTATTATTTTCTTGCGGGTGGGGGGGGGGGGAAGAGATAGGGAAGGGGATCTGAATATTTCTTGCAGTTGGTTAAAAAATTTAGCTGATTTGATTGGTATTCTTTAATGCAATATTGATGCCCTGAGGACATTCCAAGACTTGCTGATTTCTAATAATGTATAATAGTGAATACCATCTCTTGCAACATGCCATGCAATTAGTTTATTGCATTTGCCTCCACATTCAAAAGTGTATGCATGGATCCAAGGAACTAGCTGACATTGTTAAAGACCATGTTGCTGCAGGAATCAGTTTGAAAATTAATACATCAGCAAACCATCACCTCTGGTGAGCTTTCAGTATACTAAATACAAAGAGATTATCAACTGACATTGCTTACAATACACTCATCTATTGAAATATAGTCTATTGACTGAAGCAGGGGCAACTTAGCTATAGGCCTAAGTGCTTTTCAACAACTTATTAAAACAGCTTGTATGATGGTAAATGGTTAATTCACGATAGTACGGCCATTTTATGCCATAATGAAGTTTCTTAAACAGCTATATTATTATTTTGGTATCAATCTGCTTTAAGAATAGTAAATGCTGCTGTAAGAACTGAGTTTACGAAGGAAGGCTAATAAGATCAACAGTGATCAGAATCACCCTTTGCATACTGTACTGAAAAGTCTATTGCAAAAAATCGAACAAAATCTAAGAAATCCACACATCTTGCCAAAATACAAAACACAAGTTTACAGAAACTATCTTATACACTGTGCTGCTTATACATTCAATCCAAGCAATTACAATGTTTGGAGAACTTGAAGTCAGTTTGGTATATTGTTTCATGTATTAACTTTTGTATATATATGGTGATACATTCTATATGAGATCCTATCATCTTATCTTTTTTTCCCCTTTTATATTAGTTATTCTTCCTGTTAACATATTTTATGACTCCTCTTTATAAATTTAATATTTATACTGGAATGAATAAATGAAATAAATGAATGAAATTATAGTTATTTTAAAAATAGAACAGCAGTGATGACATCTCACTGATTTTGCTCTGTGGTTATTAGTTCTATCTTTCAGCTACGTGTTTCCATCAATGGTTTGATCAGATTTCACCAGAAACAGGAAGAATTATCCTACTTGTATAGGAACAGTCAAACTGCTCAAAGCATGGAAAAATTTCCTTAACTGGGCCTGTTAATTTTACTGTATTATTCCACTAAATGGGTGGAATAATCCAAGAAAGTGTCCCAAAATACATAGTTATTGTTTCCCTTTTTCACTAATGCAACTTTGGATGTCTTTCAAAGTTAGGCTTACCAGACGTCCGGTTTTACCCGGACATGTCCGGTTTTTCGTGACTTACGCGGGCGTCCGGGTGGATTTTCCAATTTGGCAATAATATCCGGATTTCCTGAATTTGACACAGGAGTTGACAGGTTTTCCCTAATTTAGCCTCACGAGTCACGAGCAAATGATTTCCAACTAAATTTATACGCAATAAACGTGTACTCGCGTCGTCTGCTCCCTACCATATATGGACAGCAGTAGAGACACACACCACTTTCCTGCACGCAGACGGGCTCTCATAAAGTATAGTAGTACGCAGTCAATAGCGTGAACACACCGTAATTATGAGTATTGCCCTATATAACGTAATGTCAGTTTTAGGCAGAGTATCACATGCGCCAATCCAAAGTATGAAGTGCTGTGAATCTGTGATTGAACATCGGCGGCCTTCCTTGTTGAGGAAAATCAGATTCTCAGAGAAGTATGCATAGGTGCATAAATTCAGAGGAGATTTTTTGGACTCCAATCTGCCCAGTGGCACAGTACACTTTTTGTGAATTTTTTACTAGACTTGGAGCCAAACCATAACTCACTCAAGTTGGGGACCTCCCTGAGTCCCTATTAGAGTGATTTAGATTGCACCATTTTGCATCTAGGCACCTTTGAAAAACAAAAAAATTTCCAAAGGTGCCCCCCTCCCCTTACACCCCTCCACCAGGACGCGGATCAGTGTAGGACGCAGATCAATGTCCTGCTTTTTCAAAAACAAATATGGTAACTCTATTCAAAGTATTCATAGATTCAATTGCGACTGAAAACGTGGTTACTATTGGACTTAGGAGCTAGCCTAGTGTTTTTCAGTGCTGCTACACATGTATAATTCATAATGTTAAGTTTGTTAACACGTTAAGTTACTGTATATACCATACATTATCCACCGTTGGTTGCCACCATGTTGCTATGCTGCTAGTCATGTCTATTTTTAAACTTAGGCCTTACTAGTAGTGTATACACTATACTATTACTAGTGTAAATCCTAGCAATAAGGCAAATGTGGATTAACAACATCAATGTCATTTAGAACAGCTTAATGATCCTATAAAATTTAAGAGACTGTTAGTTTTGACAACACCCTATGCATCAGTATTAATTTATATACCATGGTAGACGTCTGATTATTGAAGATCGCCTAGGCGAAGGACAATGTTACGTCGTTAGTACAAGCCCACCTAGCATATAACTTGCCTATTTTACAGTATTTGTACTTTGTAAGCCTAAGCTACGCCTAGCGTACCTTAACAAGTGTAGGCTAACAGTTATACAGTAACAGTTAGGCCTATACAGTAATGACTTTACCTTGGTATCAATGATTTATCTAAAATATGAATAGCGAACACCGTGTGACTGATTGCACCGATTGCAGGTAAGTATGAAAAACAGACATTTTCTATTGCTTGACCAATTTTATCACTCTTTGCCTTGTTTTGCTCATCTTCAGACTTAGGCATGATCGAAGGTTGAGTTAAATCATCAATGAGTATTAAATGACCAAAGTTCACTTGTAATTGCGTAAGTTGTTTACGGTGTGACACTGTGAGGTAGGTGCGCGGTGATATCGTAAGGAGAAAGTGCAATGACCCCATCCCTGACACGGGCTTCATCATATATCCTGGGCTTACCACTTCATATAAATTCTTTGAATGATCCGGACACCGCAAACGTAACGTAAATACTTGTTACTGAAGTGGGAGATAATAATTAAATGAGGTTTTTGTAGTTATACCTCCACGTTTCGGCAGTTTGCATACGTGATTGACTGTCGGCCAGATTTATTTCTGAAATGTTCTCATTGTCACTCGATCTTTTCGCAAGGAACGCCGATGGTGAGTTTGTTCAGGCTTCACTCTCTTATATCATAAAATAACTGAGATAATGAAGTAGAGCTATGAAAATTGCACATATACAGTAACTATGGTTACATCTCTATGTTCCAACGTTTTTATGTTCCGACGTCTCTATGTTCCGACTTCTCTATGTTCCGACCAAAGAAATAATTCGGGACAATTTTTGTTATCCAAAAAGTCGTTTGTACCAAGAAAACAAGTTTTCAGACCCCAATATTTTTGTGACCAAAATTTTAGTGGACTCAAAATTTTTTCTGATCAAATTTTTTGGGACCAAAATCAAACAAACAAACAACAAAAAATGTGACCCAAAATTTGTTGATCAAATTTGTTGTGACCCAGACAGTGTGACCAAAAATTGCTTGTGACCCGAAATTTATTTTTACTCCAATCTTTTGGACAAAAATTCTTTGGACCAAACTTTGGGACCAAAAAAGAATACTGAAAGCGGCGCGGCGCGAGAGATTTTTTGTTGGTGACCCGCGATATATTGTGTCCACGCTGCGGGCGCCTTTTTTATTATTGCTCAAGCGATATCTAAAGTTTTCACGTTTACCCGCTCGAAAGTTATCTAATTTTACAAGGGGCAATGATTGGTCACACAGCACGCGTCGCGTGCAGTGTGGACGTTTTCAAATTCCCCCGACTGAGCCCGAGGTTGAGCGGGGCATGCCTATTGCCACGCCCCCCATTTGCGCAGGCCACTGCCCAACCCCCCCCCCCAAAAAAATGGTAGGCCTACATCATATTTTGGTCTAAATCTAAACACATTTTATTCGAAAATTGATTTGGCCCAAAACGATCTTGGTCCAAAAAAAAAAAATCGGGTCACAAGCAATTTTCGGTCACAAGCACTATTTGGGTCATAACAAATTTTTGGGTAACTTTTATTTTTTCGTGAAAACAATTTTGGTCTCAAATTTTTTTGTCCCAAAACAAATTGGGTCACAAGAATATTGGGGTAACAAAACTAGTTTTCTTGGAAGAAATTTTTTAGTTGTTGCTCCGAATTTTTTCTTTTTGTCGGAACATTGAGACGTCGGAACATAGAAATGTCGGAACATAGTGATGCCACCGTAACGACTAGTTTGACAGCTCTGGCTTGGCAGAGATGGCCGACATAAAGTCACCGTGACTTTATTACCTCTTCTATCGGCCTTGGGGCGACCTTGGTATAATCTCAAAGATCACAAATCAGTCCTTATTCTTGCTTTTATCAGTTTACATGATAGTAGGCTCAGATAATTTGCTGTCTACAAGTTGTGTATCTTTTCAAACAAAACGTTAAAAATCAGAAATGAACCAGGAAGGAACGCTTTGCACAATTGATTAATCAACTTGAATTAGTACAATATCTAGTTACAACATGAAAAATATTAACATTACCATATTTTGAAGAAGTTTATAAGATACTAAGTGCAATACTCAACAGTCTTGTTTTTTTAGAATGTCACAAATACTAGTAAGACAAAAACGACAACCGACTGGAGAAAATGACAGCTCATTGTAATTTGAGTATTGTTTATCAGTTTGACAAAAAGAAGAGGAAACAAATTGAAGTTTCATTACAAAAGAGTTGATGACACCTCAAATAGGCTACTACCACGGCACGTGATTATTGGACATACCACACACTCTGCCACATTCTATATTCCAATTGGAAATCCCACAGAAGATATGAAAAGTGCCCCCAACCCAAATTCAGACAACACTTTTTTATCTTTGTGTTTAACAGCAAAGGTGGACCCAGAGAGGTTGGCTGCAGGGACATGGCCTCCCCTTATAAAATTCTTTAAGTTAGAATACTGGTCTCCATCTTCCAAGAAATTCTAGATGCGCCACTGAATAATTGATGCTGGCCTGCACCATGCCCAAAATGGTGCGCATTCTACAAATACTCTCTGATGAAAAATTGCCGATTGATGTGAGCTAGAAAATACAACAGACGTAAATGCTGTTAATTAAATATATTTAATATTTTCAACAAGCAATACAATATCTGTCCACCACTATTTGGACAATACAGACACGCAAAATCAACCAGAATGCAAATGCATCGTGGTTTTAAGTAGTTTTATTCATGAATCTGAGGTAATGCATAGTGAGAGTGTACAATGTACTTGATTTGAATACAGTGAAAAGCAGTGTGATGTGACATTCAATAAATTCACGATGACACAGGCTGTCCTTACATGACCATTGACCTCAACAACAGATTTCTTGTACTACATGTGATATATCAACAAACTAAATATGACATCTGTCCTTGTTGAAATATTGTGTAAAACATGTTTTCCACAATTTGACCCCTGGTGAACTCAAACGACGGTTGGCCCTCTGCCCACAACATTAGGCTTCTTGTACTCAATGTGGTACAATTACATACCAAATATGCGATCTGTCCAAGCTTCTCTTGCTGTATTATGTTTAGGAAGGTGCATTTGTGTAGAGAGGCAGGTAAAAGGGGAGTGAAGTAATGTTTGGCATTTTTTTACTTCAAATGACCTTTCAAATGACCATTCAAATGACCAATAGGGTCCTTTTTCTCAATGTTATACACCTTCATACCAAGTATGAGATCTGCACAAGCTTCCAATATTGAGATATTGTGTTTACAATGTTTATACAATTTGACCTCTGATGACCACAGATGACCTTTGACCTCCACCAAAAACAATAAGCTTCTTGTACTCAATATGGTACTTCTACACATCAAATATGAGGTTGGCCCAAGCTTCCCTTCTTGAGATATTGTGTTTATACAATTTGACCCCTGGTGACTCCAAATGACCTTTGACCTCCATTAAACTATAGGCTGCTTGTACTCAATGTGGTATTTCTACAAATCAAATATGAGGTCTGCCCAAGCTTCCCTTCTTGATATATCGAGTTTACATGGTTTTTAAGATTCGATCCCTGGTGACCCCAAAGAACCTTTGACCTCCATAAAAAAAAATATAGGCCTCTTGTACTCATTTTCTAATAGGGTTGTGAATGAGTGGAACGGTTTGCCTGAGAAAGTTGTACTTGCAAGTAGTGTCAATGGGTTTAAGAATGCTTTGGACAAGCACTTTAAGCATTGTAATCGGGTCTGAGTGTTTGTGTCTCCAGTTTTTTTTCTCTCTCTGTAGGGTCCTTGATGGGGACTTAAGTGTCCCTCCTGATCCTTTTTTCTTCTACTAAACTAAACTAAACTAGTATGGTACTTCAACACACTAATTATGAAATTGGTCCAACCTTCCCTTCTTCAGATATCGTGTTTACAAGCTGGGCATCACAAACGCACACACACACATATATATACTCAAATATGCCATCATGAATACAAAGGTTAAGATTAACTTCGAAACCAAAAAGACAGGGGAGTGGTGGGGGGGGGGGGTGCATACAAATTAAGTACTGTACCTTTTGCATATTGTCATTATTGATAAAAGAGTGATCGTAATTTAAGCTTTCTGCTGAAGTGTGCATTCCATTCCTCCCTGTTACTTTGGGGTTATTCTCAGTGCACTGTGCTTACCGAAAATGAATTTGAAGTGATGTCTTTTTTCTCATACTTTTACACTAATAAGAAAGGTATTGTTATGCTTCATCCAGTTTTGACCTTGAATTGGATTATATGGAACGTTTCCGGTGTCCGGGATCACTCCAAGAATTTAGATGAAGTCCAGAAGATATGATGAAGCTCTGACATTACTTACAATACTCACTGATCCAAGGGCGTAGGAACCGGGGGGGCTGGGGGGGGGGGCGCCAGCCCCCCCCCCAGTGAAATATGTGGAGGGGCGGAAGTATCATTCCGCCCCCCCACTTCGCAAGTCAAAAAACCCCTTTTTCATTTCCAAATGAGAAAAAAAATCTCATTTGGAGCACCAAATTGCATCTAAGGCCAGGTGAAAATACAAAATTAAGTTTACAAAATGGAGTGGGTGTTGAAGTGTGCTATATTGCACCAAATTGCATCTGAGGCCACCTGGAAATGCAAAAAAATCCAAAGGGGAGGGGGACACCCCCTCCCCTTAGACCCCTCCCCCAGGCGGGCCATCAGTCTTCAGCCCCCCACTCAAAAGTAACTTCCTACGCCACTGCACTGATCTATTGAAATATAGTCAAAACGTGAGCTAGAAATACAAAAGACATACATAATTGCTGTTTATTATATTAAATCTCTTATATTTTCCAGTAATACAATATCTGTCCACCACTAATTGGACATTACAGATAAGCAAAATTAAAATGCGAGGGGAGCAGGGGGAAGAATGCATAAAAATGAAAAGTATATTTATTCCAAATAAGGTGTTTTGTGGAGGGAAAGAAACACAATGATGCCCCTAAAGGGTGTGGTGAGTGAGGTTTTGCTGCTAGCACTGAGGATCTTAAGAAGCAGACTCTGATTTACATTGACTATTAAGCCAAGCTCGCTAATTAAACAAATGAGTCTGTGTGCTCCCCCTAAAGAAAACCCTTTTTTCGGCGGCCATTTTACCTTAAACCTACTGAAAAGAACCTAAATAAGGTCATGGTTATACAGTATTCTGGTTATAATTGATGACACTGGGATACTCTGCCGGGATTGTTTACCAAATGAATATTCATGAGGGAGAGATTTTAATGAACTTGATTAGATTTGCAACATTGTTGTCATCCAGACACATTTCATATTGGTACTAACCACAAATGTTCAAAAAATTTTCCATTTTTAACCCAATTATTAGAAAAGATGGCCGGTCAAAATAATGAACTAAAACCATCATACATTTCCCACAGGATCAGAATGTCGAAAAAAATGTAATAAAACTTGAATAACAGAATAAACTTAAACATTGAAAAGCATGCAAAAAGACAGAGAAGTAACATGTTCTTTGAAAAAGACGTAAGGTGAGAAAGTTTGCTACCAACTACGATCTGCTATATAAAACAACAGGAAATTACATTTAAATGCTAGAATAAGACTGAATAAGATAGAGTAAGGTATTAGTAAAAATCTGCCTTCTATCTGTGCCGAGATGACATAGGTATGCAGAAGTGGGCCGGTGAGCAATAAGCAAAGACCAACAAGACAGAAAGGTTTATATTTATCACATTATGAATCGGATTTTGTCTCACACAGGTCTTCACAGGGCAATACACACATAGCAAATCACAACTTGTGATAAAACACTCTATTATGCTAAATCATTTCCATGTTCTACTGAATTACTGAAAGTTGATATTAAGTATAGACATTAAACTGTATAACACTGTTATCAAACAAAATCCACAATCCATAAATTTATGAAGCGCATTCCCGATCAAAAACATCTTCGAACCTCTGTACAACAGTAAGAAGATTAAAAGAGAAAAATACACACAGCAAGCCCTTTAGGAAACCAAACCAATGAACTGGGACAATTATTCTTTCTCTTTTGTCTAGTTTGATGATGATGATGATGATGATGCTGATAATGATGGGACAATTTGCCACTGTTTAGTACGGATCTATCTGGTACTTTCAAGTCATGCTCTAAAAACTCTTACAATCTGTTACTATAGCAGCATGACATTCAAACTGTTTTATATTGTCTCATACTAGTGAATTTTCAGCATGACAAGAAAAGTACCGTATTTCAAAAAAATTGTCTTAACTGGTTTGCTGAGCAGAATACACTGTATCAATATTCATGTGCTAGATGACTTTAATTAACGGTAGGGTGTAATCGTGTCCGAAATATTTTGTCATATTCAAACTTTTCACACAGGTCTCGGAATATTTTTAATGGTAAAGAAGTTGCCCTTATATTATATACACTTGGATTTAAAGGTGACTTAACATTTTACAAAGGAAAAAAAAGCATTTGTTAAATTGCTTAAAATCAACATTTCCAAAACTCTTTTAATCAAAACACGTCAATCACACGTAACACAAAATCAGAAAATCTTACTATTTTCAACTTTTCTTTCACACTGTTAACCAGAGCTTGCCAATTGGCTTATGAAGTTTATTATCAAATTTACATTGAACACTGATCAAAATCAGGAAAAGCTGTTGTGTTATCAAAACAGCAACAATGTAAGCCAAATTGTGCAAATCAATGTATTTCCCTTGACTGGTTTTAGGGGGAAAACTGTGTAAAATTGATCAAGACTGGTATGTAGTCAAAGCCTAAAGTTAAGGTTGGAAATTCATACCAGAAAAATGGTTTACGTAACTTTAAAAAAAAATAAACTCTAACTTCAAACTATACCATACCTATAATATCATCTGTTACTTGTAAAAATGAAATTGAAACACAATCCTGTCAAAACTGTCTCTATGTTTTCAGAAAAAAAATTATTCAAAATTGCGTCTCTATTTTCCAAGCATTTGATAAATAAACAAATAAACACTTTTACATAAAATTACCTAAATTTGCTATATTTTGACTAGTCAGACTTCTTTTTGTTGAAATTGAATGGAAATGAATTTATAACAGAGCTGTTTAAAGATATTTAGGTATTAATGTATTTTGGTCAAAAAAAGCTTAATTAGAAAATACCTTAAGTTACATATAAATGGACTTGAAAAATGAAGAGCTTTACTTAGAGCGAAATGGCCTTATACAATCATATGAGGAAAATGAGTAAGAATTCTTTACCTAAGTGTGAAAGACTATTTTTTTTGTTGAGAAACCATTCCCATTTCAACCATATTATTCCTTGTTTTATTTGAGGTAACCATTTTAGTTTTCAGGATGATTCAATGTTCAAAGCAAAAGACATTTATGTACACAAGAACAAAAACAAAAATGAATAACACCTGTGTAGAAAGGTTTAACCTTGTAAACCAATGAAGGATATAAAATACACCTCATGAAGACGTTTACATTCTTGAGTAACACAGGAGGCCATTTTACAATACTAAAAAACATCCAGCCCTAGCCAGCTAGGTCACAGTAGGTAGTATTATTTGTTGGCTTTCACATTATCAGTAACTGATTAAAGTTAATTCCAATGACTTATGTACTTAGAAGAATCCAGATCAGGTAAGGTCCGTCCAGGTTTTTGATATGTTAGAGGAACATAATGCATTCTTCTGCATTCAATTCCTATGAACCGTTTTTGAGATATTGACAGCTGAAGTTGCCAACTTTCGGCGAACCAAAAGTGAACTTGAAGCAAACAGGTGTGATATCATTTTTACACACTGACAAATAATGCTTCGTTTTTTTTTTATATTTACGTCCAATTTTATACTCCATAACAGGACGAATCCATAATGTGAATGTACCACAGGCATTGGTTAATTGATAAACCCCACATCCCTTTAGACAAACTAGTAACCCTATCCTATTCAAGCTCAAAACAATAGACTGAAGAAAAGACAGAAACACAAAACAGGTTTTTTTTTTGTGGTCAGTATGCAAACTATGACATCACACCTGTTTGCTTCAAGTTCACTTTTGGTAGAAAATCAGGTAACTTAACAAACTGCCAATATCTCAAAAAAATGATTCATAGGAATTTAATACAAATTTTGCAACAATGCTTAGATTATGTTCTTTTTAACACCGCAAATATCAATTTTTGACCTGGACTATTCTTTTAAGACTACTGTTAGTTATTATGTACATAACATTTTATTAAGGATGAAAAGCCCTTAAAGTTTCTTAAGAATATTCCCAATTGTGAAAATGTGAAGAAAATTCAACACTGAAACTTAACACTACTGCAATGTTTTTACAAGATGTATGAAAATTTAAAGGCACACTTAAAAAAATTTAAAAAAAAAATGGTTTTAATGATCTAATTCTGAGTTTTGCTTTTTGGGAGATTTATTATAACAAAAGCAAAGCAAAATGATAAATTTTCCAAAGAAAGAATACATAACAGTCCGTAAATATTACCCATAACATCTTTTTTGTTTTTAACTATAAGAAAGGTGATGATTGACATATACAGCTCTTCAAAAATCTATATTCAGTAAAAGTTTGCAATGTAAAATTGTTGACATTTTGGCTCTGAAAAGCCTCAATAAATGTGTTATTTTTTTTTGCTCTTTGTTTATAGATTTCCAAATTAGCTCAGTGTGATAAGAAATTCTGTATTCGTCAAGACTGAGCAGTCATTATCCCGAATATATACTTCTACGGTACTTCAAAAGTGAGCCTCCTAAAGCAGAATTTTTCTTATTTGATTACCAAATCAGTTGTTTCAAATGTACTTGGTATTTTTTCAAGTCAACTTATTGCAACTGATTGAAGAGTTTAAATTGTCAATACTGGTTAAATAATGGACTCTCTCCATAAATCATTCATTGGAAGCAAGGTTTTGTTTTGTTAAGTGGATCGTATGTAAATTCACATGCCCAATATGTTCGTCTGTATACGACGCTACAGAGGATATTGTGGTTATTGGCATGGAATTATGGATAACCATCAATTGAGAATTGCTGATAATGATCATCACGATATCTGTCTTTTCTTCAAGCCAAAAGAAAAGAAGAATATTTTTGGCAAAATATTTGTGTAGTTCAGAATACAGAGAAATAGTATTTATATGTGATTGTAACAGTAAGCTTTAAGAGACTGCTTCAGTATTTTTGAAATATTCTGGCCACCACCAGTTGATATAAACAACTGTCCAGATGATGGTTTCCACGCAGACCAACAGCGACGAGATTTCTATGCAACAGTGGTCTACTTTTACAGTTACCGTTCTCGTGACATTGGATATCATCCAATGCTGTTATCAAGAGTACTGATTCATCGCCTACTCTTTGACACCTACCCCCAGTACGAGAGTTTGCAAACTATGGGGAACGACCCAAAAGTGGATCCATTAAAATTAGCAGGAGTTTTCCAGACAGCAGAAAACAAAAATCATCTACAGTGTTTTGGAGCTTGTCGACGAAGTTTGAAAGCCGTTATTTCATTGAACATCAAATCTATATGCCAAGCCAAGTGTTCATTCATTCTGGGCATTGATGTGGGTCTCGTGGGGTCATGACTCAGTTCTCATACAAGATCCTGGGCCATGGGCCTAAATGCCTGCAGATAGCTGCCCTAATATACCCTCAACCAATGATCCGTGTATTTACAGAAAAGGCCAAGATTTTGCATTTGCCCAGTGATTTAATACTGCTATTTTGCTTTGATCACATGTTTCATCTCAACTCCCAGATGGCAATGACTAATCAATAAAGCAATCACCTTCTTGTTAGTTCTGCCTCTTCTTCCGATTCTTCACCTTTCAATTCCGAAAACGCAGCCGAGTCGGCTTCGATCACTTGCCTGCTGTCGGCAATGTCCAATGCCCGACGTGGGGCCCGGTACCCCTCCTGCCATGGTGCGGCACTTGGATTGTAGACTGGGCCCCCATGCTGTGAACGGGCCACGGGGTGAGAGTCGACCGAATAATACGGCCGATGGTCCTTCATGTACTCCCGGACTATGGACAGCTGGTACTCCAACGCTTGGTTATGGTCACGGACCTTTTGCATCTCAACTTTGCTCGCGTCCAACTGGAAGAGGATGAGAAAGTGATGATTGTTAAATGACTTTTGCTTAGACTGCTTTCCGTGATAGTCAATATTGAGTCCAGTATAGTCACTCACAAGAAGCTGAGATAATGCTTATTGGGTCCATCAGTGTTGCAGTCAAATATATATATATTTTTATTTCTCCATTTATTCAGCATATTTTCCTTTTAAACAATATAGGATATACATATTGTTATAATTATAATCACCTTTTACAATTCTTGCATAGAACATGTTTTTATGAAATTTCAAGAACGCAACAACCGTGGGCATTCAGAAAATGCATGTTGTAACAATGGTCACAAACATCCACAAGCATTTGTACTGTCAAACCTCTTTCAATCTCTGTGATCTTAAATTCTACAAGGTGACACTCTTCAAATGTCTGTGAATAATTTGTGCTTAGATCAACACCTTACCAGTGCACTTCCAAATACAACTTTTCCCTAAATTTTTTGCAACTTTCTTCCCTGGGACATGAGACAACAGTATTGCGCAAATATACAAGGTCCATTAATATGGAAACAAATTTCAAAGGCGTAACGTTGCATACCTTGTAACCAGAGATTACACCACACTCACAATGTGGCAAGGAGGGGATTTTAAGAGCAATCTCGTTTATGTATGCAGTCGTTTAAAGTCAATGAATATGGCAAAAACTCTCTGACATCACATGACCTTATCGACCTATCTTTAAAGGAACTTGACTGGCTCCCTATCAGCTATAGAATTCAGTATAAACTACTTCTTCTAACAATTGGTGCTCATCATCTGGAACAGCCTGTATACATGTCGCAACTTCTCTTGCCATATATTCCAACCCGCACACTTCGTTCGTCCAACAAATTGTATTTAACTGTTCCTAAACCATGCTTGAAGACATATGGTTACAGAAGCTTTGAATACTCTGGCTCTTATCTCTGGAAAAATTTACCAGATCACATTCGAACATGCTCTAAACTTTCTACGTTAAAAAGATTACTTAAGACCCATCTTTTCACTCGTTCTTTTGTAAATTAAATTGTTTTCTTTGTAAAGCGCCTTGAGCAGTGGCTTTTGTCTACTGATTTGGCACTATATAAGTCTCATTTATTATTTTTATTCATTGCTTACCTCTTGTGACAGCATCTGACAATTCTTCATGCTGTCACTCATCTCCTTCTGGTGTTTCTCTTCGTTAAATTTCAACTGTTCCCTGACTTTATGGAAGTCGTCCTCAAAGAGCTTCATCTACCGAAAAAAAAGAAAAAAAAGAAAAAATTAAGACAGAAAAAGAAATTGACAATTTTTAAGAAAATTAGATATTTCTAAAACTGCTATAAATATCCACATTATGCATGTATAAAATGTAGGTTGACCTCAAAGATTTTCAATCAATTTTGTTTTTCATCAACTCTGAAGTATACACAAATTAGTAAAGATTAGCCAAGGTGGACAGTGACGATGAATAATATGTATATGTAATATGTGTTCCGCTGTCCTGTGAATCACATATTGAGGTCAGTGATTGCTCAATACACTGTAAGGGTGGGTGCATTGTATGCAGATCTATGTTTGTTTACAAACATGCATGTTAGTGTCTGTTGGATTGTTGATAACAAACAAACAATTTCTTCTGCTCATTCTTTTGTCAAAGAGCTAATTTCTTTGGAAAAAGAATTCTCTCATCAATATAATATTATATAATGTGCCTGCAGAGAGGCTGTTAAAACTTAAAAAAGTAGATCAGTTAGGCTCTCATGATAGGCATCGCTTTGTGTGTCTTTATAATGGAATGCGCAATATGGCCGTTGTACCATTCTGTATACTGCAAAAATGCTAACATCAATTCCAGTATATATATATAGGTTGAGTCTAGTTGAGACTAGTGGAACACTAGTAGTTCTGTTGTTACTCAGAGTTTCGCGCATTGAGCGATCATCAGACAACTCTGACTCAGGAATGAGATCAAAGAAACTCTTTCATCTCATTCCTGCAACTGAAGAAGAGCTGTGATAACGCTGGAAATAGTAGTTTGTTACCGATTTAACGTATTAAGTAATAAAGTTGGAAATGAAAGTATCATTTTTCCCCTTTTTCTCTTTTGGATATATATATATATATATATATATATATATATATATATATATATATATATATATATATATATAAATATATATATATAAATATATATATATATATATATATATATATATATGTATATAGTGTTAGGATGAAACGTCAGAAAGCTATTTACAGCTTATACAGAATCTTTCAATGACAAGATTCATTCAAAGCACCTACCAACTACGAGGGCTTAAAGTCAAAGATTTTAACCGATAAACTTGATAGGGAAAACAAAATCCTCATGCAGGTAAGTCAATTTATAAGTGTAGGATGATTCCCAGTAAAGAAGATGAATTTATGTACTCAGACAGTGGCTGTCGGTGCATTCACCCAAAACTATGTAGTTTTCAACAAGCATATATATACGTATATATACAGTATGTATGTAGATGTATATTTATTTCTTGTGTACTTGTCTTTTACTTCTACGACTCAAGAACGCTACAGTAGCGACTCCATCAGCTTCGCTCATCAAACTCACCTGCTAAAATTTGTTTCGTGTATCTAAGTACAAGTTTATATATCATATATTTCTTATATAAATTCTATTGTTGGTCATTGGACATCTATACAAATTAATGGGACAATATTTGTAAACTAACTTATAGGAGGGAGGGCTCATTAACAACTGGAGGTTTCACATCAACGTGCCTCAGCAGCAGTCCAACTAGTGTTAATTTTGTAATTTCAAAGTCTCGTTGATGTGAGAAATGTTATGGTTCACAGGACCCAGCCACTCTACCACTAACAAAACCAATCTACCAAGCATTTATTATGTTAGTATTATACTTATACTTTGTAAACTAACTTATAGGAGTGAGGGCTCATTAACGACTGGAGGTTTCACGTCAACGTGCTTCAGTAGCAGTCCAACTAGTGTTTATTATGTAATTCAGAGTCTCGTTGACGTGAGAAATGTTATGGTTCACAGGACCCGGCCACTCTACCACTAACAAAACCAATCTACCAAGCATTTATTATCAGACTTTACCTGGGCGACTGTTGCTGACTTTTCACTCTCCACGATCAATGTTATTTCTCGTATTCTTTTGACCTCTTCCGCCAGCTTGTTGCACCTTTTGCAGGTAGCTCGTTGGAAGACTGCCTGGTCTCCGCATTGTACCTCTGTCTCCAGGGAGTCATTTAGCATATCGTATTGTCTCTTTAATTGCTGTTAACGAGACACAAAAAAGAAAACATTTAAAAGAAGCAGGGAAAAAAAAATGGTTGAAATTGTACAACCAAACTTTTGATCTGCAAACTGCCTACTGGCTATGTAGTTGACTTTCTGTATGCCGTATCAGCGTAAAAGCAAAGAAGCGGTAAATTTTCACTTAAAAGCCATCATCAAACTTTGTAGATATTGCTAGTTTGTATAATATTTGTCGTGAAGTTCTTCTACCGTGGTTTGAAGTTTGGCTTTGAGGAAAGAACTCCCTTTGACAATAAAATAAATTTGTCGAAAGATGACAAAGAACTTAAGGGATAAAGAAACAAATATTAAGGAGCAATTTACAGATTGGGTACTTATAACAACAAAACAATGGAGGTAAAATACCAGTAAATTTAATACTAAACCACAAATATATGCAACAAATGAAAACCTGTGGCAGTTTGAGGTCTTGAAGTCACTGCACACTGTTTGCATAAAACAAAACCCCCCCTGACCCCCCCCCCAAAAAAAACAACTGTATTTCAGGGTGTAAATGATTAATATCTACATTTGTTTTTGGCATCTAACCAGCATGTCAACTACTTTGAACAATCGATTGCACAATCTCTGGAAAGTTTTAATATCATATCTTGCAATGAGACTGCGACACTGATTGCAACATAGGTTGTCTTCCAAAAATATTAATATCATTTTCCTGTCCACCCACGGTGAATAATCTCTGTCATTAGGAGTCAGAAAGAGAGAGAGAGAGGTGGAGAGAGGAAAAGAACTGAGGATGTGATGATGTGGTGTGAGTGTCACTAATCTATAAGTTTCTTGATGACACACACATAAACAGGGCATACCAGTTTCACATCATGTCATGACTTGTTTCACCTATGTTGCAATGTCTCAGTTTAAACCTACAAAATATTGTAAACGTAGTTGTAAAACACCTAGCCATTTTATTCATTCTGCTCAGTAGCTGATTCTTTTTTTCCTTTTTGGTGGGGGGGTCAGGGGGGTGGGGGATTAAACCGTGGTGATATGACAAAAATGAAACACTAAGGGCACAGAGTGTGTGATGGCAAAAAATAACAGGAGAAAGTCTTCAGTGACTTTTTCAAAGATCTTTCTATGGTAGTATGAAATGACGAACTTTCTTATCCGACTACCAAACTTTCACTGAGGTTTGCAGAACCGCAACAATTTTCGGGGTCGTTGAATTTATGGTCACTTCATGGCAACAGTTGACAAAACAGATTTCTTTCATTCGTAAGATACGATTTATATCGGTGTATTAAGCAATTTAGATGCTCTCACCGACGGAGCAGTCATAGGGGTATAAAATGTAAGATAAACAAATAGGAAACCTTTGAAGGAGTAGATACATTAGGTAGGTGTATACAGGCTCTATGTCGACAGTCTGCAAACAGTGGGCCACGACCCAAAAGATCTGCTTTAAGTTGTCTTTTTAACTTCAAGTACAAAGTCCAAGCTATCTTGCATGTATACTGAGCATCGATTCTGAGGGGTGGGGGTCCTGGTGAGTCGTAGGTCAGTCTTCATGGAAGACCCTAGGTTGTGGGCCTAAAAAGTCTGCAGACGGCTGTTCTACAACGTTCAGGGGTTGCATGCCTTGTGACCAATAACATGCAAGATTCGGCAATTTTCAGATAAATGGTGGCAAAAAAAAAAAGAAAGAACTATCATGAAGAAAATTACAAAGCTACTTACTTCATTTTCATTCTGCATTCTATGATTTTCAAAAAGCAACCCTTCTTCACGATCTCTCATCTCGGCAATGACCTTTATCAAACTGTGTTTTTCGTTGAGCAATTTCTGCGTTGGCGCTGAAGTACTCTGAAGACGGAAAAAATTAAGTGCATTCAGTATTTTCCTATTAAAAATCCTTTGTAAAGTCACTCATATAAACAAAGTCCCTACTGGCAGACACCTTGACACTTACTGTACATGACCAAACAATTCCATCAGTGCTGCATCAAATGTGATAGCCCCCTCAACTGGGGCCGTTGTGACCCAGTGTTCCAGGGTCTTCAGGATACGTGGTCTAACATATTACTACACCATGGAGTGTTAGCTCAGTGGTTAATGCCGGTGCCTTTCAATCATAAGGTCCCCGGTCACTCCCAGATTAATGTATGTCGTCCAGTTACAGAGTAGTTGACAATTAACAATTCATAATCATGGACGTTAAATATGAATGTAAGAAACTGACTTCGGTCAGCTTGTTGCGGCTTTGATAAGCCAATGAGGCTTCTTCGCGAGTTCCTGCTTGCAGGAGGATCTAAAAATACATACACAGACTGAAGGATTGATCAGCACACACACCAACCTTTTTTTCTATAAGTATTCTATTAACAACACATGCTTGTTTAGGTTGCATGCTACATATATATCCCAGTCATTGCTTTCAAGTGTGGAATCAACACACACTGTTGGCTACCCAGCCAGGAAATCCTTGAATGTTGATTTTCCCCGAGTGAAGCAGAGCAAAAACCGAGAATGGTCTTAATCTTGATTAGTTGTCTTCGTCAGCAGACACAAGTGTCCTAATATAGATCTGTAATTTTTCGCATATAAACAGCTGAGAAGAGTCCTGTTGTATCCACGTGGTTCATTCAAACTGATTACACACAGCTTAGTACACTAACAGAAACATCACTGGAGAGTGAGTAATATCTAGCCAGATACAGCACTGTGCCATGGACTGGTACAAACTGTACCAAATCATGTCTTAATTTCTTTATTCTTAGTAATTATACCTTAATTAATTAATTAATTAAAAATTTTGCGGGGTGTCAATGTTATGTTATATTGCGACAGAGCAGTTATTTCTAGAAGTGGAAGGATGCGGCTACCACCATCTCATACGAATCGACATTCTTCCTCATTCATTCCACAATGCATCAAACTTTATTATGAAGACTATCAACGTTAGATCTCGTCTGGCTGTTTCTTATATTCTGACTGTACTCTCTTGCCATTGTCCTGAGCTTTGTCTATTGTTTAGCTGCATGTTTAAAATGTCTGATGTTTTCATATTCTTACAATTGTTTGATACCGTACGTTTTAGGTTTTCATATTTTAATGTTTGTATCTCATATCCTGTTTTAAAATGTCTTATGTTTCTGTATTCTTACAATTGTTTGATACTGTACGTTTTAGGGTTTCATATTTTAATGTTTGTATCTCATATCCTGTTTTAAAATATCTTATGTTTTCATATTCTTACAATTGTTTGATACCATACGTTTTAGATTTTCATATTTTAATGTTTGTATGGCATATCCTGTTTTATACGAGCATGCAATTACCCTCATGGTTCAATAAAGTTGATCTTATCTAATCCAATCTGAAGAGCATCACTCGATACGTCGATGATAGTCTATTCCCCAGTGAGGACTTGTCAATCCGGCACCTATCCAAGTCTGATGAAATGACTTGACAAGATAAATTTCCGATTTCTAAACAGATAACAGCCGTATCGAGGGAGAGAGTGCGTAATCATCTCAAATATAATACCTCGGATGCTCCATCTTTCTGGTAGGGATCCGACACCCGTCTCCTCATCGTATCACCCTTCTTTTGGTTCTCCTTTTGTTGTTGATATTTTTGCCGCATTTCTTCCAGCTCTTCCTTGAGTTCTTGGCATCTTCTGTTCGATGCTTCGATGACCTTCACTTTCATACTGTCGCCCTCCCTGTGTTTCAAGATCTATTGAATAAGAGAGAGCAATGAGTTACTGATTCTGTCGGCAACCTCATTCGTCGCTGCCACGACGACGACTGCTGCGAAGATCGGAATATTGGCAGGACCAGCGACAGAACTAAATGATGCCCCTTCTACTGACTCTTTTAGTTCCCAATCAAGTCCTCCCCAAACCAACAAAAAATATTCTTACTAAGTGGACCACAAGACTGTGTTAAAGAATCAAAAATGCAGATTTCAATCTCTTAGCCCAACCTAAAAGGGGTGGCAGAAATTTACATAACACCATAGATTTACATAACACCAAAATATATATAAATAATTGAAACAGTAGTGAGTTGGAAAATCTAGAACAGTGAAAAACTTCCAGCCTCCACACCCTAACCACTAGGCATGTCCAGAGGTTTGAAACTGGTATTAGGAAGGTCGTAATTCCACTGTAGGCATTTTTCACCGGTATCGAACAATACTAGTTCTGTTTTTGGTGAGATATTTGCCTCGCTCTAGAGATCAAACATGATGCTAACCAACTCAAAAATCATTTGTGATTCCTAAAGCCGGATCTCGAAATAGATACTTTGAACAGACTTTGTTAATGAAGGTAGTGGTGGAGTGTGCTCGACCGGTGAAGGGAGACTGGTATAACAATGATTCAATTGTTCACTTCCTGAGCACTGCAAGAGTGCTCAGTACGTAGATGTAGAGCAAATGATATACTACAGTATACCTTTATTATTAAATTACAGTACAGGTATACTATATTTTATTATTTGCTCTACATCTACGTATTCTAAAAGCACTCTTGCAGCAGGAAGTGAACAATTTAATCTTTGTTATATATTAATATACCTACATATATATTTTTTTTAATTCTCATCCTTTAATTATGCCTTTTATGATTCTATCACATGTTCCTATTTTTTGGGGATAAGCCACCATTACCTCTTCTTCAAGCTCCATGATATGTTTATCCTTGTCTATCCCCTTGTCTTTTGCGGTTTCTTCTGCCTTTCTTGCATTTTCCAACGTCAACTGTTCAATTGTTTTTTGAAGTTCTCTGATCTGTACTTCACTTTTTTTGGCATCCTACATTAGAAGAAAAGAGAAAAATAGTTTAAGAAAATAGATATTAATATTAAACTTTTTTCACAAAAATATATTTTTTTTTTACAAATTTGAATATTCATTTCATATAAATCAACTAAAAATATGCGAATTCCTGAATCTAAAATATTGAAGTTCATAATACAATATTTTGTCCTTGATTTTAAGGTAAACACTTTTTACATTTTGCTTGAAAATGTGAAAAGAAACAAAAGGGAAGAGTAAAAGTAGAAGACCATCAGTGTTGCAACTTTTTCTGAAAAAAATCAACATGGTGAGAAACTAAGAGTCTATATTAACGGAATGTTTATTTATTTAATATTTTATAACAACAGAAATACAGATAGCATATATAACTTTGTCACTGAAATTATAAGGAAAACCAGAGAGAGAACATTTTCTTTGAAACTTTTGCAATCCTTACACGAAAAAAAAAGGGCCTACTTATGATTAGTAAGGAAACATCAAGGTCTTTTCTGTAACTGTATGGTAATAAACATTAAAGTATGTATTTGGTAAGTAAATTCAACAGATCAGCACTAGTAGAGGATGAAATTTTTGCTCTGCTCAGTTCTAACCTTATGAATATATATACAGTAAAGGTAGAGCTCCTTTTATGATAACGGTGAATGTCAAAATAACAAAATCACTAGGAAGACCGATACCGTCACTTCAGGACAAAATTGTTTGTAAATAGTGGTAAGACTGATGTATTGTACAATATTAGGAGAACACAAGTTTGAATTAAAGTACTGCAGACATTTATAGCTACTTTATCACAAATAGTTGCATTATTAATTTGACCAAAGTCCATTATCACAAATAGTTGCATTATTAATTTGACCAAAGTCCATTGTAGACTTTCATGGATATGCAACTCCCAAAAACTTTCTTTGTGTGGCTCTATAAATTTCCACATTATCAATTCTCATATATTTACATTTGTTTGCCTCTTATACTTACAGTAGTATGAAATATAGTAAAAACTAAAACTGTTTTCACTTTTTCAGTAAATTGGATGCAAAAGGAAAAACAATGCAAGTGCTGTACATTATGGCTCACCAAAAACTCCTTATATGTGATATTGTCTTGTTTAATTAACTCCTTCAATTGGTTTCTTGTCTCTTCAAGTTCTTGCAGTGTTTTGCTGTGAATGTCTTCTGAAATTCCTACGAAGACTGGCGCAAACAGACGTTTCTGCCTCGAACCCCTCGCTGGACCGTTGCGGGATGGAGACTGACATTGTAACAAGAAAGAATAAACATTTTTAATAATGTTGGCAGTTTTCTGTGAGTAGAACCCAAAGACACTGCCCTGGTTGAAAAGCACTTAGATACATGTACCATACTATCGGCATGGTACATGAAGCCTCCAAGCTTAGCATACAAAGCAAATTATGTAAAAATATTTTAAAAAGAGACAGATGGACGCATGGACGGACAGACAGACAGTACAAACTACGAGGTAATTCATTGTATTTTGATGGCAAGTTCTGTAGTTATGAAAGATAACAGAAGGTTTTGTTTATTATTCATCTACAGAAGAGGGTAACTATTGAGGACTAAGGAAGCCCTGTGGTAATGGCACTTTAAAACCCTGAGTAAATTTGTGAAAACAGGATCATAATGGGAATTTTCAGTCAACTATATACTTTAAAGACTGCAAAGGTTTGGGTGGATGAAGGGGCGGGGGGTGGGTGGGTGGGTTGGGGATTCAGTCTCTTTATTCATACTGACTAAACCACAGTGGATTTTGCCGTTTGCCAGTCGGACTAAAAGGCACTTGCAGTTTCTGCCAATAAACATGAAAGAAATGAAACCAATGTTTCTATGCAATATTAAAATGGGTAAATAATAACCCTCAGTCACTGAATCAGCACAACTTGCATACTTAACATAAGCCCTCTATTCTTATAAATCACCCACCGGCAGGCAGGTGGGTATATAAATCCTCCTGGAGCCTCACAAATTTGATCTCCAGTGTTTGAACCTTTAGTCTGCCAGGTGACGCTTACAATTGCCAATAACAGAGAATAGTATGCAGCAACACTGTACAGTAATTAGCATTCAGAGTTTGCATCAATGCATAGGCGTACGGGACCATTTCAGTTTGGGGGGGCAGAAGTTTTTGGGCCCGAAAGTTCCCGTGACACTATCTAAGCGGAGCGCCACCATGGGTTGCCGCGTAGCGTGCAAGAAAATTTTTGGCAAACAATGCCTCTCAGATTGCCGGAAACGGCACTTCTGAGGCCTTGCAAGTTGCATCTAAACATTCTTTATTTTATAATCTCACGTTTTAGAAATTTACACTTCCCAAAAAATTTGCTAAATTAGAAGAAGAAAAACAGGTAACATCACTTTGAAGGGGAAAAATGGGACAGTATATTTTTTAAGCTCCTATTTAGTTACCTTATTTATTATTTTAACACAGTACTCAGCTACCTCCAGGAAAACATACATTGTTCAACGACACGTAGGCGGGATAATGTCGCTGTGTCGGGTGAGACTGCAATTTGTCTCACAAAAAAGTATAAAATATATCAAAGAATATGATACACCTGCACTTCCCCCCCCCCCACCATCCATGAAAAAGAAAATGTTTCTTATAAACACTCATGTTGGGGATGTCCAGGTCAAGGGCGGCGGAAGCACTTTTAATCTGGGGGGGGGGCACCGACATCAAAGGGCACTTTGCAGAAATTCGATTGGACTGATGCAGCCTTATATTTAGTACCCTTTATAACTCTCATTGCATTATCATATTTGTGTATACACATCACTCCATCAACGCCCTCCCCCTCCCCCCAAAGCAATATATGCATACTAGCACTGCAATATCCAATGCGCAAATTGGGAAACCAAGAACAAGTTTTCTTTTGAGACAAAATGAGGTGAAATCATGCTGGTTGCTAATGTAGGAATCTTCCGAATTAGAGGGGTTTTTTTCTTGTTAATATCTTAACAAATTTTTCCATTCGAAATAGCTTTTCGTTTGCCCCACAAAGAAATTCATTAAAAGTCACGGGCTTAGCCAGGATTTTCAAAGTTATATGCACGACTATCTGAGCGGAGCATCACCATCGGTTGGCGCGGAGCGTACTAGAAAATTTTTGGTTTTACAAACCCCTCAGATGGCCAGAAACGGCCCTTCCCGAGTGTTCATTCTGGTTCCCTGGCCTCTTGCTAACTTGAGGCACCTCAATTTTTATGTAGAAAAAAGGCACATTTTTAACCTGAGGCAAAGTGGGGGGCACGTGCCCCCTGTGCCCCCCCCAGTTCCGCCACCCTTGGTCCAGGTAAACAATTGACTAGTTAGAAAAAATTTGATCGTGCGAAAAGCGTGGTAGCCTGGATGAACTACGCTTACGGTGGTGTTACACGGAAATATTCGGGCATCATGATGCTATATAAAGAAAATCATAGAATTGTCAGGCAAAAATTTGAAAAAGATGCGGGCAAGCTACTGCATAATATAATATATATATTTCCAGAGGACAAGAAATTCGGACAAAAGTCCAGAAAAATTCGAGCAGCCTAAGAGCTGGAGAAAAAAAAAAAAAATATATATATTTGTTTTTTTCTCCTCTTAGGCTGCCCAAATTTTTCAGGACTTTTGCCCGAATTTCTTGTCCTCTGGAAATTTGGGGGGGCAGTCTGCCACCCCGCCTCGTATGCCTATGCATAAATGCAATGTTAGTACATCAGTTTTAAGATGGACTTAACAGTAGTCACAATACTCAAAGGTTTTCCACCCTATATCAGCTATCCATCTTGCCTTATCTTGCCTCTTGTGCAACAATTTGGCAAAACAGTATCCCACACGTTTTTCACACATTTTTCTGTATATAAAATAATTGAACATAGCCTAATACTCTGCAGCTCAGATGATTGCTGTGCATATCATTCTTCTCCCATTTACTCCCTCGACTCTTAAAGAATCTTAAAAAATGCCTTTTGAATTGTTTTCTTCTACCTTGAGATCAGTTTCATCTGACGCGGGAACACCGCCCTCTACATCTTCGGTTTTCCCATCGCACATATCTCGGACGATAAATAGATCCTCATCTTCCTTCGGCAACTGACCTTTCACACGCAGTTTACTACGCATCTTTTCATTCTCCAGTTCTTTCACTTGAAGCTTTTTCTTAGTCCTCAAAAGGTCGGCCTCTGTTCTCAAGAGAACGATTTCGTACCATTTGAATTGCTCTTGGTTGCGGACATTGTCTGCCTGATATTCCTGAAGCATTTGACTGAGGTTCTCCAAGCCCTGTAGCCTCCTGAGACAGGCATTTTTCTCTTCGGTTGCATTTTTTGCGACCCTGGCAAAGTTTCTTAAAGTTTCTTGGATAGCAGGAGGAAGGTCCCCAATATTTGGGAGCAGTATTTCCTCGGATTGGGCAGGTTTGGCAGACGACATCTTGTTTATTGAATTGTGTTGACAGAAATATACTAAAACAATGGGACACAGTTACTGTAATGTGGTTGGTAATCTGCAAAACAAAATATTAAGAGAGATCATTTTCAAAGCTGCATAAAAATTTTGACTTTAAATTGAGAGTTGACAGTCCTTTAATAGACAGTTGTAAAGCACTGCCAACAGTTCAGGTTGTATTTTGATAGGCTAAATTCAGGACCTTTTTATATGATCTGATAGTCAGTGATTATACAGTGGTTGGCAGACTTAGTCTAACACAAAGACCATCAGCCTAGGTCAATCCTCAGATGCAACATATAACTCAATAGGAATGCATTTAAGACTTTTACCACCCTGGCACCTCAAATAAAATGCTTACAAATAACAATGTATTAATTACAAGTTTACCAATTCGATAAAGTGGTTGTAAACGTCATCCAGGGGCACTCAGTCCTTTACATATATTCAAAGTTGAAAGAACATTTTTGGGGTTTTGTTGGTGAGGTACATGGTTACTTGTAGAGTGAAGTCGCTCAAACGCCCAGTATTGTCAACTTTAATATTACTTGTTCTTAACGTGATATATAGTGTACACTGTTTGAAGAGATAATTACTGTATCTGATATATCATCATTTAATGTGATGTAACTAGATTAACCTTCATATCACTTACAAGATGAGAAGATGAAGTAAATCACATTGATTTAGTTAAAGGCCTTGAAGACTCGCCCAAACTGCGTGCCTCGCTCTGAAAAAGTTAACTTTCCGTTGCTGGCAAGTGATGTTTTTTTCTTGTCGCTACAAAATGCACAGTAATGAAACTTGATACCTTGACCTGAGATGTCCATCGCTGCTATGTTCACTGTGTTGTGAGTGTTGACCGTAGCTGTATGTATTGGATACATTAGTGTGTGTAATTACCCACGGTAGCAAGCTGTGTGTGTATTTCCTGGGATCGATGGTGGTGTCTAACACTTCTGTTACACCTCATTTGAAACTAGGTCAGATTACCGGCATGAGACGTTTCTTTGTGCGCGAGTCTTCACACCCTTAAAAAAGTTACCTTTCTCTTTTAAACTGGTCTGATAACTTTTTGTCTCATCAATGAAACCTCTATAATATGGTGTGACTGATGTACTGTGCATGTATACACAGCCATTGAACTAAAATATCAAATTAACTAAATGAAGCAATGCCCGATGGTCCCAATAGTCAGGGAAGAATGCCTTCCTTACAGATTACGCTATGTCACGAGGAAAACTGAATACAGTTACTTACTCTGTTTTAAGTTTGAACTTTTTCCACTTAATTTTAACGACTATTTAGGCTATTGCATAGTAAACTGTATGATGTAAGTTTGCAAGAACACCTAGATGTAAAACATGCAATGAGAGGCATTACTCAAGGTGGCATATACTCCTATTAGAGTCTATATCCATCCGCTCGATTGTTCTCCTTCAGGAAAAGTGCCAAAAAGCAGCAGGAGAACATCTTTTTTGACCTGTTATCAATCATGATCTAGTTTTTTTGTGGCTTGCATGTTGAAAAGCATGAATGGAAGTATATGTGGTGAGAAAATTGGGTTAATAGAGGCAAGTTTAGACCCATTTAGGCCTCCCAGGAGCAGCGTAGGAAAATTGTTTACCACTGAGTGAATAGGTTTGTTTACAAGTGACGAAAACATCCGGCTCGGATAGCAAAAAATCTGTGTAGTCATGGTACAGAAAATTGATGGTGCCATGAAAGGCCAACTTGTCACCTATCTGGTGATGGGTAGCGTTTAGCTAGTGACAACTTCTATCTAGACTTAGAGAACACATTACTTTTGTGATTTAGTGTGTAAGTCAATGGGGCTTTTAATTGGCGTACACGCTACCTCAAGGAAAACTGATGTATCTATGTAGTATATCTTTAGAAGTTAGTTAGTCACAAATAATTTATTCAGATCTAGTCCTGCCTGTCTTAAAATTAACATTGCAAATTGGGAAGACTACTTACCAAACGGCTTGCATTGACCAAGGTCAGTAATTGTTCATCTCACAGGTCACAGTACTTTTGTTTACTGCAGTCACTGAAGTGAGGGTGGTAAAGGCAACTGTAATGCTAAAACCACTCTCAATAGTTTTGGTAACATGCTGTGATTTTTAAGGTTCCCGTTAAACATGAGGTGTGTTGACTTCGATGACATCGTTAAATGCAATGGAAATGTGTTGCAATACAGTATTTCTAATCAATGCTAGCTTAGAATGTGGTTTCACTATTTAGCTTAGTCTGTTCACTAACTGCATTTCAACATGCTATGCTAATGTTAGGCCTAACGTATGGTACTAGTAGCCTAACTTTCGAAGTGAAACGTTACGCAGTCTTCAGTCAATTGCTACGGGAGTGAATCCGTTTCACACCAAAGCTGTAATGTGCTGTGACTATAAACGCCGTTATACTTAAACTCAATCTATTGACATTCCCATTAAATATTGGTCCAGACAAAAAAATCCCGTCATTTGCAACGTTATTAACAATGGTTCCTGTTACTGGTGGGCACTTATGCAGATAGTGTATGAATATAGTGTTACATACTGCGGTTAAATTGCGTGTCAAAGGAGGGGATTCCCCGTCATGTGACCAACTTGGCCAATCCGAGTGTAGAATTTTCGGAATTCCCCTACTAAGTTGCAACATCTTTCTGATGGCAATCTTGATAAGCCATTGGTTAATGTCAATAGTTCCATGTTAATATAGGGCAACGGAAAATTTGAAAAAGATATCACAACAACCCTTTCACACAGAGGGTCAATTAAGCAGAGTACCAATGGTGCGAACGGTGTCCAGCCCCTGGATCTAGGGATTGAACTCCGTGCAAGCGGGAAAATGTGCACACAAGCTTAAATCACTTTTCGGCCTCTTGGCTGAGATGATGTAGTATCTGTTCCCTTTCTAGTGAGACACATCTGACGGTAATCACACATTCACAGTCTCCATGCAAGAGCATTGGGTTTGAGAGTGGATCAATAGTTTGGTAATTTTGATTTTCGTGCCCGTGTTCTTTCTTGGCTGACTTTTCTTAAAAAGTACCGAGTTGGTGTTCAGGATGAATCAGTCTGTTTTGGTTCTATCTGACGTGATAAAATGTAAATGTGACATGATGATATCGGGGAAGGACTCGGAGATGGCTACAACTGTATAAGTTCAGATGTTCATTTAATTTCGACCTGTCAATTTGGACTATAATCTCAGCACATCGGTCGGTGTAACGTTTTTAATAAATGTCTGCATGCAGTGTTCACAGATGCTTATTTGTTCATACGTTTTGTACGAAATATGAACTATGCAGCAAACAAGTGTGATGTCTTAGCTGCACCACTACCAAAAAGGTAATGTTTTTGTCTTCAAATTTGGATTAATTTCTAGTTACGTTAACAGTTCGTGCTTCGGAATAGTAATAGATTTATATTCATAAACTGCATGGTACTTGTCACTTTTCACTCGGGCCATAAGGCTGGTCTGTGAGTTAAAAAAATGGAATTTATCCTTTTAGAATTAATCGCTTTGTACCTACTCGGTACACCACATGTGTAAAACGGTATGGTTACTTAAATTTCAAATGTTTAACGTTAGATCCAGGTAGTATCAATTGCTCGAAACGGCAGTTTTTACCATTTTGTTTTTGATAAAGTAGTAACCTTTGCAACTATAGATTAAGCTTAAATTGATGCTCACACTTTGCTCATTGATTACCATGTATATTGAACAGATGAAGTTTAGTATTTGTTGTGGAGTTCAAAGGTCATTTACGGTCAGCATAGATTAAATCATTCAGCTTTATTAATTATATGCATATGCGAATGCATGTTTAATATGCGGTATAGGAAAACTAATATCCTGCCTTACTATGCAGTAAGACCGAAACTGGACCTCGTCGAGGTCGACCTTGGCACTACGCATGACCGCTTAAGTTTTGGGTTAGAGCAGCCGCAGGCTAAGAACTACAAGCAGTGGGAAGGAAGCTTCCAAAAAGTGGGGGGGGGGGCACACCATCAGAGGGGCACTTTCTCATTCCACAACCACCACTCGTTATGCTATAAAGCGATACACACCGGTTATATCACTTAAATATATATGATGTGTTAGTATGCTATCAATACTATTTATTGTGATTGTTTATTGTATAACCGTGCAACAAAAAGATATGGTATGCCATTTTAGAAATAGCACGTAAAGACTAAAAATAAATAATTAAAATAAAATATTAAAATTAACAAAGGCTTATGATATCCAAAAGACAGTTCTTCATCAAAGGGGCACAGTTTAATTGCCAGTAGGGCACATTAGCTATATTTTGGAAAAAAAGTGGGGGAGGCACGCGCCCCCAGTGCCCCTCCCCCCTCTTTCCCCCCCCCCGGCTCCTACGTTCACAGTCGCATTAACCGGTTGCGTCATCTATGTTGGATGTACGTCTGTTGCGATATGGACCTATACCTGCAGTTGTGGCTCAGGTCAAGCTTGTGATATAGGCCTATATCTGCAATGCTGGGCTAAAATTCGATATCAGTTATAAGGTCCGCATAATATGAGTTGCGACTCACAATTGCATAGGTCGCGGGATGTTGCCATACGTCGGACAACTTATCAACCAGTTTTACGGAGCCATGCATACGAAAATCGATCGATCGATCGAAGTTCGAAATTAATCGAAGTAATTTTCTTCTTAACCTCAAGTCCATAGTCCTAGCTAGCTTTCATGCATTTGTCAGCACCGATTCTGAAAAGTATAAGTGTCTGTTAATTCGTAGCTCAGTCCTCATGGAAGACTCAATGCGTCGTGGCGCTAAACTCTTGTTTGCAGCAGTATTCACAGTTCTGACGTTTACTGTGGCATGGCATGTAGTACACTTGTTAATGACGTCATAAGTATTGTATACGTGTTATTTTGTCGTGATGTACTCGGATTCTTCCCCCATGCCTGACTTCATAAAATAATACAAAAGAAGAGAAAAGAGAAAAGAAGGGCTAGTTCATTGTGGTTGAGCTTGACATGTGTTTAAGTTTTGCTGATACCTATTGGTTTGTGGCGCCTATTTTGTAAAAACTGAAACAGGAAGTTACAACACTGATTGATATGGTGTAATGCTATAGCTCATTGAAATTAGTCAAAACGAATAAAGCAGAGACAGAGTTGTCATTTACGTCTGTGTTGTATACAGTGTATATACTTCCAATTGCATGTGAATATAACTGTATGCACACGAACACACCCCATGCTGAGACTAGTTGAGACTAGTGGAACACTAGCAGTTGTTACTCAGAGTTTCACGCGTTAAGCGATCATCAGACAACTATATACACATGCACACATATATATGTATATATATATAAATATATATATATATATATATATATATATATATATATATATATATATATATATATATATGTATATATATATATATATATATATATATATATATATATATATATATATATATATATATATATATATATATATATATATATATATAGGCGGAGTGTATAGGCGGAGTGTATAGGCGGAGAGTATATATAGGCGGAGTGTATAGCCTAGTGGTTAACGCCGGCGTCTCCCAGTCATGAGATCCTCGGTTCGATTCCCCGCCGACAGCAAGGTGTGTCGTCTGGCAAGGGTGTTGTTCAATAACAACTTCCAGACATGGACGTTAAATGGATGTGTGCCGAGAGATTGGCTTCGGTCAGCTTGCGAGTCTATAAGCCTCCATGGCTTCTTTCGCGAGTTCCTGCTTGCGGGAAGATCACATATACATACATACATATATATATACATATAGTTAAAAATTATTAATGATTAATAATAAAAAACTGACTGGGAAATTTTAGACAGTGGGAAAGAATAAAGACAATTCATGGTTAGAACTTGGCATCCCTTGTTACCAGTTATCACTCCCTACTTTCATACTATAGAACACAGAAAGCGACACGGAAGGGATCGGCAGGGTACTGTGGCTTCTTCTTAATTATACTGGCATCAAAGTGTTTTCAAAATTCGTCTTAACAGAAGCATACGCAAGAAGGTAGATAAACACTATAAGTCCTAGCATGACAAATCTTTAGTTTGTATTGTAAAGGTGTTATCGGAGGCCATGTATTTTAGCTTTTCAATTGTTGTCATGTCTAATCCGCTGATGGATAATTATTACTGTCTTTTCCTCCGAAGTTCAAGGATTTACTTCTCAAAATCAAGATATGATCTTTTAAACGTAACCTGGATTGTAAAAAGGTATTTCAAAGCTCAGATTAATCAGTAAAAACAAATGGGCTGGGAGTTCCATGAGGGCCAAGCTGAGGCCAGAAACATTTGGGGTCCGCAAAAGACACGACCAACCGTACAGTTCAGAACAACTACCCATCCCAGAGTGCCAACCCAGGCAAAGAAAACCGAACCTTTATCACGTCAGACTTAATCACGGTGGAGCAGTAGTAATTTAGTGAGACTCCCTATCGTATGGAAGGCCGTTAACATGCTTTCTTTGTTCATAAGGGTACACGGAAGGGAAATAAGTTGAAAACACATGGTCTAATTTTGTTACTGAAGTAATCCTTTTACCATATTAAAAGAAAATTATGTATACAGCTACATAAAGAGGGCGTATTGTTTGTATTATGATTTGACTTTATATAGTCACTCAAGCAAGCAAGCTTTCTTTCCTTCCTCGAGTCCCTTTATCTCGAAGTCTGATGTTATTTTACATTCTCTTTGATCGTTAGTACGAAGGCCTATAAAAGCCATTCGAATAAAATTATCATGTTATATTTGTTATCACAATTCTTTTCATTTTCAAATCATTCATTTGTTACTACTAATTATGAATTTTTAATATCAAATTATTTAATTTGTTATTGTTAGTATAAATTTTTAACCAACAAAAATATCATGATTTTTTTATTCGTATGGCTCTAACAGGTTCTCGTACGTAAATAATTCCGAGATGATCATAAGCAAAATATCAAATGTAAAACGCTCTGCTCGTTTTTTCCACTGAAGAAGCAGTTAACAGTCCTCGAGTTAATTTATTGTCATTCCCAGAGACATAGGCGTGATCATTGATGTGTATAGTTGTAATGACTTTACCAGGGGGCCATTTGAGATTAAGAACAACCGTCGGCTGCATGTATTTCTCATTTATTACCTTCTACGATTCCATATTGAGAATCACTAAGAAGTGTCAATGCGTTTTGTCTTCATTTGGAGGAGGGCAAGGCGTCTGCAATTCGTCATCAAGTAAACGCTGCATCCGTTTACATATAGCTGTGTGCATAAACGACGCGTCTCACTTGCTTCTTTGACATATGTTAACATAAATATATAGTTTTTATTTTGACGATGATGGTTACGAAGCTGTTCTTTATCACCTTATGGTGGTTACCTGTGGGGTCCGGACATCCGACGGAAATGTCTTCCTACTGTCATACGGGTTCGAATTCTATCCACGGATACACACTCGTTCCTCTCGACGGAGGAGAGGAGACACCGTTGTCTCTTTACGAAGGCAAGGTTCTGATCATTGTCAACGTGGCCTCGTTTTGTCAATATACATCCCAGTACCTGGATTTTAATGAACTCAAGAATATCGCAGAACTAAAAGGCAAAATTGAAGTAATAGGCGTACCATCGAACCAATTTGGTCTTCAGGAACCTGGAGCAAATGGAGAGGAGATCAGAAATAGTCTCAAATACGTCAGACCGGGTAACAGCTTTGAACCAGACTTTGACTTGTTCGAAAAATGTGACGTCAATGGCGCTAACGAGATAGCTTTGTTCACTGCTTTAAAGGTGAGAATTTCATTTTTCTTTTGTTAACAAAAGAACTTGGATAAGGATGGATGGAAGAAGGGTTCACTGGGGGCGGGGATGGGGGGATTTTGAAAGAAACATAAAAGAAAGAATTTAAGCAGAACAGCAATTAATTTAAGTACAACAACGAACAACGGTTGCGTAAAGCGTCCGACCAAGTAGGCTTATAAGTGTACTCGTGTTTGCGGAGGTGTATGTGGGGTTGGGGACGGGGGAGGGAGGTTGCGTTCACTATAATCCTCTATACTCCTCCCATCTGCTAATCGTCACCTCCCCCACCCCCCCCCCCACCCCACTTGCAACCATTACAACATTCTCATTTCTGTTTCCTGCATGTTAGTGATACTAAATCTGACCAAAATATGAGTGCATTGACAGGGTATGTTACGCTTTATAAGGGTTGGAACACTTCTCACAGTGACAACTGTGTTTCCAACGCCAAAAAAAAGTGAAAGTAGGTGTTTGTTAACCTGACTATAGAACTAATTTATAGCCTAAATGTGCCACACAAGGCACCATTTCATGTCTAATTTTCTAAAACCAATTCGGGCGTGGGGGTGGGGGATGATAGTGGGACCCCTTCACGAGAGGCTCCAACAAACACGGGACCACACCCTATCTACTTTAAAATTCTTGATCCGCCAATGGACGGTGTTTAATAAGGCAAGATAAGTTATCTCTCTGTCTATTCAATTTTATACAGCGCGCTTGCCCAGCTGTGAAAGAAGAAATTGGTGATCCAGCGATGAGGTTTTGGTCGCCATTTAAGAATAACGACATCACGTGGAATTTCAACAAGTTTCTGATTGGACCAGACGGTACACCCTTAAAGCGGTATGATTCAGAAGTCGAACCCTTCGACCTACTTGATGATATCCACGATGTCCTCATCGAGACGAAGAAAATCGAAAAACGTAAAAACTATAACGAGGAGGAATTTGAGGATCTGTTGTTTATTTAAGACGATAGATATGGCAAAGATATATCCTTGAAAAAGAATGCCTTTATAGGATCTTATTCTTCATATACAATAATCCAATAAAAATGGAGGAAACTTTAAGTGCAACCAATGTTTCTATAACTATTGAGGACTTCAATTAAATTCACCATTAAAATATCTCTGGAATGCTCCTTTAAGGATAACGAGCTGAAGACGTCGGCTTATCAGTCCAGCCATTTATGTTAATGTAATTCCATTGTTTTATCAAATTAAAAATAATTAAACCCAAACATATTTTTTGACCTCCATATTAGACAACAGAGCACCCTTGGATGACATTCAACACCAGTTGTCCTTAATTGACATTGTTTTGTCACGTATTGTAAACATGTCATTTTGAGGTCATGTCCTACATTTTTCCCATTGCTTCTGTGAGGAGCTTGACCAAATGGTCTTCATTGTTAGACTAAATAGTCCAGCCACTTTCATTGATGAACCTCGTCTGTTTAAAGGGTCATTGCTCAAAAGTTAAAAGTCGTATTGAAAGATAACCAGCTATGACAACACTAGAGTGTTTCATTATCTACAAAATATCATATGGCTTAAGTCATCCTTTTAAAAGTATAGTATCGTAGTTGCGTGAAATTAACGTGCGTAAACAAAAGATAGCAGAATCTATCAATCTTAAGAGGACACCAACCAGGGGAAGCGAAGAGGTGTCAGTATGTTGGGTGGGGAGTGGGGGGGGGGGTGTGGTGGCACAAACTTCGTGGATGAGCCAGGGAAGATGCGCCTTAGATTTGAGGTAAAACTGCAAAGTAACTTCCAAACTTACCACAAACTGTATCCTCTGTGTATTCCGTGTATCTCAGTAGTGTAAATGCTTCCAATAAACGCTGAACAAGATTATTTCTTCCAACTGTCATTCACTTGATAACATGACGTTATACTCAATGTGTCTAACGTTATTATCACGACATATGACCTTGGAAAGTACGAAGAGGTCAGGAGCGTCTGTCATATAGAGGAGGGCAGAGGGGCGGTTACGTACCCCCTCCTGCTTCGGTGACTGAAGTGTGATTTCGCCCTTCAATTAGTGGATTCATAAACATAGCAAGGAAAACGATAGTTTGACTAGTCTGTTTCAAATTATCTAAAGCATGCAGGTATATTGTTCAATGAATATTAAAACACCGTGTACAGATAACAACACCTTGTGCTAAAGTCATACACATCTCACGGCCGACAAAATGTGCTTGTGACAAGTTACCTTGTTGTTTACAAATAAATACCTTATTCGTATTCATGAAATTAGTGGAATAAATACAACTTGACAAGTAAAGATAAAGAGTCGCGTTGTCGATGATTTAGGTAGAATTTATCAAATAAACTATAGTCGAAATTTCGAGAGAAAAACAATCGAAATTTTGAGATGATACGACAGAATATTGAGATAAAAAGTCGACATTTCGGTATAAACAAGTTTCCAGAGAAAGCCTTAAGTAAGTAAAATAGACAAAAGATTTAAATAAAAATTATCGATATTGTGAGATAAACACTGTTGAAATATTCTATATATTTAATGCTCTCCTTCATGTTGCTGCCTTGTAAACCAATGTATTTGTTGTTGTTTTTGTTTATTGGGGGGGGGGGGGGGTTCGGGGGCAAATTCAAGTAAACCAATACTCTGATTTACTTTTGTATGTTTCTGTGTTTATTTCGAGTTTAAATTTGATAATTGATAAGATTCATAATAATATTATGTGTAGTAAACCTTTCTTGTTTGTTTAGAAGTAAGTTAAACACATCATTCGAGTGTAAAATGGACATTCTACTCTGCATTGCTGTATACTGACATAGTTAGCTCCAACGTAACAAAGTGGTTATTGTTTAGTATACGTATTTCATTGGGATAGTATAACACTAGATCTGCTGGTCAATGCACATACGAGGAAATACATGTGTGCAGTAGGAATATTTCGACAGTGTATGAATCGTCATGTTTCACTTTTCACTTACTACACGGCTAATAAAGTAGGCCTAATCAGGCATTTATAACAAAATACATTTTAGGGGTTGGGGTCGGAGGTAGGACCAGTGAAGAAATATGGGGTAGATAGATAGGGGTTGGGCATGGTGGATAGAAGTCTGTGAGTGGGTGATTATATTACTGAAATTATATGTGAAAATATTATTGACCAATTGCCCCCTTCTACATCACAGTGGCATATATCGAAGGTGCGATACAACAATATGTCCGGGTGAGGTGGGGAGGGGGGGGGTCTTGATGGAGACTGATTTATTTTGCATCTTAGTTTTAATCTCAAACTGAATGTATTTGGTATTTTATCTAATTTATGCAATGGATGCGGTAAAGTTGGTATGGCAGCATATGTAAACTGCACTGGCATACATAGAGGAAGATGGCATACATAGAGAAGGAAACGACAGTCAGAACGAACATAAAGCAGTCTGAAATATTAAAATTAAACAAAAAAATGTTCAGATGATTTTGAACATCCTCACGTTCACATTAGGTCCCGCGCTATTTATGGCATACGTTGTCAGAGGCATCCATATATATACACACATATACACGCACTCCTCTGCCTGCATGACTGCATAGGTTACGATCATCAATCGAAACCAAAACAGACGATATTCTTAACTAGCGAAGAACGACGTCCACTAAGCATATGCTGTCAAAAAGCACACCGTAGTTTTTTTTTTTTTTAAACTGTGGCATCAGTCGGAAAAAACTGGAAATGCAATGAGTTTCGCGTTATATATATGTAATTGTTATGCATGCAACACGCTTACAAAGGAAATCAATATTTCATCAGGTTTTATCCAAGATTGTTAATTATGAATGAGTCATGAGTGCATAATAAATCTTTTCTCAATTTTGAAAGACCGACATACAGACTGACGGAACGACAAACTGATAAGTAATGGAATTGGATGAATGATGGATCGATAGATGGATTTATTAACATTTATTTTGTAGGCCTATTGAAATGTTGCCTATATGAACAAGAAATCATTCAGTACTTTTTACTGTTCAATTAGACCAATCCTAAAGCGTGCTTTTCATTGAAACTGACGGACGCAAAACAAGTATTCTTATCGACTTTCGTTCCCTTTCGAACTATCCACTATGTCGGTTAAAGGAATTTCCTGATCGAAGAAACAATAGCCCACGCTGTTAGTTGAAACCCGCATATCAATAATCTTGCCCGCAACTTGAGATATACGGTTGATTGCATGCAACATATAACTGGCAATACCTTCAACTACGGGAATTTTGGATCACTTTATGGAGGCATTCAGAGGGTTCATTTAAAATATTATGGTCTTTTTGTTGATTTATCCGCAGTTGCTTACTTGGTAAACTTCTCTGTACGAAGAATTCCATCAGAATGTATCTTTTATGTAGAAATATTCTTTCCTCTATTGGTAAATGGTTGATAAATTATAAGGATATACAAAGACCCTTTCAGCTGAATTGTCCCGATGACTTCATCCATTCTGCTGTTGCAAGATGCACATACAAAATATCACCAAATTGTGGGCAATAAATGTCTTTGTACATTGTAGATTATCATTAACCATATTATGCAATTTCGTAACCCTTTTGTTGAAGTCGAAAGCATGGGGCGTAGCTAAACGTCCTATAGGGGTTCAACGCTTTTCTTAGGGGGAACCAATTTTCTGAAACAAAACATTACGACAAAGTTTTATGGGCCAAACAAATATGTTTGAGAGTTTACGACCCTGCCTGCCCCTCCCCATGGCTAATCGCGCATAAATATGCAAGTAGCGACTAGCACGTGCTCTAGATCACCATTATCATTGAGTGGCCATGTATTTAACTTTTAAACGTCTGCAATGTAGTTTATAGATTATATATTTGTCGAAATTGTCGATGTCGACTTTGATAATTTCAGATCAAGGAGGATATAGTGCATGGTGCGTTGGTTACAAATTCCTTTAATGGTTTCTACAAACGCTCAGAGTATCGCTTACTCTCTCAGTTCTGGAGGTAAGACAGGCATATACCGGCCTTTTTGGGGGGCCTGAATTGATTTTTTTCAAAATTTAACGAAAATTCAGAGCAGCGGAGATTACGTTTACTACGGGATGCCATATGTATCATAAATATCCAAAACAATATAATGATGTCCAAAATAATATTAGTGTTATGGAGTCCTGTATAAGTCTTAACGACAAGCCCGTTGGATACATTAGAATCAGCCGTTTTTTTTTTGTAATTACAATCAATATTAAACTTCTGTCGGTATCAATTAGCACATTAATGCATCGCATAGCTAATCCTACCGTTTTAAGATTATTCGCGTTTGGTATACAGTTCAAAGGGGGCAATTCTATAGGGAAAATTCCGCGTGGTTTTATTGAGGTCTTTACCAAATTGCCAAGAATATGTTCTTAATGTGGGTTTTGAGAGTTTCAAGTACATATTGTGTGATAAAGAGTGACCGTAGTATCAATTTCTACTTACATGAAAGACATTGTTTTGCAGATTACCTTACAATGCCACACTTAAATTGTCTATACCAACATCAGATGTTGAGCAAGTTACCGTCCGATACTTCGGAACACAAATTAGTTTGTAAAACCTCTCTCAGCAGCAATGAAGAACGAACATACACATGCCATTACCATTGAATATTCATTTCCCTCGTCCAAGAAATAAAACGAATTAAATATATACATATGCTCATAGCAAAATCTTAGAATCTTTTAATCTGAATAATTTTAATACTCTCGTACGATCACCCCAGGAGAAAAATAGTGATATATTGGAAAATAATAACAGAGTTTTGCAGATTACACTTCAATGCCACAATTAATTTGTCTACCAACATCAGATGTTGAGCATTAAAGTTACCGTCAAACACTTCGGAACACAAATTAGTTTGTGAAACCTCTCTCAGCAGCAATGAAAAACACACATGCTATCACCATGGTCTATTCATTTCCCCTCTACTAAGAAATAAAAATAGAAAAATATTTACATATCTTTATAGCATAATATTATGATCTTTAAATCTGGATGGCTTTAATACTCTCGTACGATTACACCAGGTGAAAAATATTGATATGTTAGGGAACAATAAAAGAACTTTGTGTTGCAGATTACATTTCAATGCCTTACTTAAATTGTCTATACCAACGTCAGATGTTAAGCATTAAGTTACCGTCCGACACTTCGGAACATAAATTAGTTTGTAAAACCTCTCTCAGAAGCAATGAAGAATAAACATGCACATGCCATCACCATGGTATATCAATTTCCCTCTACCATGACATAAAAAGAATTAAATATATACATATCCTCATAGCATAATCTTAAAATCTTTTAATCTGAATAACTTTAATACTCTCGTACGATTACCCAAGCAGAACAATAGTGATATGTTAGAGAACAATAAAAGAACTCTGTTTTGCAGATTACACTTCAATGCCACTAGTCTTAACCTGTCTACCAACATCAGATGTTGAGCATTAAAGTTACCGTCAAACACTTCGGAACACAAATTAGTTTGTAAAACCTCTCTCAGCAGGAATGAAAAAGTCATCGTGTGAACCTGCTTAACTTTCATGGACACAATTGTTCTATTATCTTTGGCTGCTTAACTGCTCATGCATTTAACCTAAACGTACAAGAATAACAAAAAATGGACTAACATTAACACTGGGATCTTCAGCTACGCTCAAAATCAACACTGTCACATCGGTCCTTTCTAGTTCCGCGAAACTTGACAAGATCGAGTTAGTCTCTGAAATCACTGAGATTACTTTCAAGAATATCTAACGGATACTGACGGAAAGTATCAGCACATTACCTTATTCACACATGAGTGTGACATACTCGAATTAAGATACGATTAGTCACCACTCTGACATTCAACGGCCACGGAACTCCCGAACAACTGGAGTATTTTCTCATTTAGGCCAACATCTATCAACTATTCCCCATTCTCAACACCGGCAATGGCCTCAGATCGAACCACATTCCAGTCATTGTACAACTCATTACCACAACTAAGAAGACCGTCTTACGGCCCAAACCCAAATAAAAAGAAGCGAATATGGTCCATTTACAGGATTCACATCCAGACCAATGTCAAGCCCTACAACATCACACCACCTCCCACAGCCACTCAGAGCAGAGGAATACCTACAACGCTACATCAACCGAATACACAACTGATGCAACGACTGAAGGAGAATGGAACTCAACCCAACCAAGTCACAGATACTATACATCGCCAAGCACAACAGATTAAGAAGGAAACCACATCTTACACTCAACAATATCGCCGTTCCAGTCGCAAATCAAGTTTGATTCCTGGGATTAACCATCGATAAAAAACTTACCCTCGGACACCACCATCAAAACCCCCTCAAGAGAGTCAGACAATGCGCGAATGTTTTACGAAGATAGCCGCTTCATCGGGAAACCCCAGAGCATCACCATTCACAACCATGAAGATTTACAAGATGATGATCAGGCCACTCTTCAGCTCCTGCTATAGCCCATATCAACTCTGCACAAACAGAAACATTGGAAGCTTCCAGCGGAAAGCATGCAGAACCACCTACCACCCACCTCCAGAAACAGACAGCAACACAACAACTATCGCCAATCAGTAGATGAAAGGTAAAAACAAATAAGGGACAGGTTCCTCTACAAATGTACATCACCATTATATCATTTTCATCAGTTCATAAAAAAATCAACTTAGGAGATCAGCCTTCATCTTGGAATCATCTCCCTCACCGGTATGGATACAGGAATGTGGGCCCGCAACAAGCAGAGGAACTCCATTAGTATATTTAAAACACAACACCATTCACGTCCAGATCCCATCATCCGTTTTACCGGCAAGGTGCTTTCGCCCATGGCCCACTGAAGCGCCTGATGGCGAAACAGCCTTTTATATGGTATCGTATTACATTGCATCCAAGTCTCTTAAATGGAATATACTGTACTAACACCTGCGATTCGTCTCGTAATTATTGACGACGACATTAGGTCTGCTATATAGGCATATATGCCTAGGAATGCAGCGTTTACATGACAGTGACGTCACTTTGTCTGTTGCAGATTAGACTGTTGTTCTCTTAAATTTAGATATTATACTATATAGGAACAAGTTGATGGTGCATTATTCCTGGCAAATTCTAACGGTCTAATAGCTTTATCTCTCCGATTTGATGATGTCATGGAAGTCATTTAAAATTTTTGAAATTTCTTCAACAAGGAAGTGCCAGTCTTCTCCGTACTGTTCAGTCGAGTTCTTATCAGGGTGATAATCCCTCATTGCATCCATTAATAGTCGTTTTCTAGTTTTACCATTCTCGTCAGACCATCCTTCCACTAGTTTGATATCGAACTTGACTGGTTTATTCTGAAAAGTAAAATTAAGTCAAATTATTGCGATAGTTTCACAATGAATGCTCTTCAGTAACGCAATTCAATACATGATGTATATATATATATATATACATATATATATATATATATATATATATATATATATATATAGGCCTATATATATATATATATATAAATATATATATATATATATATTATTGCTGATTGATCTACATGTCATCAAATTTATGAATACAAGAGCAAGATATTTATTTTAGATCTATATATGTAGAATCATAGTTATTAGTATTTACAAATGCCTACCTTTGGGGTATGTTTCGAGTAAATATGTTTTAGGAACTCCGTAACACCCCCAGTTGTTTTGGCAGCTGATAAGTTGTTGAGTTCTTTCTCCATTTTCTTCTTAAATTTCTTTCTGCGCTCCTCTTTTGCCTCTTCGTCTTGCTCATTGTCAGCATCTTGCCAAGCTTTAATCGAAGCTAAACTAGCTTTATACCATCTTTCGCTCTTTAGAAGCTTATTGTCCGAGGCCTCGACCAGTTTCAAAACCTGAGAATTTGCAGATTGGTATAAGGATAATCACAACAAAGTTGTTATTTGTTTGAAAATTAAAGGCACAACTGACATATATTTTAACGATAGATGAATATAGGAGAGACAACAAATTCTTTGTTGATATTTGGCATCAGAGAGTACATAATTTTGACCATGTTCTTCCAGAATGGCAACAAAGCTCTTGTTGCTTCTCTGTTTTTCTCAGTTTATAAGTCCAATCAAGCTTACGTACATGAAATATCCCCACCAGTGGCTTATATTGTTTCTGTATGAAAGATACATCTTGTTCATGTAAATCTATTTAAATATTAAAGGGACACAATCCCAACTTAACAGTTAAAGAGATATTCTCAACCGTATTCAGCTGGTTCAAAAAGATTATCTCGAGATATCTATAGTTGTCTCCCATTGTAACACATTGGGGTTTACAACATTGATTTTTCCTTTTCATGAAGTATTTTATCATACCAGCTCCCCCCAAGGAAAAGGACGAAAATCATGAACATAAAATAAATTTCAATATGCATGGGTGAGGGGCAGGGATAAGATGAGGAACATCATGTTTTCAAAAGCTAATTCGGGATGCCATCGTTTTACCAGAAAATAAAGCGCTACTGTGAAAATACTTGAATATGCATATAGCTCTGTACCAACGTTTTCAGCGCTAAATGTGTTCTCAGAATTAAGTCACTATAGACTGCAAGAGAGAACCATCATGTAGGCCCTACTTCACACCAGGGAATTGTAACAATAAATGTAAAAATAGAAAGCTAACGACAAATGAGACTGAATAGACGTACCTGCATGTAAAACTTCTTTGCCTTGTGCTTTAGATTGATTAATTTCTCAAAGATGTAACCTTGGTAGTAACATGCCTTTGCCTCCTGTTCCAGGTCAATTTCTCTGGTTTTGATCGCTGCATCTTTGAACATATCAAGAGTATCATAGACCATGTTCATATTCGGTTCCGTCGTATCATTCAAAATGCTGTCCAATTGCTTTTTGGCAACGAAAATGCTCTGCATTGATTCTGCAAAACAATGACGAGTGTCAGTAATAAACCTTCACTTTCACATTCAAACCCAGAGAGAGAGAGAGTTACACATGCACGTAGTCATCATTCGTGCTATGAGAAGACAAAACCAAATTTTTGTCCCCGTGTTGTAAAATGGTCAAAGTTTAATTAACACTTGTATTAGATATGACTTTTCATTACACTATATGGGCTCTACCACTGTAACGCTACAGGAATTGTAATGAAAAATACAGTTTTGTTTTGTGAGGGGAAAAGGGATATTTTATACTCAAGATTCAGCATTGAGATAACCTGCAGCCATTTGGAAGAAATTCTAAATTTCCTTTTGGACACGGGGTCTCTTGCGCCACTTTGAATCCGTCACTGTTTATCATTTGTTGGGTTAAATACAAATTAGGGGCGAATCCCCTAGAAGTTGTATGATTTTGAAATATATCTTGTTCTCTCGTAGTGACTTTGCAAAAAACAAATTTCATTGAGAGACAACTCAATTTCTGTGAAAGTTATTCCAAGCCCGGAAGCTGCAGTGCTTTTTAAATGTTTCTTGTAGCTATTCTAACTGATAGACAGAAATGCATTCCTTAGAGGAATTCAGATCCATTGTAATATATCTAGAATCCCTTGTGAGGTCCAGAGGGAGAAGCCCCGGATGATTGCACATTGTCTTTTATCCCAATTTTACCCATTCAGTTTTGTTTCATCGCATCCGACTCAAAACCAGGCGCAGCGGTACGGGTTGGGGCCACTGTCTCGCTGAGCAAAAAACTTGGGAACCCAAAGCCTATAGTCTACCGTACTTACCAGCTGTAGCTAGTTGTGCGACTGCGTGCTGCTTCATTACCCTAATGTCCGTTTGCACCTCTTCGTTGCCGGTCACTTTAGACGCCTCCTCCAGCGGGTAGTTCATCTCATGAATCATGCGTAGACTTCCGCGAAAGTCTTGGATCGCTAAGGACTGGGTGGCTTTTTCAGAGAGATCTGTCGCTAATTGCATGTACAAAGCGGCCCGAAGCTCTTCCCACTCGATGACACCGCATAGAACAAACATAGACGAAATCCTCCTATCAAAATTTCCAAAATTGCGTACACACATGACGATATCTGTGAAAATCTGCCCAATGTCTGATTCCATGGCATCGAGCCATGCTTTGTGTTTGAATCCAGTTCCATAACGTAAAGCAATGAAGAGATTACTTAAAGACTCCTTGGAATAGAATTTCACCTCGACTTCCAACTTCATGATTTCGGCATCTGTGAGTTTGCTTGTCCGAGAAAGTTCTTTGGACGTTGCCTTTGCCATTTGAAGAGATGCCTTTCCTATATTTTTCATAGTAGAACTCAAATCATCGTTGTTAATGGCAACGCTTTTTGCTTTATGGTAATATTTCAAAGCCCCCTTGAGTCGCTCTTTAATGATTAGTGGGCATAACCCAGGCTCAAGTCCTTTATAGTACAACTTGTTTCCTTCCACGCGTAGTCCCCGACAATCCGACATATTGAGTATAAGTATGAATTGTTTTCACGTACTCTGTGACGGATATGAAATATAGTGCCGCGAGAACACACACAAATATACATACGAATTGAGTTCGTCACGACATCGATATCTTCCAACGTTGGGAACGCTCATTACGCCATCGGAAATTTCCCTGTTGCGAAATTGATTGATTCAAACCTTTCAATTAGGCCTACACTTGATCACACTCTAAAAATTATACGGGTATAGTTCTACACTGTTGTCAGGTATTTTAACACATGGATTGTTATTAAACACTAATTGAAAAGTGTATAATAAACATCCACAATGTAGTTACCATCACAAAGTGTAAATATAACCATTGCCTTGGCCATTACCCGATAAACGTGTACATATACCCCGAGGTAAAGCCGGTTTGTGTATTTCTGATCTTTGTGGGTAAATTTACATACTCTGCGTGTAATAAGACAAAATGATTTATTTACATTTACACATTTACAGTGCTTAATTTACACTCACTTTTCAAAAAAAGTGTCCTCTTTAACCAAAAGGGTACTTTTACCCACATAATATGTACTTTGCACGAATTATGTATATCTTAGTAACAAGGTTTAAAATAACCCTTCTTAGTATGTTATTTTACAACCAAAAAGGGTATAACACCAACAGCACTAATTTTGAAGTATCATAAGAAGGTAGAATCACACAAGATAAGAGCTATTTATACACTTCATGGGGTTGTATTTGTTCTACACTTGTAATTAGTCATAGGCTAATATATAGCTCTACCAGAAATTATTCTGTATTTTCGGGTCTAAACCCGCCATTATTTGTATGCACCATATAGTACATATACATTTTGGAACACAGAGCTGCCCCGGCGACTATAGGCCCAATTTCTAAAGTCCCAACAACCGAGCAAAATATCTTTCAAAATGACGATACCATAAGAGACCTCAAATTGGGGCGACAATAGGCCAGCTGTTTAGCTTGAAATATATTTATTAATAGCCTATCTTGTTAGAAATATACGGCAAACTGTACAGATATATGGAGTATCCCCGAATTTCCCCGTGGAAATGTCTGCATGGTGATTAGTAAAATAATAACATTTTTATGTGGGGGTGAGGGGATATGGATGGAGTCGTAGGCTAGGCCTATATGAAGTTTCGTGAAAGTTTAATAAGGCAGGACTATTAATGCAGTCAAAAGAGAAAATGATCCTGAGGTAATGAACGGATAAGGAGCCGCGCTCCACCTGTAAATACGAACACCCGATTAGCGTGCCCAGACAATTATCTATATAAGATCTACATAGGTCTAACCATAGGCGCGTGTGAGACGGGGTGAGGGTTTGCAACCCATCGATCAGAAGGTACCCTTTACTTCAGACAAGCCGCTCTTTCTCGAGCATGCTAGCTTGTGTTGAAACAAAAATTGCGGAAAGTATATAAGCTACTGCGATCATTTTCTCGAAACACTGAATCCAAGGGTGGCGGAACCGGGGGGGGGGCACAGGGGGCACGTGCCCCCCCACTTTTCCTCAGGTTAAAAATGTGCCTTTTTTCTACATAAAAATTGAGGTGTCTCAAGTTAGCAAGAGGCCAGGGAACCAGAATGAACACTCGGGAAGGGCCGTTTCCGGCCCACTGAGGGGTTTGTAAAACCAAAAAATTTTCTTGTACGCTCCGCGCCAACCGATGGTGGCGCTCCGCTCACATAGTCGTGCATACAACTTTGCAAATCCTGGCTACGCCCCTGACTTTTAATGAATTTCTGTGGGTCAAACTCAAAGCTATTTCGAATGGCAAAAATTTGTTAAGATATTAACAAGAAATAAACTCTAATTCGGAAGATTCCTACATTAGCAACTAGCATGATTTCACCTCATTTTGTCTCAAAAGAAAACTTGTTCCTTGTTTCCCAATTTGCAAATTGGATATTGCAGTGCTAGTATGCATATTTTCCTTGAGGGGGGGGGGGGGGGCGTTGATGGAGTGATGTGTATACGCAAATAAGATAATACAATAAGAGTTATAAAGGGTACTAAATATAAGGCTGCATCAGTCCAATCGAATTTCTGCAAAGTGCCCTTTGATGTCGGTTCCCCCCCCCCCCCCACAGATTAAAAGTGCTTCCGCCGCCCTTGACTGAATCCCTCCCCTTCTGGATTGGCCCATGAAGACGGTTTGACTCACAATTCAAACTGATAGAGCCTAAACGTGAGTATTTCTCGAGACACTTGTTAACAAAATATTCTTAGAAGTACAGCTTGAGCTAGCTGGAACAATATTTTTTGTCATGCTTCAGTACGTTTAAGTGTTTTGTGCTTTTTCGCACGGCCGGCATACATTTTTCTCCACAACGAATGATAACAATGCCTGACCCTCAAACGACGACCATAAATGAAACATTTTTTTTTCATTGTGACTTCTATAGAATTTTCTACAATGATGTACTCATTCGTACTACAGGGGCGTCGGAAGCTATTTGGGGTTGGTACGGCAGATCAGAGTGTGGCCATCTATCATAATTATCGGGGGATGTTTGGTAGGTCAAACTACGCTACGCGCCACCATGGTTGGCGCATAGCGTAATGGAGACAATTTTGATAAAAAAAGCCTCCCAGATTGCAGGATATGGCACTTCCCGAGCTTGAAAACAAGACCCCTGCCATGCCAGAGAAGTCACATTTAGCCTACTTGCTTGTTTCATTTTGGTTCTTTATTTTTTGCCATTTTCTGTCTTAGTCCTAATTTTTTTCTTTTCTTTTTTTTGCGCCGTGAATATTGGTCCCCGACGCCCCTGACTAGAAATAAAAGTTACGTTTGCCGCCAGGCATGTACCATGAGAATACTGACATACTATACGTCTCAGAAGTGTTCTTACTTCTCATTAGTTTAAAACAAATTTCCTAAAACACTACTTTACATTAATTCACTGAATGCAGCCTTTCAAGAATATGGCTGTGGTTAAAAATATTGGTAAATATGTAAAAGAATCAAAGTTGGTATTCCAGAAAATGGGTGCATATCTTAGAAATTAGAAAGAACCCCAAATGATATCAAATGCAAGATTAAAACTTTAAGCCAATGATAAATTCTCTTTCACAAAGGGTGGTTCGTTCGCGCTAGGCGCTAACACAATGCCTTAGACCTACATACGTACAGTACAGTATATACAGTATACTGTCATCACTGCACCGCTTGGCGACTATTACATTTCATAGTTTGTTCCCGCAGAAGCGCTTCGCCATCACATGTGACGAGACTTGACACGACTGGACTTCACCTTGAACGGCCGCTAGTATTATAATATGAATCTAAAGCAACATGTCACAAGTGTAAGTTGACGTAAAGCCTTTGAAAGAGTTGTTTGATTTAGAAAAGTACAGATTGAATAACTGCTAAGCATAGTGCATACATTCAAGCGATCCAGAAAATACGCGATTCCTGTATCATTGCAGTGACCGAATCATGGCTACGAAGTTCGACCCCGGACACTTTGGTGAATATACCGGGTTATCATCTATGCAGGGCCGACCGTGAACCAAGTAAAAGCGGGAAAACCAGGGGTGGAGGACTTATAACGTGGATATATAAAAAAAATGGTGCAATAACGTCTCGATAAAACAGACGTTTTGCTCTGAACACTTGGAACTTTGAAGAATTATTTGCCGACCCTTTTTCTTGCCTAGAGAAATCAGTGCAATAGACATTTTAGTTGTTTACATTCCATCAAGTGCAGACAGTGAGGTTGCTTTGGACACCGTCAGTGACGTAGTTAGGGTCTGTGAAGCCAAACATCCCGATGGAATTATCATATCATTGGGAGATTTTAACCGGAAAGTTTTGAAGGGCCTTTTTCCGCAAGTTACACTCCATACAAGAGGCAATCAGACTCTGGACCAATGTTTCACTTCAATTGAGAACTTGCATGGGTGTTCGATGTTACCACCATTGGGAGGATCGGATCATTCTACTGTTCATCTCAAACCGGATTATATTACAAAATTCAAAAGGGATAAGCCTGTCGTCAAATCCCGTCTCATGTTTAATGACCAGGAATCATTAGACAAGTTACGTCATATGCTGGAAACGACAAATTGGAACTGCTTAACTGACTGGAACGATTTTGATCACATTTTGAATTTGATTACGGGATATCTTCAGTTTTGTATCGAAACAACTGTGCCGGTGAAGTACTTCAAGACATACCCAAACAATCACCCATGGATGAACAACAAAGTTAAAAATCTACTGAAAGAAAAATATGGATTACTGGGAACCAATATTGATCTGCGGACAGTTTATGATACGATCAGAAGCAAAATTCGTTCTGCCGAACGGCAATATAAAGATAAAGTTATATCCAAGGCATGAACAAATCCAAAGGAAATGTGGAATGGATTGAAGCTCATGATGGGTTGTAATAGAAGCCGATCGCACAACTGTTGATGCTGGTAACCTAAACGAGTTTTTCTGTCGATTCGAACGACCAAAACAATCTATCGACCTCCCAGAAGTGGACGAAACCCTGAAACCACCTTTCACGCTGGATGACGTCACTTCCGTTCTAAGATCGTGTAAGGCATCTCCATCATGTGGCCCGGACAATATTCCCGGATGGTTACTGAAATATTGCCACTCTGAACTCGCACAAGTTGTTTACATGTTATATACTCATTGTTTTAAAACTGGTTATATACCTTGTGATTGAAAAAAGAGCAAGATCATACCATTACCGAAACTATCTCGCCCAACTGGAAATAAGGATAATAGACCTATTGTACTAACCAGTGATTTAATGAAGTGTTTCCAGAAACTTCTTCGTAGCGAAATATTGAACTGTATACAATCTCTGGATAAATACCAATTCGCATATCGCTGTGGCAGATCGACGGAGGATGCCTGCCTGCTTCTGGACACTATTCTACGTCAACATGTGGACAATCCTAGTAATTATGCAAGGATTTGTTTATGGACTTCAGTTCTGCATTCAATATATACCATTTGTTGTTCTAAATTACTGGACATTATGAGGGCGTATGTCAGTGACAATGTAATTATACTACTTTATAATTTCCTGTTTGATCGCACACAGTTTGTTCGCTGTAACAGTGTCAACAGTGATACTCTCGATAATAACACTGGTGTTCCACGGGGTTGCTGCTTGTCCCCTTTGCAGTTCAAGAGTAATATGTAGATAGCCCTGGTGAGCAGATGATCCCTATTTTTTCTTTGAATTCAAAGATCACTCAAGGTAACCCTTGGTGAGTAGGTGGTTCTTCCTGTTTTTCATTGTGGTCAGAGGTCATTTGAGATCAACAGACATGAAGGCCTGAACCCTTTAATTACCACCACATCTCATGAATTGAAGTTTCTTAAACTTCAACCTAGTATTTAGGTAGCATTTGGTAAGTAGCAAATCCCGAATGTTTTGCATGGAGGTCACGGTTCACTTGTCTTCAATTAGAGCCAAGTCTTAATAAAGTTGATCGCTGAAGAAATGATAGTTAGTTTCAAATTCAACCTTCTTATAGTTATATAGGCACCTATTAATCGATACACTAAGGCCAATAGCACTTCTGGTGATATCAGGTCAGCACGGTGGAAGTTGGAAAATCTGCCATCCAATGTTGCTTCATATTGGCAAGTAATCACTAAGTTATTTGACATTCTGGTTGATAACTCTGAGTTATAGAAACATTCGCAATATTCATTAGCTTAGAAATGATGCTTATTCAAACCATCTCCCAAGTAATATTATCAAATGCAAGTTTAGTGTATGTGATTCTCAAGAAGCTGATTAACCTTTGAAACTGTGTTGTCAGGAATTACTCATCCTATTTATCTTATTGTTTGATAGGTTAGTTCGGATGTTGAAATCAACACACTGGTCATAACATACACTGGGGATCCGCTGGACCCATCAAACATAACAATCATTTCTGAAAACGAAAAATGCAGCACTGCAGAATCTTTCCCTGAGGCAGTTCTAATCCTGCTGGCTACATATTATGTTTTCAACATACAGTATAACGGCAAAGTTAGAGGAACACTGACATTTCTGCAAAATGTTCTGCTGCAATGCAAAGACTAGGGGAAATTGCCTCAAAAGATCATTGTATTAATTGCAAAACTTCAAGCATGATGTATTTAATTTTGTAACTTTTCTTCAAGTTCTATTGTTTTTACTGTTATTTGTTGACCCAGAATTATTGTTAGTTATGTTTTTCAGATTGTTTGCTGGATTTGCATAGTGTTGTTTTCAGGGTTTTAGTTTGTTAGCATAATTTTACAAAACCAATAATGTGTAAAATGATCATGTGGGTAATTCTTAATACACTTAAAAGAAATATAATAATACTAAACATTACAATCGGTAAAACAGTGAGATCAGGGACAAGTTTGAAATGCTGTTACATGCCTGGTTATGACGAAGAGCAAAGTTGGGGGCGAAAATTTAGTTGGAACACTCTAATGCAACTTTATAAAAGGTGTCATATAGTAAAGTCAATAATAAGCTGTTAATAAAATTAGAACTGGCTGCAAGAAGAAGGCCAGACAGCAATTATTTGATAATAAGCAAATTATCTAAACCAGTTAATTTTTTATATTCAAACCAAGATTGATGAGCATTAAGAATGTTACAAAAATTGTGTACAGTAATATTTTGTGATAAATTGTGGGCTCTACGATAAGCATAGAGGGGTATAGTGATTAAGGTTTAACGTTCGGCCTAGTTGAAGCAAGCTTAGTGTAGACTAATTGCATGCTATAGTCTTCCTCAGTTAGCCTCGGTTACACTCAACACAGATTAGGTTAGATGGTTAATGGTGATCATTCACAATCAAAGGCCTAAACTTAAGCATCACCGTATCTTTGCTCGATTTTCAAATTCAAATCAATAACAAGACTGAATTTGTTTTTGTATTTGTCATTTGTTACCAAGACCAGGAAGTTAGCTTGATGCACATATAAATAAAATCATGGAGACAATTGCTGGAACAATGAGATTAGTGACAAGAAAGTTCCAAATATTGTGGCTTGTTCTGTCACAACAAAATTTGGTTGGTGGGCGGGATGGGTGGTGCACATAAACATGCACTACTCTAATGCAACTTTTTGAAGGTGTTGTAGTCAGTATAAATCAACATGAAATGTTTAAGCACTAAGAACTGTATAATGAATCATATGGGCCAATCTCTGTCACGTGTGTGACGGAAAAATGGGGAGATTTGCACTATACCACTAAGTTACTACTTTTAGGTAAAGAAAGTTGGGTTGATTGTAGTACTTAAGTATGCACCAGGGGACTCTTTTACAAAACCATATAGCTTAGCCAAAATAAAAAAAAATAAAAAAATAAATTCGTTTGCATTCTAACAAGACATTTCAAATAAATTTTTCACCTCCAAAATTTAACATAATACTACATAAGCTAAAAAAATCTGGTCACGTGTGTGACATTGTTGGGTCACGTGTGTGACATTCTGAATTTTCGTTGCATAGTATGCAATTTTTGCAGTGCAAATGTTGACACTAGTAATGACCACAGAACAGCACTGATGTTGATGTTCCACAGGAATTACTTTAAAACAGTTTTACTGTTTCTAATTGGAGGGTCACGTGTGTGACATTCGGCATTTTCATGGATGCTGCAATTTCATTGGATGAAGCTTTCCTCATTTGCATATAACACTGTTGTCATGCCAAACACACATGACACAACAACAGTCCAAGTCCACGGTGCTGCTGCAATTTCATTGCATGAAACTTTTCTCATTTGTATGACACTGTTGTTATGCTACACACTCATGACATAACAACAGTCCAAGTCCACAGTGCTGCTGCAATTTCACTGGATGGAGCTTTTCTCATTTGCATATTACACTGTTGTCAGGCCACACACACATAACAAACCAGTCTGCTAAAAATATTAGTCCATTTAGATTTGTTGAATGCTCAACTTGGGGCTTCATTGTCACACCATAAATGTCACACACGTGACCGATGACTTTTTTTGTTGTTGCAACCTTTCGTCTCGCGAGACGATGGAATAACTGCACTCTTGGTCAGACACTATTGAAGTTGCAGCGCTTAGAGTGGCTGAATAAGCCGATTCTTGAGCCACAGGCTCTGTTGCAGGTGCTGCAGGTAAAACCTGGAAAAGAGGTTGAATTGTCAGGCAAGGTGATCCCTCTATGATGACGTCTTTTCCTCTTTTCCTCCCACTGCTCTCCCCTCTGTTCCTCTCTGTGCCTTACGGCAGTCCTGACAGCTGCTCTCCACTTGCTTCTATCTGCGGCTAGTGCTTCCCAATTAGTAGGGTCAATGCATCCTGACTTCATATCCCGTTTGCAGGTGTCTTTGTAACGCAAAGTGGGCCTTCCAGTGCGTCTGGAGCCAGTTGTAAGTTCACCATACAGGATGTCTTTGGGGATACGTCCGTCATCCATCCGCCTGACATGGCCAAGCCAGCGTAGGCGCCTTTGGCTGAGTATTGCATACATGCTTTGGATGCCTGCAAGTTCAAGGACACTTGTATTTGGGATGTGGTCTTGCCATTTAATGCCAAGAATTTCCCCGAGGCTGCGCAGGTGGAAAGTGTTGAGTCTGCATTCCTGATGCGAATAGAGCGTCCATGCCTCGCTGCCATAGAGGAGAGTGCTGAGCACACAGGCCTGATAGACTTGCATCTTAGTGTTGGTGGTCAGCATGCGGTTCTCCCAGACCCTCGCAGAGAGACGAGCCATGGCTGAGGCAGCTTTTCCGATCCTCCTGTTTAGCTCAGAGTCCAGTGAAAGGCTGTTTGAGATGGTGGAGCCCAAGTAGGTAAACTCGTCTACAACTTTGAGTGTTGAGTTGCCAAGTTTGATAACCGGGATATTGCTCACATTTTGTCCAAGCACCTCAGTCTTCTTTATGCTGATAGTCAGGCCAAATTCAGCACAAGCATGTGCAAAGCAGTCCACCAGTCGTTGCAGAGCAGTTTCAGAGTGTGCTGTTAATGCTGCATCATCTGCAAAAAGCATTTCTCTGATCAGAACCTTCCTCACTTTGGTTTTAGCACGGAGGCGGGCAAGGTTATACAGGCTGCCATCGCTTCTGGTGTGAAGAAAGATACCATCCACGGACTCTCTGAAGGCGTATGAAAGCAGCAAAGAGTAGAAGATGGAAAAAGTGTTGGGGCAAGCACGCATCCCTGCTTAACGCCACTCTTGATTGGGAAGGGGTCTGACATTTGGCAATCATATTGGGCAGTACCCTGCATGTCCTCGTGGAAGGATATAATCAGCCGAAGGAGCTTGGGTGGACATCCGATCTTCTGCAATAGAATGAAGAGACCTTTCCTGCTGACCAAGTCGAAGGCCTTTGTCAGGTCAATGAAAGCCATGTAAAGTGGTTGTTGCTGCTCGTGGCATTTCTCCTGCAACTGGCGTAGTGAAAAGACCATGTTGACTGTTGACCTGCCTGCTCTGAAGCCACACTGGGCCTCAGGGTACACTCTGTCTGCAAGTAACTGTAGTCTTTTAAGTAAGACTCGTGCGAAGGCTTTTCCCACGATGCTGAGAAGAGAGATACCGCGATAGTTATTACAATCACTTCTGTCTCCCTTGTTCTTGTAGAGAGTGACTATGTGAGCGTCACGCATATCTTGAGGCACAGTCCCGTCCTCCCAGCACTGTAAGAGTAGTTAGTGCAGGTGGTGAATGAGTATCGTATTTTTCCAGCCTTGATGACTTCTGGCGGGATGCCATCCTTCCCTGGAGCTTTTCCACATGCCAGTGAGTCAATGGCTTGACAGAGTTTATCTACAGAGGGTGGGTTGTCGAGCTCTTCCAGAGTTGGCAAGTGTATGGTGTTGTGAATTGCCTCAATTGACACAGTGTTCTCTTTTGAGTACAGGTCCTGGTAATGCTCTGCCCATCGACTCATTTGTTTGCTCCTATCTGTTATTGTTTCCCCTTCTGCAGACTTCAAAGGAGCAACTTTGTGGATGGTGGTTCCGAAGGCTTTCTTCATGCCATCATACATACCCCGAGTGTCGCCACGATCGGCTGAGAGCTGGATGTTCTGACATAGGTTCTTCCAGTAGTTGTTAGCACAACGTCGGGCAGCTTGTTGGGTATCTTTCCTAGCTTTCCTAAGTTGGCAGAGATTGTGTCTAGAAGGCATGTTCTTGTAGAGGGTGAGTGCAATCCTTTTGGCCTCAATCAGTGGCTCCAATTCTGCCATATTATGTTGAAACCAGTCTGGGGTTTGCTTCTCCTTTTTGCCGAAGGCTGTCAATGCAGAGTTGAAGATAGCATTGCGGATGTGGTTCCATCTCTCCTCAACACTGCCCGCTGGGTAGTCTTGAAGGGCTTCTTCAATAGAGGTGTTGAAGTGCTCACATAGGTGTGGTATAACTGTCTTTGCAGTGTTCAACCGATGTTGAGTGTTCTGCTTCGTTTTATAAATGTGGCGAGGCAGGAGTCTAACTTTGCTACAGACTAGAGAGTGGTCTGTATCGCAGTCAAGGCTGTGGTAGGTCCGTGTGGTTAAAACACAATTTAGTGAAGGTCTTCGGGTCACAATGAGATCTAGCTGGTACCAGTGTTGCGATCTGGGGTGTCGCCAAGATACCCTGTGTGCTGGCTTGACAGAGTAGAATGTGTTGGTGATGCAGAGGTCATGGTAGGAGCAAAATTCTAGAAGTCTCTGTCCATTTTCATTTATCTTCCCCACGCCAAAATGTCCCATGCACCTCATGCACCGGGGCCAGGAGTAATGGTCGGCGCCTACACGCGCATTAAAGTCACCAAGAAGGTAAAGATGTTCAGTGGCTGGAATGTCTCTAATGGTGTTGCTGAGCTCTTCATAGAACTGGGCTTTTGACTCTGATGAGGAAGGCAAGGTGGGGCATAAACGCTGAAGATGTTTACAGGTCCTGCAGAAGTGGACAGGGAGAGACGGAGTATGCGGGCTGTGCCACTGGACGGAGGTTCCACTGACTTGAGGAGAGAGTTTTTTTATCGCAAAGCCAACACCATGAATGCGTGGTTCCTCGGGCTCTAACCCCTGCCAGAAAAAGATGTAGTTTGCTTCCCTGAGGCAGCCATTTGAAGCAAGTCTTGTTTCCTGCAGTGCAGCGATGTCGACATTTAGTCTCTTCAGCTCTAGATTAATGATGGCCGTTTTCCTGGAATCATCAACTTTCTGTAGGTCCCTTGAGAGGCCAGGGCGCATTGTGCGAATATTCCAGCTTGCAACTCGAAATAGGGGTTTACTCTTTCTTTTTCTTTTTTGTTTGCCTGGTGCGAAGATTTACAGTCTGTTTTCGGATTTTGTCCTACACTCCCAGCACCCAAGGAAGTTGGCAGACTGTGGCGGGTCAGCACCGTTTTGGCTGGGGGCTGCCCAGCTTAAAGCGGGCGGTAGCTGACCAATGGAATGCGATGATCCCTCCCACCGACGAAGACAACCCGTAGCGCCTGTACCTACGCCAATCGGTATGTGACTTATAACTCGTAACTGCTGTCTCCCGTGTTGTTTTTGACGCTATTTTACAGCGGCACTGAAGTAGCCTCTCCAGAGTGCAAGCCTGGGCAAAGTTTAAGGGAATCCTGGGCTGCCCAAGACGTCAGGATCCCCCTCTCGGCATTACTGATGTGGTCCAAAAAGGAAAGGAAAGCAGTACGTTTGGCACCAGCAGGGCTGCAGGAGTTTGCCGGTAGGTTGACGAAAACACAGCTAACCGCCCCCAAAGGGGCTCCGCTCTTTGATTTCCTGTCAGGGTTTACTCCCTTAGGTGAATTGTCGACCAAGACTAGCGAGGTCCACCTCCCCGCAGCAGAGCTGACATTATTTCACCCATAATTGGGACCCTAAGCAGGTACTCATGCCCCGGGTCAGGGCACCCATGGGAGCAATAGTGGCTAAGGGGCGGCTCCACACTCCCCAAAACCTCAACTTTCCCAAGTCAAGGCCCCACTAATGGATGTAGTTTAGAGTCATACCCAGGACACGATCACATGGAGGCGACTAATTAGAGGCTATTAATTAAAAGTAGGAATAATTATTTGACTGGATATTTTGAAGAATTAACAGTCTTTATCAAGAACGGTCAAGTGTGGACATCATAAGGCACATCAGTTACTTTTTATGAAAACTGGGTTATTTTGGTCACGTGTGTGACATCAAAATTATGCTAATTAGCACTCATTATTAACGAAGAATTGAAGATCAGGAACCTCTGCTTTAGGAATGAAATATATTAGCCCATTTATAACTGTGATAGTTGATAACTGAAATATTATTTCTAGATACTCATGTAGAACAAACAAATATACAGTTAAAAAACTACAAATTTTGGCTAAAACTTATAATAATGCAAATTTATGCAAATTAATTATGGTATGTTATGGTTGTAATTTTAATGAGAAAAAAAATGAAATAGAAAACTTGAGGTATCCCTCTAAAACAAAAAGTATAACATTTGGTCCTGATGAACACTTTAGTTTTTTCATGCCAGTTTCATTTTCCAGAGAATGGCCCATATATTAGAGTAAAGGTATGTATAGAGTTATTAATTTACAACTTAGTAGCATACAGGTCTTATCATGTCTACCATTATTGTGTTGATGCAACATTCATGGTCAGTTAGAACTGATGGGTTTGATCATAAACGAAAGCATGTTGATGTTTCTTACATTGGTGTGGAAAGTTAGTTGTTTACATACAAGTTGTTTTTATTGGTAAGTTATAATTGTTTATCTTAATGTTCCAAGTTCCTTAAGTTTTTGCTGAGCCATTTATAAAAGTGGGAGTTATGGTCATTTTTACCAATGTTATGCCAAAGTAATGCACTTTTTGAGTGATACCGGACTTTTAAGGTGACAGTGATACATTATAATAATAAGAGACAACCTGAAAGTAATATGTTTGGTCAATAGAGATTTATGTTAAGAGATAGACACACCTTAATTTTACAAATGCATTCATCGATGTACATGAAAATTGTTACATGGTTTAATACCTGTCATACATTGTAATGGGATGTGGCAGTTTCTAATTGTTGAGAAACTGTGATCATACATTAGTAAAATGAAACATTTTCTAGTCAAGGTTTTACTGGTATACTGCTTATACACATATGTTACCAACTTTAAGTGTTGTTTCACCATATTGTACATTATGCGTGAATATTCCTAGATTGATATAAACACTTTATTGCATTGATTATTCATATCACGTTTATGCACTAGTGTAGTATTCATGTTTGAAGTTTCTAGTTTTCTCCAAATTTAACATTCTTACCCATTATATTAATTCCAAGATCAGCACTACCATATTGCATTGTGTTATGTAATGTAATGTATATTATGTAATGGAATAATCCCACACATCAACACAACTAAAGCATAATTTTTACACCTAAATTTTTTAAAAGTAACCAAATAGTAGGTAAATGTGAGTCTTGTATAGCAAGACGAATATGGGTAAATTCACACCTAAATTTTGTTAAAGTAACCAAATAGTGGGTAAATGTTAATCCTGCATAGCAACACAAATATGGGTAAATTCAGGCCTAAATTGTGTTAAAGTAACCAAATAGTGGGTAAATGTTAATCCTGCATAGCAACACAAATATGGGTAAATTCACACCTAAATTGTGTTAAAGTAACCAAAAAGTGGGTAAATGTAAATCCTGCATAGCAACACAATAAAGGGTTAATTCACATATAAATGTGGTTATAAATACCCATACACATGCGGGATTAACATTTACCCGTTTTTTGTGTAAATAAACCTATTTTGTTTTTACAGTGCAAGTTCAATTGTTTGCAGTAAGTTCGACCTTCAATTCCATTGACTGCTGTTCATATTTCTGTGATTGTTGTTGGAATTTCCAGAACATATATTTGCATTACTGGCTGCTAACATTCTGGATACTACGCACTTTGAACTGGGACTCACCTCGGGTACAGATATAGAGTAAAAACGCCTAAGGGTAGCAAACAATGTCGAATGCTTGCCAACCTTTCTTGTAAAAAAAACAGGATTTCATAGGCTCTAAACTATTATTACCAAGCAAAAAATGCACGAACGACAAGCAAAGGCAGCTCAGCGCCTAAAGACATCGGAAAAAACACACTACCAGATGGTCAAAATATTATGGGAAGAATGTACGAAGTTGACATGAAGTTATTCGCTCAAAGGAAAGGAGAAGATGGGAGATGAGATTACATTAGATTCCATGCGAAAGAATCTTTAAATGAATTATTTCCATCGCTTCAAAGAGGTTGTGGCCAATCAGAAGCTTGTCGTAATACGATGGATTCCGATATTTCTGCCGTGTTTAGCTATGCTGTATCTCTGTTCTTGGCTTTAGTGAAACCTGGTTTGGCCATAAACTTTCATCCAATTGAATGGTTATAATCTAGTCAATCATAAAGATCTGGCAGAATGTGTGGTGGGGTTGGATTGTTTGGCTAAGTAAAATACTTGACATCGCGAGAAGTTCATCCGACAACAATTTCTATGCACGGTATCACCAGGTAGTTGCTACAGAGCAACTCCCTAGCTGGTATAACACATCCATGGTTCAAAGCAAGGGTACAATGTGGTAATTCAAGAGAACCATTCTCGTTGAGGGTTAAATTTGTGACTGATTCCTCTCATGAACAATGTATTGAGCAATTCCGTTTCTCTGCTCTTCCCTATTGTTCAGTTTGTTAGAAAAAGATTAACGTTTGGGTGGGGAGATTCTACACTGTCACACCGCCTCTCGAAAGCTAGCAGCCGTTACAGCAGACAATAGCAGCAGGCGTTAACACAAAGAACACTATAACACACCAATGCTGTACCACAACAGCTCCACACGAGCAAATGGACAACTTATCACGCAAGCAGCTGTTGATTTTTTTTCAAATATAAATAATTCGAGTATGTGGGAATTTGTTGATCGGAATAGTAGCAGAAAAGAGACAATGACCCACACCTTTAACGTGGTTTAGGTAACAAAACTTGTTTCTTGACCATAAACATTTGACGCTATCAATTAGCTTCATTCCTAATTCGAGCAAACCTGCTACAAAAATGTTGATTTTATTCAAAGTAAATAATTCCTGTTTTGGAGAGATTTGGGGTGGGGGGTGGGGGGGGGGGTAATAGTATACCAAAAAGAGAGACGTGTAATATTTGGGTAATTCTATTGGTAACGACGATTATGCTGCTTCGAGTGACTTAGATTTTCATAGCTTATACGCTTGCACTACATTTACGTCAAGTTATACATGGATCAATAAATCAAGTAAATAGATGTTGTTTGGGAGGACAAGAGTAACTCGACACAGGCAGACTGTCTGTTTTGTTAATTAACGTTATAATAACAGTTGAACCATTTGCCAAACCTGCATTGCGTGAACCCTTGCATAAGTTGAAATTACCTTGTTTCTATTTCATCCAATTAAATGACTTTTGTGCATCGTAACGTCTAAAGGATGTCACGTGACACTATAGACTGTTTATTATATCGTTGTAATGGATGACCGAATACAGTATGTATTGTTACGTGACATAAATCGAAAGGAAGCATTTATTGGACTTCAAACAGAGCTAAACTTGTCTAATACCGGATAACTGTGAAGCATTAAACTTGTTTTCCGATTACGTATACATTCATATTATGTCGATAGCTGAATAACTCAACGAGAAATGCTTGTAGTAATTTTTATTTACAGGGAAAGACGATTCTGTTGCTTCATATATTTCATATTTTCATAGAACATGCGTACACTACATTCATTAAGTGATATATTAGGTATACAGGAATCAACCAATCACGTTACTGAGATGCGTTTTTGGGAGAGCTAAAGTAACTCGACGCCTACAGACTGTCTAATTTTAACTTGGACGTGTTTTGAATTGTAACATTCCAGCAAAATGTGCCAAGTAAACTTCCCGCATTTGTTGAATACACCCTGTGCTCACCTTTTTCCTTATTTTAAGTTATTTTTGTGTTTCACAATATGTGAGGGTTCTAATGTGACAATATAGGCTACTTTATTTGACATGTGTTACAAGAATGGGATGAACAATCGCTTCTCGGCCTTTCTTCTAAGATCATAAGTAGATGACTCTTGATACACACCTGACGATGGTGACAGTCATAGTCCTGATGCAAGAGAACTGGGGTTGAAAGCGTATCAGTCGGTTCGTTGTTTGGTGCCCAGGTTCTTTCCAGGGTGACTTTTCTTAACAAGTATAGCAAATGTGTAGCATTGTGTTCCCCTTCTAGGGGTATCGTGATACACACCTGACGATGATGACAGTCATAGTCCTGATGCAAGAGAACTGGGGTTGAGAGCGGATCAGTGTATTCGTTGTTTGGTGCCCAGTTTCTTCCCAGGGTGACTTTTCTTAACAAGTAGCTTATTTGTAGCATTATGTTCCCTTCTAGGGGAATCGTGATACACACCTGACGATGATCACATAGTCACAGTCTTGATACAAGGAGACTGGGGTTGAGAGCGGATCAGTCGGTTCGTTGCCCTGGTTCTTTCCTGGGTGACTTTTCTTCAGATCGAAAGCAAGCGCTTCTGGGCCTTTGGCTCAGATCATGTGTAGAATGTTTCTACGGGAATCTGCCTTATTTGCCCTAAACGTATAATGTGTAGCCTCGCATTAGTTGAATTTTACTTCTTTCTCGCGGTTTATAGTAGTAAGTTATTTTTTTGTGCTTCATGATATCACGTGACAAATAAATGCTGTTATTTCCCGCTTCAAGGATGCGCCGAACTTTGCATGTATTGTGATATGACGTAAACTTAGAAAGAACCAATCATGAAACAGCATTCGTTTTTTTTAATGAGCTAAACACATCTTTTGCCGAATAATTGGTGATTTGTGAATGCATGTTATATTAGAATTCTAACAGTTATCGTAAATAAAGTGAATAAATTTTTAAGTACATATTGTGTGATAAAGAGTAACCGTAGTATCATTTTCTACTTACATGAAAGACTTTGTTTTGCAGATTACCTTACAATGCCACACTTAAATTGTCTACCAACATCAGATGTTAAGCATTAAAGTTACCGTCCGATACTTCGGAACACAAATTAGTTTGTAAAACCTCTCTCAGCAGCAATGAAGAACGAACATGCACATGCCATCACCATTGAATATTCATTTCCCTCGTCCAAGAAATGAAAAGAATTAAATATATACATATGCTCATAGCAAAATCTAAGAATCTTTCAATCTGAATAATTTTAATACTCTCGTACGATTACCCCAGGAGAAAAAAGTGATATATTAGAAAACAATAACAGAACTTTGTTTTGCAGATTACACTTCAATGCCACACTTCATTTGTCTACCAACATCAGATGTTGAGCATTTAAGTTACCGTCCGACACTTCGGAACACAAATTAGTTTGTTAAACCTCTATCAGCAGCAATGAAAAACTAACACGCCATCACCATGGTATATCCATTTCCCCTATACTAAGTAATAAAAAGAGTAAACTATAACATATCCTCATAGCATAATCTTATAATCTGAATAACTTTAATACTCTCGTACGATTACCCAAGGAGAAAAATATTGATATCTAGAGAACAATAAAAGAACTTTGTTTTGTAGATTACATTTCAATGTCACACATATATTGTCTATCAACGTCAGGTGTTGAGCATTACAGTTACCGTCAAACACTTCGGAACACAAATTAGTTTGTTAAACCTCTCTCAGCAGCAATGAAAAGTCATCGTGTGAACCTGCTTAACTTTTATGGACAAAATTGTTATATTATCTTTGCTCATGCTCTTTGCTTAATGCTCATGAATTTAACTTAAACGTGCAAGAATAACAAACAATGGATTAACATTAACATTAGGATCTTTAGCTACGACCAACATCAACACTGTCACACCGGTCCTTTCTAGTTCTGCGAAACTTGACTAGCTCCGCGAAACTTGACAAGAGTTAGTCTCTGAAATCACTGAGATCACTTTCAAAAATATCTAACGGACACTGACGGAAAGTATCCGCACATTACCTTATATTCACACATAAGTTTGACATATACTCGAATTGAGATACGATTTTCACCACTCTGCCATTCGTCGGCCACGGAATTCCCGAACAACTGGATTATTTTCTCATTTCGGCCAACATCTATCAACTATTCCACATTCTCAACACCGGTAAAGGCCTCAGATCGGACAACATTCCAGTCATTCTCCAACTCAACACCACAACTTAGAAGACCGTCTTACGGCCCACACCCAACTAAAAAGAAGCAAATTTGGTCCCTTTACAGGATTCACATCCAGACCAATATCAAGCCATACAACATCACCACCTCACACAGCCACTCAGAGCAGAGGAATACCTACAACGCTACTTCAACCGAATACACAACTGGTGCAGCGACTGGAGAATGGAACTCAGCCCAACCAAGTCACAGATACTCTACATCGCCAAGCACAGCAGATTAAGGAGGAAACCACATCTTACACTCAACAACATCGTCATACCAGTCGCAAATCAAGTTCGATTCCTGGGATTAACCATCGATAATAGAAAACTTAAGCTCGGACACCACCATCAAATCACCCACAAGAGAGTCAGACAACGCGCGAATGTATTACGAAGAATAGCCGGTTCATCGGGAAACCCCAGAGCATCACCACTAACAACTATGAAGATTTACAAGATAATGATCAGGCCGCTCTTCGAATATGCAGCTCCTGCCATAGCCCATATCAACTCAACCAAGCAGAAAAATTGGAGCTTCCCAGCGGAAAGCATGCAGAACCACCCACCACCTACCTCCAGAAAGAGACAGCGACCAGTAGGTAAAAGGACACAACAACTAAGGGACAGGTTCCTCGACAAGTGTACATCACCAACACATCATTTTCATCAGTTCACAACTTAGTCGATTAGACTTCATAGTGGAAGCTCCCCCCCCCCCCCCACCGGCATGGGTACGGAAGCTTGGGGTCCGCTACAAGCAGAGAAACTACATTAGTAATTAAAACACAATACCATTCACGTCCAGATCCCAAAATCCGTTTTACCGGCAAGGTGCTTTCGCCCATGGCCCTCTGAAGCGCATTACGGCGAAACAGCTTTTTGAAAGACATATCGTATCGTATTACATTGCATCCAAGTCTCTAAAATGGAATATACTGGACTTACACCTGCGATTCGTCTCGTAATTATTGACGACGAGATCTGTTTTAAACATATTTACACAAGTATAGCACTAAGATTGAGATATGTTACAGCGCTATACACAAAATCTTTGGAGATCTGTAAACAGGATATATCACGCGCATTACCCGACGCATTATTTACATCACTGTTGGGACCCATGTGACATCATCCTTACATTTGCCACACAGACGATCCCACAAACCAGTAACCACACGAACACTTGCACGAGTTGCATGGTGACAACAAAGAGGTTCTACAAGGTTCTCCGTTTCGACTAAATAGAACCTTTACTTGTATATTATGCAAAACTGAATGTTGCTGAAGACCTCTGATCTCATTAGCATTTCTCGGTACAAAAGTCAATAGCGATTTGGTTTCGCAGAACTTTGACTACAGCTAATGTATTCACAGACGTCTCTTTTTTTTTTTGGTCTTGTGGGACACAATTTGTTTGATTGCCGGTAATGAGAGGCTCTGAGTCCAAGTGAATGCAACTACCGATGAGTCAAGTCCAACTCCAGTGAACCCTGGTTCAAGCCGAGTCCGAGATCAGAGTACCGTGGACTCGACTTTTGGACTCGTGTCTTAGTCTGGGCTGTAGTCCATCAGGTCTGGATAACATTATTGTAGAGGTAGGCTTATATTGGCGATGCCTATCTTTTTTACACTAATTAGAGAATTCATGCACTAAGGAAAACTAAATATATCTTGTGACAATCAAATGTGATATTAGTGAAAACAAAATAATAATAAACTTTCATTTCTCAGACAAAATGAATTAAGTGACAAACATAACAAGATAACTTACAACTTTTAAATCAGTATAGGTCTGCTATATAAGTATATATGCCTCGGAATGCAGCGTTTACATGGCAGTGACGTCACTTTGTCTGTTGCAGATTAGACTGTTGTTTTCTTAAATTTAGATATTATATTATATAGGAACAAGTTGATGGTGCATTATTCCCGGTAAATTCTAAAGGTCTAATAGATTTATCTCTCTGCTTTGATGATGTCATGGAAGTCATTTAAAATTTTTGAAATTTCTTCAACAAGGAAGTGCCAGTCTTCTCCGTACTGTTCAGTCGAGTTCTTATCAGGGTGATAATCCCTCATTGTATCCATTAATAGTCGTTTTCTAGTTTTACGAGTCTTCTCAGACCATCCTTCCACTAGTTTGAAATCGAACTTGACTGGTTTATTCTGGAAAGTAAAAGTGAGTAAACACATTGCGGTCATTTCACAACGAATGCTCCGCAGTTACGTAATTCGATACATGAACACAATATTAACGATTACAGAGAACTTTTGCCTGATCTTTCAAGTCTGCCTACTACATAATGTCCTATATATATATATATATATATATATATATATATTATATATCTTATTGCTATATAATATATATCTTATTGCTGATTACATCTGGTCGGCAAATTTATGACATAATGGTACAAATAGCAGGATATTTATTTCAGATCTATATATGTGGAATCATAATTATTAGTATTTAAAAATGTCTACCTTTGGCGAATGTTTTGAGTAAATATGTTTCAGGAACTCCGTAACACCCCCAGTTGTTTTGGCAGCTGATAAGTTGTTGAGTTCTTTCTCCATTTTGTCCTTAAATTTCTTTCTGCGCTCCTCCTTGGCTTCTTCGTCTTGCTCATTGTCAGCATCTTGCCAAGCTTTAATCGAAGCTAAGCAAGCTTTATACCATCTTTCGCTCTTTAGAAGCTTATTGTCCGAGGCCTCGACCAGTTTCAAAACCTGAGAATTTGCAGAATGGTATAAGAATAATCACAACTAAGTTGTTATTTGTTTGAAAATCATAGGCACAACTGACATATATTTTACCGATAGATGAATATAGGAGAGACAACAAATTCTTTGTGTATATTTGGCATCAGAAAGCATAGAATTTTTACCATGTTCTTCGAGAACGGCAACAAAGCTCTTATTACTTCTCTGTTTTTTCAGTTTATAAGTCCAATCAAGCTTACGTAGATTAAATATCCCCACCCGTGGCTTATATTGTTTCTGCATGAAAGATATATCTTGTTCATGTAAATCGACTTAACAGTTAAATAGATATTCTTTACCGTCTTCAGCTTGTTTCAAAAAGATTCTCTCTTGATATCTATAGTTGTCGACCCCCCCCCCCCAAAAAAAAAGCTGGCATGCCGTTTGTAACACATTGGGGTTTACAACATTGAGTTTCCTTTTCATGAAAGTATTTTATCATACCAGCCCCCCCCCCAACCCCAAGGAAAAGGACGAAAATACAGGAACATAAAATTATTTCAATATGCATGGGTGAGGGGGTGGGGCAAAGATAAGACTGAGTAACATCATGTTTTCAAAAGCTAGTTCTGCTTAACTGCTGGATGCCATCGTTTTACTTGGGAAAAAAAGGCGCTACCGTGAAAATACTTGAAAATGCATATAGCTCTGTACCAACGTTTTCAGCGCTAAATGTGTTCTCAGAATTAAGTCAACATATAGACAGCATGATAGAATCAACAGGTGTGCCCTATACTTCACACCAGGGAATTGTAACAATAAATGTAAAACTAGAAAGCTAACGACAAATGAGACTGAATAGACGTACCTGCATGTAAAACTTCTTTGCCTTGTGCTTAAGATTGATTAATTTCTCAAAGATGTAACCTTGGTAGTAACATGCCTTTGCCTCCTGTTCCAGGTCTATTTCTCTGGTTTTGATCGCTGCATCTTTGAACATATCAAGTGTATCATAGACCATGTTCATATTCGGTTTCGTCATATCATTCAAAATGCTGTCCAATTGTTTTTTGGCGACGAAAATGCTCTGCATTGATTCTGCAAAAAAATGACAAGTGTCAGTAATAAACCTTCACTTTAAAATACAAACAGAGAGAGAGAGAGTTAAACATGCACGTAGTCATTATTCGTGCTATGAGAAGACTATACCAAAATTTGTCCCCGTGTTGTAAAATGGTCAAAGTTAAATTAACGCTTGTATATATTAGAGATGACTTTTCATTACACTATATGGGCTCTACCACTGTAGTGCTACAGGAATTGTAATGAAAAATACAGTTTTGTTTTGTGAGGGGAAAAGGAATATTTTATACTCAAGATTCAGCATTGAGATAACCTGCAGCCATTTGGAAGAAATTCTAACTTTTCTTTTGCACACTGGGTCTCTTGCGCCACTTTGAATCCGTCACTGTTTATCATTTGTTGGGTTAAATACAAGTTAGGGGCGAATCCCTTAGAAGTTGTATGATTTTGAAATATATCTTGTTCTCTCGTAGTGACTTTGCAAAAAACAAATGTCAGAAAGAGACAAATTAATTTCGGTGGAAAGTATCCCAAGCCCGGAATCTGCAGTGCATTTACAAAGTTTCTTGTAGCTATTCTAACTGATAGACAGAAATGCATTTCGTAGAGGAATTCAGATCCATTGTAATATATCTAGAATCCCTTATGGGGTCCAGAGGGAGAAGCCCCGGATGATGTAGTACATTTTCTTTTATCCAAATTTTACCCATTCAGTTTTTTGTTTCATCGCAGCCGACTCAAAACCAGGCGCAGCGGTACGGGTTGGTGAGAAGCATCTTTATTGGGGGCCACTGTCTCGAGAAAAAAAACTTGGGAACCCAAAGGCCTATAGTCTACCGTACTTACCAGCTGTAGCTAGTTGTGCGACTGCGTGCTGTTTCATTACCCTAATGTCCGTTTGCACCTCTTCGTTGCCGGTCACTTTAGACGCCTCCTCCAGCGGGTAGTTCATCTCATGAATCATGCGTAGACTTCCGCGAAAGTCTTGGATCGCTAAGGACTGGGTGGCCTTTTCAGAGAGATCTGTCGCTAATTGCATGTACAAAGCGGCCCGAAGCTCTTCCCACTCTATGACACCGCATAGAACAAACATAGACGAAATCCTCATATCAAAATTTCCAAAATTGCGTACACATATGACGATATCTGTAAAAATCTGCCCAATGTCTGATTCCATGGCATCGAGCCATGCTTTGTGTTTGAATCCAGTTCCATAACGTAAAGCAAGGAACAGATTACTTAACGACTCCTTGGAATAGAATTTCACCTCGACTTCCAACTTCATGATTTCGGCATCTGTGAGTTTGCTTGTCCGAGAAAGTTCTTTTGACGTTGCTTTTGCCATTTGAAGAGATGCCTTTCCTATATTTTTCATCGTAGAACTCAAATCATCGCTGTTAATGGCAACACTTTTTGCTTTGTAGTAATATTTCAAAGCCCCCCTGAGTCGCTCTTTAACGATTAGCAGGCTTATCCCAGACTCAAGTCCTTTATAGTACAACTTGTTTCCTTCCACGCGTAGTCCACGACAATCCGACATATTGGGTATAAGTATAAGTTGTTTTCACGTACTCTGTGACGGATATGAAATATAGTGCTGCGAGCACACACACAAATATACATACGAATAGAGTTAGTCACTACTTCGATATTTTCACAGTAATGTCTAATATATGCAAGCTTGTTTTGTGTACATTTACCTCAGATATGTTCTAAAGTCTACCCACATTTATTGTCAAATTGCATACTTTAATACAAGAGATTGAAATAAAGTCTTATAAATTGAAGTGTTGTAGTGTAGTCCTACGTTGGGAACGCTCATTACGCCATCGGAAATTTCCTTGTTGCGAAATTGATTGAATTAAACCTTTCAATTACACTTGATCAAGTTCAATTGTTTGCAGTAGGTTCGACCTTCAATCCCATTGACTGCTGTTCATATTTCTGTGATTGTTGTTGGAATTTCCAGAACATATATTTGCATTACTGGCTGCTAACATTCTGGATACTACGCACTCTAAACCGGGACTCACCTCGGGTACAGAATATAGAGTAAAAACGCCTACGGATAGCAAACAATGTCGAATGCTTGACACCCTTTCTTGTAAAAAACAGGATTTCATAGGCTTTAAACTATCATTACCAAGCAAATAAAATGCACGAACGACAAACAAAGGCAGCTAAGTGCTTAAAACCATCAGAAAAACACACTACCAGATGGCCAAAATATTATGGGAAGAATGTACGAAGTTGACATGAAGTTATTCGCTCAAAGGATAGGAGAAGATGGAAGACGAGATTATATTCCATGCGAAGAATCTTTAAATGAACTATTTTCATTGCTTCAATGGGGATGTGGCCAATCAGAAGCTTGTCGTAATAAGATGGATTCCGATATTTCTGCCGTGCTTAGCGATGTCGTGTCTCTGTTCTTGGCTTTAGTGAAACCTGGTTTGGCCATAAACTTAACTCTCTCATCCAATTGAATGATTATACTCTAGTCAATCACAAAGATCTGGCAGAATGTGTGGTGGGGTTGGATTGTTTGACAAAGTAAAATACTTGACATCGCGAGAAGTTCATCCGACTTCTTGAATACTATCTATTCCAACAATTTCTATGTACGGTATATCACCAGGTAGTTGCTATAGAGCGACTCCCTAGCTGGTATAACACATCCATGATTCAAAGCAAGGGTACAATGTGGTAATTCAGGAGAACCATTTTGTTGAGGGTTAAATTGGTGACTGATTCCTCTCATGAACAATGTATTGAGCAATTCCGTTTCTCGGCTCTTCCCTATTGTTTCAGTTTGTTAGAAAAAGATTAACGTTTGGGTGGGGAGATTCTACACTGTCACACCAACTCTCGAAAGCTAGCAGCCGTTACAGCAGACAATAGCAGCAAAGAACACTATAACACACCAATGCTGTACCACAACAGCTCCACACGAGCAAATGGACAACTTATCACGCAAGCAGCTGTTGATTTTTTTCAAATATAAATAATTCGAGTTATGTGGGAATTTGTTGATCGGAATAGTAGCAGAAGAGAGACAAGTACCGACACCTTTAACGTAGTATTGGTAACAAAACTTTTTTCTTGACCATAAACATTTGACGCTATCAATTAGCCTCATTCCTAATTCGAGCAAAACTGCTACCAAAATGTGGATTTTATTCAAAGTAAATAATTCCTGTTTTGGAGAGATTTGGGGTGGGAGGTAATAGTTTACCAAAAAGAGAGACGTGTAATATTTGGGTAATTCTATTGGTAACGACGATTATGCTGCTTCGAGTGACTCAGACTTGTTGAATCATTTGCCAAACCTGCATTGCGTGAACCCTTGCATAAGTTGAAATTACAGTGTTTCTATTTGATCCAATAAAATGATCTTTTGTGCATCGTAACGTGTAAAGGACGTCACGTGACATTATAGACTGTTTATTATATGGTTGAAATGGACGACCGAATACAGTATGTATTGTCATATGACATAAATCGAAAGGAAGCGATTATTGGACATTGGACTTCAATTAAACAGAGCTAAACTTGTCTAATACCGGATAACTGTGAAGCATTAAACTTGTTTTCCGATTACGTATACATTCATATTATGTCGATAGCTGAATAACTCAACGAGAAATGCTTGTAGTAATTTTTATTTACAGGGAAAGACGATTCTGTTGCTTCATATATTTCATATTTTCATAGAACATGCGTACACTACATTCATTAAGTGATATATTAGGTATACAGGAATCAACCAATCACGTTACTGAGATGCGTTTTGGGAGAGCTAAAGTAACTCGACGCCTGCAGACTGTCTAATTTTAACTTGGACGTGTTTTGAATTGTAACATTCCAGCAAAATGTGCCAAGTGAACTTCCCGCATTTGTTGAATATACCCTGTGCTCACCCTTTTCCTTATTTTAAGTTATTTTTGTGTTTCACAATATGTGACATGTGTTACAAGATTGGGATGAACAATCGCTTCTCGGCCTTTCTTCTAAGATCATAAGTAGATGACTCATGATACACACCTGACGATGATGACAGTCATAGTCCTAATGCAAGAGCACTGGGGTTGAGAGCGGATCAGTGTATTCGTTGTTTGGTGCACGGGTTCTTCCCATGGTGACTTTTCTTAACAAGTAGCTTATTTGTAGCATTATGTTCCCCTTCTAGGGGAATCGTGATACACACATGACGATGATCACACGGTGACAGTCTTGATGCAAGGGGACTGGGGTTGAGAGCGGATCAGTAGGTTCGTTGTTTGGTGCACAGGTTCTTCCCAGGGTGACTTTTCTTAACAAGTAGCTTATTTGTAGCATTATGTTCCCCTTCTAGGGGAATCGTGATACACACCTGACGATGATCACATGGTGACAGTCTTGATGCAAGAGAACTGGGGTTGAGAGCGGATCAATGTGTTCGTTGTTTGGTGCCCAGGTTCTTTCCAGGGTGACTTTTCTTAACAAGTAGCTTATTTGTAGCATTATCAGGGGATTCGTGATACACACCTGACGATGATCACATATAGTCACAGTCTTGATACAAGGAGACTGGGGTTGAAAGCGGATCAGTCGGTTCGTTGCCCAGGTTCTTTCCAGGGTGACTTTTCTTAACAAGTAGCTTATTTGTAGCATTATCTTCCCCTTCTAGGGGATTCGTGATACACACCTGACGATGATCACATAGTCACAGTCTTGATACAAGGAGACTGGGGTTGGGAGCGGATCAGTCGGTTCGTTGCCCAGGTTCTTTCCTGGGTGACTTTTCTTCAGATAGAAAGCAAGCGCTTCTGGGCATTTTGGCTCAGATCATGTGTAGAATGTTTCTACGGGAATCTGCCTAATTTGCCCTAAACGTATAATGTGTAGCCTCGCATTAGTTGAGTTTTACTTTTTTCTCACAGTTTATAGTAGTAAGTTATTTTTTTGTGCTTCATGATATCACTTGACAAATAAATGCTGTTATTTCCCGCTTCGAGGATGCGCTGAACTTTGTATGTATTGTGATATGACGTTAACTTAGAAAGAACCAATCATGAAACAGCATTCGTTGTTTTAATGAGCTCAACACATCTTTTGCCGAATAATTGGTGATTTGTGAATGCATGTTATTTTAGAATTCTTACAGTTATCATGAATTTAGTGCATGCATAAACCTTGGCAAATATAAGAAAATAAATAACTTGATGAATGTTTTACTTAGTAAGCTCTTTTTGTGCTACAAATTTCTGTAAGTTGTTACGTGACAATAGAGGCTGGATCAAAGTACTGGTTGACTTTTCTCAGACAGCATGTGTAGCATAATGGCTTTTCGGCCTTTTGGCTAAGATCATGTGTAGTATATGTTCCTTCAAGGGGAATCGTTATACACACCCGACGATGATCACACAGTCACAGTCCCGATGCAAGGGGACTGTGGTTGAGAGCGGATCAGTCGTTAGGTTGTTTGGTTTTCGTGCCCAGGTTCTTCCCTGGGTGACTTTTCTTAAAAAGTATCTCGGCCTTTTGGCTAAGATCATGTGTAGTATATGTTCCCTTTCGATGGGAATGGTGATACACACCCGACGATGATCACAGTCACAGTCCCGATGCAAGGGGACTGGGGTTGAGAGCGGATTAGCCGTTCGGCAGTTTGGTTTTCGTGCCCAGGTTCTTTCCTGGGAGACTTTTCTTAAAATGTATCTCGGCTTGTTGGCTAAGATTATGTGTAGCATTATATGTTCTCCTTCTAGGGGAATCGTGATACACACCTGACGATGATCACACAGTCATTCTCTATGCAAGGGGACTGTGGTTGATAGCGGCTCAGTATAGTTCGGTTCGTTGTTTCGTTTTTCATGTCACAGTACACAGAACACAGTTCACTGTAGCTCCTTAGTTACCAAGTGGAAGTACACTGTAGCTCCTTGGTTACCAAATGGCAGAGTCGAGTATTTTAAACTTAACTACTTCCTGCATAATTACCATGCTGCGTACTTCTTTTTCTTCTCCAACTTTTTTCTTTGTTATGAATTCATATTTTTAATTGCATGATAACGCATAAACATGTTTTGTTGTAAGATTTATATTTAAGCTTGTCATGACATTTCCAAAGTGGGAATTCTGTATAAACAAGTACATTGAGAAATCATTCGTAAATGACAAAGCAATAAATAGAAGAGAATTCATCAAAATTGATTTCTGTAAGTAAACTTTTTCCATCTGAATGATCTGGAATATTACATCATTTTATGGCATGAATAAACGATTTTTTTTTTTAGAGTAAGATGATGTTTGTTCCGATTTAGAGGGAGATTATACGTTTTGGTGAAATATGTAGATGTATTATTATTATTATTCACATGCAAATAGAAGGGAGAAAGGCATTTAACAGTAAGAACGTGCTCGCGTTAAAAGACTCAATGAAAAGGGATTTACAGTGTTGTTCCATTTAAAGTGGTGGTGCTACGTATTCTAACACACAGCACAATATGTCAGTTCCTCAGATACAACACAAAACTCAATACAGGAAAGCACATTTTGATGGCCAAAAATAATATATTACAACGCATTACAATTTTTCGTTTCAAATAGTGTTGAGTGTCATTCAAATGTCAATCAAATGTGATGCGGGTATAAGCACGTCATTCTGACATTAATAGCTCATTATTTATAACTGGCAGAAGAAATATCCATGCAGTGGTAGAAGAAAAGAATTGCTTAACAGAATATATAAATTTGAAAATCTCAGCATAAAATTGAGTTAGTTACAAACAAGTATGGGTGATTTTAAACTAAAATACATATATAGCAATCCCCTAAGCAAGAAATGTAAACGAATACCGACACATGTAGTGTATGAAAACAGTGATGGTGATGTAAGGAAAGTGAAAGAATTAACGAGGACGATGGCCAATGTTGTGACAAACGTCACAACTATATATCGACTCGAATTCCCTGTGGAATTTCCGAGCACACTCCCAATTCGTTTTGTGTATAACTCGGGCAAGCAGTTTTCGATGAACTGAGTGGTGTATAATAACTCTAGCGCAACTAAAGGTAAACGAAAAGAAGATAGCGGGGCTAGTTCGAGACTAGATGTAGGATGGGGGAAGGGGGGGGGCTAGGTTAGAGGCAAGAGGTAGAAAGGGGGTTAAGTAGGGAGGAGTGTAAGGTAGGTTAGATTCGAGAGAAGGGATAGGAGACCCTTAGTCTTCATCAGTTACTGATGACATTATGGTGGATGTGTAGATGCTTCACTTCCTGTATTATGTCACCGCTGTTAACAGTTCTGTGACGTCACCATCTTCCTTGGTGTTCAGTTCTGAGTATTTTCTGCGAACATTTCCAGAACCAGGAGGATCGTAACAGGTTGTCTTCAGAAAGAAGTGCTTGCTGAACTCATCTACCAGGATCCAACCTTCTACAGTACAAAGAAGGGGGAAATCATACAAACAGAATGCGTAGGCTTAGTCATGTACATTAATGTTTTTTTTTTTTGGGGGGGGGGGGTTATCATCTTCTTAAAATATATGGATGTATAAGAGTGGAAATTATAATTAAAAGGACTAATGTTACCAATATGTACTGTTTTCACTCCTCTTAATATTAAATGCTTACCCACTAATAATAAATAGTTTATTTAGTATGGAATACAATTATATGACATTTCTGCTGGATGACTAATTATACTTGTTTGCTAATTACTCTCAGTCGCTCATTAAATAAGTATAAATAAATGTGTTTGTTTTTAATGTACCTTTAGTTACCGAATGCTTGATTAGATTGTTGGAGATATATGATTGATTACTATAACTTTACCCTATACTCATTGGATGATGAGAATTTTGTGTTCACTTCGCCATTTAAACCAATATTTAAATGATTGTTTATTTATATATATTTTTTGCTCTACATGACTTTAAACATATCACTGTTAGGTAGGTAATATTAACATACTAATACTTCATCACTTTACCATGGTGACTGCTACTACATTTTATACTACACCCATTTGACGGCTTGTAACTTACATTTACTAGAATCAATTTACTTAATCCAGGCTGACGGAATGAGTAGTTATATCTGTTTACTACATCCACTTGCCCATTCTTTGGATGCATCTAGCTGGAATTACTTTATTGTATTCGTTAACTACCTCTCTCTTATTCCATCTAATGAATCGTTAGTAGTACTGTATCTCAAGTATTACAATCGTTATGATTCTATTATATACTGACCTTTCCCCAAAACAATTAATTCCTTGTGCCCTGTGTTTGAGTTTTCGATAAAACCCTATTTTCTCCTTGTTACCTAATATTTACTTCATAGTCCATATTTTACAGGCTAACAATAATATATTGAGTAACTCAAAAATCAAAACCCAAGATATCTTTGATTTCATTTAAATATATAGAACGCTGGCTTAAGTCAGCTCAAGGAACACCATAGGAGGACAAACTGTTAGGAAGTCCACCGCCCCCCGCCCCCCCCCCCTCAATCCACCCTACCCAACACACAGGACCAGTCTGTTTGTTGTATGCAAACACTACCTCTACATCACCATTGTAGGATCATTCTTGCCAACAAATATCTCATAATACTAGTTCCCTACTCCACACCCCCTTCCCCATCCACCACACTTCCCTCTCTCGTCATAAATGTGTGAAACGTTACAATAAAAGCAATCTAAATGATCAACAATTATTGATCAATATAATATCATACCTTTAATATTCCTTGATCTTGATTCTTCTGGAATGATGTCTGGCTTGGTATGACAGCAGTTTACAGTTAGAAAACCTTCAAAGGGAATGAAAGCAGGGAAAGCAAAAATTTAATATTTGTTGACTAAATGAATATCTGATGACGTCACGGTAATAAATAACATGGAGGTCAATGAATGTGCCCTCCCATTAACATTATTGATTTGTTATTTTTAATTATTTATATTTATTTATTAAAGTTGCATAACTCTTGCAAATATACTTAATTTTATAACAAATAATATTATTTGAAAATAAACTATAGAAGTTTTCGTTTCCATGCACTTGAAATTCTACCTAGTATATTTCGTTTCAGCTTTTAAGTAAATTTGATTTTGTTTCTTGTAGTTTTAGTTCGCTTACTAAAGTTCTTAGGTTATTTTTTGTTCCTATTATACGAAAAAGCACCCCCCCCCCCTCCACACACACATCCCAACTCACCTTGTTGCGTCGTAACGTGTGGAAAAGCCTTACGGGGTGTTGTAAACTGAACAATCAGTAATGAAATAAAACGTTAACATATTTCCCAGTTTACAAATCCTTTCAAATATTGCAACATCTTAAAAACCGCACGTCTCAAGGCAAGACTTGTAAATTACCTTATCCCCTCCTATAAACCCCTTACGCTCACCATCTGACTACCCCTCCTCCCCCACTTACCCACATATTATCAGTCAAGGCCTGTCACGATGTTTTCCCCTAACCATAGTTCCTTGAATCTTGGTGACTTTATTCCATAGTTTATTAATCCAATCACTTCCTCCTCGCTAAATTCTTGTTTCTTTATTCCTTCAATGATGGTTATCTCCTCTACTGATGATAGTATAGATAAACAAAGACCGGACTCAAGTCTGATATCTTTACCGTCAAATCCACTGAAGGACCAAACTAGGCGTAGATGAGATATTGGTATCTGAAGAATAGGAAAGAAAGATAACTTATCTTATAGTCATCCATGATGGATAAATATCAAACGTATATGTAATAGAACACAAAAATTCATTAAAAAAAAAAAACTATAAAATTAATCATTAATTTTAACACAGAAATGTCTTTGATTTGTTATATTTTCATTTTCATAAGAATTTTATTTCATTTAAATTGTCAATTAAAAATAAGAAAGAAATGGTAAAATTTGTGGAAACTATACAAATAACATCAAATCAAGTCATTTAAAGTGTCATGTTGGATAAAAATAGATGCTCTGTATACAAACGAGTTTCTGAAAACTTGCACTCTATATTTTGGTGTCAATGCACGATTCCTGAGATTATAGCTAGTGTGTCGACACAGTGATTTCAGTTCTGCATGAAGCGGGTGATTTTCTTCTCTTTGAATATTACTTAGTCTGATAAATTCACGCCTAGCTCCACCATTGACCTGATCAACCATACTCTCATAATCCAACCTGAAAATCTTAGCACAATACTTCAAGAATGCTCAATTCTTTGTTTATCACAGGCAAGTAGAAAATGATACCAAACAGGCACAGCATATATTATATGGGGCAGAATCGATGTTACAAATACTTTATGCCTCACGTCTAATTCGAAGAACGGAACGAGATATAGACCGGCAGCCCAGTGCACTTTGATCAAACGAACGAGGTACCAATATCTGAGTATTGGAACATTTGTGGAAAAACCCAGTATATCCAAAAGTGGATGTCTGCCGTGGTCGCTCTGCTGCATGTGGCCCCTGGGGCCGGTTAAAGGGGGCCCAAAAATGCATCTGATCAAACGAACGAGGTACCACTTGAAACCAATGTCAACTTAATGCATGAATGCCACATAGTACTGAATGGCCCATGCCAGACAAATTTTCTGCTGCAAAGGGCCCGCCAGACGTCCAAGAAGGGCCCATAAAAAAATGCATCTGATCAAACGAACGAGGTACCACTTGAAACCAATGTCAACTTAATGCATGAATGCCACAAAGTACTGAATGGCCTATGCCAGACAAATTTTCTGCTGCTAAGGGCCCGCCAGACGCCCCCAAATATGGCCCAAATGCCCATTAGCGTAGCATTGACCCAGATTAAATATGCAAGGTACCACTCAAAACCGGTTTGGAATGCTCGGGTTGATCTTACAGACTATGGAAATCATCATGCCAGACAAATTTTCTGCTACAAAGGGCCCGCCAGACGCCCCAAAAGGGCCCATAAAAATGCATTTGATCAAACGAACGAGGTACCACTTGAAACCAATGTCAACTTAATGCATGAATGCCACAAAGTACTGAATGGCCCATGCCAGACAAATTTTCTGCTGCTAAGGGCCCGCCAGACGCCCCCAAATATGGCCCAAATGCCCATTAGCGTAGCATTGACCCAGATTAAATATGCAAGGTACCACTCAAAATCGGTTTGGAATGTTCGGGTTGATCTTACAGACTATGGAAATCATCATGCCAGACAAATTTTCTGCTACAAACGGGCTAACAGACACACTAAAAAAGGGCCCCCAAATGGGCCATGATCAATCATAGTTGGTACCACACAAAACCAATAGTAAATGCAAAGGTACTTTCCACAGAGTAAAAGAACTGCCAATGCAAGACAAATTTTCTTCTGCATAGGTCCCACCAGATAGAAAGTATAGGTGGCCCAATGCGGCCCTATATGGGCCTAATGAATTGTATATCGATGCAGACTATATGTGCCTTGTGACATGACATTTGTAGCATTCCACAGAGTAAAGAAATGCCAATACAATACAAATTTTCTTCTGCAAAGTGCCCACCACATGTAAAAAAAATTATGCAGTTTAAATAGTTAAGATACCACAAGAAACCAATCTATAACAATCAAGAACATCCTGAATTATTCAAATTCCTTCCCGCTACATAGGCCAATGGAATAATGAGATTAGTATACTAGTAGGTGTATCAATTACTGAACATTTCATTGAGCAAAACAAAAATGACGCGAACTCAGTCTTTGAGGGAGATCCTGACAGTTATAATGCATTCTCAAATCCATTTTTCTTCCTTTTATCCATTCTTTTTCCTTTTATCCAGTCAGTACTTTGTATCGTGAGCAGTGTTTAACTTGGCAGTTACTTTGTTTCGCTGGAAACACTGGAGCAGATTAAAATCAGTTTATGTATTGTAAATAAGAAACCCCAAATCATTTTGTATCTTAAAACACTGTGTTTACGTTAGCATTGTAAATCTACAAAGTTTAAAATCTTGAGAAAGAACGCTTAAGTGTCATCTTAAGACATACATGTAGTCGAACAAAAGAGATTGTTTTGTTTCTTAAGCTTAGACAAAGAAACAATTATCAAACAATGGTGAAAATGCTTTATAAGGTGTACTTAACGATGAAGGTTTGCGTTGAAACTGTCCAATATGGTTTTTAAAAGATACATAATTGAAGCATAGAAATGTATATGTACCTTTATGCTAGGTACACTCTTTAAAGGACTTAAAATGCTAAGATTGAACAAACAAATACTGATATCACCACGTATGACTCCATTCCTTGATACAAAATATAAAATGAGTAATTGGCGTATATTACTCCATCTTGGTCTTTTAGAACTTCCATCATTACACTAATTCAATTCGAATAGCTTGTAACAAGTCCAACAAATAGATGTGGTATCCATTTTTCAGAAATATGAATGCTAGATGAGGGTTTTTGTTTTCATCTATGAAGGAATCTTTTACCTTTCAAGAAAGTCATCTTGCTAGTTTAAAATGTACTAAAATCATAATTGGCAAAGATAGTAACAAAAGATCACTATGTGATTACTCTGAACATGACACATGTTAGGTTCGAAGTATAAGAACTGAGAATTCATGTCTCTTGACAGTGATTAAACACTGGAGTGTGTGCATTGTAAAAAGACACTACATTTGCCATTCAGACAGATCTCAAAAGAATCATTAGTAAGTTTATGAAAATTAAGTATTCCCATGAACTTGATTCTAAAAAGACAATGGAAGCTCAAATCTATGTTTCATTGTCGGAGTCATCACTCCAAGATGGTTCAGTACTTGAATCATCGGCATCAAACTCGGAAGCCACGTCTGGTCGGCTACTTTGAAAATCTTCGCTCAGTTCCCCCTCTTGGAATAGATGATCTGGGAGAGCCGGTCCCTCAAACCAGTCAGGGCTGTAGCACCCATTCTTGCTCTTCCAACCGTAGTTCTGTGGATCCAAGCCAGGCAAGACTCTTCCTCAAAGTGTTAGAATTATAATGTGGGGAACTGTAATTTTTGCCCAGGCCAGCAAATCCCAAAATATTTAGAGGCTTAGGTGAAAGTGTTATCTTTATTTTGCTTAGAGCAACGAATAGCTAAATAAGATAAAACACTGGTCTTGTGTACAGTAACTCCAATTTATGCTGGAAACAATATAATCATGAGCTTGAAATGTCATGTTACAAGGCACATATATCCAATTCTTTAGACCCATATATAGGGCCACATTGGGCCACCTATTCTTTCTATCTGGTGGGACCTATGCAGAAGAAAATTTGTCTTGCATTGGCAGTTCTTTACTCTGTGGAAAGTACCTTTGCATTTAATATTGTTTTTGTGTGGTTCCAAACCGGTTTTGAGGGGTACCTTGCATATTTAATCTGGGTCAATGCTACGATAATGGGCATTTTGGGCCATATTTGGGGGCGTCTGGCGGGCCCTTAGCAGTAGAACATTTGTCTGGCATAGGCCATTCAGTACTTTGTGGCATTCATGCATTAAGTTGACATTGGTTTCAAGTGGTACCTCGTTCGTTTGATCAAATGCATTTTTATGGGCCCTTTTGGGGCGTCTGGCGGGCCCTTTGTAGCAGAAAATTTGTCTGGCATGATGATTTCCATAGTCTGTAAGATCAACCCGAGCATTCCAAACCGGTTTTGAGTGGTACCTTGCATATTTAATCTGGGTCAATGCTACGCTAATGGGCATTTGGGCCATATTTGGGGGCGTCTGGCGGGCCCTTAGCAGCAGAAAATTTGTCTGGCATAGGCCATTCAGTACTTTGTGGCATTCATGCATTAAGTTGACATTGGTTTCAAGTGGTACCTCGTTCGTTTGATCAGATGCATTTTTGGGCCCCCTTTAACCGGCCCCAGGGGCCACATGCAGCAGAGCGACCACGGCAGACATCCACTTTTGGATATACTGGGTTTTTCCACAAATGTTCCAATACTCAGATATTGGTACCTCGTTCGTTTGATCAAAGTGCACTGGGCTGCCGGTCTAATATGTCAATGTGGATACAATGTAGTAGACTCGTCGTAGTATATGTGAAATATGACCAGTGAATATTAATTTGTTATCTATACACACTCCAAGATACATGGTATGAGACACACGTTTAACTTCAGAGTCCTCAATTACAAGTTTTTCGGATTTAGTTTGGATGAGACCTGCATGCTTGATGTTAACATTTTCAAATACCATTTCTTTGGATTTTGTCGGATTGAGGATAAGATTCTTCTGTTGACATATATCAGTAATGTCAAAAATGAATGACTTATACAGACTTTAATGTCTTTCGTGTGAGAGTTTCGAAATTTTACAAGAAATAGCAGTGTCGTCAGCGTACTTAATGACAGAACAATTCGAATTTGACTGTATTTCATTAGTATACATTGTAAAGAGCAACGCCGAGAGGGGACCACCTTGCGGAACACCAATTTTGATATTGGAGGTATCAGAGAGACCTTGTCAATCTTGACTTGTCTGGACCACCCCTTTAGGAAGTCTGCAAGCCAGTGGGTTAGCCATTGTTCGATACCAAAATTCATTAGATCATTTAATAAATAATTTGGTAAAACGGTGTTAAAAGCACTTGCAAAATCAAGGAATAAAACTTTGGCAACAGTAGTGTCTTTACAATTCAAACCTGAAACAATGACATGGACAAGGGTTAAAATAGCGTCTGTACATAATACCCCCTTCCTGTAGGCAAACTGGCAATTGTCCCCGTACAGGCTAAGAGCTTCGGTGGCATATGGTAATAAAATCTTTTGCATGCAATTGAAACCAATGCTAGCAAGATCGATTGGCCTGTAGTCATTGACAGCAGTAGGTCTATAGGTTTCTTGGGAATGGGTGCAGTTATGTTTCCAGGAAGAGGGGATCATACTCTGGCAAATGCTTTCATTGAACATTGCAGTGAAGATACCAGCCAGTTCATTCGAACAATATTTGAAACTCCACCATGGCATTTCATCACAACCCGAGAAAACCCCTTTCTTTACTCGTTTGAATAATTGTTTTACTTCATTTTCTTTAACAGTAGGCATGTTCGATATTGACTCGTCTTTGTCTGGTAAGGATAATTTGATATCTTAGTTTGCCACTACTGTTCTTTTGGATATATCGGTTGATGTTTCGCTGTAATTTGTTCCTCTTTACCTTGTTTCCGTTGTCAATCGCTACCTTCTTTTCCCTTTCTAGTTGTTTGATTGTGTTAACTGCTGGGAGTCTCTTCATTAATTCCACCAGTGGTCTGGAATTCTTGAGTATGCATACATCAGCGGCAAAGTTAACATACGCACTGACTACTTCGGTCATCTCCTCCAAATCGCTACAAGTCTCAGTAAATACAGCCCAATCAGTCGAATCCAGCATACTCTGTAAGTTGTTTATGTTAGCATCACTCAGATCTCTTGCCACTTTCTTCCGTTTATTCTGCGTGCTATCCCGATGTTTCTCAGTGTATTTGGGCAGTATGCCGATGGTGTAATGATCTGAAGTAGCCAATGAATGTAGTTGCTTGGAGATATAGCAATCATCCTTCACATATACGCCATCGATAATGGACTGGAAGCGAGGATAGGTAATGAAGTCTACAAGGTTCTTATAGTTCATAGTTCCAAGAGTGGGTACATGCTCCCTGTTGAAATCTCCCATTATGATGATGTGTGAGCGAGGGTTTTCTACCATTATATCTGTTAGCACTCGCTTTAGTTCTTTATCAGCCACTGCAAAGTTTGAAGTAAGGCGGGTATACACACCCTTTCGAGCATGGGGGGTTGGGCACACAATTAGGATTTGGGGCACTTATCTTGTTAGGGCTGGCTTATAAAGGTTAGGGACAACTTCTCTATTAGGAAGTTGATTTAGATCAATAGAGAACAAAATTTGGAATTGATAATTTTATAAAAATTGCAAATTATATGCAAATTATAATATGCAAATTAGGATGTACTTTTGTTTTAATTGGAAAACACCAAAATACAATAAAATCACTAATGACTTCAAAATTGACTTCAAATTGTATGATAAAGGTTCTTCTGGGGTTGCTCTTTCAGATGATACCTTATTTTCTGAAATCTGTTGAGGATTGACAGAGTTATGACTGATTTCAATTAGTACAAAAGTTGTTTACTTTCGAAAATTACAGCCTAACGTTGGCATAAGGTTAGGCCTAGCCTAGCCTTTTTTGTAAACAAGTTAAAGTGGCCATGACACGAAAATTTCAAAGTCCTATATTTTTGGGATCCATCAAAGAATGTTCTCTAGAACATGTATCAACCAATCTGCCAGTTTAAAACTTGATTTTTCAAGTCGAAAATTGAGAATGAATTTACCCTTTTCGGCGTTTGAAACTTTGTTTACTCGAAAATTTTCCGATTCGCATGACGTCATGTGACGTCACGTTTTGAACACATTTGTTGTCGCTGCTTTACGATCCTCCGAACATACCATTCACGTACACAGTAGACAAGTACACATACCACTAGTAGTTACTAAACAAAACACCGATCACAAGTGCGATATCAAATCAAAATTTCCTGTGAAATGGCGGATTCAGAACCAATTGCGGCAACCGAAGTTCAAAGTGATAATGGTTCTTCACTAGGCAGTGAAATTGGGCTATAATTAGAGTGCCCTTTCTCATATTCGAAGCAGAGAGTGAAGGCGATGATCATTCCAATATTGAACCGAACGTTGAGGGTGGAGCGGAGGTGTTAGAACCGTATCAGTTCGAGCCTGTTAAACGAGCCGAAATTGAAGCTCCACAACATATCGAAGAAGACATCCGTTCGAAACCATTGCAAGGAACATACAACGTGGTAAGAATTTATTAACGAAGCATTTAAAAACAAAATCCAGTCCATTTTGTGCATGTGTTGTTGGAATTCGCGGAACACCCTAAACCGTATTGTGCGTTGTGTTACGGTAACTTACAACCCATATGTAGAGTGTGTAGTACTAGTAGGGTTGGTTGCATACTGAAAGTTTGGCTCGGGGATGTAAGTTGCATTATGCAGCCATGCTAGGTAGGCATATGTGTTATTTCATACTCATTATTACTTGGCTAGTACTTTGGCCTGGAGTTTTGCAAATCAATTTTCTGAAACAAAAGAATGTTTCATGATACACGGAAGGTGTAAAATCACAACAAATGTAATCATAAGTGTACATTGTATGCCTGCTTGTTATTGTGGACATCATGGCCAACATTAATACATTTTGAACTTTCATAAATTTTTTCCCAGGCAGTACAGATACATAGCCTACGGTCAACAGGTTCAATGATACTTGGGGTTCCTAGCAAGACACGTCAGGGTTGTGCTACCATCATGTGCAGTCCAAAGGATCAGAAGTGATTTTCCAGCCAATGGTCATTACACTGGATTCAAGTTGCCAGGAGAAAACTCATTGTATAGGAAGCCTTGGTTGAGAAATTCCTCCAGAAACACCTTTTCTAAACTACGATTGTGTTGGATTATCAATCCGTCAGGGTTCCCTCAGTGTTGATATATTGAAATTCAAGACTTTTAATTCAGGATGAAAAGGTTATTTTCCAGACCCAACATCAACAATGAAAGAAAAGGCATGTTTTGAAGCATTTGGACACAAGTATTGGCGTGACCGTGATGTCATATAATATGTGCATATGGGAACGGACATTGACCTTTTTAGGGGCATTTACCTCCCAGACGTTTGATTCGTACCTTTAATCTGGAAGCCAAAATATCCATATCACCAATGATATTTGACAGAAAAGTCATAATAAAGACCAATGGAGGCAGCAGAACTCTTGAATGTTTAGACTTTGTTTCTTCAGCAGCAGTTGGTTTGTTTTGTAGTCTTTCTTCAAAAACTCAGCAGTACACCCTGTTAATGGTCTTCGATTGTTTTAATGCGTGTGATGCTGTGTTTCACATTGCCCATCAGTGTTGTACGTGTCGTCGTGCTTGTGTAACATTTTTGCATGTGAGTTACTTCGTGCAGTGTTTCTTGGTTTAAATAACCCTTTATTGTATTTGCTTCTGGATTATTGTAATTAATTTGTCACAACAACGATTGATAGCGATGGACATGCAACTGCTTTGTAGGCTTAAAGCCAAAAAATTCATGTAAGTTGTTTTCTTTTAACCTCCTTTGATGTCACAAATTACATTAGTGTAATTTAAGAATGATAATGTTTATGGAAAGTACAGTTTTACTTTTATGTCATATAATACAATGATTGTTGTTAATGTTAGTTCAGATTGTCCAGAATGACTGTCTAGAACTGATATTGAATAAATTTTGTTCAATGATTTAACACTTGAACTATGTTGTGTGAATTTTTGGCTCTGTGACTTTAAAATAAATCGCTTTGAGATTTAATTAAACACCCTTTGGAATAACATCTTTTTACCTACCTAGTGTTTTGACCCATCCCCATTACCCCCACTCCCTCCACAACATAAAAAATGGTTTTCCTGGAATAGGAATAAGAAATTATTGCTATAACTAACTGATCCAGCATATTCCAGAAATAAATTGGGGCACTGAGATTTGTTCACAAGAAGATGTAACCCATCGCTTCTGAAGCTAACCTCATAGCTTATTAGTATACAATAGAGCAATGAAGGGGGTGTTAATTTAGATGATACAGTAAAATCTCTTCGTCTATTGCGACTTCAGTGTAGTAACGCTAATACTATAGTACTACTAGTGCTCAGCGCGCTACCTCCTAAGGATCGCCACTTGCCCCATTGGAGGTTTCCTGTTCCCCGATCTGGTCTTCAGAGTAGTTTTTTGTGGATTACTTGACAGAAGAATGACTCTTTTCTGTCGAACCGTTAAAGTCCATTTGTTTTATTTCATAACAAAAAGGAGGGATCGTAGTATGCTTCCGTGAAGTGTTCGCTTCATTCGGAGCTGCATACTGGCTAGGCCCAGTGAAATCGGCGCTGGTGTTGTGCACTAACTTGGTTATAATCGCCGTGTTTTTTTCGTCCTTCAGCCATGGATGAAGGCTAATTGCATGGGTAATGATATTTATGCAGCCCCCAACAACACAACGGACCGGCATTTCTCTCGGATAGTTTACAACAGTTGTAAAAAAAACTTGAAATTATTAACGATATAGCGTAATACAGTGGTTGTTCTATCAGTGTAAATGTGCGTGTACTGTATATGGAACGGTATGATCGTCGCGCATCCGATACATGCCTGGGCTTTGCACGTGTGTTCCTAACATGACGTCATCATTGTCTTGTTGTGAAATCGCATTCTCAGATATCTATTTTCGAATGCGAATATTAAAACGTTAATTACTAATTAGTCCTTGAGGTTTTCAAGGTGTTGAGGATAGTTTTGAACATAGATTTTCTCATAGATTCAGAGGAAGTTACTCTCGATGAGTTGGTTTTTTCGTGTCATGGCCTCTTTAAAACAACGCTATTGACTTACGATTTCTGGGTCCTCAAAAGGACCGAACCTTGATAAACTGGTTCGACCAGAAGGTCCTGGACCTCATCATGGTATCTGACCAATCGTCCCACATCTTTAGGGCCTATTGGGCCGTAAATTTGGGCCACGGCCTATTTGAAAGTACCCGTACGAAACAGTCCATTGAAACTGTACACTAAACATTCAATGAAACAATATTGCGCAAGAACGGCCGTTGCTATCGATTTACAAAGGAATGCGAGGGCGCTATGCCATAACTATCAATTACAAATGTTGCAGTGGCCTAAATATCTCAAATAAGAAAAAAAAAAACACGTTCGTAGGTTGAAGCGTTCGGGAATGAGATTTTTCTCAAAAATGAACGGATTTGGACGATTTTGGTGTCAAATTACAGGAAATTTCAAGGACATTTGCATTTTTCTCAGAACTCTCTATAGATATATTCCTGAAATGCTCAGAATATGTTCAAAACATGTAAGGGTTTATACCAAATATAATGGGGGGGGGGGTTGATCAACTCTTATTTTCTGTCACGATTTTTATGAAGCGAACATCGATTTTTAGCCAAATTACGCCATTTTCAGGTTGACCTTTGACCTTTGAGCCCCACCCACTAAAAATATTCAAAAGTTACCCCCCTTTTTATTTGTTTTATACACAAACGTATGGTCTTAGCTACATTTCAATACTTTAATGAATGTTGTAGGATGTAAGGTGGCTGAGTACTATTTTTTTTTAAATTCAATGATTATTTGGGTCGATATCGACCCAGCTATGAAATGGGGGTTAACGACGTGTATCTTGGAGACGAAACTTGGAAGAAAATGGGGTCGTACACTCACAGCGAGTAACTCAATGTCAGGCGTAGAGATGGTATGCCCAATTCTTGGATGAGTAACCGCCCATTCTTTGGATATATAGGTTATCAGTCCACCCCATTAGCTGTACACTGTCTATCATGGCGAAACATAAAATAGCTAGCAATTTGTAATGCCTCATCAGTCATCAGATGTTGAAGGGGGTCATTCAGCCATACCTGTTCGTGACGTTGTATCTTGGTTCCTGGAGGCTCACGAAGCATAGATTCCGGTGGTTGACAATAAATTGTTCCAGATGTGTGAAATTTCCTTGAATACTGTTGATATTCGTCGATATACACCATACGGATAGCTGAAGTTCGACGATTTGGTGTGACTAATCCTGGATTGTATTCCAGCACGCTTACCTCTCCGTCTTCGAACAATGCCAAGATCCTTCAGAGAGTTCAGTAGCTGAGAGTCGATCGTGTTATCCGTGATGCATGATTTGATTCCATTCAAGGTGTTAGCGCTGTATTGTCGTCTGTATCCAGCAGTCATTTCGATTGATGAGTAGCAGCTCTCTATATAATATGTGCGTGTGTCAATGCATAGGCAAAGGCCTAAGCTTAGTAGAGCTAACGATGAAACGAAAAATGACTTTGCTTGACGAAACATCTTCATACTCTAGTAACATGAAACATACCACCACCACCAACAACAGGGAATACTCCAGGCGTGTATTGGAGGGATCCGTTACGGTGTAGTTAGTAATGACGCTGCTATCAAATGAAAATGCAGCAGAAAAGCCAAACACGTCAGCTCACTAAGAGCGCCAAACTTTTCTTTTTTATTGACAGACAGGATGGTTCATGAAACCCCAATTGGTTACATACAAATAATACAGAGCTTCTAACCGGAGAAAAGTATGGAAAAGTTAATGTGTGAGATATATATTTTTTTAGGTATGGAGATCAAGCCCGTTAGTTCCCTTGCTCGGAGTCGTTTAATTACTACCAACCAGTATAATTAATATAATGTCTCCAATTAGAGTAGAAATAGTCGGATAAGTTGTCGACGTATAGACTTGGTCTATCACATGCAGCTTAATGTTTTATATAATGTTTTTCTACATTAAAGCTGTATAGCATTTATATCTAGCTAAATATTTCAATTTACTCACGTTAGAAGCACAAGTTCCATTTGGACCCGAGATCCAGTGTGCCAAAGTTATAAGATCTATCGGAAATGAGTAATCCTAAGGTTGACAGAAGATCGAAATGGAATAATAAAAATAAGAAAGAGTTAATGTTTTTGTTAGCATACCTGTAAAAGTCAATGTTTAAAGCCAATTGTATAATACTCTTCATTGTGTATCGGTTACTTCTTCAACTCTGTCATATTTGTAAGGATGTACCAATTCCGTGGTTGGATTGCTAATACGGCAGTTCAGTTCATTGTGTACATTTTCAAACGCAGATGGTGATGTTTATTATTCATATGGTTGATACCGTATACCCTGAAGTTTTCTTCAGAATCATACACTCACCTTCTGGCTGCTGCATAGACTGATCATCACCTCTAAACCGTTTCCCTGTATGAAGCTCGTACAATTCTTGCACCCATTTCTGTATCCCAAAGAGATTACGCGCAATATGTTCAAAATTGTAAGCCATCGTATCTCCGAAAATGTTAATAATGTAGCGTGCACATTGACTGTATATTTGATCAGTGGCGTAGGAAGGTACTTTTGAGTGGGGGGGCTGAAGACTGATGGCCGGCCTGGGGGAGGGGTCTAAGGGGAGGGGGTGTCCCCCTCCCCTTTGGATTTTTTTGCATTTCCAGGTGGCCTCAGATGCAATTTGGTGCAATATAGCACATTTCAACACCCACTCCATTTTGTAAAGAATTTTGCATTTTCACCTGGCCTTAGATGCAATTTGGTGCTTCAAATGAGATTTTTTTTCTCATTTGGAAATGAAAAAGGGGTTTTCTGACTTGCGGAGCGGGGGGGCGGAACGATACTTCCGCCCCCCCCATATTTTTCACTGGGGGGGGGCTGGCGCCCCCCCCCCCCAGCCCCCCGGTTCCTACGCCCTTGTATTTGATATAACAATAAAATTAGAAATATTGCTCTCATAGTTGTTCATCATTGTTGTACTGATTTGTTACTTTAGAGCAAACGTTTACAACCTTTAAACGACATTTCAAAACGAGTATAAGCAGTACGAAATAATTTAATATCAACGTATTATCCAAAGAAGATAGGAGTTAAATATCACAGGAAATACATTTGCTCAAAATGGTAAGGCTGCTCAATGAAATGGCGCCCCCCCCCCCCAGCCCCCCGGTTCCTACGCCCTTGTATTTGATATAACAATAAAATTAGAAATATTGCTCTCATAGTTGTTCATCATTGTTGTACTGATTTGTTACTTTAGAGCAAACGTTTACAACCTTTAAACGACATTTCAAAACGAGTATAAGCAGTACGAAATAATTTAATATCAACGTATTATCCAAAGAAGATAGGAGTTAAATATCACAGGAAATACATTTGCTCAAAATGGTAAGGCTGCTCAATGAAAGTATAGCTAATAGCAGGATCCAGTAGATGTGGGCAGAAACCACACCGCGAGACCAATCATAGCAGTACGCCATATTGCAGAAAAGGAAGACGCTTCCATATTGGTGGTTCGTTTACAAAATACATTTTCTACTATAGCATTAACTGTTTCACTTACCATTTAGATATTTCTGCCAGATACTTAAAATAAGACAGACTGGGGTGATCAACACTTCTCGCATAACCGATGGCATCTGTAAACCGATGGAAATACAGAAAATATTAAAATCATTTAAGAAAGAAAATGGCGTCAACCTCTATACGTTGGTGTACAACCACACGTAGTTCTTATGGCATTTAACAATATTGAGCTTGTAAACTATATAACGAGGTACTTTTGTGTTGAGATCGTGTGTCTTGTTTGTCTTGTTCGTGCAGTCGTTGAACGTCTGTAACCTTGGAATTTGTATGTACGCAACCAACATAAAAGGCATTCAACTGGTTCCTATAGTACTTTAGCATTCCATACATACCATATGCTGCAGTATAATAGCTGCGACTTGTAATAAAACACACTGAATATGGCACGTAAAGCTCTGTTACCACGACTTCCCTGGGTATCATCAGGTTAAATCGAGTCGATCGGAAAATATAGTGACAAATGTTATGATATGACTTTGTAAAGTTTGAGTGTGCTGAGAATTTGATAAAAGGTTCATGTCTTGCTTCTCAATTAATAATAAAGGTGAAATGATAGCAAACTGATTTTATTTGTGAAAAATGTATTTTGATGTGAAAAATGAAATGATCGAGGGTTACCAGGGTGACTGGATATGGGGAGGGGGAGGGGGTGGGGGTTAGACGTGGGTTAATATGTCAGAGGGGTTCCATCAACTGAAGTACAACTATTGGTTTTAGTTTTTGCATGGGAGACTCATGGAAAAGGCGAGAAATTAATCTAAAGGAGGAATGGGAATGGGAGAGGAGTTAAATTTCTCTGAAAGTTTGATACACTTGGTGTTATAACATCCGCGTTATTCATTTTTCACTTTCAAACGACAGTTACTATGGATACGGTATGTCTTTAGCAGGACGCTTCGCCAAGGTCGTTTATTATGAAGATCAGAGATGTAATGGAAGACAAAGGAACATGATAGTTGGAAAAGAGTGTAAAAATATACAACAGGAATAAGGCATGAGAGCTTCAGTTTCGATATTTACTTTCCTTAGGAAGAGAATAATGTTATTGATGAGTTTGTTTCAGACTTGAAACTGTCTTGAAAGGAATCAACAGAGGACAATTAGCCAACTACTAGCATAGCTTGTCCTCGGGGGAGCTAGGCAGTTGATTCACACAGAGATTACAGTAACTATACTGTAAATCTTAAAGTTTTGTACCACAGTAAAAACTGGATCGTGCTGACAAATCTGATAAATCGGTAGCATGTGCTATAAGGATTACAGTAAAAACAGAGGATATGTGTAATTCCAAGAATTCCCAACAACTTGATTTGTTGGAATTACACATATACTCAGTTCTTACTGTAATCCTAATAGCACATTATACCGATTTATAGCACGATCCAGTTTTTACTGTGCACGGTACAAAACTTTAAAATTTACAGTAGTAACTGTGTTCTCTGTGTGTATCGGGTGGGAGAGGACAATTCACCGACACACATCAGTATAGTTATATATATATATATATATATATATATATATATATATATTTATATATATATATATATATATATATATATATATATATATATATACATATATATATATATATATCATGCACAAATTTTGTAAGAATCAATTGCGGTCAGACTATATATAGAAATACGTTATTCCCCGTAGATTTCAAACTGAAAATTGTTAGGAATCATAAAAGGAAGTTGAACAATCCAACGGAAGGTACGTGGAATTTAGTTTTGTATTTACTAAGTAAAAGGATATTCTGGTTCCCAACAATGGTAACGGAAACTATTGTAAAGGATAACAGATATTCTACATTGTTAGTTGAAAACACCATCTGGTTCCCAACTTCAAACATGGTTGATTGAATGCAGCCTACTTTGAGTGGTTTTTCTACCATATCGGTCATAGATCGAGCCATTCTCAAACTCAGACGAAATTGTATATGTGCTGAGTTACTGGTAATAAAATGTCACTACTGGAGCTTGGTATAACACACATAACAGATTTAACACTTCGGTTTTCTGTGGAAGGGAAAGGTCATATGAGGTCAGTAAAAGTCCAAACAGCAACATATCGGTAAGACGATACATTCGAAAGTAAAACCTTGGACGAACTAGATATTTCACATGTGTATTGACATTAAATATTATATCATTTTCTGCAGTGACGGTATCACCTGAGTCCAACTACATTCAAAGTGAGAAAAGATTTCCAACAACATCACTCCTCTACAAGTACACTTTTGATAAACATACTAATCATGTAAAGCCATATTAGCAAGTACACGCACCACACAACACAAAGATTGAATAATATTGATTGGTTTGTATAGATCCATTTTAGTAGATACTTTTTTTGTCCTCAATGCGTGTGTTCCGCTTTCGCTTCACTCCTATAGGTGGTGTTGTTGTTGTTTCATAAAGTCATGTCCATCTACTTTTGTAAGTGGTCTTTCCATGAAAGGCATTCAATATACAAGGCATTGTTTTACGAAATGCACCAAGGACTGGGCATGTCAAGTTATTTGTTGTGTGGCCCTTTAGATCAAAGTCACATGTCCTATGTGACCCTCGATGTCACCCTACGTCTTCCACTTACCCAAATCTAGCCCGACTCAATCCCCTGGTAATGAATCATACATCCAGACTGATGTGGTTTTTGAATTGGAAAACCTAATTTTCGTAGCCGATATAATAACGAATGCTTAGTACTAAAGTCTTTAATTTAAAGCAATTAGGGTGATAACTGGCGATGATTGAGTCATAGATAACTCGTTATTCAATGTACAGAGGATATGTCACCTGACCGAGGTAAAATTATAATCTTAGAAAACGGGTTAAATTCGTTTAAATTTGGTATCTCAAACGCCACAGCTTCTCACTTGGTGTCACTTAAATAGCTTCAGCCAGCCATTTTCAATAGTTGTATTCCCTTGGACATCACATGGTTACCTGGTTCATTGTATCTACAGGCGCGTATCCAGGATTTTCTAACCCGGGGGGCGCGAATTACTATCTAAGCGGAGCGCCACCATCGGTTGGCGCGGAGCGTACAAGAAAATTTCTGGTTTTGATACCCCCCAGATCACCGGAAATGGCACTTCTCGGGCTTGAAAATGAGCAACCAGATGTACACTTTTGCCTGAGAACCAAGTATTTCCCAAAAGTTTTTTTTCCATCCATAACCTTTTTGAAGATTGTCACCAGTCACACATCATTTTCGACCTCATTGCAAGTCCTATGGATCATTGCTTTTGTAGGTTATTCTACGTCACGGCCCACAATATCCGAAAGCCCCACTTTTCAAGGTTTTAAGCCCATTACTTGTTGAGAATTTGAAAATTCACTTTTCTCGTGAATAAAATCACTTCAAAACATACCCATAATGTTGCACAAAATTCAATCTATAGACAACCAATATAGAAAAACCTCCTTGATCCCCTAACAGACAGGTCAAAATTGAACGATTAGAGGAAAGTATGATGAAGAATGTTGGTCAGGAAAATTCCGACACAGTTAATTTATTGGTGTAGAAATATTAAAACCTCTTATAATGGCTTTTACAAAACTTGGAAAAATAGCAGATATTTCCGATATCAGGTATATCGAAACCGAACACTTCACTCATAGGCGTAGGTCCCGTAGGAGGCGGGGGCTGCAGCCCCCCCCCCCCAATTGTTTTCCCATTTTTTTTTCGGGCACCTACTGAAAGAAAAATAAATAGCAATGAATAGCTTAAAATGATCTCCTTGGTAATTGAAATAAAGTTCTAAGCTTGGCCGACATTACTACTGTAAAAGAGAGTTTCGACATAAATGGATCTGTATGCTTTTTCTCCATCTACATAAGACATTTGGTTGTTTACATTAGCATCCGGCGGTATACTGTGCAACTTTCACGGACCGTAAGGTACACGATGCCATACAATGTAATGACCGATCTTGCCTATGTGATATTGGCATCGACATGTTGAATGCGCGCTTCGCGCGCGAAAAATTTTGGCTTTTATTTCGGGCAAGTCATTACAGCCCCCAAATCCAATTGGGCTCCTACGCCTTTGACTACACACATAGACAGTTTTTGAGGCTGTTCATCGTGGAACATGCATTTCAATGCTCATTGATATGATGTTATATCTGCTCTTTGCTTTACAAATTCGAACAGGCGTGTAGCGAGTAATTGCCAAGGGAGGGCGAAGCCTGTAGGCAAACTATCTAAGCGAAGCGCCACCATGGGTTGGCGCGAAGCGTACAAGAAAAATTTTGGCCGAAAATGCCTCCCAGATCGCTGGAAATGACACTTCCCAGGCCTTGTAAGTTGCATCTAAGCATTGTCTATTTTGAAATTACTAGCGATGTCATAAAGAAAATTTGCTCGGGGGGGGGGGCGGTCACCCCCTTCCCGAAATGCGTTATGTTCCCCGACGACTCGGTCGAGTTCAAGTACATTAGTGAGAGAAGAAAAACGGAAACGTCAAAATGGAGTTGTCGGGGTAAGGGGTAGGGTGAAGCGCACACCCCCTCCGTAATCCTTGATCTGTCACTGGCTACCCTGTGTATATAATAGGGATCTTTCTCTTCCCGAGGTCTTGGCTATCTTCTACTCCCTCCTTTTCTCCTTTTTCTCTCTTTTTTCTTTTTCTTTTCCCTTCCTTCCTCTCCTCCTTTTCTTTTTTCCCCTCCTTTTCCCTTTTTTCTTCTCTTTTTTTTTCTCTCCTCTTTTCCTTACCCGGGGGGCGCGCGCCCCCAACGCCCCCCCCCTGGATACGCACCTGATCTACCTCCATTCATTTAGAGCAATCTACTATTGCATCATATTTTAGGCATAAATTACAACAGATGCCTTTTTATATTACAAACGGTTCAAATCTAAAATTATGGCAATATCATCAAGGTGCTGAAATTGTACTGTTATCATTTTTTATGACTAATTTTTATTGCGTCTTTAAAGACACAAAACATGTTAATGGTATGTAAAAATGGCACTAACAGCAGTCTCAGGGGGAAAAAAAGAGGTCAATTATGAAGCAATTATAAACCAAAATGCAAAAATGCATCGTGGTTTCGATGATGTAACGTGAGCAGTTTGCTCTCATGAATCTGACGTAATTTATAGTGAGGGTGTACAACATACTTGATCAAAGTAATACAATGGAAAGCAAGGTGATGCGACAAACAATAAATTTAAAATGACACACTGTCCTGAAATGACCATTGACCTCAACAACAGGCTTCTTGTACTAAATGTGATAGATACATCAAAATACTAAATGTGACATCTGTCCTTGTTGAAGTATTGTGTAAACATGTTTTTCACAATTTGAGCCCTGGTGAACTCAAACGACCATCGACCTTCGCCCACAACATTAAGGCTTCTTGTACTCAATGTGGTACAATTACATACCAAATATGCAATCTGTCCAAGCTTCCCTTGCGATATTATGTTTCGGAAGGTGTGTTAGGGTAGACAGACAGGTAAAAGGGGACCTAAGTAAATGTTTGGCGCTTGTTGACTTCAAATGACCTATGACAATAATATGCTCCTTAAATTTGATATGCATCTACAAACCAAATATGGGATCTGTCCAAGGTTCCCTTCTTGCAATATCATGTTTTACAAGTTTTCAAAATTTGACCTCTGGTGACCCCTTATGACCTTTGATTCAGAACGGGAGCGAAAACTGACGTCACGTGACCTGTAATACGTCACTGTCCACATGGAAAGCACATGTGACTAAAGACGGTGACGTGTAACCTGAATAAGTAGAGGGCGACAAATATGAATGTTTAAAAAGGGAACAAAACTTAAACGTAATTATACTGCTACTGGTATACGGTTTTATTCATAGTGGTATATGGCAGACAATGCACTAGGGCATGTAGTGTATTGACATTGATTTTTATTATTGTTATACAGATTTTCTTACCGTGATTCGAACCCGCTTTTTATGCGGACACCCTAACCACTAGGCTATGGACATCGGTAAGCAACGTCCTCGTCCTCGTAAGAGGTAATAGGTAGTTGTGCTTGTTCGTTTATTGGACAAGTCTGTTTTGAGTGAACCATTTTGAAGGGTCACAGTGGTGTCCAGGAAGAGAACGTCATGTCCAGAAAACTCTGCAGCTAATTTGTACACAGATACACATACACACACACACACATATATATAATGAAAATCTTAATGAGTTGGAAAATCAAGAACAGTGAAAAAACTTCCAGCCTCCACCGGGGTTCGCACCCTGGCCTCCCGCTTTATATGCGGACACCCTAACCACATGGTTATGGACGCTGATTGTATGTCCAGAGGTTCGAAACCGGTAAGGAAGGTCGTAATTCCACTGTAGGCGTTTGTCATCTGTATCGAACAATACTCGTTCTGTTTTTGGTGACATATTTTGCCTTACTCTAGAGATCAAACATGATGCTAACCAACTGGAAATCATTTGTGATTCCTAAGGCCGGATCTCGAAGAGTTACTTTGAACAGACTTTATGTTAATGAAATGGAGGTAAACGACAAAGGCAAATGAATATATATATATATATAATTGAAATCTTAATGAGTTGTAAAATCAAAATATATATATATATATCAAAATATCAAAATATATATATATATATATGTATATATAAATATAAATATGTATATATAAATATGTATATATATATATATGTATATATATGTATATGTAGGGAAAACAACTATGCTGCATTTAGAGAAAGGCTGAATCTCGAGTGAGATACAATAATTAAAGTAGGTAAGTGATCGGAAGTAAAACAGCCAATGTTTGGTTTTTTGCAGAGCTTTCGAGCAAAACTAGCTCTTCTTCAGTGCATGATCACCGAAAGTGACAAGGAGTAGCAGGAATTTTATAAATATTACTTCTAGTCTCGTGTACGGTGCTACACTCAGAGTTTCCGACCTAGAATGTCATAGATATTCGATTGAAGGGCCTATTTAATGATTCAAAATTCTAAGGGGCCTTAGATAGTAATCATACATGAGTAACATGCCGTTACTGCACTGGTCACCCTTTTTTGCTGGGCCCCACAGCAGAATGAAGAAAAATACACATCTGGATATCTAGATGGATGGCCGATTAGTTTACTGATTTGAATATATGATATCAATAATATATATTCTTAGGCAGATGGGTGTAAATTTGTCACCCCCCCCCCTCCCTCCTTTGTCATGGACCCCTGTGAGGCCGCACCGGTCTAGTTACGCCACTGAAAATGATGAGTATTGTCCATGTACCTCTTATGTGCCTTTAGTGCAAGATAAGTTCTAAGTGTAGAACGAATTCAGAACTTAAACCTTACTCCCTCGGCGTTATGAAATTGTGTATTTTTTCTTCTTCTAAGTAATAATTTTACCCACAAAATCGAAAACAACGTTTTCTCTCTGTCTCCACCTCTCTACCACCCCCCCCCCCCTCTCACTCTCTGTTTATCTCTCTGTGTTTATCTCTCTCTTTTTCGATGTACTTCTTCTAAAGACATTTATATAACTGTCTTATAAACAAAAACATACAAACGAAAACGTTGATGAAGAAAAATCATGACAAGACATATACTGAAAAACCCCGGATGTCACCGTCAGAGGCTAAAAAATTGTCTTTCTCTTAAGTACTTTGATAACATTTAAAATACATGTGCCAGTTGAAATCGACACTCTTAAAGACCACTTCGCACGTCAAACTGGAGCGATATATCGTTAACAGCGATCAGCCGTTACATAACATGTTGTTTGTCTGCATTGCGCGAATAGGTTTCAATTTATTAATATATATCGAATCGCAATAACCGGACTAGGTTTTTTTCTTCTTCTTCTTCTTCTTCATTTTATTAAACTCCATAAGACGACGTCATATGTGTGCAGGCTGCATCGCAAGTCAGTTTATTTCATCTTGTCCTCCGTTTATCGATTTGATTACATCCCCGCTGCGTTCGCCATCGCTGTGTTGTTTATTGACTACGAGCGTATATGCAGTTAGTATACTGTATAGCTCACAACTGGCTTGGCAATCTCGTTGTCTTCATAAGATGTAGACGATTGTACGAGGCAGCCTTCGCTACGAATCCCTCAGAGTGCGTTGGTAAGTATACTAACTATAGAATAATTTCAACCAAATTTTGGCTAGGATTTGAATAAATCAATCAATGTTATATAGAAGACATAAGTATGTTATCAATTGGTAAAATAAATTAATATTTAGTTAACATACTTGCTTCTGTTCATTTATAGTAACCGTATATATTTGCATGAGCATGACCACTATGTAATGTGTGGATTTTATCGTAAGATCTCGCACGCATGCAGCTTGGAAACTACATTGGTCAGGTGCATGCGAACACGTATAGCATATCTGGGTGAGTCGCATTCCTTCGACGAAGAGTGCAAAGAATACGTGCCTCGTTATATATGCCTTATTCGCTCCTACAGTGTTATTTTACCATGGTGGCTTTAAAATATATATTTTCATATACTTGAGAGATCAATCCATTTTTCATTTTCATTTCACTTTATTTATTTCGTCTATACATAAGAACAATAGAACAAAGTGGTATAGTATAAACAGGACACTAGAAAAACAATAGTAGTTTATCGAGCTAGCGACCAAAAATAACAAAAAAACAAAGAAAGAAGGTAACAATTAAGAGTAGAGATAAATAAACATGAGATAATCAATACTCAGTCAGCGTAGTTTTCAATTAGGTGGGCTTTAAGTTTTCGCTTAAACGTTACATAAGATTTAACAGTATTTATATCATTTGGAAGCACTTTCCAGGTTTTATAGCAGTAGTTGTTCAAGAGTAATTTACCGTGTTTCGAGTGATATCTGGTAACAGAAAAATGGGTCTATTATTCCTCGTACTGTTACGAATATACGCGGAATTACAGGGATTAACAATATCACTAAAGACACGGGGGAGAATATTGTTGATATACTTATAAATAAAAGAACACATCTTGAGAACATGAATGTCGCTGACCTTAAGAAAACCAAGGTCTTTGTGCAAAGTACTGGTATACGTCGATGTTTAAAAGTAATGGTTTTTAACATTCTGTTTTGGAGGATTTGTAAAGGCTTAAGTATGGTAGCTTTAGCCATGCCATAAATTTCAGCACCGTAAGAAATCTTAGAACAAACCAGTGAATAGTAAAGCTGAATAGCTACAGAGGGAGTGAGCGAATCCCTGAGGCGATAGAAAATACCATCCATGGTCTGATGTTCTCCACGAATTGAGTTTACAAATGTCTTTTATTTCTCTGACGTTTAAATAGGTTCGCAACCACCTTTTTGATACCGGGAGGGGTATAGAATGTTATATCGTCCAGGTGTGGGGGGTGGGGTCATGAGAAAATTGGTTAAAATGGCGGGGAGATTATAGATGCAAAAATTATGCTATATGTTGCAAGATTTAAAACAATGTGGACGAATTGTAGAATCATCATTTTTTTTATACCGTTCCTACAGTTTTGTTTTATAGCCTACTGTACCATACACTAGTAGGATTTGTGCAATATTATGTCTGCTAGTGGGAAAGCGTGGGTGGGAGGCTGAGGCCCTTAATTTTATCATTTTATTATTCCCCACCCCTCTTTTTTAAACTCATGGCAGTCTGAAATAAATAGTCATTGTACTGGAAGGCTTATCAGTAAAGTCATAGCTCTAGGCTACATATACAGTAATATACGTTATCGTCCCAGAAAATAATAAATTAAATTTAAAAAACAAAATAGACCTGATATGATGCATCCTTATACATATTATATGGGCTATAAATTAGGTCTATATAATTAATTAACTTTTCACGCACGCAAAGTTGTGCTATAATTACAACTTTTAACTTTATATGTTGGGTTAACAAAGGGAGATTACCCCCCCCCCCTCCCCCTTCCCCCTTGATTCGCGCCTGCATATGGTACGATAGGCCTACTTCTCATAAAATCCCCCATTGACTTCAATCAGTAAAACATAAAACTGATGTGAAAAGCCTTCTATATAGAGTACGTATATTTCAGTACGTAAATTATGCTACCATTCAATGGATAATGGAAACGTTGGTTTCATGACACACAAGTTCATATCCTTATTCTTTTGGCCTACCAGTAAACAGATTTCCCACACTCTGCCTGAAGGTGTCAAATGGTCTAAACATTGCCTCTCAATGTATTGTCCCAGTACATATTATAACTAATATACTGCCAATACAAAGTCCGTTAAAGACAAATTACTTGGTAAAATGTCTAAACTTAATCACCTTGTTGTTTCTGTCAATTTTCCACTCGGAACGAATTCATATCGACTGTGTATGGTCTACATGGTTATAGACAAAATAAGTTGTAAGCTATACTGCTATACAGTGATAGGCCTGATAGTAGCTATATTACAAAGTATTCAATATCCCAATCGACATGTGCAATGTTTGAAACAATTTCCCTTCCCTCTTTATCTAATGCATTCACTAAAACAATAGTATAGAAGAATAGGGAAAACTAACAGTTAGCAGTGAATAATTATTTATATAATGGAGAAACCAAAGTACAAGTTCCTTTTCATCTCACAATAAATTGAAGTTTCGATTCGATGAAAGGACGAACAAGAACCTGCCCAGATAAATTATCATTCCGGTACATTATTGCATTATAAAGCGGTTTGAGCTTTGAGCTGTCATATATACATTGCCACTAGCTCAAACCGCTTTATAATGCAATAATGTACCGGAATGACAACATACATAATAAATAAAGATATACTTATTCGGTAATAGTTCCATTAAATATACCGTGATGCCATTAGCCAGTTAACGGTCGACTTGTTGTCTTTTCTTGCATGAATAAATAGCAATGTCATGTGAATATTCTTACTAGAGACAAAACTAGGTGGATTGTCTTCAACTTTAACCACGGTAAACTGACTGCTTTTACGGGCAAATGGAACTATATACTAATGGTCTGCCTGCTTACGTCAATCGCACTTGGGGCCGCCAGACAATATGAATATTCATGAAAACATAGCTGATGAACAAGAAGGTTAGAAAGTGAAGTTTGGCGAAATAAATTACCATCAACAAATTTCTGAGAAAAGCTTAAACGTATATTTAGAAAACATGTTTTCTAATATACTAAATATTACGGTCGATCAAGTCACATTTAGTGGCATTTATGCTGGGGTAAAATTATCCATCTCATGTTTTGCTCATAAATATTCATACCACGATATACATTTAATGCTTAGGGGAGAATGAGACATAAAGTCGAATATATACAGCATCCGACCTGATTAACCTCTACGTCCTGAATCTGCGGCGATGATATTTATCAGGGGCAGTTAACAGGGTTTTTTTTTAAATCAGGAGGGTCAGTGTGTAGTCCTGTAGGTCGTTTAATTCGACTCAAGCGTGTTTCTCCCGGCCCAGAAATAGTATAACGGGCGTAAAATAGTGTACATTCTTATATTTTCACGTTATAAATTAGGTCCAAACGCACGCTTGTACTAATAACTACTTTTATTGTCAAGTTTGTGGGACATGATGAGGGTGGTCATGTACCCCAATCCCAGTCCCCACCCTCACCCAAATCCCCTTGATCATCATCTAATTCCAAATCCTTAATCCAAACGTGTGTCGTATACTCGAGGCGTTTATCTGCTTAGGGGAGGCGGAACCAAGGTTTTGTACCAGGTCCCTCTAAAATGGAGGGTAGCAGAAAATAACGAAAGAATTTGCTCTAGAAAAACTACCTTTCTGTTAATACCGCTATGTTTTTGCTACCCTTTCGTAGAGTCCAACAGGAAGCATGCATGCTTGAATTATTGCCGATGTATCGTGCGTTGCATACCATATGTGTTAAGCTGTGAAAATATGCCAAAACTCGTTGATATAAAAATATTGTCATGTAATGAAATTTTTGTTCTAAATATAACTTAAAATACCTCGTATGTTGCCTTCACCGTTTGCTGTCTTCATTAAAAATTGTCATCTGTCAATCAATCTATGCTGAAATTAATTTGTTTAAATACAAGCTAATTTCATCATTATTTTATTGAATTATAGTTCAACATTTCCTAATTCCCGATACCGTTTAAACGTAGAGACACTTTCCCCTGAGTGAGGTCGTGTTATTTCATTACTCCATTTTTTTTTTCTCATTTTCTTCCCCGACTCGCAACAAATTGTACGCATGCAGTAAATAGTTGGAGGGATTAAGTGTGAAACAGTCAATGCCATAGTGCGTGTGTGTATTCATGTATTCATTCAAGTATAGAGGCATACAGTCTGTGGCGGCCAACGCGCTACGACGACACACACTGCTGATAGAGGCCTGGCATTTACTATGTCGTGTGACGTAGAAATGGGTCAATTAATTCACGCGCGTGAAGTATCGATCCAGAGTTTAATTCTCGTGTAATTGGTACTACGTATTACTCATGTAATCTGGGGTTTATGAGAAATTCGATGTATTTTGATGTTGCTTTTCTCGTAGTACCGTGTGTTATAAATGCAACATACGTCCATGATATATAACGTTCCTAAATACGTAGTAGGCCTAAGCCTGGTTGTTTTTTTATGGACAGACTTTTATAATTGGATATTCCTGTGGATGATATTTTATCAAAATGATCAAGGTAAAACACAACCGCGTACAAGCCCGTACATTTTTAATCTCATTTAGCAAATTCATAAAATGAATGTTTGTTATATAGCGATTTATTAGCGATTTATTGGCATAACAGTGTACCAAGAACAATATATGGGTAATGTGATTTAATGTATTAATGCGTGTTGATAGTTTCCTACGTACTCGGCATTCTATGAATGTTCAGCTAACTATAGTATGTGACATGATAAATGTATCAGTTTGGTTTATAGTGAAATTGTGAACTTGTTGTATTGTGTAAATTACACGCGGAAATCATTGAGAAATGGAAATAAAGAGATATTTTCACCGCATTTTGCAGAAGAGAAGAGGACGTAAACTCAGAAAGATGGAGTCTGTAAACATTCTACGATGTATCATTCTAATTTCTGGTATTGCCGCCATTAAAGGTAAGACGAATAGTTTACCTCTTTTACAATGAACGGTTTATTTGCGTGGTAGATTGTTTGCATGGGATATGGAATTGAAGTGGGGTTAGAGTTCGGACTGGGGAGGAGGAGAGGAGGGGTGTTAGGGAAGGTAGTTATTGATCATTTGAAGGGCAATTTGATCCTGTGACAATATTGACCATACTCCAGTGGAATGTTTCATCATGCTTATTATCATGGGAATCTTTTGACTGAAATAAGGATGAGTTACTGTAAGGTATACGTTCAATATATATGGCCTTTATAAGTTTAGTGAATTAGCTTGGTAAACGGAAGATAATTAGTCTCTGAAACCGTTTTAACCATGAGTCCGTTATTGAGTTCATTTGATCTTTTCTAATGTGTTATTCAAAATAGTTAGTTTTCAATATACTTCACTCAAATTTTAAATTGCGTAGTATTGTGCGTAGATGTTAGTCTGTTAGTGACCCAGGGTCACAAATCTGGAATTCCTCAGTGGACTTGTGCATATAAAGGGATTCCCTCGAACTGTTATCGCTTAGTAAATGTCTTTTAGAATTTCTCGTCACTTTTCCATAGTCATCCTCTACCGGAAGAGAGAAATGAAAGAAACTGAGGAGTAAAGAACATATAGGAGATATATTAACGAATGAAAGACACCGACCACGTAGACTGAAGCATAGGATAAATATAACATCCGAAAAGACATGTATATACATAACAGGACGCGAAACATCGATGTCATAACACAATCGTATTGGATAACATGAAACTAATATAGCATTCACTCTTTTGCCTGCAATGCTTATTTTTATAAATAAAAATAAATATATATAAATATATAAATATATAGATATATATATATATAAATATATATTTATATATATATATATATATATATATAGGTTTTTATATATATATATATGTTTATATATATATATATATATATGTTTATATATATATATATATATATATATATATATATATATATATATATATATATATATATATATATATATATATATATATATATATATATATATATATATACTTATAACGTGTATCGTTAATTACGATCGATATATAGCCGAGTAACTCTACTATATAAATAACTCCGATTATGGCGTAACAGAACCAATATAATCTTAATCGATTGGTCAGCATGTTACAATTATAGAGCTAATTCTCCCTGGCAACACAGGTAATGGCTATATCTGCCATATTTTATTCGTGACAATTTCGTGAAATACTCTCCTTCTCTCTCTCTCTCTTAGTCTTTTCCTTCTCTGTATGTTATATATAGAAGGAAGATATCTATCCGAAGATATCGATTTTCAAGCTTGAACTTGGGAAAGCTGTCGGTCGGAAAGCTTAATTGATATATTAGTTCACTGTACTTTAATCGTTTGGGACACTGTGCTAAATATGACATGCTGTATAACGCGTATAATTTCTGTTGGTTATACATTTTGGGGACATTTCTCCTTGATGAATGTCACAAGCAGAAGAGAAATAAAAAATATAGAAACTGATAACACAAAAACGCCAATTGGATCATTGATTGCATGTCTTTGCCAAAGAATCCAGTCACGTGTTCAGTTCCAAGAAATTATTAGCAAAGCTGGTTACAAACTTAAGGACACAAGTAATAACTGCTCATCACGTAAGGGACATTACCGTCGTTCCATCAAAATATAACCTATTTCCATATAAATATATCTTTAATTTGACTAATTTTCTATTGTCTTTTCGAACTCCCCCCCCCCCCACACACACACACACATCACTGTTCCAGTACTCCTCGCCGTTCGTAATTTTCTTAAAATTCAGTAACACGAATTAATGACGATGGAATCCTGTGCAGATAATAATATTTTATTTCTACCCCACAGCTGAAATGAACTCGACCGTCTCCTCATGCGATTCTAGCTTTTATGGCCCGCCAGTTTGTATAAACACGCCAGGCCCGTATGTTTGTCAATGCGCCCCTGGATTCTTGTGGAACGGCAATTTTTGCATGGGTAAGACAGTTTACTTTCAATTATCAAAATTACCAGAAAATTCCAACCGATTAAATTCGAACCAGCTGACAAAGCCTGTTGTCGTGCTTATTCATAAATAGTTCTGACGCCTGATGATGATTTGAAAGTCAAGGGAATAAGTAAATGAGAATTTCTTTTAAAAGATTACTTGAAGCAGGTTTTTAGTCAAACAAATTAAGTGCTGGTATAGGTATGTTTCTACAGCTCTCCTTGTTTCCAGATTATCACGTATAAAAACATGCTTTATCTCTGAGGGGGAAGGGAGGTCTCGTAAAGGCAAAGGGTGGGAGTATGGAGACAGGACAAGTGCGGTGGTCTGGAGGAGGGGTGTGGTCTGGTGGAGGTGATGAACAGGGTCCAGAGGAGGAGGGGATGGTGGGCTTGAGGATGGGGATGTATTATTTCTGGAATGCTAAATCTGATGTTGACGTCGGCTACTCGGTGCAGGACTAAATGTTACAGTGTGAATCCATTGTTTTACAAATTATAATACCTCAACCAAAACATATCCTTTTAGCTTAATATGTAAACAGCAGAGCAACTGTAGATGGCATTCAACACCATTTATCCTTGAAAAATGTGTACCTCATTGTAGAATAATAATGATACGATGAAGATGAAGATGGAGATGATGATGATGATGGTGATGATGATGATGGTGGCGATGGTGATGATGATGGTGATGATGATGATGATGATGATGATGATGATGATGATGATGATAATGATGATGGTGGCGATGGTGATGATGATGGCGGTGATGATGATGAATAAAATAAATAAATAAACATGCCTAAGTTTACGACACTTTACGGCCTTTGGTGATACTTCACAAGAACCAGTGTCAGGTTTAAGATTGTAGATTAGTCAATAATAAGTAACTTTTTATTACCAATGAAACATCCCTTTTATCATTCAAAGCGACAGAATATCATTCTTTGTAATGTACCGATGCGAGCCATACGTCTAGACAACCACATAATTAGAAGGAAACATTTTCAGTCATTTTGGCACCTGCCGATAACAATTCTTCATGTTCGCTCAATATGATACAGTTAATTTTGTTTTCTTTTAATTTCTAGCAAATGCAGTGAATTCCAAATTGGTCTTCCCGAGGAACTCTACGACAAACAATTACGTCGAACTGCTTGGCAAATCTTTTCCAGAACTCAAAAGCTTCACCATTGCATTGTGGGTAAACTTTTCATCCGAGATGCTCAGTCGTAACATCACACTGGTCTCCTACAGGAAAACAAGCACCCAAATCAAATTCTCTGGCGGTTTCGCCTTTAAGTTGGTGGTAGCGGATCAGGAGGTATTGTCGCCAACGTTAAAAATCACCCCTGGGAGCTGGACCCATTTGGCGATAACTTGGAAGGCGGAAGGTTTGTAAGGCTTATTAATTAAGTTAGACGAATCCAAACTTGGGGCATTTATTATACTATTTAGAAGCCGATTGTTGAGAATAACGATGGCCGTGTTGTTGTTGTTTGGTGGTTTGAGCTTCTCGACTCGTAATCATAAGACTCAGGGGTCAATCCGTGGTCAATGGATCAACGAGGTAGATTATCCGGTGAATCCCTTTTAAGTCTTGTGCACATTTCAGAACCTAACAAGGATATGATACCGTAAGTAGTTCGATCAACTTTGGAGTTTGAACGCTCACGTTTTCAGGCTCTGACCGTGTCCGCAATCGCTATCTAAATGTACAAAGGCCCACGTCTCTTTTTCCTCGACACGCACATGCTATACCAGAAGGGGACGGGGGGGGGGGGGAGAGATCAGTCAAGTGAGTGAGAAGAAGTAATTTTTTGCTTGAAACCTGCACTGTGAAACTTTAATCCATGAAACAATTTGCCGACGAATTCGTTTTCCTTTCATTTATAATAGAAATTATCATCTCATGAAATATATATATATATATATATATATAAATAATATTTCTTTCACTCTGAATTTCTAGATGGTTCATGGGCGACTTATTCTGAAGGTAAGATTCGCGATTCTGGTGTGGACCTTTCCCCGGGACATTCCATTGACTCGGGGGGTGAATTGGTTATCGGAAACCCACCAGAAGGTGAAATCAGAAGTGCCAGTCCACTCGGTATGATGAACTTCGTCGGTGACATGGGACAAGTTCATGTTTGGGGTGAATCATATAGCGAAAGACAGATCTGGCATATTTATAATGATTGTACGTTTTCTGACTGTGGTAACATCGTGGAATGGACTGATTTCAGAAGCGGGACAAGAGGGGACGTCAAACTGATTTGGCATTCTCATATCTTTGGTAAGTTTTGTATCTAGAGGTATTTTAAATGTTGCGGTTTATATGAAAGCTTCATTATGCATTTAAACTCGATGGACTAATTGATTTTTTGTAACTGAAATAAATTTTACAGTATTGTGATAGTACGGTAACTGACAACACCATCATATAGTAATGTACTTTAGTCTTCGTTTGGTACACAAACATGTTTGGTGTAGTTTGAGGCAGAAAAGGTACAATTGACTGCACAGTAATACCACAAACGCTTGTAAAGTAAGAACTCAGTTCGTGTTCATGCATAATGCATAACACATAATCCATAATACATAATGTATTTATGCATGATGCATGTATATGCATATAATCTGCAATGAGTCTTTGAGCTGTACTTTGACATTATGGAAACTTTCGTACAACACTACGCTGATAATATCATACAGTGTTATGATTTAAGGTTATAGTCCTGCTGCTCATTGTATGTGTGAGTGAATTAAGGATAGACAAATTCTGTGGAAGGGGAAACCCATTTGTTACGAGACAGTGGGGAAACAAGAAATGGTTCTTACCTCGTTTTGAATTTTGGAATTTATTAACATTTTCCACGTCTGCATAAACTTTGATAAATATTGAATAAATAACAAAAGTATTACCATATCATATTAGTACTTAATATCTCGTTTTTCCTGGTTTTTTTTTTTTTTTTTTTTGTGCACAAATTGGTACAGAATATTGCGGAATCGACAGAGTGACGTCATGTGACAAATCGTGCACTCAAACTTTAGGTAAGTCCAATATTTCTTCAGTCAATGTCCGTCTTTGGCGTCCTAGCCAGAGTTTCAACCCAAACAAAAAATAGTACAGAACTACAAAGCTTAATTCGAGTATATTGTGGATATTAGGATATATATGTAACGCTATATTATCGATCCGATTCCTAAATCGCGTGCATTATTTATATCTGAATCTACGGTATTCCCGAGTTCAAGGCCAAAACCAAATTCCACAGTAAATTAACCACATGAATGTCACAGTCCCGAGTACTGTAGGAAACAACATATAAAGATCGCTCTTATAAACAAACAAAAAGTATATGACGTCATCAATCAATCAATTAATCGGTTTATCGTCACTTGAATACCGTGAACATGTGTAACATGTACCGTATATATGCTGAATTATATGTGCAATGCTCACTTTCTACATAATCTAAATCTCTTGAATGATTTGATTGTTCCCCCACCCCCCCCCTCCTCCCTAAAAAGGACCGAAGTGTGTTTTAGGCTACGAAGGGAACTTAGAGTGGCCCCGAACAACGGTTGGAACCACTGTGGAGTTACCCTGTCCGACCTTACGAGGCGGTAAGATGTACATTTATTTATTTATATATTTATTATTTTCTTGTTTTTTGCTCCATATACTGTGCTGTTCGTTTTGTTTTGCTTTTTTCGATGTTTCATTGCTGTCGCACATTATGTCTAAATCATTTAGTTTGTATGAAAACGATAATGCTATGATCATATTTGTGACATAATAATCGATATATTTTCCAAAAGTCAAAGTCCTCAGAGGGAAATAAATCGATTGTTTGAATTTTAATTAAATGGTAATGACGCTTCTATCAGGACGTCATCTGATTAAAAGCTTTTGTTTTAGTTTTTAGACAAAGGTGAAGTGATGAAGAGCCTAAGTATTAAAAGATCATGTTGAGACTGCCATGTTCACTTTTATTTACATGAACTTTCAAATTAATGAGGTACCGATTTTGAAAAATAATCATCTGAACCATTGAATATTATTGGCACGAAAATTTACAATCGAACACATACCGGTATGATTTACATTTCAATGTGGTGGTGGTGGTGGTGGTGGTTGGTGGTGGAATGAAAACACGACGGTAATATAGTTGATGTGCCAATCAGATTCATACATGAAACGATGAAATATTGAAGAGACCTTTTCATCTAATCTTCGTTTTCTTCATTTTATTCCACTGCAGATGGAAAAGCTACTAGAACCTGTTTACCTATCAAAAAGGAAACAGTCGGAAAATGGGGTCCTGTCGATGTATCCAACTGCGTGACAGGTGACCTCCTGGTCATTAAACATGAGGTGAGCCTTCTATAGATATGCGTCATAATTATAAAGCCTTGGTATATGTAACACAATAAGAATTGTGGTATATGAAGATATGTTAAGTATAGCCTACCGTATTAGGCAACGTCTGACGGAGGATGAAACACATAGCAAATCATATGCGATTAGGCCCTATACGGTCCTATTTGTTTTACGGGATTTCTGATTCCAATGAGAACTGCGTTAGATTTGTTCAAGTGTAATGCTCGACTATAGCTCTATATAAATAAACTAACTAGAACAAAGTACAGAAATTTGCATAATAATTGCCCTGCAACTTCAGAATTATGTCACGCTTTAGAGGAACGTGAACAGTTGCTTTTATGGGTAATCCAAATATTGTGGGGAAAAACTGTATACAACTCAAAAGGTTTGTCTGTTTGTTTGTTTGTCTGAGTGTGTGATCTTGTTTATTTGTTGTTGTTTCTATCTGTCGCTATGTTTGTCAATCAAGAACTTTGTCTTCTTTTTCATTTTAGATTCAAGAAGTGCTTATATCTGACAAAAAGAGAAATATCCAGACAGAAGTGTCACTTCTTAAAAATATGACGAAGCTTATCCGACATATGTCAAAGGTCACCAACCCATCTGACCTGGTTACCATCATTGACGTCATTGACATGCTCGTTCAAGTTCAAAAGAGGGCAGTAGACCTCAATTCATGGACGGAACGGAAAAGGTCCCATACAGACGTCATGTCGCATCCTTCCATAGCTGATACGCTTGAATTTTCAGAGGTAAACCTATAGATGTACAATGGAAACCTTGAAAGTTACGTCCAAATATGAAGATCTGTCTGTTTGTTACCAAATAGCAACTTCAAAAGAGGACATGATCACTTAATATTTCACAAATTGCAACAAATTGATTAATCCCTCGCTTTTTAAGTCACAAAATCGTCATGTACTTGCAACGTGACAAAATGAATATTTACATATTCCTCACATATATTAACGAGTTTCCTTTTTTTAGGTGATGCCTTTTCATTTAATTTGATGTTGCATTTCTGAGAGGTAGGTCTAGTAAAGCATTTGTCAGTGTGTGTAGCGGTAAATTTGAAAATGCTAATTTTTATTTTTTATTTTTATTTTGTTAGTAATTTTATAGTTGCCTAAACTTGTATGTGAAGTTTACATGTGCGGTATTGTGTTTAATTGCAGGAACTTCTAGGCCTGGTAGATTCAATTCTTTACGGGGCCTTCGATTCTGCATGGAACGCCACCCAGCCGAGGGGATACGAAGCCTTACGACTCTTAGAAGTCATCGATCGATTTTCCGCCATGTTGGTTCGAAGCCTGATGGGTCACGTGACCAGGAATGAAATTAGCTTAAGCAGCGCTTTGGCGGGCTTCGATCTTAACACGATTGGTAAGTAGTCCAACCGTATATTGGTCCTCTCCACCCAGGTGACCCGCTGTATAAACCGACAGCTGACTGACGCGGATCACGTGGGTGTACATCCCCGCCCCCACCCCGAGCCCTTCAGCACCACTCGAACAAGTATTTATTAGCACAACCTTGCTTGTAGACCTAATAATAGACCAAATTATATAACCTTAATATGCCTCAGCATACACCATTACACATGTCAACTTCTATGGGGTTGGCCCAGACCCGCAACATGGGAGTCGGTCACCAACTACCAAAGGGCCACACCAATTCTTTATAAAATCCTGAGCCCGCCCTGGCTGAAAAGATAACTTTCATACATGGACATGTTCAATATGGTCTAACAAACAACGTCTTGGTGTGAAATGGTAAGGAGGATGGGTGACTCGGGGTGGCAGAGGGTTGGGGGGGGGTCAAAAGGATAGACAAGACCATCGATTGTTCACCTCATAGAAAACATTTGTAAATATACTAATATCCTTGTATCATCGCTAGTATAGGCACATGATCAAGCTATCCCTTACAGTAATGGACATTGTCGGTAAAGGAGGGGCGAGGGGGGGGGGGCAGGTTGGGAACACCGCGTGCTCTGAATATGTCATTATTTTTGGTCGTTCTATAGTCAAATATGAGTGAGCTATTTCAAAAAGAAAAGTTACATTTACGTTACAGTAGATCATACCGATGTTTTTTGTTGTTGTTGTTGTTGTTGTATCTTGCAGCTCTTTTCGTGAGATTGTCGGATCGATCGGAACTGATTAGTGATATTACCTTACCTGATCACTTTAAAGACTTTAAGATCATGCAGGTTAATCAATGGAATGGGGCACTGGAGAAGGGCGTAGGGAGGATGAAGATACCGGAATATATAGGATTTGATGATGTAAAAAACAAATCAGATGGTGAGTTTCTTTTCCCAGGGAACTGCAGCTTCTTTGTCACTTACATAAATTATCGACTTCTCTAAATAAATTAATTTATTCAGTGCGACGAGGATTTCCTATAAAGTTTCATTTCCATTACTTCTTTTGAATCGGGGTTTAAGGGTACCCACTTGGCGTACCTCACCTTTAATACAATTCCTTTTTTTTATAAGCTAACCTCAGAATTGCGTTTTTATTTTGCCTTAGTCAAAACGTTCGAGGTATAATATTATGTACGAACACTTTTACATTTATTCATTTTTAAAATTACAAGACACAAAAAACAATGGTTATTTAAAAAAAATCCCTGTTTACATTGGTCATTGTATTTATAAAAAAACAGAAGGAGTTTTATATAGATCAACATAAACAAGATTATTAAGGAAAAAACTCTTTTCGGTTTTTAGGTTATTAATATTCATAATGAAAAAGGTTTTAATTGTATAGTTTCTGTTGTTTCCTATTACCTTTTCATGTTTGACTTTAGTCCGATATTGTTTCTTTTTACGACATAAAATCAATTAGACCATAATATCTGCTTTATTGACTTTTTTTTATTAATTTATTTTTGGTTTATAAATTTGTAGATATAATCGGTTACTCATTCGTCAAGCTGACATCGATGTCTTGGTTACTGCCAAATCATCCCGAGTAAGTCCAGAGAATATGCCTTTAAATGTCACTTGTAGTGCCGCTCCCCCCCCCCCGCCCCATCCCTGCCGCAACAGACACACCAAATGCACTAAAAACTTATTTACGATCGTTCAATGTTGAAACTTCCACAAGTCCATTTTTGTGACTCCGTCAAAGGAATCACACCCCCCCCCCCACCACCCACACAACCCGGAATTCACACAAATACTGAAATATATAGCTTTGAGAAAACTGCACTTGTTGTCGATATTGGGAATAGATTGGATTGTTAGAACATGTGGGAACAAACCTTTTAAGCATTTTTAATTTGCCAGCAGTTTGAGGCGATATTGATAATATTCTATGATAATTAAATTTTATCATAACAATATAGCCTATCCTCTCTGATTAAGTCATAAAGTTTTGTTTGGCTTTGTAAGAATCGATATCAGTATATTGGTTTATCACGCGTTAATATGAAAACGGGAGTATTCCAAATTTCATATTTTATCCTTCTTCCACATTTCTTTCGTAAAAAAAAATGATTGTGATATTGAACTGATTTTAGAATTGGGTAATGATTTTGTTTATTTATTGCTGTTTTTATTTAACTTTGTTTTGGCGCAAGATCAAGCAACAAGCTTCTGCAGTCGATTACTAATCAATTAATTAAAGCCATGAGTTGTCACTTAAATTTTCATAACAGTTTTCATTGTTGTCACTTAAATTATTTTACAATTGTTTCATCTTTCACAGACAAGTGGTAGTTCAATTTTACCGCGATAAGCATTTGGCCTTCGCTCATAGGGAGAACAATGTTAATACCCCTATCTTAACATTCTCTGTGTTTGACTCGGCTGGTGAAATCTTAGAGGTGCCTGCCTCTTCATCAGAACCGTTGATATTTGAGCTCGGATTTTTAAATGTAAGTATACAACCTTACGTTTTTTTATTCTTCAAATTCTCACCTTAGGGAGGATAGACATAAACACCAAATGTATACACTTTAAGGTCCAATGTAAAAACATAAAGATGAAGCACATCTATCGATAGAGGGCGAAGTTTGTATTTCACCAAAAAAATATATAACAGCTGTGTACCAAGTCTTTCATGCGCTACAACAGATTTGCCCTTTGAACATGTATAGGCCTAGTTGAAGATAACAATATATCGGAAATAAACGTTTACCTGATGCGCATGGGAGGGAAAATAAAACAATGACTCAATTGAACCACTAGTCAATGAAATTATTTTCTTATACTCTTTTCTCTCTTTTCTCTCTCTTCTCCCCCATCCCCCACCGCACCCTACCCCATCCCCCTATCTGTAGACATTCAACATATCAAATGCTTCATGTCAACATCTTAACAGGACAGTTGGGTAAGTATTTCAACGATACATTTTCTTCTTCGTATACTGCCATCTTCTAAGATTATGCAAATAGTGTCTGACGTCATAGGTTATCATAGTGATCACTGGTTGAGGTCGTTCAAAATGAATACGTTTGATTGAATGTTGGCCTTGAGTTAATTACTTGAGTCGTTCTGACCTTGGATTAATGTTCGCTCCATGGAACACTTTATCATGATAAGTTTTAGCAAGGACTAGATGACTAAGAAACCATGCTTAATTGTAAAAGTCATCAGAACGGGGAACTCATGAATGTTGCAAGGCCTACCGACTTCAAAGAAGTGTATTAGTTTAAGAGTACGACGAGAGTCTCAGTTATATATAGGCCTATTGAGTTAAAATAAATTTAAGCTGCTTGCGGATTTTCAAACGTCTTCCACACATTCTAAGGTTAATTATCTGGCAAAAATCAAACTGTAGGGAAATGAGCGAAGATTATGACAGCCGATTCACATGCTGGTATACAATACTATAGTACTGTAATATTACAAAAATTAACAACATAATTGTTATCAAAATATATCATTGTGTCATGTAATGCTATATGTAACAATAGTATTGCGGATGTTTTCATGTTATATTATTGTGACACGATATTATTGTAAGATACCATGTGAAACGGGTGATAATATATACAACAATATTATTGTGGATGTTTTATATTGTATTATTTTGATACAATACTGTTGCTTGATAATTAGTGTAACGGGTAATACTATATGCAACAATAGTTTTGCGGATGTTTTATATTATATATTATTTTACAATATCATTGTATGATACCATGTGAAACAGGTAATAACAACATAATTGTGGATAATTTATGTTGTATTATTTTGATACAATACTATTGCATACCGTAATAATACGTGAAACGGGTAATACTATTTGCAACAATATTATCGCGGGTGTTTTATATTATATTATTATGATACAATGTTATTCTGGTGGATATGATCATCTGGTACAGTGATGTGTATGTCAACTGCTTGGTAAGAAGTAGTTGTGCTTGTTCGTGGGTTTACTGTTCTCTTTTACTTCTCCTTCTTATTATTAATATTAATATATTCTGTGTTTTTTTTATTCAACTTAATAGTTCATTGGTCGATTGGTCTTGGACCTCAGAAGGATGTTTCGTTAGACCACCTGTAGATTACGACGAGAAAGCTATTTGCGAGTGCCATCACGTGGGTGTATTCGCAATTACGACTCATATGTATGACGTCAACGTAAGTATATATACACAGCATAATTCTCACTTGAATCTTAATACGGATGCAGACATCTAGGCTCATTCTGTACAAACCTATAGAGACCTAACTTGCAGCCATTTTGGAAGTGGTGCAGAGAACGTGATGGATAAGCATGGGCTATGGAACAGTCTTTCACCTTATCAGTAAACCAAAACTAACGATTCACGTTTTTATAAGGTATATTTTAGAAATGTATAAATATTAAATAAATATTTATTTATTTCAATAAAGTAAACCTTGTGTTATTAAACGCTTGTGTATTCACACAGATAACCAACATATTTCTCTTTCCAAATGTTTGAAGTACTTTTTGCAGCCTTTAGCAAATGCTGCAAAGTGATTGCAATTACACTAAAGGCAATCTAAATATAACAGTTTGTCCAGTGTATTTGTACAATTTGTCCTGCCCGGTCCGCTCCGGTACAAAAAAAAACAATAACGACAGACTAGCTAACCAAAATAGTGTAGTTACTATAAGAGCATTTACTTGGAATAATTATTGTTAGTTTAACTTGCGTTGTTGCTGGTACTCCAACACACTTTAGCTAGATCTTATATATATTCTCAAGTATGGTCTTAACATATTCAGGGTTTTAGAGGAGTGCCCTTGAGATTATTAAGGATATTGTTTTTGTTTAAGTTGATAACAATTGGTGTCTTTGTAAATTGAAATGAGAAAGCTTAATGTAGTGTTTCAAACAGCTTACTGCCACTTTTAAACACTGTATTTTGAGTTGGTTGTGCCATTCTCACCCAGTCATGTACTGTTATTTCATCTCTTATTACATATAAAAACGTTATTAATTTAATGATTTTGTTTACTTTTCAATTCTCCGAAATTCACATTTAGTTTCGATCGGTTTCTATTACTAAAATGTTCTAAAATACTGAAGCGCTTAATGTGACCTAATGATGACATCGGGTCAGTTATACACTGTTAACATTGTATACCTTGATAATATAGAGAAACAATACACCGCAGAAACCAGTTACGCGACATGTTAAATTTTGGATAGCTCTGCATTTACATATTCGGACATCTTAGGTCACATGTGTGAAAAACAAGTAGAAAGTAACATATTTCATATTCTAGTGACAATATATGACATCAAAGATTTACAACTACAGCTCCCAGGCAAGACTATGTTAAACTTTTCTATCTCTAAAACGAACAAGATATTTCTTCTCTGTTTTGGAGAGTTGTTCTTCACAAAGATTTATACCGTATGTCATATAAGCTAAATATTAAAGCTAATATATAATCTAAAATTAGAATATATAAATATATAGGCTAAATATATATCAGCTAAATATAATGGTTGATTCTGTGTCTCCTTAAATAAACTTTAATAAAGTAATCACTAGCAATAACCATTTCGTGTCGGACTAAAAGTTTCACCATGCGAAATCTAAATTTCCTGAACAGTATTTTTTGACATATTTGTTGTTGAAAATACTGTTTGTTTTAAAGTTAAAGGTCACGTTTCTTTAATGTTAACACGCTTTTGATCCTCCGTGTGATTTTGGTATTATTTTTTTTCTCTCATTCTTTGACTTATAGTGGGATCCTGGCGAGCCACCGAGATTTTTCCCAAGGTTTCCTATGTTTATTGGTTGTGCCGTGTCTATCACCTTTTTCGCAGTTTCCCTTGGAACTTTCTTCTATTTCAGGTTCGACTATATATATATATATAATATATTTTTCTCATTTTTTCCATTTTTCCTCATCAAAAGCAATTTCTGTTCCATGTTTCTAAAACTCAAGAGGAATTTAAACACAGGATCGACTTAAAATACTACTTTTATTATGACGTGTAACTAATATGAATTTGAAAGGAATTGTGATGAAATATGACCGAAGTGTAAATGAGACATCGCATAAATACTTTATCCCTCCTCCCATCCCTACTCCCACCACCCCCCCCCCAAATAAAAACAAAGAAATCTCTGAAAGCGAAAAACGAGCACAGAACTTTACATATCGTGTTTAGTATACTAGCCACGCCATCGCATTGATTACCACGTTATACCCACCAGTACGCTAACACTGTTATGGCGTTCAATTACAAGTAATAGCGCTCCTGATAAGAACAAAATATATTTGAATTATATCTAATTTTGGTTTACGCATAATCAATAAACCATATTGATGTTTGCTCTGGTAACATGACAGCACCATTATCTGTGAATACTGTAATTAAAGCACTTACCTATGTCCTTAAGTTTCCATCGTACCATGTATAAGCAATGAAACTCCTAGAAAAAAACGTATATTCTATTTTCGCCGTTTTTCGCCTCTTAATTAAATTCATTCAAAAAATACATAACTTGGTGGAATAAATCTTTATCACCTTTCTCTTGAAGGTTCGTTTAGATCCCTTGTATTTAAAGTGGGAGGGTCGCCAAAAATTCGAAAGAAAAATAAACTACCGATATTTGTGGGATAAAGCAGACAATACTTCAAAAGTTGCAAGACATTTCAATTTTTGCAACTTAGCACCCTTTATCATCTAAAATACGTTCAAATGGGGGGGGGGGTGGGTGGGCGGGGGAGGGAGGGAGGTGGGTTACCACCTTCCCGTATACCCATTCGCCAGGCCACAACGTTCGCTGAGAAATGGGTTAACAGAGGTGAAAATTTTGAATACCACGGATCCATATAGATTTTATGTACGATGTACTATAGCATTAAATATACAACTACACAGTACAGTGCATAAATATAATAAGAATTTGGACAAGTCATTCATAAATTTCATAACTTTAAAATATTAAAGACCTTCGCAAGAGATAGTGTTTTGTTTTTCTTCTTCGATCAGCCTCTGTAACTGTTATTCTTTTTCTTGTACGCGACAAATATATGTATATATTTGTACGCGACAAATATATATATATATATATATATATATATATATAATATGTATATATTATATGTATATAATATGTATATATTATGTGTATATAATATGTATATATAATATGTATATATATGTATATGTATAATATGTATATATATATATATGTATAATATGTATATATATATGTATATATGTATATATTATATGTATATAATATATATATATAATATATATATATATATGTATATATATATATATATATATATATATATATATATATATATATATATATATATATATATATATACAGTAACTTCATGTCATTTGCAAAATAGTAATAAAAAAATAGCAGCATGTTTTTCTTCTTCTGCAGGTGTGTAACTGATACGGTAGCTGTACACAGGAACCTCGCAGTATCAGAAATTTTACTACAGCTGACATTCCTTATTGGGACTCCAAGAATTGAAAATGCGGTACGATAACCAGAATGAAAGCATAATTATCATTTAGTAGTGTCATACCTCATCCTCTTGATTATTATACCTTACTAAAGTCAATTTCAATCTATAAATTAGACACAAATATTTCTTAAATCAGTTCAAAATATGTATAAAAAGATTAAAATTTGTAACATTAATAGACACATGTACATTTCTAGTGAAGATCATACGCAATGTGATGGTTTCAAAAGCACGTGCTTGCATTCATTGTCAGCACGTATCTGAAAGTATAGGCCTCTTGTGGACATCGCAAAGAAAAGATTTTACAAAGCAATTGACCAAAACACTATAGTTTTATACGAAATATATACATAAGCAAGGGCATAGGAACCGGGGGGCTGGGGCGCCAGCCCCCCCTCCCCCAGTGAAAAATATGGGGGGCGGAAGTATCATTCCGCCCCCCCCCCCGCTTCGCAAGTCAGAAAACCCCTTTTTCATTTCCAAATGAGAAAAAATCTCATTTGGAGCACCAAATTGCATCTAAGGCCAGGTGAAAATGCAAATTTTTTAAAAAAATGGAGTGGGTGTTGAAGTGTGCTATATTGCACCAAATTGCATCTGAGGCCACCTGGAAATGCAAAAAAAATTCCCTTAGACCCCTCCCCCAGGTCGGCCATCAGTCTTCAGCCCCCCCCCCCCACTCAAAGGTACCTTCCTACGCCACTGTACATAAGACAAGTACACTGTCTATATTTTCTTGCATCCTGCAAGAAATAAAAGGCAACCTGCAACAAATACTATGTAGTTAAAGATACGGTTTATGTTGCTTACTCCGAAATGGTGGACATTTTTAAGTGAGGTGCCACCAAACATGTTAGAAAATCAAGTAATGGTCAGAAACGCTCAGATTCCAGCAAACCCACCCACAATGCCCTTTGAGACATTGAATTGTCTGCATTAACACTTCTCAGTGTCTAGTATTAATTTAGAAAGATAGAAGATTAAGTATAGTTACTATAGTAAGTTCTTTAAATATACTCAAATTTGGTCCTATGTTGACGACCTTTTTGAACTAGCTATGTAGCTCTAGAAACCGTGTTCAAAGTTAATCTAAAAGGCATCTTGAGTTAATCTAATTCCTAATGGTATTCATCTGTAATTCTTTTTATTTCCTCATTCATGAATTTGTTTCATTTTTTTATTTTTATTTTTTCCAGTTGATTTGTAAAATCATAACCATCTTGATACATTTCCTCTTTGTGACGTCATTCGGATGGATATGTAACGAGGCCTTTAACCTCTACGTAGAAGTCGCTAATTCCATTCACTCCGAACACCAACAACAAAGACCTATGTTGAGATACTACGTCATCGGGTGGTGTACGAATATTTCATATTATTCTTGTTAATTTTTCATTACTCTCTCTACTTTTTGATAAGAATTGATGACCTTTGGCCAGAACCGAGGACAAAATAATTGCAAAATTCACATTGTGCAAGAGACTCATCAGAATTCAGTGTGATTCTATAGCAATTGACATGACTCTATCAAAAAGATTATGTATTAGGCTAAGTATAGGCTAAATATAGGATATATATAGATATGAACATTCACAATTTAGAGGTGACTAAGGTTATAAAATTTATTGCAGTATTGCAGACACATATTTGAATGTCTCCTTCGTTATACAGTTATACCCACATCCGTTTTTTTCTCATGATTTTCTTTCTATTAGTTGCTCCTGGGATATTAGTCGGTGTCTTAGCCAATACCAATTGGAACGATTATTTTTCATCAAATGTGTAAGTATGACATCCTTGTCTCAATTGTTAACATTCTTGAAATGTTTTCATTTACACAGCTCTTATCTTTATAGAAAAGACAAACACGTGACATAAAAAGATCTGCTCCATAACTTTTAAGTGTGATTTTTGTTTTGCCAATCATGTTTTCATCACTTTAATTATTCAACCCTTTTTCTAATAAGTATATCATGGAGGAGGGGGGGGGTCATATATGTATTTTCAACATTTTATATATTTATACAACATATGCTCACACTACGCCCCCCCCCCCGCCCACCCCTTCCTCCCACCTCACACATCAGTCAAATGTAAAAGAAAAAATCATACACATAACGCTTAAAGGTCCAGCACAATTAAGCATAAGTGCCTTATTCGGGATCACTATGAATTTAATTCAATACGTCATCTCCTCAAAGTGACCAACGTTTGATTGATTACAAAGAAAGAAATTAATAAAGTGTGCGAAATTTGTGGACAAGTTATGATGAAACTTGATTTTGCGTGAGTTGCCTGTAATTCCCTTACCCCCATTCATACCAACGATTCCCGATATTATTTCACAATTGAACGATAATGATGTTCAAAACTGACTTTTTGCTTCACACTGTTCTAGATGTTTCATGGACTTCAGCTTTGTTTGGTTTATGATTGGACCTGCTGCTGGGATTTGGGGAGTAAGTAAACATTAATCGAATTCTGAAACTGTACGAATATACGACGCACTACTCTAGTTAAATTAAATGAAAAAAGAATACGAAAGGATAAACGCATATACTTATACGATAGGATATCCATTAGACTGCACACTGTATCATAACATTAGGCTAAACGACAGGCTCACTATATATCAAAGTTTGATGTTTCAAAAATGTCTTTTCCGATAGCTGAGAAATCCAACAATTTGTGGTTCTTTTTGCAGAGTGTAGCAGGATGGCGTAACCAGGCGCAGTTTGGTAGAGTGGTTGTAGAATTAGTGGGTGGTGGGGGGGGGGTAGGTGTGGATGAGACGTCAATTTCATAGCGTTCTGATAGTAAAGTGGTATGTGCATTTAATGAAATGATCGTAATTGTAATGTTCATTTTCCATATCAGCCAGCTTGACTTTACATGACGCCAGTCGTTATTTTATGATGGACTATGTTTCACATTTCCATATTTTGTTCAAAGAAGTAACATATGTTTGAGCTGGAGTTGCTAAACAAAAAAAATTATTTGCTGTTATACAATTTCCCAGTCAGTCGTTTTCTTTAAATTTGATTTTCTTATTTTTTGACAGATTACAGTGTTTGTGCTAATTTATACTGGGAAGGACATCTCCGAGAGTTCCTACTTTAAAGATGAGAAGACCAATAAAGTCATCACGTGAGTACATCGAATCTCCTGTCACATGATCACTGATTCTATGTCACGTGAGCATTGGCTCATGATCACGTGAGATTTAAACATTGTTGGTGAATTACGTTTAATGATTATTAATTGTGATTATTCTCTCTTAGACGAAATCTGAAAATCTAATTGAAGTTTCTCACTTTTCTTCTTTTGTTTTGTAGGAATCATTGTAAGGGTTGCTGGATTCAAATAATGCTTATTGTGATCACGTGGAGTTTCGCGCTGTTCTCCGTGGATATGCTGTCCATTATACCACAGATTCTGTTTGCTATGTTTGATATGTTGCAGGTAAAATAGATTGTCCATTACAAAATATCAAGAAATTTGCATATTCCTATATGTTTTAAAGAGTTTGGTCTTCACTGATTCGGAATAAAGAAGAGAGAACGGAGTTTTCGATATTTTCTTTTTCTTCTTCCATTAAATGAAACATTTTGGATTAAATTCTTGACGAAACTGCTATTCTTGGTGAAGTCAAAAACGTTGTACAAACGCCTCGCTGTCACCATGTATAGTTTTAATATTTATTATTATAACATTCATGCACGATTTTATTCCGAAAAAAACAAAACAAGAATTCATAATTTGACCCCCCAAAAAACACATTGCTTTCGTCGATTTACCTCCATGTTGCTCTAAACGGCTAAATAATCCAATTTATATCTCTTTGGGTGAAAATGCCGATTAGTTAATGTTAACTTGCTTGAATGCACTCCTCAAAATATTCATCGTATACCACAGAGTATCGACAGAACTGCATGGAAATTCCGTTTAGAGTTAATGTTAGAACGTTTCTTTAATATTATAAACATTGTCATCAAATACGTCATTTTCCAATTTAGTAGAATATATATATATTAATCAGCTGTGTGTTCCATCACCAACATGTCAATGCATTACGTCATTACATGAATATTCATCTTTTTCAGGGCGCGTTCTTCTTCACATTTTTCTGTTGTCTCAATGGAGAAGTCACCGAAGCCATAAATGATTACCGCATGGGTATGACACAGACTAGTGGTTTACAACGGACCACACGATATAGCATTTACCGTAGATATGTGCCACGCCCGACCACGCGTAGGACACTCTCCAACCAATCAGGAGGCTCTTCGGGCGCATCACAAACACCTCGGCGCAATTCATTGAATAGTGAACACGCAGAGGAGGAATCAGACATCCCACTGACCAATAAGAATCAATCTCTGAGAGAACACGTGTTGAGGAGCTCCGTCGATAAAATGAGGTTATTACGAAGAGGCGGGAATGTGACATTTGATGAGGTAAAACTTTATTTACAAAGAGAATGTGGGTTTAAATCACTGGCTAGTAATAATAATAATAATACGTAAGTTTTATATAGCGCCAAACAAACTATGAAATAATTCTCGTTGCGCTTAAATCGTGTGAAGTTTACCGTTTGCAGGGGTAAATGTGGTGGGGGTGTGACCCTCCCCATCTCGGCATCTACAGTCGGGGGAATTGGTTCAGCCAGGGGATGTTAGACCACTGCTATGTATGTACGTCCCCCCATTCAACCTCACACCTAACATCAATAGTATTTGGAGATTTGTAGATAATAATGGCCTCCAATGTCATGAATGAGGATGACTATTAATGTGAAAGATCGGGGCAATGAATGGAGGGAAATAAAAAGTAGTCATTGACTCATGGTCAACTCCGTCAGGTTAAACACTGTCATACCATCCTGATTAGTTGCAAGCTCACTGCCCCCTATCTAAGAAAAGGTTTTCAGAAGATGATTTTATTAAAAATGTTCAAGGATTATGTTTCCATTATTTTTCCTCCTTTTCGAACAGAGTACTGATGAAGATCATAGAACCAAAGAGGAAGAAATTGAAGATAGCAGTATTAAAGAGGAAGTGACGTACTGCAGTGATCAGTCCAAAGATCTCGTGACGGCAGTGTGACGTCATATCAGCCTTTCAATTAGATGGGTCAACAGTGATGCTTATTGAGCTTACACACTTATAGATCATTTTATAATCAGTGGCGCGCGCGAAGGTACATACATGGGCCACCCCTTCTCCTCCCCCATCAACAAAAGGCCCATTTTGGCACCTAAGAGGATTCTAGTATCTTCCGCGACCAAGAGGAAATGGACGTCTTTGGCACCTCCATCTCGCGGCTCCTTCGGATGAAACGGCGTACTTTCCCCTGAACCTGTAATTCGGTAGTCCAATCCGCCCCTAACATAAACCGATTATTTTAATTTTTGTATATTTCTGTTTTTCGGGGGTTTTGTGTTCCATTTTTTTTAAGTAGAGAATTGATTATCGAATTATATTATTGAGTTTTAGTGATCGAAGTGAGGTGAGGATAGAATATAACTTGTGATCCAACGTATATATGTTGCATTTTGTTTAGATGGCTGGTATTCTCCACTGTACCGTTGTCTCTAGAGGAGATAGGAGAGGGTTATATCCATACTCAAAGAGGAACAGGTGTGAACAGCGTATATGGGAACTTGGAAAGTGAAAGTGGTTCATCTTTGAGTATAAAACGAATTCAGCTTTAATCGGTAGTCTTTCTATCACGCATATAGAAGGTTGTACAAATATTAGCTTTTGTTCCACGTCATATGCAATTTTTCTTTATGTAACGGTCTTCTACTTATAATACTCTTTAACACCGTTTTTATTTTTTTATTTAGTACTTTGTTTCCTATTTTATTGAAAGAGTTGTTTGCCAAATTATTATTGACATTGGTCTCAGTATTTATAAACATTAAATATACAATGTTTACTTTTATTATGACCTCATAATACGATTGCTTAAAAAAGAAATTAGGGATTTTTGAATTTATACACACCGATGGTAGGATACTGGGTTTAGAACTAGTCGCTTTTGCTTTGTTGCTATGAAGCACGGCCTTGTCGAATTACATTTGTATCAGTTCCGCGAAATGATACTATGACGCTTCATTTAAATATCACCGGTTTTGTAAATGTTATATATCAATATGTCGGGAAAATTATGGATATTCAGTAATTCATTCCAAATAAAAAACAATAGAAGAAAGAAACTACACGGTTACTATACGGTACACAGGGTATATTTGTAATGTGCAATATATATGTAGTAGCGTTCATTTCATGAGTATGAAAATAGGTTCATCAAATTTTTTAATTTCAGTAAGTAGATATCACTTTATTTTGTAATTCCAGACCTGCAGTAATTAATCTTGTAAGATCTTTCTTTAAATATTTATCATTATCGCACGCACAGTACTGCACAGTAATGGACAGTTCAGTACAGTGTAACAGTACAGTGTAGTACAGTACAGTACAGTACAGTGTAGTAGAGTAGAGTAGAGCACAGTGAAGTACAGTACTGTGTGTGCTGTACTACTTTAAAATAGGCCTATCCACATTTCTTTTAATGCTGCATTTTATGTGAAGTCGCAATTGCGTCCCTCTATGTTATAACTATAACTCATGTTATATTCACAACCAATTGATACGTTTTATTGTGACTAAGACAGTTATGAACCATGTAATGGAATACATCGAATTTTGTGTCCCACAAATTTCCTGTAGGCTTCTTATGATGTTTCATTTGTAAATATTTGCCGAGTTTTCCTCATTTCTGGTAAGATTTCGGTCAATTTATGTAACAGTTTCATATCTTCATGTACTAGGTCTTCACATTTTAACAGTCGAGGGTAAAACCACAAGACTGTAAAATATTATTTTAATGCAAAATGTAGCTTAAATGAGCATTAGTTGTGTCGACAACGTAGAACGTCTCCGTCCTTCGAAAGTTAATCGCCAAAGAGTAATGATCACTTTTTTTTTCTTTTTGGTTGTTGTTGCAAGTCTGTAATGTGATTATGTAGCGCATACACTTCCATTTAATCGGTACATTATTTTCATAGCAGGCCAGTATGCAGAATAGGCCTATATATACATTGCCAGTAAAGGTTGACGGTTTTTCAAGTTGTGATCTGCCACGGTTATGATAACATTATTAATTTGACTAATTATTATTTCATAGTTTCGCATATAATACTAGCTCAGTTCTTGTATCACTTTATGTGATATACAGATAATGTACACATTAGTGGAGTAAAATTAAGGAAAAGCTACGGCAGAGAGTTCGCGATAAGAGTAATATACCTTTCGCTGACGTCACCATATCTGACATCACAATAGCAGGCCAGTATGCAGAATAGACCTATATAAACATTGCCAGTAAAGGTTGACGGATTTTTTAAGTTGTGATCTGTCACGGTTATGATAACATTATTAATTTGACTAATTATTAATTCATAGTTTCGCATATTATACTAGCTCGGTTCTTGTATAACACTTTATGTGATATACCGATAATGAACACATAAGTTGACTAAAAATAAGAAAAAGCTACGGCAGAGAGTTCGCGATAAGAGTAATATCACTTTTGCTGACGTCACCATATCTTGTTACCATGTATATATACTGTTAACTATATATAAGTATCACGTGCATGGTACGGTACTACTATGGCAACATATGCGTATGGAACGCGAAAAGAGTTTGTCGATATGTACGACTTTTTTTCCATTTTGGGGCCGACATGTTTAGTGGCATTGCAAAAAGTTTTGTATAATTATAAGCGGCTATTATTAGTGTATGGAGATAATTTTTAGCTATAGATTTTTCAGATTTCTTGCAATGTCGTAATACTTAGCAGAAAAAGAGGGAATATCCAGGGGGGGGGGGTGAGGGGCCTCCCCCACCGTTGAAATCGTGTGCACGAAACTGATTTGGGGGAAAGGAAATTACTTCTTATATATGTTGTACTATGCGATTAGGAAATACTACGAAATATGATGAAACAACATGAAATATGTAATGCCTTATTTTCAGAATAGAAAAGATATATTCTAAAGTTAAAAACACTGCCTCAGTTTTTCACCCGCATGGAATGTTCAAATGAAAAAGTTACAAACCTTTTTTACCTTTACGTGGAGATTTATATATTATCGTATATACAGTATATAGCATTTCGTTGATTTTTGTTTTTGAAACACCGCATACATTTTGGTTAAATGAGGATTTATTTTCCAGTCCTTTTACAAGAATTGTAATTAAATATCGAAGATTTGTTAAAGCACAAAGAAAAACATTTATCTCTCTCTCTCTTTCTGTTAATTATATTTATTTCTATACTATTCTTCCAGTAAAATGTCAACAGTTTGCTTCTTATCGAAATGTCCGTGTCTATGTTTAGACTTTAGTAACTCGGACTGAAATAAAACCAAAATAAATTAATGAAAGAAAAGAAAACTGATTTTCTGTATAATTTTACTTTTTTTTTCCATATTTTTTAAACAAATTTCAGAGGTTTAATGTCAAAGGTATGGGAAAGGGTTGACACAAGGCCATGGGGCAGAGATTATGACACAGGTCGGTGGGTGAAGAGGATGGGTGTGTTTTAGGAGTTTTACTATATATTTTTAATTTTTAAGATTTCTTTTCAATTTGAATTACCGTCACTGATTTATTAATTGTAAACTAATATTCTCAATATACAGACGCTAACTACAGATTCATATGCGAAAAAAAGTTTTCCAATCTGAGCTCCTACATATGAAAATTAAGCTACTACTTATTTGGGGAAAATAAAGTAGTAAAATTTTAGCTAAAAAGTTACCAAGTCTAGCCTCGTATGGACCCAACAGTAATCCACACTTTTACCCTGAACTCGTGTCATTCGAGTCCATCAGTTCTTATTACGGTGCTATATGCTGCCCCTTGTATGATAGTTCGGAACTTTTCACCATCTTGTGACCCCCCCCCTCCTCACCTCAGTTCCCCTCCCCTCGCCCCTTCCTCCTTCTGCACCTCCTCAACTTCCCAAGTTCCTTTTCGACCTGTCGGTAACCTTCAACGCAAAAGAAAGCCGTCCGCAAAATAACATATCAAGCGTCCGGCTCTTACGAATACCAGATGCGTAAGTTTATTGCCAGTCGCCCCTCCCCCCACCCCCTCCCCCCACCCCGTCTTCTTTCCCTTCCGATCCCATCAAAACCGCAAAAATCAAAACTTGTCTCACTTTTCCATGCGCCAAATACTAACCTCTCACCCTACTTCCACGCATACAACGCTACATATACTCGTTAATGTATAGTCAACAATCAAATCTGGTTTTTTTAATAACCGATAAAACCTTCGCATCTTTCTCTTTACTTCTTTTCTTTTTGATTCTCGTTTTTAATTTAAAACCCCACACGGCAGATACAAGCTGATATTTTACGCTATTCCTGTCATAATCTATAATTTCAAATCAAAGAATTAGTCTTTTAACCTTTATCATTATTTCCATTTTAATTTTTTTTTTTGGTCTACGGTCTTTATCATTTCTGTATCCTTGGTATTATTACTCCTCTTCGGTTTAATAGCCAAGTGATAAATTCGCAGTCTGTTTGACGAGCCGGAACAATATTCCATTTATTATCTGTTCTCGTAGGACTCCAATAGAATATGTACAGCAAACAAACTTTAATAGATGGTTTGCTCCGTTCATTTGATTCGTTCTCCTTGACACGACTATAGCTCATAACCGACCTAATTCACTTGCTTTTCTGCGGTAATTTTATTTGCGGAATTCATTCTTGCATTTCGAAAATGCGAAGCTTTCGCCTTCCACACTGTTTGCCTACATCATTTTCATGCCATCCCTTCAATTGCTTCCTGTACTCATACCATATGCCGCGACCTGCACGCAATATTTCGTCCTCGCTAATATTAAAATATGGCCTATACCTTGTCTTTGTTTGGTCTTTTTTTTTTCCTTTTTTTTTCGTGATGCCAAGTCATATTATACCGCGAGGCTAATCTTTGACTAACAAGGTCTGCCTAACAGTCTAGGCTGAAACACTAGAACGCCGCTGTAAGGCGTAAAGAAATCCGTTAAAGTACCAGGGTGATGTTCAAATCTTCAACTGAGTAGTATCTTCGCAAAACAGATATGATATTCATTAAATTAAATTAAATTAAATTATTCTTTCTTAATTTAAAAAAAGGGAGTACCATATTAGTCGATGAAATATACTGATGGGAACTAATAAAAGCGACAATAACATATGATATTCTTTTGTTCATCTAGGCTGAAGTTGACCTTTGACCAGTGCTGCCTTACCATACGCGAGCTTCCTGATCGTTTTATGATTATGAAAATGTTATACGCTGGTGTTTCTCGACGAATTCAGCGATTTGAAATATGTATGGGCTCTCGATCATATTGAGAACGATACACATGAGAATAGATTCATGTTTCTAGGTATGTGGTAATAAAATACGAAAGAGATACGGGCAGATCATAACATAGGCTTTATACACACGAAAAAAAACGATGGAAGTGCTTATAGGAGCTGTTCGTTGCTATCATAATGGTTAAATTTTCTAAAATAGTCGATATCAGATTCCCATGATAATGCACTTCATGAAAAAGTGCGGGCAGGGTGGGTGGGGGGTGGGGGAGACACAGTTCAAACTTTGGGGGGAATTCTGTTGTATTATATACTTCTAAATAAATGTGACTAAAGCGAGAAAAAATACTGCAGAATAAATTGCTTTCTCCTTAATCAACAGGAGAGGGGGAAGGAGTGGAGAGCAGAGAGGGGGAGGAGTGGTGGGTGGGGGAGAGTAGGAGAGAGGGGAGGGAGAGGCAGGGAGATTTATTTGACTACTCTTTCTCTCGTTCGTGTTCAGGATTAGACATATAGCTCTGTTTTATGAAAAATGCTGTTGGAAAAGACGTCGCTCAGAGTACCACTCACAAATGTTCAATTAAGAGCTACCTGACTATATCGGGATTACACAGTGTCCGTGGAAGCCGTACACTCTCACTCGTACTTACACGGAGAAATCTTACGCAACATACATATCTGACATTATTGCATTTGCTTTATGTAACCGTTGACGCTATCCGATGGCATCACTCCATCATAAAACGCATGCGTCAACAGACAAGGGTATTCCAAATTCAAATACGGCATATATTATAAGATATCATTGTGCATGATATGTGAAATCCTAACTGCTATATATGTTAGCCTAACTAAATTTTATTTATGCCACTGAACTTACAAACAAAATATCGTAAATTAAAAAAAAAAAAGTACAATATTATGCCATAACTAAAACATGCGGATGCGAACGTTATTTCTGGTCATACACCTTCGAAAGTTCGATGATATCAATATGACGAATGCACTCTTTCTGTCACCTCTGGGGTTAGAAGTATTTTGTAACGTAAACATTTCTATGATATATGGGCCTAGCGTTAACATCACATATCAAAATAACGTTAACACGCGCTTGGATGTCCGGAAAGGCTAATATATTGATAGCAGTTATATACTGCCACTTCGTTATGTGAGCAAAGATGTATTCATCGCTGGTCAAATGGCATATTTCTGTTTCTTGAATGCCTCGAACCCCGCTGCATGGTTATAGCAGTGCGACTGCTCCCGTCACGTAAATAATGCGCGTTGTATGTACTGCAGACTGTTGCTATGGACAGCAAGACCGTAACATTTAAAGCAGAAAGTGCCAAAACGTAGTATAACCTAGGCTAACCTAGGCTACAGGTTTGTTCCACACTATATGTTTATCTCGTTCTATAGCCTATACTTTGAATAACAAGATTTTGATCCATTTAGTTAATTGCACCGATTTTGTGGTCAATGTGACAAAGCACATAGTTGTTGTTGTTTTGTATGGAACTAACTCAAGGCATTAACGTTGTTAAAACGATTCACAAACGTTTCTTACACAATATGTGGGTTTTTTTGTATAACATTGAGGTCTATGGGGATACATTGTTTATCTTGTATTGACAACGCTTTACGCTATTGTTTTATTTGTAAAATATAATTTCGCATCAAATGTATTGCAATTATTTTATTAATTAAATTGATGATCAAATTAATTTACCCTACACATGATGATATTCAGTAACATTGTCATTTCATATAATTTTTATAATTTTTTAGGTATTTTTTCTTAAGTTTCTTTAAAACAAAACAAAATTAACTCTTAGTGTACAACTTTCCAAATTGTGACGTTGCCTATTTTGGAATCCACGTATTGAGATCCCTGCTCCACCTTATAAGCTATACTGTAGATGCTATATGTATATAGCACCCTGTGAGGTTGCATATGTTTCGCAGCTCATGTTTACATTGATTTTTGGCAGAAGTTATTCATCATACAATTTTGTAGAATGGACTGTTGATTTCGAAATATCAGAGAGTCTGTACATACCATCATTTTTCAATTTGACGGACTAGAAAGTGCATGTTTATGTGGTTTTCTTCAAGTTATACGTCACAGTGGATTAGGTTCAAAGTCCTTCTTCTTGTGTTCAAGTGCCAGAACAGCATGGCAATTCCATACCTGCAAGATCTGATCCGTCTTTATCAGCCAACAAGAGCCCTGTACGTTCTGCTGGTCATATAGTCGTCTGGAGGTTCCGATCACCAAGACAAACAGCTACCGTATGGGAACAGAGCTTTTTTTTTTGCGTGGCTGGGCCACGCCTCTGGAATGAGCTGCCAGCTGAACTCAAAACTGTTTCTACTCTCACGACCTTTAAATCAAAGCTGAAAACCTTCCTTTTTAGACATCATTACTGCAATTTTTAAACTGTATATTTAAATTTCTTTCATGTGCAGTACGCAAACGTGCATGTTTTTTTTATTTTTCATACTCATTTATATTGTATTTAATTCTGCATTTTTTACTACATATTTTGTGTCTTATTTTTATATTTCTTTATTTGCTGTTACATAGCGTTTTAGAGCACTTTTGTGGATTTTACGCTTTACAAAATAAATTATTATTATTATACTATAGAAATACCTACAACTCTCCCTCTTTGGATTGAATTTCTATAAAATAAAAAAAATCCATATATATAGATCATTTCTGCCACTTCCCTCTTATTTTCTTTTGAATATAATTCACACTTGTTTCGGCGGAAATTGAAACAAATATTCCTCTGAAAATCATGGCTCAAGGTATATTTAATAAAAAGACAAAGTTCTTGAATGTTACCCTTTAAGGAAATCAGTAAGTAAACTCGAGTGGAATTAAGGAGAGCGCTTCGGCGCGTTCTTCGAAGCGGCAGTAATCCCTCTGAGAGTAAGTCAGTAGGGACCGGTAGCTATTGAAACAAGGAACAAGACACAATTTAAGTAAGAATATTGCCTGGATCCAATTAGGCGTAACGTTCTTAAACGATTCCTTCCATAGGATTCGCATATTGAAAAAGATTGTAGGCAAGATTAATTTACATCTTTATCAATATCAGCGTTAAGCTGTTAGGTAATCCCAACCGGAATATCAAAGGTTGTATACTAACCACAAAAAAATCTCGCCTCTTACAAAAGATGAAAAACTGTCTAATGTAACTTAATTGTTTCTCTTCCTGATCAAGGAGAAAAAGAAGGTAGGATATTTTTTTTTTCTCTCTTCAGATTTTGGAGAGGATATTTCGTTAATAACTATTAATACCAGTTAGACAATCAAGTCAAGGTCAAGGTGTAAAGAAGAGGTTTTGTTTCGGAGACAGTTATTTAATATGTCGAGACAAAATTGACTGCTGGTTCTCTTCATCTTTCTCTGTCTCTCCAGCTCTCCGACACTTTCACTTTATCTGAGGATAAAAAGCATTCGCTTGACTATACAGACTAAGAGGAGATCTTCATCTGTTTGAGTCAACTTAACTAGAAGAGAGAGATTTTTTATTCTGATCTGTAAAGAACAATTGATGTGGTCATCACTCGTTCATTCTCTTCATCGGTTTATCGTCTGATGTGATTTTGTGTCCTCAATCACCATGCCGCGCCATAATCAGTTGTGTCGTCATCACCTATCAAATTGAGAGAGGAAAACCAAAGTTACTGAAGCAGATGTTTATTTATAATGTTACATAGTCGTCTCGGCGTTGACGGAGAAAAAAGATTACATACCATTTACTATCAACTCATGTTAGAAACAAAGGTTTGAAATTCGTTAATCGTGTCACTATGAAAGCCAATTATGATGACACCGTCATTCAATAAGTTGTCGTCGATTTATTTGCTAATGTTAACTATGCATCATCATCATCGAACCTGATTAGATCTGTCGTCAGAATCTGAGTCATATATTTCGAAGATTGAATTATCAGCTACATTGACATTGCGGCGTTGACTGAAAAAGAAGTAATATCCATTTGTCATCTGGCAACTCTTGGTATAATTGAAAAGTGTTTTTTTTTTCAAATGTGGTTAATCGTACATTACCATAAACCGATTTATGTTGTCATTACTGGACCTACTGTCGTCGTTCATAGCTTGAAGCGTTATCTACTCACCGTCTTCCAACAGAGATTTGCCCTCATCAACTGTTAAAATCGAAAGCTGTATACCTGAACGAGTTGTTTGTGAGCGATTTGGTCATGTGAAGGGAGACGCTATTCATAACCACAACACGCATTCCATGTGAGATGCTCTCAAATCAATAACCGGGATATCTCCATGATTCAATTCAAACCGTAATAACTCGATTTATTGGCGTCGATATCAATTCTACTGTAGTTACTGTTATCAATCGCGATCAGTTCTGTCGTCACCTATCATTTTTAGAGTCACCTCTCATGCCATCGATTTGCATACAATTGTGTCGTCATCACTCTGTTTGTTGTCGTCATCATAATAACTGTTGAGATATCTCTATTGTCATTCTTCGGGATCTGTTCGGTCGTTATCGATAAATATCATCCCGAAGACTGGATGGGTTGTTTGGAATAGTTTATTTTTTTTTTTTTTTTTAAGAATTGGCATAATCGTCAACGTTTACTGTCCTTGGTAAAATGATCTAAGGGATTTTTTCAATTTTGTTTAACCGATCCGCTGCTAAGCCCGAGAAATCAATATGTCCTGCCGTTATTACTCTATATCGTGGTAATCGACATCGTTATATCAAGACAATATTAATCGTCATCGGTATTAACAGAAATAACCGCTCTATCGTGGCATGATTCACCCGGGAGCATGTTAAAATAATCGATGTAAATACTTTACAAAACGGATCGATATACATTGCAAAAATTTTACGAAAAGAGGTGAAGAAAAAGACAGATAAGGAGATAAAGAAAAATGGAGGGAAATAAAGAAGAAAGCGGGACAGCTCGTCGGGAGCAGCTTTACAATCATACGGTGCCAATGATTTTACGTTATGACAAGGACCATGAAATTGAGGGCGGTAATAGAGAAAAACTATTACATCGTATTCAACAGGGAACAAAAAGTGCCTTTAAAGAAGTACGAAAGAGAAAATCAAGATTTACTCCGATAGACGTTGCCAGCAAGGAGGAAGATATAGGGGCGACTGGTTCCTCAGAGTCACGTAACATTACCCCTCGTTTGCTGACCAATCCATACCCCTCGTTACCAGCTTATGGTATAGGTCATATAGGAACTGACGCAAGTAAGCCTACATTAGCATCTATACAAAGAAACAGATTCACGTATGCTTCGAGATTAGTGGAACCAGGTGGACCTGCTCTCGGCGTCACATTTCCATACGCGGCATTTTCATTCTTTCCGCACCCTCCTCCTCCTCCGCCCCCTCCCCCTCCGGCGATCTATTTCCGTGATCCGTTTGTACTCGCTGCGCAAAACTGTTGCGCCAAGTGTGGGGTACAGTTCCGTATGACCAGCGACTTGGTGTACCATATGCGTACTCACCACAAACAAGAACTTGTCAATGAAAGCAACCGTGAAAGGAAACCGGTAGAAAAATATAAATGTACCGTTTGCCAAGAGAGCTTCAAAGAAAAGCATCATCTGAGCCGACACATGACGTCACACGATGCGTAGGCTTTGTAGAGGTAAGCTGTGTGTGATTCATTGACATGTTGCTTTTCAGAATTATTCTTATATAATGCAGGGGCGTCGGAGCCGGTACGGCAGGTCCGGCGAAAGCCGGACCAATATTCACGGCGCAAAAAGAAAAAAAAAGTAGGACTAAGAAGAAAAAAATGGCAAAAAATAATCTGGGAGGTATATTTTTCAATAATTTTCAATAATGATGACGGCAAGTAGGCTAAATGTGACTACTCTTGCATGGCAGGGGTCTTGTTTTCAAGCTCGGGAAGTGCCATTTCCTGCAATCTGGGAGGCATTTTTTCAAAATTTTCTCCATTACGCTACGCGCCAGTCATGGTGGCGCGTAGCGTAGTTTGACCTACCAAACGTCCCCCGATAATTATGATAGATGGCCACACTCTGATCTGCCGTACCAATCCCAAATAGCTTCCGACGCCCCTGTAATGGTATTTGTTTTAAATTATATATGAGGAAATGAACAAAAGTCTCCACGGAGACAATTTGGTTAATAACGATAACGGGAATGATAAAAGTTGCTTTGTAATGTTATCTTTCTATTAAGAAGTAAAGATACAACACTTCCATTGCCGGTTATCGATTTCATAGAAGTAGGATCGTTCAGACAATGTAATCTGTAAACTATGCACACGAATATCATACAACGGCAAAATGCGCTCTACATGGATTATAAGTTCTTTTCGAAGAGCAAAGTGCCAATTGTGTCACACATCTCCCTTTGTCTGAGAAAGAAATGTTCAATAAAATAACATTGACAACGAAACTTGAACCAGTCAGATATATGCTATAACAAACCCTAACCCCCCCCGTTCCTCCCCCCCCCCACACAAAAAAAAAACGTAAATCAGTCTGACCTAAATCCTACACCGTTTATTTTATAGCATATATTGCACTAAGTCAAAACATTTGTCTATAATCAAAATCATATTAGTAACTTACAACATAATGTAATATAAAGTTAGAAATGTAGCCCGGAAAATTTGTTTACGTAAAAAGGTCCCCACGGCTGCGCACTTAAACGTTTTCGCAGAATTTTTCAACAATCTGTTTTCTTTTCTGTCTTGTTATCAAAAATGTTTTCACGCAAGAAAACTAATAAACTAAACAGAATAATTAGAAGGAAAAGGAGAGAAAAAAAAGAAACTTTTTATAAGTTTAATTGCATTCATGCCTTTGGGCGTATTGACCTGTCGAGATTTTATTTTATTAGAAATTTTCAGTTGCAGTTATATCAGTGAGGTTATTGCTGAACTTTGATTAAATTGTCATGATCGATATTTTCTCGATTTTAGTAGCTCAAGGGTGGTGAGTCCAATTAGGATCGCCCAAAATTTAAACAAATTCAATAAAGGGGTTGCCAAAGTGTACCTCTTAGACATCATTTAAAGTTGGAAAATATTTAAAACCGACTTTTTGCAACAATTTCCTTCGCTCTCTGACGGATCGATCAACAAAGTTTTCGTTAGTTTTTAGTTTTTTTTTATTTAACGTTATTATGATGATTTAATTTGGTGAAATTTATCAGCCTTGAAGCTAGCCTGCATGTGAAAATAGTTATCATTTTCGAAAGGGCATTAATTGTAACCCGTAAATGAAGAAACGTTATGTGTGGTATGGTTCTACGGTTAATAAAATAATATGAAAAGCTATAGTTTATTATCACAAGCGCCTGCCATGAGCGTGTAGAAATCCTGACGACTTGTGAGCCTTAATTTGAAAAATAGCACTCGTAAGCCTATATATGTATTAAAGGAGAAGTATGCGGTATATGCTTGCAAGAGAAATCTGATGGCACTATGACGATAAATGGTGTTCGACTTAGAAAGAACATAAAAATGTTAGATTTTGTCATAACTTTGTCTTGAAACAGAATATATATCAAAGAGATTTTCTTAGGAATTGAGTTAAAGTTAAAGTATAGTCCGCTATAAACAATTAATTATAGAGATGATCTTTCAAATTTTGTCAATTTACCGAATCTACATTTGATCAGTGCAGTCCCCGCCAACGCCTTCACCGCTCTCAAATGTATAAGTATAGTAACATTAAACCTAAACAAACCCGCATTCGATCATTTCAACAACTTCCAAGAAAGCACAGGGTACAGTTTACCCAGGGTGTATTTGTTCTTTAAAATATGAATCATACTGCCATACTGCCAGCAACAATGTGTTTTTTCCGTTTTATTTTTATATATATATATATATATATATATATATATATATATATATATATATATATATATATATATATATATATAATTTCGATGACATTATCCAGGGTTCAGTTTACTCGTCACCCTCTAAATTCCTACTCAATCTAGATATGCTGTTTTCCCATAAGAAATGTCTGACATAGTTACAAAATGTACTTTGTTCTATTTCATATCATTCATAATTAATCTTTCATGACTAATCTGTATCTACTCGATAACATGCCAGTACATATTTACTGCGACTGTTTTGTAACATTCTCACTCGCTATTATGTTGGGATACACATGTTACTTCTGGGTTATGTACTTCACAGGGGAACATATTTTTCACGTAACCCAACCTATTTACGACTCGCTTTATCGAAAGAAAATATAACGTCATAAATTATTTGAATATCAAAGACACACGTTCCTCTGTTCCAATACCTTTTATATACCCTATCCTATATAAAAAAAATCTTCTTCATATAACGTTCGATTCTGACGATAAACGCTCCGTGTCGTTTCGAAGGCCAAGAGTACGAATGATTTATTGCCTTGGGACCTTAGGATGTCACGAAAGATATTTCTAGAATGCCAAATGAAGATCCACAAACGTTAAAAACAATTTATGTCTTTTTGGTATACTGTTGGACGTTGTTCTCTAAGGGGACATTACACATCTTAGGAAGATGGTTCCATAGAAAGTTAATGGTCCACGGTACTTAAGCGTCACTTGCGTGGAACGTCAGGATTTTCAGTATACCGGGAATAGTTGTTCTTGATAAAAGATAAGTAAAAAAAAAAGTTCCGCTGAAAGTGTGAAAGGAATTTTTATATTCGATCGCTGTATACGCTACGATGGCCACGTCATGGACTGTTTTCACATTATCAAACACATTTGTTATAATTCAGTGAAAGTTATGCGATTCGTTTCCGAAAGTATTCTTACAACAATTAAAACACTATGATTATTTAATACATAGAGCAGTTAATATCTGGACTTCTTAGAATTTAAGGGTAAGTTTTTTGTTTCCTTTACAGTATTTCCACAAAGAATCGAATGGCTGCAAAGACATGACAATTTGGACATTGAAAATCGTTTTATGGTTTTATCTTGTAATTTTGCAACAAAGAAATTAAACAATATAGCTATGATATGTTGCACATATTTAAAAAACACTTAAATAAATGATAATAGATGATAATATTGTACTATAAGATGGTACCTTAAACAAACATAATTCAAACTTTAAAAAAAACAGTATTATATTATGGTATCCGGAGTAGTTATAATTATATAAAACTTCCATATTATTCATCTTTATAAGTTTTTATCTCTTTCGTATGCGATTCTTCAAATTACTTTCTCAGAAAAAGAAGTTTAATGTACATGGAAAGTCCCGTTTGTTACATGTTGAATTTTCGTATGCAAACACAAGTTTTCTGCGTTCGAGCTATTAGGAGTATATTCAAATGGTATATGACAAATATTTACTTTTCGCTAAGGAGGAAAGGAAATCACAATTAAGTGAAGTAAATTGACGTCAAAGTAAACCATGAACCCCAAAATACAGCAAATTTACAATATTTTGTGTTCTTTCGATATTTTTGATGTTAGGAAAGATTTGATGGGATGAGTGTTATCGGTTGGAATGGGTACTTTAGTAATCGTTTTGATTGAAGAAAAATGAGGTCAACTATAGTTAACGGTTTGATTTGGAATGATAGCAACCTAGCATTACCTACAAACTTCAGAGTTAAGTATAGTGTTATGATATTGGGGTATTATTCATTGGAAGTTATACTCAGTAGGCCGGCATATGGAGATCTGGAATGCAGATAATATTTCGGTTAACGGTAGCTATGGTTCAGAGGTAAGTATAGATATATAGATCTCATTGATATAGAACACGATAGATTGGCGAAATTGATATTCTTGTTAAAAAGAGGTCTAAGATCTGTATACAGTTTGATGCAATAATATTGTATAGTTCACAGGTGAATACCGTTATTCTACATAGGTTGAAAATATGAATTATTGTTTTCGGTTATAGGTTTTATTCCAGAAGTATGCTATAAACGCTTAGGTTCGAAGGTGTGATCAATTGGTAGCGATATCTGTAATTTGGAAAGTAATGTCCTATGATACTCCAGAAGTAAGTATATACGCTAAGGGATTTGGTGTGATCGATTTATTGCGATATCTGTTGCTCATAAGTAATGTTCTTTACTCCAACAGTAAACATTCTTTATATCTGTATACGCCAAGATCTCGCGTGGGATCGATTGGTTGCGATATCTGTTGTTCATAAAATAATGTTCTATAATCTACAAGTAAGTATTCGTTATATCAGAATATAAGGGAATGTATCGTGATCTGATCGATTGGATGCCATATATGTTACTCAGACACTGTCTGATTAACAGATATCCTAATGTCCGATAATCCAGAAGTATGAGTATTCTGTAATCTGTATACGCGAAGGTGATCGATCTGTAGAGATATCGATATCTGTAATTCAGAGAGTAATTATTCTGTGTTAGGTCTTGGATATGCATGCTTCAGTTGTATGCGATATCAACAACGGTACTATACTTAGGCTTATTATGTTATTAATTGCGCTGTATGCAACTGGGACATGAACATACACATAAACGCATTGGTTGCCAAGTATAGGCCCATACACATAGGCCTATATACAAATTCAAAGGGAAATACTGTCATTTTTCCGTATCGATCGTATAATCGATTAACCACGATATATTTATATGTTCTATATTATGTGTACGTATGGTATATCATTGGTTTTCAGTATTATAATGTATTTCTAGATTTCAATCCACCCTCCTATATACTCATATCCATTCCATTCAATACTGATTTTAACTATCGAACTCTCAGTAACTTTATTTCATCTCTGCATTAACCTATTGTTCACCTTTGACCTAGCTTCAGACCTGAAGAATACAGTTTCTTTCGAGATTTTGTTTTTTTTATGCATATTGTTTTTACAAACTATTAAACAGGGTAGTTCCCCTTTTCCTTACACACAATAAACATTATATATGTGTACTTATTCATCTCAATATCGTTTAAAAAATACTAATTACAATCTTAAACTTTGTCTTCCTATCAAATAACAGAATGTAAAACAATTTACTGCAATGCCATTTGTGATCAAGCCCGACCCCGACCCCGCCCCTCCACTCCCCTCCCCTCCCCTCCCCTCCCCTCCCCTCCCCTCCCCTCCCCTCCCCTCCCCTCCCCTCCCCTCCCTCCCCTCCCCTTCAAAACAAAAACTAAACACTTTATGTGTATTTACTCCTTACAAATGACTAACCATAACAATAAAGCCTACCCTTCCTGTACATAGTACACCGTAAATTAATCTTTACAGCAATACAATTTTCAACTTACAAATACCTAATTCCCCTTCCTCCTTACAAACAAATTACCCAATATAAATTTTGTTATTTCCATATCGTTTTCAAAATATTAATAATTGCAATAAACCATTATTTCTTAGACAATACACTACATACAAAGTTTGATTAATTTGATTATCTTAGTCAAGGTACATAATACTACATTTGTCCTTCCCTCCCACTCCGTGTATCACATATCCTACACTGTTAGATTAACTTGTCGATTTTTGTCAGAGTGTGTCGTCAAAGAAGTGTGTATAAATTCTCTCTCGTTTTCGCAATTTCTTCACACGATTACGATTGTTTCCTCGTTTGACTTTATTAATATTAACCAGATGTCATTAATCTATGATTTATTGCTCGCACACGAAAGATCGCATTCTTAATACTCTTGATTAATTTACCACATTGTCTTATTATGTACGCACACGTGACGCTTAATTACAGAACGGCGTCCGATAGCAGCATTTGCCAATGACAACTCTCAGGGATTACCGTATGGCGTTACAACCAATCATATATTCATCATATGATATTCATTTTGTTATGAATATCATATGAATCATATATTCATCATATGATATTCATTTTGTTATGACTTCACGAACAAATTGTTTTACATCCTATAGTCAACAAGCCGAAATTTAAAATTTGATTAAAAAGCTATTGAAATAAAGAAAAAAAATTGCAGTAAAATTTCACATCGATGTGTAAAGAATTTATTCGTCCATAAAGTCATATTTTCGTCTGCATATGGCATGTTTTTTTGTTATTTACCCAAAGATTGGCGCAGCATAGTATTGTGTAGTGTTTATTGGTTTTCGAAAGTTGTGTGCTACAAGCAAAAAGGTTACAAATTCCATTTCATAACCGTTAGTTTCATGACAAAAGTATAACAACACAGCGTGTGTCCAAAATTTAATTTTTCGTCACACTGTGCTACGCGTAAGTCTACCTAAGTTCTTAACTTCATTTCTAAGTAACCAAAATATGTCCAATTAAAGTTGATTGCAGTTCATTTCAGGCATAAAGAAATCAATTAAGGTGCTTGTTATTTATTTCCTTTTTTCTTTTCTTTGAATAATATAGTTTTGATTAATGTATGTGGTCATGTCTATAGCACGAGGCAAAGGGAATTTGATATTTGAATTAGAAACTAAATTCAACTTTGTTTTTTTTTTCTTTTCTTTTTCTTTTCTGCAGGTCGTTGAATGTCGTTTACACTTGACGGTTAGCTGTGGAAATTAGATCAAACTAATCCATAGACTTCAGTTCGGTTAAACGACTTAAGCAAGTCAATCCGGCAACCACAACATTCGTATTACACCGCCTTTCTCGACACAGCCTTCACTTCTGGTATAAAACTTTGCGTAAGCGAAAGAAATTTGGAAGCCAATTTTTCCTAACCGATAATTCAGTGTCTTTGCATGTTTGATCAAGTTGGAAAAAAAGTCTGCAGCGAAATAATTTTAATGTTTACCATCATTTTATAATTACTACGGACCTGAGCCCGCTATATATATACTAGGTCAATACAATATTGAATATCACAAGGACAAATTACTTAATGGTCTGTCGACACTATAACAAATTAAAACTTCGCGATAATTTTTGCTTTTTACCACCATATGCTTGACGGTCTTACATATCAAGCCCCCGAGCGTACACATTTCTCACTTTACGGGAATGCGGTTTATTGTGTAGAAAACGGCGTTCATTGATAACCTTAGACAGACTAAGAAAGGGTTTCTTTGAGATTGTGCATTAACTTTAGCAAATGACATTATCGTGAAAATTGATTTCACCGTATGAATGACCAGATATTAATAGATATAAGAAGTGATTAAATTACGTCATATTTTGTCAAGAAAGTGGGGAATCCTGAGAACAAAGACTCGACGAAGACATCTCATTTCGCCGTTCTTATTATCAAATAAACCTGGATTGGTCTATATGTTATGTTGGGAAGATGAAATTTCATTAGCAGTTTTATCAAACTCAAAACTCTCGTGCTCTCTTGCCTTAGTTTGTCAAAATTTTCTTGCTAGAGGTTTCTTTTGACTACAAAAAGTTCAAAGTGGATATCATCCAAGTAAAAACATATTTATAGACGTCACACTTCGTATGGGAAACTCAACGCTGTATTTGTTATACTCTCTTCTATATAGGCTACTGAGTCTATTCCGTGTAGAAAGTTAACTTGTGAATGTTCTACACCATCGGGAAGGTTATACAAAGATAACCAAAATTGTGAGCTCTTTGTTCTGGAAAAGTTAAAGATTACAAGAAGGCAAAAGAAACAACCAGAAAACAATAGATATATAAAGAAAGGGAAAGCGAACATATGACGCCGGTGTTCCTTCGTGACGTACAGGCTCACCTTGACACCGTTGTCACGTGACATTGACAAAACTTAAAGCTGATGATTGATGACTCGAGGCGTTATCGTTATTTGGGATTCGTTCAAGCCTCTTGTCGTATACAGAGTATACTACAACTCTTTTCTCAGAAGCCTCCTCTCTCGTAACTATTTATGGTTATGTTGAATTACTTTTCGAGCGAATCGTTACAGAGCAAAGAAAGGTCTAACAAAAAATCTTTTCTCCCCTTTGGAATTGGAAGATATGCCATTGTTTACAGTAAAGGAGCTCTGAAGCTAACGATGGAATGTTTTAATTACCCCACAAAAACATCAGCTCATGACAGTAAAAAATACTGACAAAGTTCTCGAAGCAACTGGCGGAAGAAGTGATAAAGATTTGGATAAAGGAGGGGGGAAAAAAGCTAGCCCAGAGTATATACATGAAAAGGATATATTCAAGAGGACTTCCAGCACAGAATAAAGCAATTAGCCAGTCAGCCAGTAGAGTGAAACCGCGTGCTTAATTCAAACAGCATAGTTCCTTGCCTTTGAATATACACCAATTGATGATATAACCACATTATTGCAGTTGAGGTCTACCAGTAAATGTTGTTTGCTAATTGTATAGTAAACCCTTTGCGATAATTCAATTTGATTGGTCGATCGTTGTACGGAGTTTTGGGATGATGACTAGTCTATATGTATAGCCTACATAACCTTTACATGTTTGTCAACACAACACATGTCGTCGTTACATGATATCTTAGTACTCCAGGTTATAATTTGTATCTTTTATTCTTTCTCTTTGATCTCCATTCGCAGTTTATTTGACAAACGGTTATATTTCAAATATTCGGAAATTCTGTTCAACTTATCTCGCAAGGAATTTGTTAGCTTCTATTTCTTCTTCTTGAAACCTCGTTTTTCCTTTGGAAGATTAATTTTTGTTCAAAGCTTGTAGTAAATTCGTACTTTTTATCCTTCATTTACTGATAATGTTATCCGTTCCGGAACCTTGGGTATATCAGTCTTTAAATTGGCTTGAAAATGAGCACTTCTGTTATCTGATTAGACACGAACATGTCTGAATAATCGATTAACTATTCGCTTTGTAGCATTTTTCACCTCTTTCTCTCTCGTTGGTTCGCCTTGATTGAAATATTCTGTACTGAGTCTGTATGAAATTATGTGAAGGGAATAGACGCGACAGTCCATTACGAATGAAAGACGATAAAGTTAGAGGTTATCTGACTGTCAGTGCGTTCGATTTTACTTCGATTAATTTGAATGTTCCTCTCCACGGTATCGGAACTTGACTATTAACCCTTCTAAATATTTCTGGTGCAAGAAAAGGAAACGTTGTTTGTTTTTTCTCTTGTTGGAGAGGTGTTAGTACTTGTGATTTCCACTTTTTTGTGTTTCCATTTATAATCGTTAAATATTCTTTAAGATGTTTTTACTTTTTGAAACTTTAGCGCATCGATGAAGATTTGGAAAGGACATACTGATAATTATTTCTTTGAATATGATACAGTTTATTGTGATTATGTAGATTAAAGGTAGTGTCGTTTACATTGTCGTTTACACTACCATAAACACTAACATATTACAACAGCTCGTTACGGATATGTATCCTGGATGATAGTGTCGATAAAAAACACTAGAAATATGTAATTGGCAATGTAAATGTTCATTACGAATATTTGGAATTGAAAGTGGTGGTTGCATTTCTAACATATGGACATATAGTACGTTACAAGTCATTGCAGATGTGTGAACTGAATGATAGTGTTGTTGCAACACTAACATATGCACTTAGATATGTAATCATTAACTACGGATATGTAGAAAGGCGATAGTGTTACTTACAACACTAACATATTTATTTGAATATAATAATAGATCATTATGGATGTTTAACGTGATTACAACACGATCGTTTGCACTTGGATTGATTATTTTTCTTAAACGGAGATTTCTATTGGAGAAAGTGTTGGTTACAACACTACAAAAAGGACGTGTGATACCTTATATGTCATTATACAGGATAAATTAATTCGTTACCATATCCTGGATACAAGAGAAACTATACTTGACATTTAATCGTATGTGGAAACAATGTTGGATTGGTTGCATTTGCCGGTTATTTATTAATTATTATTATTCTTTTCTCGGAGTATAGGATTGCTCTTACAATTTCCAAAATGGCGGCTACTCTGAGCGATGTCCCTCCATTTGTGGTAGTCATGTATATACTGGTTGTAGGATCCTCTGTGTTACAAGCTGCTACACTTTGTCCCCGAAGCTGCGAATGTGTAGATAGGACCGTTAACTGCCAGGGAAGGGGGCTCCAGAGCGTACCAGAGCTCCCAAAATCGGGACCGCTCTACTTAACGGATTTATCGCGGAATAACATCACTGTTATTAACCTACAAGACTTCAACGAGTTATTGTCGAGAGTGATAAATCTGAGTCAGAATAATATCAAAGTAATAATTCCTCTAACGGAAGCACAGCAAGCCGGCTTTTCATTGCACACTGAAGACACGCTAAACATATCGCATAATATGCTGACGTCATTTCCGGCAGAATTTGTGAACAAAGCGACTTTCGTCGATGTCGTTGACTTATCGTTCAACATGATTACGTCACTCTCGGCCGCCATTGTGGACGGCAACGCGGACCTTGAGAGAGTCATCCTATCACACAACCGACTGTCTTATGTTCACCCTCAGGCATTTATCAATACTCAACATCTGCAAGAGGTTGACCTGAGGTACAACTACTTGACCACTCTGCCTGCTAACTTCGAACTCACAGTTAATGATCTCCTGCTGCACGGGAACCCTTGGAATTGCGACTGTCATCAAAGATGGATGTTTGAGAAGAGTATCATAACTGAATCGCCGAGTCCGCCGGTTTGTGGAGGGCCAAGCCTAGTTGCCGGTAGGTCGCTCTTGTCGCTTCAGCCAGACGATCTAGTATGTACTCCACACTATAACAACGGGTCATTATTGGTCCAATCAAATCTTGGCGAGAGAGTGGAACTCATTTGTCCCGCGGAAGGAGACCCACCAATAACGGAAGTCATGTGGTCATTCAGAGGTCAGCATCCATCTTATACAATCGCCTCCAAACCAGAAAAGCCACTGATTATAGAATCGGTCACGGAAGCGACAGTCGGTCGTTACCGGTGCACCGTCTGGAACAAAGGCGGCAACCTGACATTGTCAATATCGTTATCAGTATGGAGATCCGATGTCCCTTCAGTCAGTCCAGAGTTGGTCTCAACAACAGATGACCAATACGTACAGGTCCTCCGTAATAGCTCTAAAGTTCCCCTCCCAGTCGCCAGTGACTTTAAAGTGCCCATTCTTGGCATTTTTGCTCTCACGTCTTTATTATTCGTCATGATTTTTGTGGTTTTAGGACTACTAGCATATACTTGTAACTTGAGAAAGAGATTAAAGCATAAACGTTCGGTCGCACGGGAGGGCATGTTCTTTTGGCAAAGTTCGTTTCCACAACCGGACCCATACACTAACACTGAATCAGCGACACTACCGGTAGATAACGGTTACATGCACCTGCTAAGGAATGTGCGTCCGCTATATCAAGACAGAACCGGATACCGCCAAACAGACGATAACCGGTGTCGCGGTCTCATGTTACATCCTTCAGACTATGCATCTTGCACCAGAAAGAGAATGAGACCAGTGGTACCCCCCGTGGCCCCGACACATGAACCTCAGGGTATGCCTATGGCCTATGGGTACGACCCACGGCACGTGTACGATACCTTAGGGGCGCGCTGCCTATCAAGTTGCAGCGAAAGCAGTGGGTCACAAGCGTCGGTTGCAATCTGATCGTGTGTTAATTGCTGACTTTCACTTTTCATTTAAGTTCTTTTGTAAGACAAGGTTGGGCTAACATATTGTGAATACTGATAAATATTTGTAAATATATCAATATCTATATCACAGCATGCTTAAACACAACTTATTACACTTGATCCAAAACAAAACTATGGTTCCTATTATAATGTAATATATATGTATATAGATATGTAACATAATTTCCTATGCAATTGCTAATGGCTTCACTATCGCCAATGTAATGTTACCAACTATACCAGTCTAGAGTACACACTTATTGGCCTAATTGATCTGTGTTGGCCACTTAAGTTGACAGTTTCATTACTGACATGATATAAACATCGAAACACGGTCTGGAGTGATCAAACTGTACCAGTAACTCTTTAATTTACACTCGAGTTAGATGACTAATCCCTTCTTTAAATGAATGAGGGTGACGTGGTGGTGCAGGGGGGCGATTGTTAATGTGATGTTGAGTGCCTTTAAACTATAAGGTGTTCCTTCCTACCTTTTGTCAACATGGGAAGACAAAAGACGGTAATGCCTTCTTGTAATTCTTTTAGGCTTAAATATAACCAGGGTTGTTCGGAGAAACGTTAACACGTCACTTTTTGCGTCAATTCTTAAACCAGCAACTTGACAAGCTTTGAACCATATGGGTCTGCAGAGCATATGATATAATCGCAAAATGTGTTTCTTCTGATAGAGCGTAAAAGGACATATTGGCTTGCACACAGGACATGTCACAACACGGTTTACCTAATAAGGACACAAATATATACTGTTCATTCTATGGGGATTAAACAAAAATGAACGAAAACAAGTACAAATATTTTTTATTCTAAAACATTTATGTTGTTGCTTATCTATAAGACGGACTTACGTAATTATGTACAACATGAGCAATGTGCACAGGTTAAATTTCATCGGTATTAGCTCCAAAAAAAGAAAAAAGGAATATAGCTCTTCAAATTATCATGATAATTATTGCTAAAAGTTTCTAATTGTATAAATATTTGGAGGTTATTATCGTTCTCACTGTTAATTCTCAGACAATGGAAAGTGCGTAATTACTATACAATTAATAAATGTATAAGTGCAGGGAAGAATGCTCTAAAAGTAGAAAAAGTGAAATATGTCTGTATATTGGAATTAGCTAGGGTAAGCAGTGACCACTATTTGACTTTATAGCATATTTGTATGCTACACAGCTAACCAAAGTAATTCTTGTCGTTATTGGTTGGAGTTTTGCACTTTACAGTGATGAATGGCGCCTCGTGTGGATAATGAACTTATATGAAGAAAGACATGGACCAAATTGAATTGATTTCAAATCAATGACACACATGCAGTAAATAAATAGCACAGGGAACGTACCTTTTACATAGTATCTGTACGGGATTCGATGACACCTAGATACGAGAAATAGGATTTTTGTTTTCTGTAACAGGACCAAACAATATACAAAATTTAATCGACCAAATTTCATTTTCAACCAAAATAAGAATTCTGATCAATTTTCAGTAAGAAAATGAAAACTCGTAAACTATCATATTAATGTTTAAGTATAATGTAATGTATACATATTGGACTAAGCAATCATCCAACGAATAGCTTCTGTATGCTACTGTGTGCTCTATAAGGTGCCATGTATATGCATGTCTATTGTTGATATGTAGTAAGGAAAACGTATCATTGACTATGGTTTGTAATTATACCGGTATTAAGCCTTTGAAGTAATATGGAACAAGGAGTATGCAAAATTTGGAAATCAAAACAAAATTATGAAGTTGGACATTTTTATGAAACGATAGTATTGCAATGAATTACTAATGTACTTACTGCAGTTTTTTTTGCAGCTGATTTACATACGCTTGCATGATAACGGCGTATCATGAATATGCATTAGTTCATGACAACCCAATTATCACTGATAGGCTTAATTGTGAAGATATATCTAAATGAAAATGCATTTCTATGAACCAAAAAACAATACACAGTTCCTACGCATATCTCTACAAACAAGAAAAGAACATTCCTAGGATAGTCACTCTAGATACGGTGTGGATAATTTGGTGATTCTCGTTAAATTTTAATCAAATTTCAAGCGATTTGGATGTAACCATAGTAACGTATCAACATTTAGCAGGAATGTAATGTTCATCGGGAGTAAGACCTATGTTATATTTTTTTTTCTTTTTCTTCTTCTTCATTTAATATCACATATAAGCTGCGATTGAACATGTTTGCATCAATTTAATATAGTGATACAGTTTGTACAAGTTGATTAGATTTTTTAGTTATAGACCTATATATCCATTCTAAATATATAAATAACTCCAAGATTAATAACAACTTGTGAGTCACGATTAACATAATTATACGTCATATTTTTCTTTGCCGGGCACAATTTAGCAATTCGTACCGTTGCAATATATTTCTTTGTTCAATAAAACTATATAAACAAAACTTAAAGTTTCAAATTTCATTTTATAATCGAAAATATGAATGTATATCTCTTGACATTTGATCTAAAAGCACCGCACTCTTTAAAAGGACAATTTCACCTATAATTACATTGGATAGCACTTGCCGGTATGTTTATTGTACCACAATTATTGTATAATAATAATTAATATTATATATATATATTTATGTATATATATATATATATATATCATAATATATATCATAATATTATATATATATATATATATATATATATATATATATATATATATATATATATATATTATTATTATTATTATTTTACTTGTATACACATGTGATGGTTTGCAGGTTAAACCCTATCCTTTATTTGACTTCTTTTTAAATTTAGTTTTTATTTTTTATTTTATGTTTTAGTTTTTTAATTCAAAGAACTAGAATATTTGTGATATAATTTTAAAGGTCTACCGTATGAAAATGCTGGTCTTCTTCTTCTTTCGACTCTAGTCATTTCAGTTTTAAGCGATTTTTAATGTAATTTCCGCGTCATCGCTTTAACGGCTTTATACCAAATTGAGTAAATATTTAATTGACACTGAACCAACAATCTGCTTGTTTCATTGCACTGTTTTGCGTTTTGTTTGTTTGTACGTTAGCATTTTTTTTTATCAGCAACAACGTTTAATTATCAAAATCGAGTGAATCAAAATGATTAATTATGCCTGTAAAAAAATAAATATATATAGGCCTATCTATATATTAGAATATGATCTTTCTAACATGTTAAAATTTAATAGCGTTATAAAATCTGGCTTTATAATTAAGTATACGGTACGGTCCCTAGGCTTTTAAGTTGCTTTCGGTTTCCCTGGATATAGCCATTAAAAGGTTTGACGTTATTACCAATATTTATGGTTAGCAAGATAATATTATAACTAACTGCAAGATCATATGTTGTTGTTGATTGGTATTTCACCAATTTCCCTCAAATTTCCGTTTGTTAAGAATTGTCAAAACTTTACGAACATACTTCCCAGATATTGCCAGAAATTTATCATTTTAAATAATATTACGAATATATATATATATATATATATATATATATATATATATACACCAATATTTTTCACATATATATATATATATATATATATATATATATATATATATACACCAATATTTTTCACAGCTAGCCTTTATAATTATTCTTTCAGTCAGTCACTGCATGGGTTTCATCATGTTGTTTTTCTTGTAAATATGTATTGTTGAGGACAAATCTCTCAGAATTATACAATATGTTCAAAGAAATAGTTTTAATCCTCTGTTCTGATAGAAACAAGTGACAACGAATTCATAAGAAACAAAATTCCTGTTTACACTAGATCCAAGACACCGAGCCTCGATTTCAACCAACTTCTTTAGCTAGCAACTTCTCTAACTCGAAGGTTAATTCTCGCCATGTGTCCGAGAGGAGGTTCCATTCAAAATTGGAAACGATCTCTGAAATCACCGGATGAACAGACCCCTTCATAACTGAAGTATAAACATTAGTACTTTATACAATTTGTAATTCTACTTTATGATTCCTCTGGTCAAAATCAAGTGTAAACACTCAGTATTTTTTAACCTCGAGGAATGTTTGCTCCTCGATGATAGTTAATGGGCTAAACGTTCAATTTACGTACTAGGTCAAGCAAATTCATTTTTCGTACGAGCCGGGACCAGTCGAATAATATCTAACAACGTTGTCCTGACTGGTATGTCACGTGGTCTTCCAACCTAGTCACTTTCTATGACGTCATACATAATTCAACCAATCAATCAATTAGACAGTCAATGATCAATCGTTATACATGACCATTGTGTAAAGTGTACCCTTTGCTATTCACAAATTAACCCACTTTTAATAAGAGGTTCGAGGCCTGTTTGATAACTTTATACTGGTATATAGACTAGATTATTCGAATTCACATTAAAAGTGAATGGCCTAAACCCAAATTAACTCGTTTATTAGTCTAAAGTTGGTTTTGTAAGTGCATGTGTGCATTAGGTAATACTCAAATCCATCTAGTTATCCGTGACAATGGGTCATGTTCTGCGGGGGTGTAAATGTCGCTCGTTCACCCTAGATATGGGTATGAACTGGATCAAAGCAAACATTGTATCAAAATATATGTCTGACGTCATAGTTTTATCCACGGTATTTGTCTGGATTATAAAATACCCAACTGCAAGGTTGTTTGGTTTTAAACTTGCGTATGTATGTACACGATATATAGATCGCATAGGGATCTGAACTGCAGCCTGCCCTTTACTGTTGACTAGTTTAGTGTTGTGTTGCGTAATAAATTATTCATCAACATTTTACCTTTTGCACGTGGTTACATGGGTACTGTATTTTTCACAGTCACACTTGATTTAGAGACTGTTTCAATTATAAATCAATGATTCCTCTTTCAAACTGATCTCTCCCTGGAGATGATAATGACGATGACGATGACTATGATGATGATGATGATGATGATGATGATGATGATGATGATGATGATGATGATGATGATGATGATGATGATGATGATGATGATGATGATGATGATGATGATGATGATGATGATGATGATGATGATGATGATGATGATGATGATTTGGGCACGGGTACAATAGTCTTGGGTATGGATACAATAGTCTTCACCCTGTACCCGGCCTGGCGTCTAGCATGAGCTTACACCTTAAAAGTATGCTATGTGCTATAGTGTGTGATATAGCGAATTAATATACAGCCTTTCACCGAACCATCTGGTGTACAGTATATGCGCGTTAGTATATACCATATGACATATTTCTTTAGACTTTATTCCCTTGCCTTCCTGTAAAATATAATTCTCCTACTTCGTTATTGTGGCATTATGCGCTCTATTACATACCTCCTATGGTATACTATATACATAAACTATATACCAGCATCTGCAGGATGCTAACTTATTGGTTTTTAATTCGTTTCAAAGGAACTTGAAAGGAGAAATGACAAGCTACCTTTAGTAGGTATAGAGATATTAAACGGGTAAGCGAAGCAGTTATGGAATGTTAAAAGCCAATGCTTGCGTGTTACATCCAGAAGATGACTAAACAAAAACACTTTCACCAGGTGAAAGCAGTCTGCATAAGTGATCAAAACAATTGTACAAAGGCCGAGGCGACCAGTAACTTACATATCCAGACAAAATGACGGCATATGTATGTTGAAGAGGAAAGCAAACTCAAAGCTGGTTGTGTGTGTCTGCGGATATAGCATGGCTTGAATCCCTAGTATTGAAACTGTTGTTTTCTTGGTGACCACTTGGCAAGTGTTGTTCTTTGGAAAATGACTTACTTAATATGCTAAATAATATAACCACCCCCCCCCCTTTCTCCACCTCCACCTCTATCTCTCTCCACCTATCTCTATGGTATATACTAATTTTAAACGATAATTTAAAGCATCGCTGTTTGATGATAATTACGCAACTCTCCTGATGATGTGCTATAATTTTACACGATGACCTTGGCTTCTAATTTTTCACGATAATTTTCTCCTTTTGGCGTTCCATGTTATGGAAGCTAAGAGATGTCTGTCCAAACTATACACTTTATATATACCATGGCCAGCCTGAGATGTGTTGAATTATTGTAGACTGACTTATGCGCTTTTCAGCTGTTTCTAGTAATGGTAAAAAAACAGTTGCTTGTGATAAACGTTCAAAGATTATAACACTCATAAACAAAACACACAGCATGATTTCAAGTAGGCCTATACACTCATAAACAAATATTAGTGTATACGGAGTCATTTTAACATCTTCTGTCTCAGGCAATAACAGACATTACGATATCATAACACGTAATAACGTGTAGAAAGCTGTCTCGAAGAAACTACATGTAAAAATTGAATGCTTTCATGGATTGCCTGAAAAGCGGTGGCTTGTTCTTACAAGTGTGTACAGTGCAGTATTTCGTCACAGGAATATCACCGACAGCGCCGCAGAAGATGGAACAAACTGGCTGTCTAACTGATCAGCCAAGGGGAAGAAATAACAGGACGTTTCCAAGCATTACACGACCGTCTTTTAATAAAGAAACTCGACATTTTCGGCGATTCCGTAGGATGAAGGCTCGTCAAGAGTTGTTGCCATGGGAATCGTTTTTGATATATATAAATATATATATATATATATATATATATATATATATATATATATATATATATAGCCTATATATATAGCCTATATATATATATATATATATATACATATATATATATATATATATGTATATATATATATATATATGTATATATATATATATAAATATATATAGCCTATATATATATATATATATATATGTATATATATATATATATATATATAATATACATATATATATATATATATAAAGAATAAAAATGCATTAATATAAAAATGACACGCTTTTGCGACGTCATGATTTTCTGACGTCACTACAACATGTATAGAACATTTCTCTCAAATTTCCTTCCAATCCTGAAGGATGATGTTAGTTTATTTCAGCAAGTAACATGTTATGATATAAATATTCACACACAAGCACACACCAGAGTGTATAGGCCTATACCACTCCTAAATTTTGAGAAATAGAAATTAAACGTCTTAGGTTTATAAAATCGAGTGGCTTGCTTATACTCAGTATTCACTCTAACGTACAACGTCCTTTCCTCAGATACAACAGAAAACTCAATATAGGAAAACCATAAGATTGTGAAAGCTCCAGAAAATACGTTTACAATACATGAAAAATTGATCAAGGAGTAATTGGTTATGGAATTGAATGTTATCCAAGAGTGATATATTGTTTCACATGGCATTAGAAGAACATCTTTTGGTTCAGTTATTAGAATTAATAAAGCCATTTATTTGACATTAATATTAATATATTGCCTCCAAATGATCATAATTATGATCAAATTTTAACAGGCATTTGACAGGCACTCTAAACGCGGTTTTCCACTCAGAGACATTCAATGGTCTATATATATTAACACTCATGAATGTCTGTGAACAAACATAGATGAAACAAATATTAGTTGCGAGATGGAACATTCAGTTATAGAAAATGGACGCAGAGAAGACAAAACGCAAGCGCGAATTTAAATATGGTGGCAGCATCCCGAAACATTCCGAACAATCAGCATACGTCCTTGCTTGAGGCAAGACTGTGATATTTGTGATTTGAAATTTATTATAATTCAGAAACCATTATTCGAAACGTAATTTTACCTGGTCGAAGTAACGGACTAAATTTTGATGGATTTTTACCATTAGAAGTATTTTGCATTACCGAAAATTGACCATAAACTTATTAAAGAGTAAGTTACTCAGGAAAGAATTGTAGTACGAGAATGTATGACGTATAACTCATCAGTCTGAAATATTTGAGCTTATAGATGGTCTAGATGAAATGCTTGCTGCAATGGTAATTTAATGGCGCTCTTTCAAAATAGAGGTACCTTAATCACATGTATGGCGCTTATAGTTTTCAATATAAAAGCTTGTGAACTTCTTATGCCGATTATACATTTCCGAAGCATTTTAATGATTTTCAACATAGCTTCAAAAATCACACTTGCCACCCCGCTAAGAAGCATAAATAATTTATTTTTTACTTTTCTGTAAAAGTCACATCCAAATAGTCCTACTTCAAACTTAGGGTACATATCAATAAGAACAAACCACAGTCATTTGGTATATTGCTACCTTTAAACTCCCTAAGGTAAAGTTATAACCCTATCCAATCCAAGGTCAAAGAGACGAAGAAAATAAAATAATAATTTTGCTTCCATTGTGCAACTATGACATCACATGCGCTTGTTCGATTAAGTTCACTTTCTATACAATCGGTGACAATTTCAATTGTAAACATCTCGATAACCCTATGTAGGAACTTTATACAAATTCACCAGGAGGATGCTCAGAATACGTTCCTCCTTCATTAGTCAACAAATAAGTTCTCCTCTGGACAATTCTTTCAAACGACTAATATTTCATATTTTATATATTTGAGATTGAATATATAATCACACAGTACGTTTCTGTATTGTTATTGTCTTGACTTTCTCACACGGCGATACCTACACGTGATTGTAACCCAACGTGTACCACTGCAGTGTCACCATGAGCCATGTCGGGCAGTGGGACAATTATGCCACGGCTCCCCTTTTTCGGAGTCATATTTTTTCCCTTAGTATATTATGAAAATGAGAATAACTATATATGTTCTATTCTCATATTTCCCTTGTCCCCCTAGTTCACCCCGGGGCTGTATACTCTTAATACCAGTCCCCCCCCCCACCCCAACCCTACAGACTAGATTATATCAAATGAATAACTGATGTTGCAACTACAATTAAAACTTATACCCCCCCCCCCTCTCCCCAACTCCCGCTCCTTAATTCGTATTGCATTTCATACTTATACCACCCCTCTCCCCGCCAGCTCCCCCTCCTTCGTCTTTGTTCAGAGATCTTTTTTATGTCAGAAAGTCTTATTTTAAATCAGCTGTTTTTGTTCACCCCCTAATAAACTCACAATGATGAAGAAAACAGAGATTTGTAATGGCAACAGTCATACTAAATTGAAAAGATTCGGCACCATGAGAGAGGTCGAGAGACACAGATAAGGAATATTAGCTTATCATATATTCATTATGTGGCGGCTCTGTTACGCAATGGCTCATAAAGAGTTGTTTCACTAAGACCAACATTCTACATGAACGGAAAAGCAGACACATGGTGAGATGCAAGAGGAGGGGACCGGGGAGGGGGTGCATGGCTCATAAAGAGTTGTTTCACTAAGACCAACATTCTACATGAAAGGAAAAGCAGACACATGGTGAGATGCAAGAGGAGGGGACCGGGGAGGGGGTGCATGGCTCATAAAGAGTTGTTTCACTAAGACCAACATTCTACATGAAAGGAAAAGCAGACACATGGTGAGATGCAAGAGGAGGGGACCGGGGAGGGGGAGCAATGGCTGATAAAGAATTGTATACCTAAGACCAACATCCTACATGAACGGAAAAGCAGGCACATGGTGAGACGCAAGAGGAAGGGATCGGGAACATGGCTCATCGAGCTGTATCACTAAGACAAACGTCCTACATGAAAGGAAAAGCAGAAACCATGGTGAGACGCAAGAGGAGGGAAGGGGGGCTGTTAAAGAATTGTATCACTAAGACAAACGTCCTACATGAAAGGAAATCAGGCACATGGTGAGATGCAAAGAGGAGGGGAGGGGGCATGGCTTTTAAAGCAGTGGCGGAGCGTCCATACAGTCAGGGGGCGGATCCCCCCTGACGGACTCAAATGGACTGCTGGCGCCCTTTTCAGCTCTTTACCACTCTTTACTTATTCGCGATTATTGATTTTTTTATTGCGCTCTCATCTACTTATTGACATTTGTCACATTTTGTTGGTGTAATTTGGCGATGACACCTATTTATTCTTCGTTTATCTGCAAATTAGCCAGACCCGGAAAGGGTCATTTCCGGCGATCTAGGGAGTATCTTTACTCAAAAAAATTCTTTCTGTACGCTACGCGCCAACCAGTGGTGGCGCTCCGCTTAGATAGTGTCGAAAGCGCCCCTACAGACCATTCTCGCCCCTCCTGACCAACACCCCTAGCTCCGCCACTGTTTTAAATAGCTGTATCACTAATACCAACATCCTCTGAATGCTATTGTAGCATCGTTCAACTTTTCCCTGCGTAGTTTAGGCAAGATGTAGAAACCAAAGAAGAATGGAGACAATAGCATTTCTTGAGGAAGGGAAATCACCGAAAATAACTTCTCATCAACTTTCGATAGGAAATCGACACTGAAAAGCTTTGTTATGAAGTAGGAGAAGTTCACCGCAGTACAGTGACTCATTTAATATGCTCTCTTGAGAATAATAACATACCTTCTAGTCGGTAGTGCATTAAGTAATTACCAACAGATAATCAACACGTCCATTGTTAATTGGTTCCACTCGACTGCACTGACTTGTGGAGACTAAGAATTGCAAGTGTGGCTGTGTTAACACCGTTCTGACAGATACGACACAGGTTTATTCAGTTTTCAACTTGCCTATGTACGAGTACTGATATGATATTCACAGCATTGAAGAATCTGTAAGTAAAAGTCTCTTTTTAATTCTTCTTTCATATTTTTTCATTTTTGAATGTCCCTTAATAAGTATTAAAAACAGAGAAAATTAGTAATAAATAAGTGATCATATTTACACAGAATCAGTATAGGGTAATAGTTTAAGTTTTGAAGTGTCATATACTATATAGAATAATCGCTTAAAGCTGTGAGTATAGTATAGCAATAAGCAAATGCGTGTTTGGTTATAGGCTTATTACTGCAGTGGTGTTGTTACTGGTTTTCGCCAATACATTCTGAAGGTTTCTGATTAAAACGGCCTTGTAATATCACAAATACTGTTGTGTACCTATCGTCAGGCCCTCTCATCTTTAGGCACACTTTTATATGTATAACTATACTGAAACAAGAAAGACAGTTCTTCGACAGTTTCAACTTTTTTTTTTATTTCCTAAAAACGAAATGGCAATATGGAGGGTTGGATGGATTGTTCGATACAATTCTACAGATTAAAAGGGATACATCTTCAAAGGTTTATAACGTTAAGTTTGAAGGTCTATATAGCCAAATGATCGGTGTAGTAAACCTTTGACAATTACCCACCCCCTCCCAACCCCGGCTCAAGACGTTGTGACGCTTCGTATTACTGCAAAAAACACTCTTAAATGTCACATTCAGAGAAATTTTAAAATTTGAAAGCTTCTGGGCATTTTGACGACTTATTACTGGCGTTTATTTGACGATAATAGGCATTTGTTTGACTTTTAAGTTACTAGCTGACCATTAGTTGTTTACTCTCCGGTAAGGCTTACTGAAAATTGTCGATAAGCTTGTCGAATGCCAACCACATCACATGTATGGACCACTGTTTGAGAAGTTGTGGTACAATGTAGCACTATTCACAAATAGATAGACTATCCGTGTTCACATATACTGCATGTTAATCGCCTTACTATTTAGTACAGACAAACTGCTATATAAGCCTACTTCTGTTTCTCATGGTGTTTTATCTTTACACATAATTGATGTCCAAATAAGGATTCGTTCCCATCTTCAATCCCGACAAATGCAATGAAGTTACTCATTGGTAGTGATTGTCTTGAGTGTAATGGATATAGGAGAGTGGCCAGGAATTATACCCCCCACCCACGGGGGGGCAGTTATTTAAGGAGGAGTACAAGATATGCGTCCTACAGTTGTGAAGGTGTCATATACGTACGGTGTTTTAATGCTTTCAGATCTGATATATTATAGGCTGTGAATGATATATGGCATTGTGTTAGCTGTAAGGACAGGGCCATCTTCTCGGTACTGTGCCTGTTCCATCGTCAAGGAGGCAACCATCTGTTTAGTACTAGCGGGGTGGTGCTAAGATGTTTAGTCGTCCAGGGGAGGGGAGTGCCCCCCCCCCCCCATTGAGAACTTGCTTGGCTGCAAAATGTTACTATGTTTTGCTAATATTTGAAACGATGTTGCAGATTTTTTAAATGTTTAGGTTCTACTGGATGCTATATATTTATATACTATACACTGGGATTTTTGTTGTTGTAATATTCAGTCTACCAGTGGGGGGGGATAACCCCCCTCCTCTTAAAGGTATAACCCCCCTTCCCATATAGAAGTATGTGTGGCTGGGCTCCTGACCATCATTACATACACAATGTTGGGAAGCACAACTATATTAGCAGTGTTGACAAAGGGGGTGGAATAATAGTATGCATGCACCCCTGTAGGTTGTTATAAACTAGAGCGAATACTCGAATAATGTTAAAACTAAATATGCTAAGGCTTCAGTTATAGTCCGGTGATTTTCTGACTCTCGTCAGTTATATGTATAATAATAATAATAATAATAATAATAATAATAATAATAATAATAATAATAATAATAATAATAATAATAATAATAATAATAATAATAATAATAATAAATAAGTTCTTTATATAGCGCCAAAAACCAAAAGGCTTCTAGGCGCTTTACAAAACCTTAAAAAAATAAAAAATCAATAAAAAGACAGAAATCAAAGGAATATAAAGTCTAGAAAACACAAAAACGAAAATTAAACGGTATGTAAAATACGAACACAAAAATCTAAAAACACGAGAAGACTATAAAACAGACCAAAACCTATAAAAAAAAGCAAAGGATAAGCACATAAAATAGAGTTGTACAAAAGTATTGTATACATGTGTCGTGTTGAAACTGATGGGAAGCAGCTAATACAAATGTTAGGGTCTTTGTTTACTATCCATTTTCTTATCTTTTCTCAACAGATGCACTGCAAAATCAAAATGTACATCAGAATACCAGTTCTACTCTTTGTCATCACTTTTGTGACAATCACATGCGCATGCCCAGAACCATGCCAGTGCAACACTACCACGAATACCATCGATTGCAGCAGACGGAACCTGGTTAATTTACCAGACTTCAGCAACATCTCGATCTCAAAAATACAACTCTTGGACTTCTCTCGAAATAACTTAACCATTTTAAACTCTACAGAATTTCAAGATCTTTTCTCCTTCTTCATTGAAAAGATTGATTTTAGTTTTAACCAAGTTTATAAAGTTATCGGTGAATTTAGCGATGGAAATAACACCATTGGATATAGAACTTTGAATCTTTCAAATAATTTATTAACAACATTCCCAATTAATATTGTTCGAAAGAAACAACTCAATGCAGAACTTGTCATCGATATCTCCCACAATACATTACTGGATTTACCCGCCAATATTTTTAGAGAAGCAGACGGCTTTTACCAAGAATTCCAATTGCTTGCCAGAAACAACGAAATCAAGTACATACATCCGGATGTTTTCGACGGTCCAGTAATCATGGAAGCTGTAATCGATTTGAGAAATAATAACTTGGAAAACATTCCACAAGAATTGAAATTACCAGAAGGAATAATAACCATCAAAATGGCAGATAACCCCTGGAGATGTGATTGCAGATTGCGATGGATTTTGGAAAGCAGATATCGAAATGTCTCCATGTTAAGTCCACCATCTTGTGCTGCTCCGGCTGACTTTAAAGGTAGACCTTTATTCCAGTTAACGAAAGACGAATTCGCCTGTGCACCAGAGTCAAACGAAAATGTTACCGCTTTAATAGACAAGGGGCAATATCATCTACTGTTTTGTCCAGTGACATCAGATCCACCCAATCCGCAGGTCACGTGGAAGATTATCCAACCGGATGGCACGAACGAACCATTTTCAATCGAAGTGCATTCTCCTAGTCTGAAATTAACCAATCTGAAATCAAACGAACTTCAATACCAGTGTACTGCCACCAATCCTGCCGGAAGCGTGACAGTGGATATTCAGTTAGACGTAACTACGTATGACCAAAGCAGTGACGATACTGAAACGGAAATGACAGACTTTGTGACAGACGCAAGTGTCACAGTTGTCACAAGTTACAACAAATCCATCGGGACCACGCCATCAAATGGCTATGAAGATTTAACGTTCATTACAGAAATATTGGAAGAATTCACTAACAGAGGAAGCTCCGTATTAACTGACGAATACGAGAACTTATTTTCAACGATGAATCCAGACAGGTTATCATCGAATATTTGTGTTTCTTATTCATCATTTGTCGTGTTTCTCGTCTGTCTGGCTGTCGCTGTGTTTGCAATTATTGTGACTTTATTCTGTTCGATTATCTTTTGTTGCCGCATTGTATCAAGCCAGAAACAGAGACAACTGGATTTTGAGAAACGGAGAGCGAAATCACGATACACCTTTGAAGGTCCCGGTATGTATGCAGATGACGCCGAAGAAGCTACCCCGGGTAACTTCCACTTTACAGAGAGCTCAACCGCCCTCTAGTATAATATGGTGACTGGAGCCGGTGCTGAAGTGGGGGTGGGGTGGGGGGTTGGGGGTGGGATCGAATGTTTTCCTCTGTAAGCTTGGGAAGTCACTAGCAAAACAAATCATCAAGACTTTTACAGCGGCACTTGCACTGATGAACGTTGGAGAGAAGTGATTTCTTTTGACATAACAGTGGTGGGGTGGCTTTAGCCCGTCCAGCCCCCCCCCTCCACTCCCATGGCTCCACCGTCAGAGGGTTACTAAAAAACGACACATGAAAAATAGAACCTGTTTGTTCGTATAAATTAGATGATCGAAATTTCTTTTGCAGAAAATAACGATAACGAGGTTGGGATAGATATGAAGTTTGATAAATAGAAGGCGGCAACTCGACATTTACTGCTAGCAATCAGAAGTAAAATGTTGAAGAATATGCCAAGAAATACCCTTATACCTGTTAGCGGTTAGTTTGGAAATAGCGCCATTATATTTACAGATGGCCAAGATTTTGTTACGGGCAAGGGGGTGGGGGAGGAAGTGAACAGTGAAAAGACAGCCAAAACATGTTAGTAAACGTTTACTTTTTATACAATTCAATTACTGACAACATATTAACCCAAAACACTGGACGGTAAAGGGAGGGGGGTTGAATGAGGAAATAATTGGCTTAGGAAATCAAGAGGGGGTTAAACAGATATTTCTCCCCTTCTGCTAGGCACATTCATGGCATGATTGGTTTCATTGGTTCGAGATTTTTCTTAGCTGACAGCCTGATGCCATTCATTACCTTTACAGAAGGAGGGAGGGATTAAATCTCTCTTGTTATTTGAAATTTGGATAGAATAGTAGTTAGGCTTTATAAGCAGTTGGTTAGGCCTCATCTGGAGTATGCTGTGCAGGCTTGGAACCCTTATTTTGCTAAGGATAAGGAAGTACTTGAAAAGGTCCAGAGGAGAGCTACTGGGATGATTAGTTCCTTAAAGAGGGTTCCTTATTATAGCCGGTTACAACTGTTGAATCTCACCACACTGGAGCTTTGGAGGTTACGTGGGGTCTTGATCCAGGTTTTCAAGATTGTGTATGGTTTCGACAATTTATCCTTTACCGACTTTTTCAAGTTTGCAAACAGTAGTTGTACTAGAGGTCATTGTCTTAAACTTCAAAAGTCGCATAGTAGGATTAATATTCGGCATAACTTTTTTTCTAATAGGGTTGTGAATGAGTGGAATAGTTTGCCTGAGAAAGTTGTACTTGCAAGTAGTGTCAATGGGTTTAAGAATGCTTTGGACAAGCACTTTAAGCATTGTAATCGGGTCTGAGTGTTTGTGTCTTCAGTTTTTTCCCTCTCTTTATAGGGTCCTTGATGGGGACTTAAGTGTCCCTCCTGATCCTTTTTTCTACTAAACTAAACTAAACTAGAATACGTGTTAAAGTTATAGCTACCTGCTTCCATGACGTCAGTAAATTTTTGGTGGATGCAACGGATTCCTTACACTTTCACAATAGAACAGCTATATATGGTAAATGTTCAAATGTATAGTTCTATATAGCCTACTTATATTACCTTTTGACATCAATGTTATCATCATTATTGTATGTGTGAATGAATGAGAGGATTTAAGGACACATTTTGACCGTCACCGACTTCAAAGAACAGATCAATTATCTTTCATATATAGCTTTAACATTTTCGATGCCATTACACATTTTTCGATGTACTCAAATCTAGCGGTTTCATTTGAAGTTAAAGACAAGCATTTTATTTCAATATTTATATATATTTTGTTTATGGACGTCGTATTAATTTGGGCTTGAATAATGATAATGGATTCGTAATTATTTTTTTTTAATATCCATCAAGTTAATACAACTAGGAGTGTATCTTACCTTGATTAATCATATATAACACCTTTCTGCAAAAAGATACTCGACAATTTTGATAAAAGTATATAGAAGTGCCAAATTAGAACTGAAATGCAAAAGAGTGCTTTATTGAGTAAGTGGTTCGCACAATTTAAAATGTTGGAAAAACTATTAACAATTAAAGAGATAAAATTAGACGAAGAAGAAGAAAAAGAAACAATTCACCTTTTTAAGCAACTGGAGAGACGATAAGAATGATAAGATCTTGAAATATAACAAGTAATGGAAACCAACTCATCGTAGCCATGGTTACGTGATCTTGTTACCATGGAGGTTTATGTATAATAATATACATAACAAACATTTTGGAATAGTAATGAGCTCAAGAGGAAGATCAAAAGATTATTTTTATCAATCATATACGAAAACTGAGCATCACCGGAAACTCGAACGAGAGGGCTTAGAAGGACAGAGTGTGGTGGTGGGTGGGAGGGTGGGGGAAGGGGTGGGTAAAATTCTGTGCGTACCGGGGCGTTAAATTTTGGCCCAAAACTTGAACATGACAACAACAAAAATTGTTGGAACTTTACAACAGTACTTTCCTGGGGGATCTGATATTTCGTCTTTTTCACAGACATTCAGGAGTGGAGGAAGGGGGAAATATTCAATCCTCTAGCCTCACCATTCCAACATTTATATTATTATGCCACTATTCAGGGACATACGACTACATTTAGTTACAAGAGGGACACATACACATCCCTGTATATATGCTATTAAATGCTGTGGTGTATGTAACATGAGTTAGTAATGCTGTATAATATTTGCGTGATATTTATAGCCAGTATATATGAGTCATTGTAAATTCTTCGGTCATCAACTTTATATGCTCAGGATTGGTCATACAGCTAGTATATTCGAACGTTAAGAAATAAATAATGTCACGTATATATCAAAGGTCATTATTCCTCCCTGTTTGGGAAGTTTGTTGTGTTTTTTTCTTGAAATATTTTACGAACTTTTTTTCTTCTTCTTACACGCTGCTAGTATTTGCCCCCAAATATGCTAGTCAAAATAATGGTCAGTCTGCCGCTTCCGTTACTCACAGCATTTTCCTCACTGAAAAGTCTGATAAACAATGGTCAATGTGTGTGAATAATAAGAGGATAGCAGCTTTAATGGAATATGTGGGGGGGGGGGGGGGGTTGAAGACATCTTTTTAAAGATTAAAGCCATACAATGCAATCAAACCACTCATTGGGCTAACCAAATAATAATTATTGACCACATTGCCGATGCCGGTTTGTTACTGGTGATCGGAGTAAATTCTCCTTTCATGTCGTGTCGAGTTACGAATAGAGTTGAAGTTTCCGCATATTTTAGGAATCGTAGCGCTAAGATTCAACAAAACTTTGCACCATATATGGAGATATAATGTCTATTTTTATGGGTCAATAACTTTGAACATGAATTATTATTAGATATTTAAAGCTTATATTATGACCTAGTCAATGATTGCGCGAAGAAATTTTGCATGGATCTTGTGGAATTATGAGTTCGGATTTAACGTATCTAATTAACTTAACCAATTAGCTAATTTTTCCAATTTAATCATATCGGAGGAGATCGAGCCGGAAGTTGCTACTTTCTCCATTAAACAACCGACACGGGCGAATGATATTAGCTAATATCTGCGTCAATGGGAAATCCGCATTATATTTGTAATATTGATGCAATCAAAATAGTAATCAACACTACGTTAACTGTTTGGAGACTTTAAGAGGGTAACATTACATAGGGACCCTGGACGCGGCCCAGAGAGGGATAGAGAGATAGGGAGGAGGGTTCTATTGGGCGTAGATGCCCCAGTGAATTGGATTTTATTAATTGTATGAATATTCCTGATATTTACAAAGTTTGGTCTATTAATTTATAAGCTTCTTTTTTAGACCTGTTCACGGAATGCACGCAAAGTCCCTTACCACATGAAGCAGGAGTCAGATGCAACGCGCTATTAATTTGTTTGGCAACTAGGGGGGGGGGGGTAGACTACGCTGGTACGCAATTATTAACTCATACAAACACGCCATTCGCCAATATCATTCGCACCAGGGAATTTCTTTCTATTTGCTGAGGTGTTTTCCAGACAGAAGTGAAATTACAATATAAAAAAGCAGAAATAACATGTTTCACGAAAAGCAGGCTTTCTCAATAAATTTTCTACAAGAGCCAGAAAGAGAGAGAAAAAATGTTTAAGCAGAGATCAAGGGAGAATTGAATAATCTTGCCCAATATGTTGGGTCTGCCGTTTGGGTGTCCAAACGTGTGACCATACTTCAATGTACAACTTATTATGGACCGTGATATTTTCTGGGCCGCAATGGAGTCTCTTGATATAAAGGGTTTTCAAATGGAAATTGATTGTTTGGAATTTGGACGAGTATTAACTCCGTAATTCAGAAAGCCCTGCTGTATATCCCATGAGAAATGACAGTAAAGAGTACAAATATAAACACTCATGGGATATGATGTTTGTAGCAGTTTATGTAGAGTTTTGGCATTATTCTGAATAATAATAATAATTCAGTTGACAAAAACTTAACTAGCGCCACCCACATTGATTTCGGCGCTTTTCTATCGACGATTTACGTACAATCAGCTGTGATTTAAATTGTATGTTGTTGTATTGATATATAATACTGCATGCAACGCATGGCGGCGGCTGTGAAGAAATCGGCCCGACAACAGTCTTTCGCATTATAAACGGAGTACAAGCGATGGTTTATAGTTTCTCAGTGGACGCCATTTAATCACGTAAGAATTGTTCACTTCTTGCTTTGACATCCATGTTGTCTCTTTTTCTATCGACCACTAAATGGCTAAGAATGAGCGGATTAATTTAGGCTTTTCAACAGTAGAATGCATAGTACACATGAATAGACTGCTTAGGCCTCAATTGACCGATTATCGTCTGCACTGTATACATGTATTGTTACGTAATGACAATGTCTGTGTGAAGTGTAGTATCGGTATCACAGCACTATTTTGTTTTTATTGATCCAGTATTGATTATGTACCGTTAATTGTTGACTTTGATATGTCACTGAACCTCCTACATATTGTATTGTGGTTGACTGACAGTGTGGTATTTATATGATTAATAGTTGAGATTTTGCACTCATAACATTGGCAACATTGGTAATAAGGTTGTACTCTTCATTAATAATAATTAGGTACAGAAAATTACTCTTGGGTTCAGGCAAGTTAAATTGAAGTTTGTCTCGATGATTTTTGGCATATAAGTTTTAAGTCAGTAAGCTACACATTCATGTAAATATGATTTTTGATGGAGAACCCAGCAGAGATATGCTGCATTGATTTTCTGAACATGTGCTGGCAAATTATCCCTAATGTTGTTAAACGTACAGTAACTCTATTAACTTGTTAAAGTGCTGTATCCTGTAGGAATTGTACTACTGACCAGAATAAGATTGAAGATACGGATATCATATTAATGTAATACACTATAAAATGCTCATGTAAATAGAAGTCACCAGGACTAGGCTATGAAGTAATAGGTAGGAGAATTGGTTCCTATTTTGTGTCTCTAATAGTACTTTGCATAATTTGTGTTACTATTTAACTTAAAGGTCATCAGTATTGCTCCCAAATACGCTAGAAAATTCCCTTATTGGTCACACATGCTGAAATTTCAACAGGCCTTTCTATTGCCCCTCTTAAAGAAGTCACCCAAACTGAGATACGTTGAATTGTCTTTTTAATAAAAATTGCTGGCAGGGACTCACGTGGAAGTTCGGAGCATATAGAGCTAGAAATTATGTACTTTTTGAAAAACTTTTGGCATTTTTTAGCATGCTAAAAAATCTGAGTCAACTGGCAGCATACCTTTGTAAAGTACTATGTCTACCACTCTATAGTTCAAGTTGAGTTCAAGTTGAGTTCAAGTTGGGTACAGGTTGTATTAAATGTCAAAAATTGTGTAGCATAGTAATTTCTGCATGTAGACAATATATGCATGCATCAATATTGAATCAATGTCTCAATAAGCTCCTATGCAGACTACGGGTTGCGTTTATGTCCTTGTTAGTTGCAAGATGAGTGACAAACTTGAGGGTCATTTAAAAAGAGATAATTTAAGCAGAAAGAAAAAGAAATTCTGGAAATACTATTGTTTCTGTTTGTTAAATTATTTCATGATTGAATCTGATGACAAGCTAACTTTTGATGTCTCCTAACATTTTAGTGTGTGTCATTGTTGATCACTCGAATGCAGAAGAGTCATTAACTTGGCTTGTGTTTTGCTTACTTTTGGCTTACTTTAGCAATCTTGGGAGTTTATTAAAAAAATGTGTTTATCATTTTATAAATTTTGAACACACATTTAGCATTCTGTGTGTACACCAATAGGCATGCATAGATTTGTGATACTTGTGTATCAGTTTAATTTTGCATCTAGCTTGACAAGTCATAATAATCAGTGGTGGCAAGAGATGATTTGCCAGAAAAAAAAGAAATCTGTAGAAAATAAAATCTTATAAATATAAGCTAAAGACTGGTCAGTATTAAGTGATTGGGTTTAATAGTAACCTTGCCGCAAAGCTTATTCATGACTACTAGCTGTGTTGGAAGATAAAATATTTTGTTAAGATCCTGTTCACACAAAAATTGCCAGATCATACCAAATTTGATAGCACTAAAAAGTTGCTAAAATTGGTCAAAACTACTTTTCTGGTCCAGACATAGAGGATTGTTAAATTTGACGATTAAATGACATCTCAGAGAGGGAAAATGCTTTGAGATTGGCTGTCAATGCTTGCTGTTCAAACTGACCACACACCCCTGAGTGGTCAATGTTAGCAAGTATGGAGTCTTGCAAGAGTTTTCTGAAAATCATCTTGAAAAACTCAAGTAGATTTACATCCATACATGTACAAATGAAGCTTGTACAATCTAAGTAGTGCTAAGTATTGTAAAGTGTGCTCACTATAGTGTTAAATCACTGGTCACTCAGTGAGCTTCATTGATCTCTCCCCCTTTCTCTTTCTACAACATTTAGACATAAAACAGAATACAAGTAATTACCAAATACATGTACAGTCAAGAGATGGGATATATATAATATTATTACAGAATTTCCCCAGACATGTTGTATTCATTTGTAAGGTGGCCAACTCTCTGTTTTTTGGCGACCGCTGCGCAAAAATGTTATTAACATCACCGCCTCACTGTTTCAGAGAATTAATTAAATGCAATGATTGCAATCCAACTTAGAACCCATGTAATCATCTGACATTGAAAACTTGACTTTGAACACTAAATTATATAGAAACAAATAAAAGTTCTTCTGCCTAAATTATGCATTTTTATCTAATTTATTGTTAGGAGGATTAACATTAGGATGTTTAACAAAATTTTCCAGAGCGACCATGCCCCCAGAACCCCCCGCCCCCAAGGAATGCTTACGCCCTCCAGTGTCACCAACCAGCTACCACATGAGAAATCCCAGGGAAAACCCTGTACATATACTCTGCAGTGCTGTGAACTGTTGATTTCTCTATTGTTTTAATTCCTCTAATCCTCTCTCACCGGTCTCCTCTCAACCGTTACACTTTCCCATCTACCTACTCTACCCATTTGGTAACTGATTTTGTACTGCACCCACTCTCACCCACTCTCACCCACTTCTTGCATTTTAAGATCAAATTTGTTAGCACTCTAGCGGTCAAAAGTATCTTCTACTGTAGGAGGTTTCCAAGTTTTTAAATCTTTCTTAGAAATTGAGGATGTTAAAGTTGACAATTTATTAGATGCATGCCTCATACAAGGACAATTATTTTGAGGCAGATATTTGTCAGTAAAGTTCTTGTTGAAGTTGGAATGTGACTTACTTACATGAGTGACCATTAATTAACATTCTAGTATATTTTGGAGGCAATGCTGATGACTCTTACAGCCTACCAAAGCTGCAATATGTTGATAGATGAAAGAGTTCAAGGCCCGTTTATTAGAATAATTGTTCACTGTTTTCTCAGGAATGTAAGTTATTGGAATATACAGACATCTGTTTATAAACAAAACTATAAAAAAAAAACCCAGATATTTGGTCTACACATATAAAGTACTCTCTTTTATAGGAGATGGCACATTGCCAGTTATATTTAAGTAGCTGTGTAAATATATCCTTACTATGTGCCAGATTTACATCCATCTGGGACCCCTAAGGTACCAAGCACTGTGCCCCCCAACCCATCCCCATTATCACCAATCCAAACATACCTGGTATAGTACATCCTTACCTGAAGGGTTCACAGAGGTCCCTTGACCTAACCTCATCTGCCTGTTGGAGTTAAATCCAACACTGTCCTTGTTAACATGTAAATTGTAAACAAATGCAAAAGAAAGGAACATTCCACTGCTTTGTTAAGATTGTCACTTTCTTTACATAAAGCAGAATCTGTAGGAATTGAATAAGTGCTATACTTTTGTGTATGCAATTTTTGCATTTCTTAACTGAGGGGATAGCTGTGTTCATTGAAATACCTACTGTATATTATGCCAGTTCCTAGATGGATTGGGTTTCTGGGGTGGGGGTGGGGGGGGAGAGGGGTAGTGGAATGCCTATTCTCTTTGATGTCCAATTATTTCCACTCTGATACATTATCTGTAATGCTGTGAAAGTGGCAGGCATGGTACTTTTAGGAATACTCCCTTCCATCTCTCCCTCCCCCTTCCCCCCCCCCGCCCCAAGTTGCAGTGCTAATCATTCCTAGTCCAGTTGCCAATGTAAATTCTTTGTTCAGCTGGAAATGTTCTTTTTACTTTATAATGTGTGTTAATGTATAAATTGTATGTTCATTATAGTGCATCAAATATAAAATGTGTACTACAAAAATGATCCCCCCCCCTCATCCAAAAAAATTAAAAAGTAATCACTTAACCACAAATTAGAAAATACTAGACTGCATTTGCTGTTGCTCTTGTCGTACATTTCACATCGTCTTGTTTGCCAACAGTCTCAAATAATTTGGTCTTTTAATTTTACATTACCAGCAATTCTGATAATTTGGGGCAGTTTTTTACTCGATAATATAAATAGTGTCAAGGTTTTTGATTTTGAACTGTACTGTGTTGCTGGCTGTTATTCTCGTATTTGTGGTTTGAGTTTAATAAATTTATAGATCTGTTTTTTGATGACAAAAAACCCCACCAAAGTGCAATTTCATTTTTTTCAAGTGATAAAAGGGAAAGCAAAAGAGGTTTGAAGTTTGGCTAAATTTTCCATTTTGTAGATGCGATTAAATATACAGGTCTACATAGGCAAGTGGCTGGGTGACATACAAATGTTGATAACCCACTTCAATCAGTAATAACTTGCAATAAAACCTTCAGTCAGTCAATGAAATGGATTCTTTTCCAGTTTGTGCCATTGCATAGTCAGTCTCAACGTTTGAGTAATTCTCAGTAGGTTTGTGCAATAATTGCCCATCAACCGCTGCTTCGACTCGTACATGTACTTGTTGAAAAAATCCAAAGCGCCGTCTTCCGTACGCACATAATATTATATCCCAGCAAGTGGTGAATTTGAATTCAGATTGCATTAGCTTCGACGAGACGGAATTAAACAGATTCAGAAAACACAGGCCAGACCATCAGCCATCTCTCGGCTCCGGGAAATATAAAAATAAGCCCGTTTCTGAAAGCCATGAGATTTTTCTATTTGCCTAATTTAAAAAAGGTGCAGTGTTCCCAGGGATGGACAGCACAGCAGGTAAATGTTCTAAACCCTCAGTGAGCTTTTAGATGCGTGAACGTTATTAATAAGTGAATAACTCGGCGACGACGACAACCATGGCAGCTGTCTTGTGCGCTACGGTAGAGCTATCTGCAGCAACCTTTGCTGCCGATGCTTCTCTCCTTCTGCTAAAGCAATTTACATTTGACTCAACCAGTTAGGACATCTCACGACGTCGTCGTCGTCAATGTCGCAGGGCAGAGAAATCTTCATATAAGCTCGCACGGCTTCTGGGTTTCTTCATTTGTAATGCAGGCTGAACAAACGAAGCCTGGAAGTTTAGATCAATTTTCTCAGTGCCATAGGGGAATTTTACATGTTCTTCTCTTTCCTTTTTATTATTCCCCTTTCCCTCCGTGTGGAAATGGATGGAAGATTCGTCGGACGGTTCGAGCGTTTTGAAAGTTTTTATTGATATCCGAGCGGAGGAAAATTATACACTGTGATATGGAATATTAAGTGCTGTCCTCTATAAACTTAAAAGGATCAACAGCTTTTGTCCAAAGTATTTTATTTTTGTATTCAATTTTTTTTCCTTTTTTTTTTTTGGGTCTTTTAACTCCATCTCGTCGCAGTTTCTTTTTTTTTTTTATATTATTTTTTAAAAATATTTTCGACTTTGGATGTCCTCGTAATTCATCGACCCCATGCAGGCGGAATCAACCAAGCCAAAGAGTTGAGTAGAGTGACGTTAGTCTGCTTGTTGTGTTACCGTGCTTTCCTTGCACTACAGTACTCTTCCTGGATATGATTTTTTTCTTTTAAATAATTCAAAGAAGATGGAAGAGAGAAGGTAGAAGGGGGGGGGGGGGGGAGGTATTGAAATTGATTGCTACTAATAAATCTTGGCGCAATATAAATTTTGCTCGTTTCCGTCAGGTGTTGTAAATGTTTTTGAAAGGTAGGGTATTAAATCAAATCTCTTTATATATTATTTTGGTTGGGCTTATTGAATGTTTGTTTTCTTTTGTTTTTTCATTTCGCTAGTTAAACCTTGCGAGGGGAGTATGTCCTTACAGGATAGGATGAGTCCATATCCAGGGGGAGCCGAAGGCAGAGATAAAGAGCCAGACAACGGCAAAGAGCAGACCAAGAGTAAGGAAATACACGACCCTAAACGCAAAGCCGAATTTGAGAGGATGGAGTCCTGGTTGGATTCCCATCCCGAGTTCGCTCACGACTACTTTGCCCGTAAGGCCACCCGTAGCATGATAGATGGCTGGTACATTTCCCGCGCCATGTCTCAGAGCTCAAAGCCACCCGTGGCCGAGTCCCCCCATTCACCAAGTAGCTCTTCCGGTAGCAATACTCCCGTTCGCAAGGTCTCCGCATCGGAGTTTGAGGTGCACGGCTCTGGCGGCTCCCTGGGCCGCATGGTCCAAACGGTAGACGGCTCTCCGAGCTTCTTGAACACTGGACACATCATGAACCAGGGTAAAGCGTCCCCAACACGATCCCGCAAGACAATAACAGAGCTGAAACAGTTGGACGACCGCCAGGTCCTCATGGAACTCGTGAAGGATATTAACAATGACTTAGATCTGAACAGCCTGTGTCACAAAATTCTACAAAACGTGCTGATACTTACAAAAGCCGACAGGGGATCGTTGTTCTTGATCCAAGGCAAGGGGACTTCCCAGTGCTGCTTGATTGCCAAACTGTTCGACGTCACGTGCGAATCGAAGGTGGAGGAGACGAAGAAGGAGGTGCGGATCTCGTGGGGCAAGGGCATTGTGGGATACGTCGCAGAGACTGGAGAGACGGTGAATATTGCAAACGCATACGAGGTAAGTGATGGGTACATGTGTATACATGTACAGTACAGGAGTATATTGATACAGCTTGGAATTACTTCAGTACCACTGCAGCCTTGGTTAACTTTAATAAGGACGATTTATTTCAAATGCATTAAAGCTAAAATTTAATTTGTTCCTCACTTTACCTGTCTCCAGGGAGCTTGTGCACTCTCCCTTCCACCATTGAACATTATAACCCTCTTCAGGCAAAACAAATTGTGCACTTTTGCACCATCTACCTAGCCTACACATCTCTCTTGATAAAGAATTTAATGAGGGTCTGTCACTCTGTTGTCTACAAATTTACTTTACAGTACGTCCATAGATAGGTCTGTGTGTCCGTGGAAGTTGTGGCAACCGATACCATCGTAATTTGATTTTAAAGGAACTTATGGCTCTCAGTATTCCTGTAATAAAGGGAATTGGTAAATCTGTTAGTGCATCTTAACTGTGCCACCCGTTGGTGAAACTGCTGCCAAAAATCTAACTATAATAAAAGCTAACTTATTCCGGTCAAAAACATTTAATATATTAGTTTGCAACTCAACAACCTTTGAGAGTTCTATACATTGCTAGCATAAAATATGAACCTAGGATAATGTATTCAGAAAGTAACAGCAGTAAGTACTACAATATTAATATTAAGATTATGTTGATCTATCATGTTAATCACTGCCTTATATTTTACCATATCTGATAATGGTATGATATAAGCAAACAAAGTTTGTTTACATTCACACACAAAAAAAAGGTCTATTTTACATTGGTGCAAAGATACATGTGTGTATTGTTTTAATGTGTTTTAGTAGCATACATAGTTTGGAGACTAAAACCTAAACATTAAATCCAGAACAAGATCGAACCACAGATCAAGTGTTTATGGAAAGTGAACCCTGAGCGACTTCATTGTACAATAAAATTTAAAATTTAAAAAGGAATTTAGAAAATTGGTCTGAAGGATGAAAAAATATTGCGGCTAAAAAATACAGTATGGCAGTGATGGACAAGCGAGAAATTTCAAAGTCGTCAGAGCTCCACGAAAAGTTTTCTCTGGAGACATTGTGAAGCTTAATCGTAATTATTGTCTCTTGTCTCAAGACTCAATTAGCACACTCCATCATACACAGGTCTACAGTACTATGGCCCATTAAAATTGATCATATTTACTTCACTCCTCACTTACCTGTCTCCTGAAACCTATGTACACTTATCTACCCAAGCCTATATCTATTCTAGCATTGCATCCCCTTTATAGTCACAAGTCTCTGTGAGCATTTCTCCTTTTTTTCTGAGACCACCCTTCTCAAATCTCAGGATTCTAAAACTGACATATTGAAGTGTATTTGTTTAAGATTAAACACTATTTTAGTAATTTTGAAAGATATAATCGTGTAAATTTTTTTTTGGCTACTACAGTATTATATGTGTGTATCTATGAAAGACAGAAAGCCTGACCCTTCTGAAAGTGGTGCATACAATTTTCTTATATTTAGGTAAGGTAGGTCTATGTGCTGCCAGTATGCTTTGACATTCATGAGAGTAAATGTTTCCGTTTTTTACAGTTAGATTTGGAGCTTTATGAAGTATCATATTTCAGGCTTAGAATTTCACAATTTTAGACAATATCTAAAAATTTCAAGGGATAAATAAAAAAAACCAAGTCTTTTTTTATGTTTGCTAAAATCATGTTCCGCTTTCAAATGTTAGCTACTTTTATTGATGTTTGGTAAATATAGCATAGAAATGCAAATTTGTGCCTGCGTCTATTAAAGTTATTAGTCTGTAAGTCCTGGCAAATTAAGCCAGTAAATAGCCTGAATTTCCAGGCATTGCTTTATGATATAGGCTTAGATATAAGGTTTGAATAGATCATTAACCATACCTATTGTATGTATACTTGCTCAATGTTATGTGCATTAAGCAGCTTGTATTGATAACAAGACAAACTGTTAATGAATTGCTTGGTATACTGTGCAATGCAAAAAGAATAAAATTAGTAAACAAGGCTGTTGAAAATACTGAACAGCATACAATTATTGTACATGTGCTACACACACACAGTATACAACACAGATCTATTGTTTGGAATGTGAAGTGTAAGAATGTTTAAGGATGTATGAGATGCTGTTGTTTGCACGAGTTCTGGTTTTTATTCGGAGAAACTAATATGTAAGGACTTTACGACATATGTACTACATTCTGTGCAATAATACTGTACATACTGTAGTGACCATTCAGTTGATGTCAAATTTGATCTATTCATTAATTTGTTCAGCTCAACTGTCATGTTAAGTGCAGATTCGCCATATCGAAATGCCTAGAAAAGTCCTAGTTGTTGTGGACCCTAAAGTCTTATTGGCTCCAAATACAGTATCCATGCTAGAAATAAGAATAAGAAAACAAAAATGGTCACTCTCGTGCCAACTTCAACAAATATTTTTTATTACCATCCATCTCAGTTTTTTTCCTCACTGTGATATATTTAATTGTCTAATTTATCACTCCTGAATGTCTAGAAATAATTTGAAAATATAGCACCACCAGGAAATTGCTTTTCAAAGTTGTTAGCATGCTAACATTTGGGACTAATACTGATGACCTTTAAGCACTTACAGAAATACTGGTTGTGGCAATCAACAAGTGCTGTTTGGAAATGCACTCAATCTCTGATAGGGTGCTGGTTCAGACACTGACCAAGTGCTGCTAATTAGTCTGACTACAGTACAGTACATATTTAATACAGTACAGTACTATACAGTACAGTACAGTACTGTACTGTACAGTACTACTTCAGTACAGTACTATACAGTACAGTAAAGTACAATAAAGTATAGTATGGTACAGTACAGTACAGTACTGTACTATCCATTACTGTATGTACAGTAAATTTAATACAGTACAGTACTACATAGTACTGTACTGTACAGTACTGTAAATGTAATGTAATGTACAGTACAGTACATTTAATACAGTACAGTACTATTCAGTACAGTACAGTACTGATATGTATAGTACAGTAAAGTACAATAAAGTATAGTATGGTACAGTATAGTACTGTACTATCCATTACTGTATGTACAGTAAATTTAATACAGTACAGTACTATATAGTACTGTACTGTACTGTACTGTACAGTACTGTAAATGTAATGTAATGTACAGTACATTTAATACAGTACAGTACTATACAGTTCAGTACTGATATGTATAGTACAGTAAAGTACAATAAAGTATAGTATGGTACAGTACAGTACTGTACTGTATTGTATTAAATATACTGTACTGTACATTACATTTACAGTACAGTACTGTACAGTACGTACAGTTAAGGTCAGTACAGTAAAGTACAGTACAGTTCAGTAGAGTTCAATAAAGTACACTACAGTGCAGATCTGTTCATATTTATAGTATAGATACTCGGTGTGTGTTTACACACATTTCTGTTACAGATCATATTACATCAAAATGTATCTTACACTGCCAAAATTTAGAGTCACTTTTCATGGTACATCTACCATGTAGACAATAGTCTGTTCAAAGTTACACTATTAGTTTTACATCAAAAAAAAAAAAACAATGGGAAAGAAAAGAAAAATATAGGCCTAACGCAAATGGTTATCAACACCTTTTGACGATACTTGTATACTGTATGTGGCCACCTCCAACACCTTGGCTGAAGTCCTTATATGTATTTTAACTGTGGAGGGTAACTACAGTACTGGCCATTGGTAATTAATTGGTCATTTTCAAACGGAGAGAAAATACTGAAAAGAGTAGAGTACTACAGATTCTATTTACCAAAAGGAACTTTGTCAAAAGTGATCCAAAATTGTTCAACTTTTTATTTTATTTTACTTATTTCAACATGAAGTAATAAACACAAAAATTAGCATTCGAAGTGATACTGTGCTCTATCATCTATGTGCTTCATTGTGACGTGACATTAGTATTGATTAGTATACAAACTTGAGATATATATTGAATTTGAAAAATAATCAAAATTAAGAATTGTATACAGTTGTACATATAAAAGGACATATAAACAAGAAATAGCTTATCGTCACAAACACCGAAGGTTAATAATTAATTGCTTTTAAATATGGACTGCATAACATTGTTATTAACATCCGTCCTCCACACCGAATGAAACAACATTTTTCCCTAAACCACTTGAATTTTGACCTCAACCTCAATTGGAACTAGATACATTTTTGATGAATCCTATAACTTTAATATGAAAGTTGCATGTATACATGTTTGTTCAACATGTGTTCTTGAAATCATAGCAAAAACTCACATTTCACTCTATTCAACCATAAATATCTGGCTTTTCATAATTTGACAGTAAGGATACAGTACTTCGACATCTGACTGAGAGTGAAGCCAACCTGTACATTATCACACACTTAACTTTAATCCCTAATCTTGTGCAATATGTCTCTTTATAGTCTATTCCTTACACACACCTGATGTAGTTTGTGTTCACATGAAAGGTCTGTTTTGGTGTCTTCTCTTCTCATAAATTACTGGAGAGCAAGAGTATACAAGAAAATGGATCACATGAAGTGTTATATTCTCTGTACAGAGCCCTGACTTTATGAAGAAATACAATGTTCAGACAGTTTGAGGTCAGATGAAATAGTCTGATATGACATAACCTTCAAAGTTGGCTTCCTAAAAAAAAAGAGCAATTAAGTCAGAGAGAGGGAGAGAAAAAAAAATGTTAATTGCTATTTAACTGTTAAGTACTGAAGAATGCTTGTGTAGGTAAAATACAAGTTAGAGGGGTGTGACATATTTCAAACCAACCAGGATCTTCTGCAGAGGCTAACTGAAACGAAAGGACACATTATAAAGAGAGACGGACGGACAGACTTAAATTTGACATTGATAGTACAAAAGAGGATGAGATGGAGACAAAAAAATTCTTTACTAAATACGGGCAATTTGTAAGGTGTGTGTTCAATGTTGAAGCTGAACCTTATTTTCCACTGTACCACTGTTCATACAGGAAGTTTTGTTTGTAAACTTCTGTACTTGCACAATATTGAGAGTGACTCTGCTAAGTGGAGAGGCAATACATTGTTCCACACACCTGCCTGCCTGCACATACAAAAGTGAATCATTCATCCTAAACGGGATATATTCCAGCACTTTGCAGACAATGAAACACTTACTTCCCAATAAAAGAGAAAAAGACACACGGTTTAGTTGAAAAACCCCATCTCAAAAACCTAATCCCTAAACTCAAGATTCGGTTGATTGAATGTAAACGATTTGGTTTGACTGACTGAAACCCTCCCTGGATATACTCTGGTCAACTGTAGTATCACAGTATGTGGTCTGTGTTGTCAGTATTGTAGGAGATGTTCTTCAAAATATCTACTTTTCTATGTGTACAGTAAATCCAATTTTACTGTTGATTCATCGATGTAAATTTGACACACTTTTGGAATATTTGTTTACCTGTCATAGCTATATTTATAGGTAGAATTTTGTTAGAAGGAATGTTCAGTTTTTTTTGGTTGAAATAATTTATTTTTTGATCTGTGGAAAAATCAAATTATAAAGAAAAACAAGGACTTTTTCAACTCAATTTTCTTCTGCCAGCAAACCATGAAATCCTCTGGCATTTAGCCAAGTAACTATAGACTGAATTGTAAGGCCTGTGTGATCTTAGAAGCAATATACATTAATGTGGTTTTTGACCCTGTAATTTCCAGGTTGACTGCAGTGTGATGATTGCTAATGTATAAACAACCTTTTGTCCCCCCCCCCGCCCCTCTTTGGTATAAATTTAGACCTCCCTGATGATACTGTACCAGATGTGTAATTTGTGTGATTTTGGTGAAATAAATTCATTTTCTATAGTATTTTGGATAGGAGTAGAATTTTTTATGCTTACAGACACATGGTATGTAATTGGTTTTATTATATGAAGCATTAAAAGCTGAATGTTGAGATAAATTTGGAATAATCTTAAATGTGATTGTGAAACCTGTTCATTCTCTATTACAATACTGCAAATAGTACAAAGTGTGTACCATCGCTAGTTTTCATTAAATTCCTTGCAATCTCCTATGATGTACTGTCCAAGATACATTGCCTTGCTTACTTGTCTCCACACAACATTAGCACTCTCTTGAGTTTAAGGTTATTAAAAATCGAGTGTAAATACATGAAAGTACATATTTATAAATAGGATATGAAAACAGTTAAGAGTTATAAAGCTTAAAATAGCATACATGTAATAGCTGTATGTACAAATAATAAATCAAAAGTGAATAAATGAATTAAAGTAGGTTTTGTGGAACAACACCCTGAATAAATATGGCATCCCTATAAACGAAAGAATTTTTAAAACGTAGAGTTCGAAATTTTTGCGTGATTGTCCTATCTCTCAAATTATAATTAGTCTGTGAAGAAGTGACTTCAGCTCGTTATGGAGTGGGTGTTTCTCGTCTCTATGAATTTTATGACAAATCCTTTTAAAATCTCTCATGGCAGCATTATTTACTTGGTTGATAAGGGTGTTAACATCTAGAATTTTGGCACAGTAAACGCAAGGATGATCCATTTCTTTTCTGATCCTTTACAAGTAAAAGATGGTACCAGGCAGGAACAGCGTAAACTATGAGGTAAAATAAAAACTTCCAGGGCGCAGTGCTAAAACGTTCCCAAATGTGTAGTTAGGAAGATAGGAAAGTGCAATAGTGGAGTGGGAGACAGGTAAGTATGGTCGCTCGTAATCCCCCAAACCAGTAAGTTTTGGGGTTTTTATTTTACACATGCTTCCTCAAAAGTCACCTCCAAATCGTTTTGCGTTGCTTCACTATGTACTGTGCATTCTACTTTCTTTGTGAATTGATAACTTATTTTCCCTAATTCTAATATGTACAGTAACTAATTTCATCTCTTTCTTTCTGAATTGAAAGGTTGATTGAAATACTCTAAATAGAGTGAATCGAAATTGAAAATCTACTCTAAATGCAGTTCTAGAGGTGGTCTACCATATGTCTGCTAAAATAACACAAAGTTTATGTACTTCAATTCCACTCAGGATAAACCTATGTTATTACATTACTATCATTACACCCGTGCTTCTACAGCGCAAAATCCCAGGGTTCAATGCGCTTAACAAAACATATACAAAATACAATTGAATATGCTTAACCTACCGTTTGTTAGAAATAAAACGTCTTTAACGCTGATCAAGACTGTTTTGTGACTGTTATACATGACTGCTATACATACAGTATGTCACTGTTTTGATGTCTAACCCTTCCAACAAATTTTGTTTTGTCAATGATTTAAACCCTTAAAAATTTGCCAGCTGTAAAGATTTAAATGGTTGATCCATCAACAGACTTGATCGTTTGTAATCACAAACATGTAAAAGTACAGTATACCTAACATAACTTGTAACTAAGGTGCATGTACCGTTGATATAGAGCTGACAATGATCACAGCCAACTGTAACAGGTCGGGGTGACAGCTATAGTGACATTGTTGCATTTGAAAGTTGGCTAAATATATGGACTGTTTGTCACTCGTAAAGCTTAGAAACAATGGAATGTTTGATTGTGCTTCATAAATTTCCTCTCCTCAGATGTACCTTTGTGGACTGTACATGTAGTATGTATGTTGTCTTTGAGAAAGGCAACTGGCAGCCCTGACAAGTGATTTTGCCATGCTCTAATATACACATGTAAATATGTGTATGTCAACCATAAAGTTACTAATTCTGTATAGCAGTTCAAGCTAATAATTACATCCCCTCCCCCAATTAAGTTAGGGAAAATCTATCATAATTTCTGATGAGTTTATTCCAAATTTTTACTGGTCACCCAGAATAGCATACAGTACATACTAGTTTAATAATTCCAAGGTGCTTTCATTTTCAAAATGAAAGACTGTACAACTGGTACATATAGTAGGCCTATCTACATAACGTTACAGTATCTGATTTGCATCAATGTAAATTTGGCCAACAATGGTTTATTGACTGACCTAGATGCTGGCATCAAATCTGTTTAATCCAAATACAGTATGATTAGCAGTAAAGTATGTTGCTCAAACTACAGTACTCTTCTTCTGTAAAGATACCCTTTTGTTGACATTTAACCTGTGCATACAAACATTGTGGAAATTTTTCCCGGTAAAAATCCTAATATTAGCCCTGATAGGCAGATAGATATATTTGCACAGGTACAGTGGTTTAATATATATGTTAACAACTTGAGTGCAGTGTATGCAAACAGCTACAAAACATATTCACACCATATCTACACATACAGTGCTGTATATATCCTGCTGTGGTGGCATACAGGTCTGGACATAAAACATAACTCAAAAACTGAAGGTCTGTGGTTTAATGATACAAAAAGTGACAAATTGTTACTGAAAAAGAGGTCACTGTCTGAAATCAAATCAAATTAAAGCATTGTATCTCATTTATCTAAATTGTCAAGTAATTTATTTAGTAATGAGACAATAATTTTGGAACTTGATGGAGAGGGAAGGAGGATTGAGGGTGGGGATGAAATTACATAGGCAAAGAAGAATGGAATGGTTAACATCTATGCCTAAAGTTACAACCACAAGAGCCCTGAATGTATCACAAAAAGAGAAAAAGTAAAGGATTCTGCAATTAATTAAATAAACAGATATAAATGACTTAACTTTCCAATATTAAGGATGCTGGGAATTTGGGATACTTGAGGAGGGATGTGGGAAGGATGGACATGGGATTCGAGGGGGATATTGAGAGGGAGAAGATATTGGGAGAGAGGGTGTAATTGTTACTATTCTGCACTCTCTTAAAGAAGCTCTCATTGTGCCCATGAAAATTAGATACTTTAACTGGTATAACGTTCAGTTCATCTTCAAGTGTTTAATTCTAATACTAGCTTACAGTAGAAATATTTTGTAAGGTTTTTTCCCCCTAGCTTACTATTACTCAGAAACTCATTTGGCCATAACCTGATTGATACCATAATCCCATACATAACCCATGATCAAAGTTATGAGAAAAGAGGAAATATAGGATTTACTTTCCTGTTCTGAGTAGTGGCGAAGTTTAAACTTCTGCTTCAAACATCTGTTCGGTACACTATTGAATTACTAGTTACTGTATATATAGTATATGTTATTAAGGCTTGTTAACAAGCTGCATACAGCTGCATTTTTGCCTTGAAAATGTCATTCAGTACCAATCTACTGAGACAGGCAGTTTTGTACGGTCATAGTAAAGCTCTGGTATTCAAAGTGGGGGAAAACAATCCCATTTTAGGGTTGCCAAATGGTTTTAAGGGTTGCAAAATAATTTTAGGAATGGCAGTATTTGTGTATCAAAAGTGGAAAAAATATTGTACATAAATTACTTTATAGAACCTGGAAAAAAAAAATAAAAAAATAAAAATAAATAAATAATAATTAGGACCCTCTACCTCCTCTAAATCATAATATCTGCTGCTGGAGGGTTGCCAAGGTGATAAAGGTGAAAATTGGGGACACCAAGCAAAAATGGTGTGGAAAACCCTATGTCAGCAAGGCAATAAAGTACCTGATAACAGATCTATTATACCTTCATACACATAAATCAGACTAGGTTTAATGAAAAGTAAGTAAAATTAGTTCCAAGGTTTGCAGATACATGAAAAAAAAATGTAATGTTAAATACTAGAAATTTGCAGGATGCAAAATTGTCTGGAATGCTTGAGCTATTAATTTTTACTATTAATATGAGGCATGCCACTGGTGGGAGCCACACATACTGTACAAGAGATTTCTGAGCCAATTGAGTAAGGTGTCCAATTTAGAAGGGATCTTTTGTTCAGTATGAATACAAAGTTAAAAACCAAACTGGTTGTGTAAGAGAGACAACATTGGATAATTTAAGTTTGAGTGACTGACAAAAACATTATTGACTGAAACTAATTATGCATAATATGCAATTCATGCAGTGCAGCTTTAACAAACTACTAGTTTTAATGATCTTCCTGTAAAAATGTAGTGCACTGTTTCAATTGGCAATATGATGAAGTATTACATGTATACATGTGTGAGAAACCATGTATTGTTTCAACTCCAGACAAGAACTGATTTTGAATAAAAAGGAAGTGGTTTCTGTTGTCTGTTTTGACGGGAAGTTCAAAATTTGTTGAGGTAGAGTAGGAAGTTGAGTTATTTGGTTTTGTCTGTCATTAAAATGATTTAGTGATAGGAAGTATACCTAGCACTGTAGCTTGGTTAAACACAAGTTTATATACTTTCATGCTACAATCATGAAAAAAAAGAAAAAAGAAAATACAACAAGACCTTCCCACAAGAACAAAAGGGATAATATAAGGAGAAATTGCTTTTTATTTCAGTCCACTCAGATAAGACTGTATACCTTTCCATACTCACAACAAATGCACGCATACACTGTTTTGAGTTCTAATTAACTTCTGGTTATCGAGAACAGTTTAGATAATTTGTCGTCACCCTATTCTGACCTGTTTCCGGTATTCACTAAATTGCTTTCTTGCTAATGCTGTCTCCTCCCAACCTCTCGTTCTATCGTACGTGTCTAGGGTGAGCTTGAACTGTTTCAACGCTGCTGACTTGCAGTCAATAGCATCTGGTCGGGGCTTACTGGTCAGTGACCCCCTCCATCATATTCTTACCATATTCTTACCTGCCTATCTGTGCTTTATTTATGCGTACAGACTTTGTTATCTGTGGGAATCATTATATCTGGTTGTCATCATTAGGACTGCTTTTGGATAATTTATCAATCTGGTTTTGTCCCAGACTTACCATAATACGCAACCGCACTATTATTCGTATCTGGCGTTTTCTGTTTGGTCGGTTATTCAGGCTTGGTTTGTAGTTTCCTGGTGGTGAGGAGACAGGTAAGCTTGTTGCTGGTAAATATCCATCCTAAGTAAAATCAATGGATTCCTGTGTCTCTGTTAAATGTTTCCATATCGGTCTTGTTTTACCGTTATATTACAACACTTTTAGATCTCAATTGAGTCATGCACTTTAATTACATGTGGAGATCTGTACAGAACTGAAATGGTCGCCTTTTAACCATTTTGGTCAACTCCATGACCAGTCACCTATTTGTTTGAACTCTAATGAAATTACTATTTCAAACTGCAGAAAAGATTTGTTGGTAAATTGATTTTGTGTATATAGGTAATGACCATTTTATCGCTGGTGTTGCAGCTCATTCAACCTTGGATATATATCCAGGGTAGACAGAAATCAATTAATTATGTCGTAAAATGGAGACGCCGTAAGAGGTTGACATCTCTAGGAAATCAGGGAAGTACAGTATATTTAGTAGCATGAATAGAGCTGATTCGCTCTATTATTCTCTCTATGTAAAATGGAGATGCCGTAAGAGGTTGACATCTCTAGGAAATCAGGGAAGTACAGTATATTTAGTAGCATGAATAGAGCTGATTCGCTCTATTATTCTCTCTATGTAAAATAGAGACGCTGTAAGAGGTTGACATCTCTAGGAAATCAGGGAAGTATGTAGTATCTTTAGTAGCATAAATAGAGCTGGTTTGCTCTATTATTCTCTCTATGTAAAATGGAGACGCTGTAAGAGGTTGACATCTCTAGTAAATCAGAGAAGGACAGTATTTTTAGTAGCATGAATAGAGCTGATTCGCTCTATTATTCTCTCTATGTAAAATGGAGACGCTGTAAGAGGTTGACATCTCTAGGAAATCAGGGAAGTACAGTATATTTAGTAGCATGAATAGAGCTGATTCGCTCTATTATTCTCTCTATGTAAAATGGAGACGCCGTAGGAGGTTGACATCTCTAGGAAATCAGGGAAGTACAGTATATTTAGTAGCATGAATAGAGCTGATTCGCTCTATTATTCTCTCTATGTAAAATGGAGACGCCGTAAGAGGTTGACATCTCTAGGAAATCAGGGAAGTACAGTATATTTAGTAGCATGAATAGAGCTGATTCGCTCTATTATTCTCTCTATGTAAAATGGAGACGCCGTAAGAGGTTGACATCTCTAGGAAATCAGGGAAGTACAGTATATTTAGTAGCATGAATAGAGCTGATTCGCTCTATTATTCTCTCTATGTAAAATGGAGACGCCGTAAGAGGTTGACATCTCTAGGAAATCAGGGAAGTACAGTATATTTAGTAGCATGAATAGAGCTGATTCGCTCTATTATTCTCTCTATGTAAAATGGAGACGCCGTAAGAGGTTGACATCTCTAGTAAATCAGGGAAGTACAGTATATTTAGTAGCATGAATAGAGCTGATTCGCTCTATAATTCTCTCTATGTAAAATGGAGACGCTGTAAGAGGTTGACATCTCTAGTAAATCAGGGAAGTACAGTATATTTAGTAGCATGAATAGAGCTGATTCGCTCTATTATTCTCTCTATGTAAAATGGAGACGCTGTAAGAGGTTGACATCTCTAGTAAATCAGGGAAGTACAGTATATTTAGTAGCATGAATAGAGCTGATTCGCTCTATTATTCTCTGTATGTAAAATGGAGGCGCTGTAAGAGGTTGACAGCTCTAGTAAATCAGGGAAGTACAATATTTTTAGTAGCATGAATAGAGCTGATTCGCTCTATTATTCTCTGTATATAAAATAGAGACGCTAAGAGGTTGATAGCTCTAGGAAATCAGGGAAGTACATTTCTTTTAGTAGCATGAATAGAGCTGATTCGCTCTATTATTCTCTGTATGCTGGCACTGAGAAATATGCAGAGAATGTCCTGTTTTTTTCATTTTAATCCCTTTTGAAGGTCACTGATTGATGGTGCTTCTGCAGGTGAATTAGTACTTAAGTTTTTGGGTTTTTCCACTTCCATTTCAAGTTTTCTATGTGAAGAAGTTGACATGGTGGAGACAGTTTATTAATTAACAGAGCGTACCAGCAATGATGATTATATAAGTCTGCCTTACTGCGATTCACAATTTTTTTTTTTTTTCATTTAACTTAAATCTCAAAAACTTAATACTATTGTGTCCAAGGTTAATTAATGAAGCACACATCAATTGACGAGGAATAATTTAATCTGTTTCTGATGGTATTGGTATAATGTTAGGCCACCTTTGTGTAAGGGTCACCCTAATTGTGTAGTGTTTTGTCATTTTGGCTTTTAACCAGTATAAAATTGATATTTTGGATATCTCGCCTGAAAAAGGCTTGGTAATTAGTACTTAAGTGAAATAGCCATTGACTGAAGGCCAAAAAGACAAAAAAATAAGGGAGGAAAATTCCTAGATCTATCTATAATGACTGACACTGCTTCTAAAGCAGGTAGCTAAGAAAACTTGGCTAACTAATTAATACTAGGTACATGAATAATGAACCAGGCAATCGCCCTACTGGCACACACAACTGTAAGTACTATTAAACACACGTACGATCCTGAAAAGTAACAAATACATGAAAATAAATATCACCTCAGCATCCTTCTTATTTATATTCATTGAGCTACGTATATATCGAAGCCGATCAGAAACATCATTGAAATTGAAATTCATTTTTGTCTCTGGAAATTTGCATGACATTTCACAAATGTACTGCACGTAGTGTACACACATATAACCCTGAACAATAAATGCAGGCTCATGAAAATCTGCAGCATTGTTGAGCATTGTAATTTTTTCACTTTTTAATCTATATATACTCTCAGCCTACTAATATTGCATGCAAATAAAAGTGATAATCAAGAATAGATGGGAAGTCTTGGCTGTACAGTATACAACAACAACAATAACAACATGTGATAATACCATCATGCAATGGTACACAGTGAATGACAGAAAACGAAAAGTAATAAAAAACAAATTGTGACAGAGACGCCAACGGAAAATTGCAAAAAGATTTTAAATCAATACGTCAATATTGCACACATTTGTCGTTGGATGATCATGTAAAGCAATCAATTGTAGGAGATTTTGAAGTTTTTATCGTACGTAAATAGTTTAAATCTTGGTTATTGGTCCTGTACAGTTTGTATGAGTTACCTCTTTGATAATTTGTAGATCCGGCTATTTCATCTATGATATTGTGTTTGGTTATAATTAATGCATGTACAGTGATATGGAAATAATATTCTCAGTTTGGATTAATTAGTAATTATTAATATGACCAAAACTGTCAGTTATTATTCAAAAGTATTAAAGATCTTGATGAAAACATAAAGTGTTTCAACCTTTTGGCTGTAAAGCATTTGGTAAATATACTTTGCTCAAAGCTTACCTGTCTCCCCACAACTTAAGCACTGCTGTTGTACCGTGCCTAGAATGAACTGGTAAACTTTAAAAACTGTGCGCCCTCTATGACCAACCCCTTCGGTCAATGCCCTTCCTTCTCATTCTACCACTCATTAATCATTTGGTAAATTTTATGCTGCCCTCAACATTTTCATTGCCTTGACTGACACCCGAAGATCTCAACCAATTGTTATTTTTAATATCAGATCTCAGATATATGGGAAGAAAATTGAGAATTTTCCAAAAATATGCCATTCGTATATATACTGTATATCCCTGGGTAATATCAGTATTTTAAAATCAGTACGTATACCAATGTATGGTTTATTGTCATTCAGCATGCAGAGGGACAGCTTGTAAAGGAATATCATACAGACCCCACATATAGTGCAATGTCCATTGCATGCACCCAGACCTGTATAATTTCCAACCACTTTATCGACCGTGAATTACAGTATTATCATTAGTACTATTGCTTTGTTGTACTACAGTAGTGGATCATTTCAAATAGTTGCTGGTAGTCCCATAATTATCTTGTTTCATAATTGACAATTTGATATGTATCCAACTCTTGAAGATCATGAAATTTAACTTTCTGTCTCGACATTTACCAGCTCTGGGTAATGATGTGCACTGGTTGCCATGTATTATAATTCTCAATTAATTTGCACAGTATAGTACCGTAGGTTAATTAAATTTTTGTAGATGACTTTTGGTTACAATTGCTCATGTCAGGTGCACACAAATGTGTAATGTACAGAGCTCTATTTCATTGAGACTGCTATAGTGGTTACATACACATGTACAGTATGTAACCATGTATCTATATTATACCATGATGCAGACCATAAGAGCATGCAATGACTGGAGCTGGCGTGCACAGCGAGCGCATCTTGGTATTAGCAGCAGATGGCTGCTAACAACGCACTATGTTATGCCTCCGATAAGGGATTCATACGAAAGGCCTGATGAGTCGGTATCCTCTTTTCCCAAAATGTAAGTGATTGAATTAGAGCTAACAGGTTGCCATGGATACTGCCAGCGGTCTCCTCATGCGTCTCTATGTGTTCCCTGTGTCTTGATTTGTATGTTTAGGCCAGGAGTCACTGGAAACGTTACTGCTCATCGTCGCAGCTCTCTAGACTGTTATTTTACGCTCGCGTTGATTCGACTCTGGTTTAATGCGACTATGCGTGAGAAATAACGGACTGTTGTTCTGTCTCTCTCATCATGATTCAAATGTCATTTCAGAGGTTATTGGAACGTAACGGATAGCGTGGTTTGCTTTCTTCTCTTTCTCTCTCTCCAGCCTCCTCCTAGCCTCCTTTCAGCCTTCTCCTTCAGCTTCCAGCCACCTCACATAGCCTCATCCTAGCCTTCTCGACCCTTCTCAATAGAGTCTCTTTATGATGTCTTCTCTCAACGTTCACCATCTCCCAGTCTCTGCCAGCCTCCTAAAGTATAACTTCCCTACACTCCAGTCTCTTAATCTCTCCCTTTAAACCTAGACTTTTTAAGTATCAGTCAATTTTGGGGTTACCAAAATTATAATCGGGTCTACAGATTTCCAAAACCAAGTTGAACCAAATCCTAATGCCATGACTAGGTTGTGGTGGTTAAAGGTTATTTCAAATGGTTATAGTTGATTGCTGAATAAAACTAGTGGAAGTGGGTCAAAAACCACGTCCGCATTTAGCAGACTTTTGTATGGCAAAGTCACAAATGTTTCAAATTTGGTGGCATTTTATGAATGCATCTGGCAACAGTAGAGTGAATGATGTCATCGGGGCAACTCGGCTGAAAATGGTTTTACTCTTGATTAAACTTGTTTAGTAAATTCACTTATTCACAGAGGAAGACTTAGTTCCTTAATAATGTTAAAAAAAAGGGTGCATGTTGATGAAATTCTAAATGTAGAGAATATTGGCAGCTGTTCAGCAAAATATTCCAAATGTATCACGTTCAAATATAAACCAACGAGAACATTATAAGAGGAAAAATAAAGCTTTTGAAAAATGTCTGCCATGATATGACATCATGTATAGCATATGGTTTTGATCCACTATCTTGAATAATTAAGGGTAATATGTAATTTGCCAGTCAAAATAGCTACTGTATTATAGTCAGTAAACAATATCTTCAGTTAGGAACAAAAAGAAATTCCATAAATACTGTAACTTGTATACGGCGGCCACTATCAGGGACGTAATTTTATCAGTCACTCAGATCATAAAAACTTATCTACTGTGCAGTTCTTAATTTGTTGATTTGAAGCCAGCAGTGAAGAACCGTGGCCTTGATATACTTACACACAGCTGCATTGGCGGGACTCAATTAACATCATCATATGCTACTGCTGCTATACATTGCTCTATCACCATTCACTTGAAACACTTTCCTATGGCCATGCATTTAAATGAAAGCAATTTAACCAAGACAGTAGCAGCCAGACCCTCAACCAAGTAAAGTTCTACATACCGAGGACATGTTAGAGCTAGATCATTCGAATATTGTAAGATGGTACATTTGTATATTGGTATATAGAGATAAGATTTACAGTCTCTGTAATTAGCAGTTTCTGAAGTCCTTTTCACCGATAAAAGACCTGTGCATGCCACGCGTAGGAGAAATGTTTTCTTTGAAGCTCTGAAAATAAAGCTTTCACCTAAAGCTAGCTCTAAAGGGAGTTTGACTGCAAATTGAAGCCTGGGAATTTTGAATTGCTTTTGGAGAGCTTCTTTTTTTTCTTTAACCAGGGTTTTCATTAGATGGTGTGTTCATTGCATTGCAGGGCTATAAACAGTGCATACAAACAGTGGATTATTGAATTACTGGACCATGGCAGGCATGACAGATCCTTCTCAAGACAGGAAATTTCCCCTCAATCAAATTATTCAAGTAGAAATTGTCCTCTCTCAAGCAGGTGGCGAGAGTCTGCAGATCTAGCACGAAGAACATTCTTTGCTGCCAATACATGTGTTGTTACCGCATTAATTGTCTGGATTTGAAACGCTCAAACTTTTCAACGGCGCAAGGCAACCAGCTTTGGATATCTTGTTCTCGAGATGTGGTAATACATCCATAGAAGGATATGGGCCTAGAGGTAGACATTAACACAACAGCAAAACAGCAATTTCTGCTGGTTGCCACATTCCAGTTGTTCCTAGCGAACAGATAAATAATTCTTCCTGAAATCTTAACAAAGAAAAGGAAAAAAAAGAGGCAAAAACATCAGCAGGTGTTTTTCTAATCTGAGCTGTTAAAGTGGTTGGGGAAGCATTAATTTATACGGTACTTCATTCTTATCTTACATGTCTCAACACTACTTTTGCACTTTACCATATTTCCATAGTTTACAAATGTTAACATTTTATCCCGTCGCCCACATTGACCCACTTCCAGGTCACCACCCACTTCTGAGTCATCACCCACATCCTCTTCCTTCTGAGTGTATGGTTTGTGTTGGATAGTCTGAATCGTAAAATTAAAGAGATTAAATTTATATTGGATATTTTGTCAATAGAATTCACTTTCAAATTTATGTCTGATATGCAAGACAGTTAAGAAAAAAGAAAAAAATTAACATAGCAAAAAACAATACCTAAGACTACATAAATTAGAAGATACGTAAATTACCAGAAAAACGTATGTGAAATAAATCTTAATGCTGTAAGTAACCTTGAGGATGCAAATATCAGTACTTGTCGAGACCCACTTATGCTTTCCCGGCAAAGAGTAAGGTTGGTGAAGAAACAATAGGGTGCTATCCTATTTACTTCCCTCCTCACTTACCTGTCTCCCCACAACCTTAGCACTCTTGTTCTACTGTGCCTAGAATCTCCTGGTAACCTTTAAACACTCTATGACCCGCTCCTCCGGTCAATGCCCTTCTCATTCTACTATCCAAAGTTCCAGTATCCTGTGTTTTTTCGTCTGAATTTTCCTCAACGTTATTCGGAGGGAACTAAGTGAAGGACGTTGTTAAGGTACTCGTTAGTATCACTACTCTTTGTTAGCTTACATTCCTTCACGATAGAACGACAGTGCTACGGTTGTGGGGAGACAGGTTAGCTCGTCACTCATTAATATTCAAACCAGTAGGTTTTGGGATATCAGTCAGTCTATAAGAGCCATACCTCTTGATGTGCAGTATACTGTATGGCTCTGGGACCTATTGCAAATATTTATAATGTTTACAGATCTCCAAAGAATTTGTAAATGCAGCGCAACCATTGTGCTGATTGTAAACATTATTTCACAGGCTGCAGCTTGTCAAGTTTTGCAGAAACGAGAGGGGACAGAATTATGACAGCCCCCTCTGTAGATTAAGGGCGCGGCTGAAGATCCCTGTTCGTCCCTTGTGTATTTCTTGAATGGTATATATTGAGGGCGCGGCTGAAGATCCCTGTTTGTTCCTTGTGTACATCTTGATTGGTAGATATATTGAGGGCGTGACTGAAGATCCCCGTTTGTCCCTTGTGTACCCAAATCAGTAACTTTTGGGTAATCTACACAATCCAGCCATTCTTCAGAAACACCACAAGAAAGCTTTGCCCCAAAACCTGTCATACAGTTGCAATATTTTTCATAGCTATGGTAGGTACTGTACATACTGTATAGCCTAGACTTACTTTTGCATGAGAGAATCTGTGTTGAAGAGAGGCGCTAATTTATAAAATGTGCCCATTGGAAGGAAAGGAAATACTTTCATAAACCAACTCGTACATAAAACATAGGCCATGTTATACTTGAATCCGGTGAGAAGAACATTACGCAGCAAAAACAACTACTCAAAAATAACCCGTTGTTAACTCTCTTGAAAACAAAATGTTCAGAGCCAACGGTTTATTTTTAGTTTTTGCTATTGTGAATATCCTTAGAGTAATACCTCTTTATCTGTAACAATAATCAACATTGGGGAATGCGCTGGTGCATAATCGGCTATCGTTTTTCGTCTACATGGATGGAGTTATTTAAAGATAACGGATAAACCGTCGGCATGCCATTTGTCAAGCACCTCGGAATGTCACCCTCGCTCACACAATCCCGCAGAAGGTACATGGTTTCTTGATGGGGCTACTCCGCCAAGAACATGATACAATAAAGAGGAGAATTTGATTTAATTATGCAAACATCTCCACACTTTGGCCAGACACTTGTACCCTTTTGTGGACCTCAAATACCAACGGATAGAAGAGAGAAATGTTTCCCAGCACGTATGACGTAAGCAACGATAAGGTATCTCTCCCTCCTGCTTTAACCTTAACGATACACCGAGGACCCTGCCAAGCAGAGCTCAGCATGTTAAATATGAGTGTCTGTCAAATTAGTTTTGGACCCTCCCCTCCATCACGGGTGGAAGAAGCAATTCAGATAAAAAACGTCAAATCTAGGACGTACTGCAGCGTACGGTGAGGCACAATGTGAAATGCGGAGAGGCCCCTGTGATGGCTCAAGAGGAGCTATAGCGTTGATGTGCTACAACCAGAGCGGAATAGCAGAATGCGTGGTATGTTAGGTAATTGTTGTTATGTCTGTTTGGTCACCACCGGGGTACTCTATGTTCTTCCTGGTCTTCATTGTTATCATGCCAGGCTTCGTATCAGGTTATCCCATTTGCAACGAGAGCTAAAAATAAACCATTTAACGGTATGTTTGCCATTTGGTTGCGGTTTGTCAATCTGTGACATGTAGAATTCCAATATTAGATGTTGCTATGAAGCGATATCCTAGAAAAAGGACAAGGAATAGATTTATATAGAGATATATAGTACTGTATATAGAACATATACTGCTGACTGTACGTAGAAGGGTGAAAATTAAGAAATGTTTAAATCGATGGAGCCTGAAATGAATTGGTTTAATAGTATGAAGCATCGGTATTATGTAATGGTAGGTTCTGTTCAAACTTCAGCAAATGGGTTTTCTTCAAACATCCTCAAGGCAGTTGTTTTCATATACTGTACATTTTACAGATTTTTTAAAGCTAGCTAACATTTAGTTTATTGTAACACTCCTAAAATGTTTGAGCGTAATTTGGAGGGACACAGTTAAAACCCAGCAGGGAATAAAACTTTCAAACTTTGTGTTCAGTTTTAAAGGTGATTAAGATAGCAATGTATGAAGGGAAAGAAAATATGAAGACATATATTCATTTGATTTCATTTGAGACATGCCAGTACAATGATGTTGGATATGTTCTAATGTGACTTATAAGCACATAATTTATAACTTGGCTGCAGGCCAACAGTGATGTAGAAAAGTACAGTAACTTAGGTCAATGGCAGATTTTGACATCATTAATGTGTTCATAGTACTGGTTTTTAATTGCTTTCTTTGCTTAACTGTTTCGATGCTTCCAATGGATATATTATCTTGAAGGGGGAAGGGTCTAAGGATACAGTATTTATTGTAAAATGTTGTTGCATTTAACAACTTGTGAAACATTGTTAAAGAGTTTTCAACTGTCAATAGTACTGCACATACAGGTTGCACTGTAAAATGTCACTTGGATTTTTTTCTATAATATTCTGTCTGCTGGGGGGGAGGGAGGGAGGTTGGGGTGATCACCTAAAGTCAATCATGCCTCCCTTAGAATTATACGCATATATACTGTACAAATATGTAGTATATCCTCTAGAGCTCTCATTCAGTGGAGTTTGCTATTCAACAAACTTGAAACTTTTTGCTTAATACACCCTGTAAACATGTTTCTTTTGTTCACAAAAATGAATTGCCACTGAAAATGTAACTTTATGTCAAATGTGTCGGCACATACATCTACGCAATTTGAAAAATGTAGTTTGAAACATAAAAGTAGTAAATTGTATAAAGTGTAATGGATGAAAAAGAGAAGTTTTTAGTGCCCTCAACCAAACCAAGCTAAGGGCATCACAAAGATACACTGAGCATTGAGCTGCACTGCGTAATTAGTTCTAAGGCATAATTATAGAATAAGTAATTGTCTTTTTCATGGAAGGGATTAATTTACTGTGCAATATTTCTCTTGTGTGTAAAGCACATGAATTTAGTTTATTAATTTTAGCTCTGGTACTTCAAGGGAGTTTAGAAGAACATCCCTACCCCTCCCCTCCCTCACCCTCCCCTCCCCCTCCCTTTCCCCCTTGTTCACCACACAATACCATTTCATTACACTCTATTATGTTCTACCACCCACCCATATTAGTCTGGAAGAAGTACAGTATTTCATCATACTTAAATCCATACTGTACAAGGCTGATATTTTACAGGGTAGTGGATGTGTAATTTTCATAATTGTTGTATTTTCTTGTTGAAGCAATCAAAACTTGTCCCGAACTACAGTATAGTCTGCAGACTTCCCTAGCTGTTGAAATCATACCTGACTTTGATTCAACTCATTCAAGTTGCAAAGTTGAATCGGTCTGTTAACTTAGCACATATTGCATAGTGTTAACAATTACTGTAAGTGATAGGCTTTTGCTGTGCTGTAAAATCTCTGTTCTTGAAGGTAAAGTATCGTTTACATTGACCAAACTTTATGCCCATGTGTCTATGTACTTAATTAAAGTTTTTTTTAGAAATAATATTTCTGAGCTAAAAGGCTCCTCTGTGATAAAATTGGTCAAGAGACAGACATTTGAGAAGGTTGAAGAAGCCAGATAAAATTTACTGAGAGCCAATACTTTGAAGTTTACATTGAAATAGATACTGCAGCACACATATAGATATATATATATATATATAGATATATATGCATGGTGAATCTTAGCTGACCATTTGTGGTTTTTATTACTAGCATATTATTGAGGCCAACAGGAGGGAGCTTATATTGCAGCCAGACATCTGATTCTGAGCATGCTCATGGACTTTAAAGGGATATTCTGATACCTTAAAAGTCAGATTGAGAAGGAAGAGGAGATCTTTTATTATAGTACACCCCTCGAGGCATTCATGGAAATGGGCAAAATTAAATGCAACTAAACAAATTGCAAAACTAGTTTAACAGTATAGACTACTTTTCTGTATCTTTGATTTTATTTATCCTCTTGCCAGTGATTGTCATCCCTAGCATAATTCTAGCATTTAATGTGAGTGACCAAAATTACACACACAGTTTGATGAACCCAAATTCCATACGATCCAGGCCATTACATACTGTACGTGATGTATATAATGTAATGTACCTATACATGGTACCTGTACAGTACTAACTCATTCTTACAGATCTTGAAATCCAAGCACGTCCGCCGCATCCATGGTGTCCTACATAGTACCTCACTGTCGAGACTCTTTTGTCACTTTTGTCGTTACAAGGTTCTGATGAGGTTAACTTCATTTTAATCGATTTGTAAGATACAGTCACAGAAACATCCAATGCTCATAGAATGTGCATAGAACAGGAAAACAGAGGTTGAAGCAGTGGAAATGAGTGTTGGACTGTCTGAACGTTAGAGTGGTCAGATTGGTTTATGTATGTCTGTGGTGGAATTCCAGACAAATCTTTGTACATTTCTTAATTTACGGAAATAAAAGAGAAAAAATTAAGCAAAATGAAAGAAAAGAAAAGGAATTAGGTAAAAGCAATATAACATAAAAATGAGTGAAATATTTGAACTAAATCAATGCTTGGAAAAAATGTTTATTGAATGTTTCTTTTTAAATACACAATTATTCCAGTTAGATTTATGTAACTATTTAAAAGTAGCCTATTTGAACAAGTTTATATCAGCTAGTTTACTACACAATGGTGCATTCTTAATTGAATTATAGCTGGAATCTAGAACATGTTTTTGTGTGACCATTTTGCATTGAAACTTGAGACATTTGCTTTCATTATTACTAAATATGACACATTATGGTTTAATTCCCTCCTCTCTTACCTGTCTCCATTCTACATATGCACTATAATCTACTGAGCTTCCAATAGTTGGTAACATTTTAGCACTGCACCCCCACTTCACCTACTTCAGGGTCAACACCCACATCCTCTTCCTTCCAGTCTCAAGGCTTACAACTGTATTTTCCAGTGTGATTTACAACCGTAGAAATCTTGTTGGTTTGAAGGTTTTTGGTGAAGTTTCTGATAGCAGCAAGGCCCTAAATTCAAGATGCATCACCTGTATCCCCTGCATCACCTAGGTAGATATGAGTGCATACTGTATATGTAGAGTGGAGAATGCAGGTCAGTATCATTGTCATTCACAAATACGCAAACCAGTAACTTTGGGGGATTTTGACAATTCTCTAAAAGTTAAGCTATTATTATTACCCCGTTATTTATATAGCGCATAATCCAAAAGTTCTATGCGCTTTTGTACTTAACCCTGGTCATTGGTAACTTTTCACACCTACACACCAAAGTGTGCACAATTCAAACAATCTCTCCTGGGGCACCACAGTGCACCACAGCCACGTGTCCCCTGGGGGACTTCCCATAGGGTGCAGCCACAAACCGACGCTCGCAACTATATTTACAAGTCACCTCGCAAGTCCCCATTTATACACCTGGGTGAAGAGAGGCAATGGAGATGAAGTGCCTTGCCCAAGGACACAACGCAATGATCTGGCCAGGGCTCGAACCTGTAATCCTTAGATCACAAGTCCACTGCCTTAACCACTTGACCACAACGCCCTCTCGCTAAGCTATGAAAACCAAAAGGTCTGTACATGCAGTAACATCTGACATTGTATGTAATTGAGGTGAATGATACTATATTGACGATAGCTATGATATAAAGTAATTTATACAACAATAATTAAAATTCATCAGAAGTTTAAAAAATGCCATGGTACTATATTCATACAGCACTTATTATGTTGCTGCAAATGTGGAAGATAATAAAAGGAGTTCAATGCCATGCACACTGTTACTTTAGCTTATGTTAAATTAATTGCACCGATATTGCTGTCAAAACAACTGGGTAACATTTATTGCTAAAATATTAATTACAGCTACATAATGTTTACCAGAATCCATAAATCCATCACAGTGCATTCTTGAAATCTTGTATGATGTAAATCTCTTGATATCATACTCTCATGAACAGCCAGTGACAGCAGAGTGGGGAGGTGGGAGGGGTGGTGGTGGGGGGGGTGGGGGTAGGGAATTGGATGGCAAGCAAACAGTTTGGTGGGAAAACATTTTGGAAGTGCGTAAATGCATGTATAAGGTGAATGCTCATCACAGGCAAATGTAGGGGCTGTGCAGAGGCTGCAGGGATTCAGCTTTGTTTTACCAGAGCCAATTGTGGGACAACAAGGGAGTAAGTATTATAATAACTGGGAGGGGTGGGGGGGGGGACAAATACCGTACCCTTGATGCCGCAACTGCTCCCGTTAGTATATCCAGCTGAAGGCTATCTACTTAATATATATTAAACCACTTGACAAAAAGAAATGAACCTATCCTACAGTATTTGACATTGTGTAATGCTATTTAATTGTGTATGATGAATTTGTTGGATTGAAGGTTGAACTGTAGTATGAAAGGCAACCAAGTACTTTGAATTTGCCATATATTACTGTACTTAATAGCATGTATAATGAAGAGCAATAAAAACCCTATAGTACTTAGTATACCAACAGGGAGTTAATGGCATGCACTTTTTATGAAAACTATTGTGCAGCAAGTAGTGATGTAGCCATATTTTGTTGCTGGTTATTTAATTCAGTTAATCACAGGACTATTTTTATTAAGGCAGATATTTATAACTTAAAACCGTGTCAGATTTAACTGAAAATGGCAATTAATTTATTATTCCTTTCTGAAGGCAAAATGAATATATGTAATGGTGATGGCATATGTGTGTGTGTGTGTATGTGATGTTGCTTGTGATCAAGATATCTCAAGAAGGGTAACCTTGAAGGATCTCATACTTGGCATGTGGATGCCCAATATTGAATACAACTCCCGTACTGTTTGTGGTGGAAGTCAAAGGTCATTCAGGGTCATCAGGGGTCAAACTGAAAACCTTGTAAATAGATCTCAAGAAGGGAAACTTTTATGAGTCTCATATATAGTGTGTGGGTTCCCCATATTGAGTAGAAAAACCCTCTTATATTTGGTGATGGTCAAAGGTCATTTGAGATCACCAGATGTCAAGTGGGGAAAACCTTGTAAAAATAATATATCAAGCAGGAAAACATGCCTGGATCTTATATATGGCACGTAATGCCCAAAATTGAATACAAGAAGCTGATTTATGACCTTGTTAACATGAAATCAATCTGTATGATCTTCTATTGTTAAATAATTAATAAAGACCTGCGGAGAGTACAACAACCCTATAAACAATGGTGGAGATCAGAGGTGAAACCGTGAAAGCCTCGTAAACATGATATCTCAGTCTAGGTAAAACTTTGATGATTCATACTGTGATTCTTGGTTCACAAAATGTTACTCAATGCCCATGGATCTTAAAGGCATTGAAGACTAGCCCCAAACCATGTGCTGCCGTCTGAAAGTTTTTTCCTTGTCGCTACAAAATGCAGACAGTAAGGAAACGTGATACCTTGTTATCTTTTATCTAGACCTGAGATGTCCATCGCTGCTATGTGCACTGTGTTGTGGGTATTGACCGTAGCTGCATGTATTGACTGTACACTAGTGTCTATATTACCAATGGTAGCAAGCTGTGTGTGTATTTTCTTGGTTTGATAGTGGCGTCTGACACTTCTGTTACGCCTCATTCGAAACTAGGTCAGATTACCGGCATCAGACATTTCTTTGTGCGCGACTAATTCACTCCCTTTAAGCATTCTATACCTGAGTGTCAACACAGTCACTTCACAAATATTAAAAGTGTCAATTTGAAACCATGGTACATAAAAAAATATATTTCCTATGGACAAGGAATCCCTAGATGCATTTTTGGGTTTCCTGGTTTAGCTTTAATTCTTAAACAGATATTGTCTTAATGATAAACACAACCTTATACTTGTGGGTCTTGAATTCTTGCTTGATCCCATACAAATGTTATCAGTTGTCTTATAATATATATATACCCTTCCCTCTTTGCTGATATTGTCAATTTTCTAAAACCCCTCTCAGGACCCTCGCTGTATCATCACATTAAGTCTGATAGTCCTTTGGCTTTATGCCAACCTCTCCTGTAGCTGTAGGAGAAGAAGATGAAGAAGAGAGAAGACATAAAAAAATTAAAAAAAAAAAAAACACTCTCAATTTGTTACATATGGTAGGGCTTTACCGAGATGTACAATGTTTAAAAATGATAGACTTTAAATTTGTTTAAATTATGCACCTGCTTTTATTTGCCAATCCCGAATTGTGATGCAGATGACATAAGTTGAAGTTTGGACATGCGATATAACGTCTATATATATATACACGACAGAGAAAATTGTCTCCAAGGTCGACCACTAATCGATCAAAAGAATGAAAGAAAAGAAAGGAGAAGAAGAAAAAAAAAAAATTCAAAAAAAATCTTAGAGATGGGGAGATTGAGCGAATGCAAAAATATGATGTCTGCATAAACAAACTTTGAGCTAAAGACGTCATGATAATTGATTTTCCATTAAGAAGCAGCAGGGAATATCGGCAGTGGCATTGTGCTTAGCTCTGCTGGCAATATGGATTATGAATACAGCAAAATTGTCTCTTACCAGAGATTCAGAATTTAAGTATTTTCCAGGTGTAGAATTTTTTTTTCTTTTTTTTTCTCGTCAACATAAACAAATGAAACTTATTTCCTCTCCATAATCATAGTTTCATGTCACTACGATGAAAGTAAGGACAAAAAAAGGCATTTATGCCTCGACGACGATGTCAAGTCGTATAATAATTTTTCGAATACGGAAGATTTTTTTTTTCTATTAGAGAGATTGTGTTAGCGTTGAGAGAAGGGGGATGTGCATGTATACACATACCTTAATGACAAAACTGGTTTCATTATTTTCGAGTCAAGTAAATGTTAGAAAAAAACTGTTTCTGCTGCCAGTAGATTAATTGAATGTTTGACATACTTGTATTTGTCAGTCGGGTACGATGTGTTAATTTGCTGACAACCGTGTATGGAAGATTCATAAAGTGACAGCAATTTGGCAAATTTACAAACAATCAAATTTAGTAGTGTCATGTTTTATTATCTTTGCATCTAGTTAGATGGGATCAGTTTATGAACATGTCAGTGACACTTTGGTAAATTTTGTCTTTAAACACTTCTTTCTTAGAGAGAAAATTTTCTGAAGCGATAAAATAAGAATTGTTCGGGTACATTAATTTGTTGATTGTCTGGCTGTAAAGTAAATGATGTTTAAATTAACGGCACTTACTGACTGCAATATGTAATTGAGAAAGAATTAGATTCTATTTTCAGTGAGGTAGAGGTTTCATGAAGTGACAAGCATTTCATTTTCAAGTAAAAAGAAAACATTTTCTCTGTACGTTTTGTGCTGATCATGAAAGTCATAAAGACTGCCATAGCTAGGGGCCTTGTTATCGTGCTATGCGTGCGTGGTATGGACTGTGCCTTGTATATCATGGGGAATAGACAGTTTTCTTCATTCAGAGGAGTCAGTTGGCTTGAGGTGTGTTAAGCTTTCCTTAATGTTACGGGGATATTTGACCTACTTTTCTTGAACGTCTAAGATAATATTTCGCATAACTTTAACGATCCTCTACTGACTGCCCCAATTAATTCTAGAGTGGAGCCAAAACAGTTTACTCCATGAAACGTTCCCTGGAAACATGCCAAAAAATGTTAACTAACAGGTGTAAGACAGGGGATGAGCTCACAGTTGTTTGGCAAGGTATCTGGGAAAATTCGCAGCACATGTACCGTAGTATTTTTGGTCGGAATAAGCACTGCAGTTGTAATATGTACGTATAGTGCACGCTATCCATTGTTAGGCAGTCTAGAAACGGGGCTTTGCAGATATTTACGATATTTGTTTCATAATATTGGAAGTTTTGTAAGTTAAACTTTTTAAAGATTGTAAGACAGATTAAATCTCTTTTCATTTTATAACATAATATATATAGCTAGTCTAACTTGTCATTTTAAAATTTCATCAGTTTATAGTGACAATGTAAATTCAAAAGTTATCAGTAGTTTGCATCTGCCAGACCATAATTTTCTTCAATTTTCTTTAATTTCTTCTTTTTACTGATTATATATAATTATATCTTTATTTTTGTTGCAGGATCCTAGATTCAACAATGAAATTGATATGCTGACTGGCTACAAAACCCGATCCATGCTTTCAATGCCGATCAAAGATCTTGGTGGAGAGGTCATCGGGGTCGCTCAAGTCATCAACAAGATCGGCAGTAAAGATCGATACGAAGCATTCACGGATAGCGATGAGAAGGTTTGTTTGTTTTTGTTTTTTATTTTTACAGAGGGCAGTGCAGGTACTTTACAAAATTCCTTCATCGTTTCCAAGAAAAGGATAAATTGAAAAGATCGTAAAGAAGTGTGCAACGTTTGTTTAAGATGATAAATGAGGACTAAAGGAACTGCTAGAGTTCGTTAAAACGGTTAATAAAAGTCATTACATGAAGGATGACTTCAATGTTTTGTAACCTGTACAGGATGATAAAAGGTATAGCCTTTGTAACTAAGGAATGATACTTAAGGTAGCATACTCCATATAATTGTCCCATTGACTATCAAACTAACTTTGTGAAAGTAATGTGGTCTCTAAGTCCTCAAGACAACAAACCCTACTCCTAGGTAGCTGACATGTGGGCACACATCATTTACGGCTCTTTCAGTTTTCGGTATCATGACCATGTAACTTTGTGTTTTCCATAGAGTTAGGCCTAGTTGAAATACGCCTTGACCAGTAACAATCACAAAAGACAGTCACTAACGAAACAAACAAAGCGTCCGATCGCATATATAGTACTGTTTTATCCTACTCCTTGGACCATGCAGATGCCAGTACAAACATAGCGGACGATATAAAACGTGTCACAAACTCACGATACTGGAATACAACAAATAGATAAATGCGATGAAATCCTTACTTGACTACCTCCTCTTGCTGTCAGCCAACACGGGCAGGAGTTGGACTAACAGTGCTCCCCTAGGCACGGTGTTTACACGTACTATACGGTCATCTCAAATAGTACATAACATCAGTCAATATCGTGATTTTATGTTCATAGGCGTAGGAGCCTGATTTGATTTGGGGGGGCTGAAACGACTTGCCCGAAAAATATAACCAAATTTTTTCGCGCGCAACGCGCGCGTTCAACATCTTAAAGCAACATTTTGTGTTTGGTCCCCGTTTTCTACTTTTCTGACATGTCCATTGAGGTTTTTTACATATATATCAATCACAAAACAGCAAACTAAGATATTAGCCAAGAAAATATCTTGGAGAAAACAAAGTTGAAAGTTGCAAATTTTTCGACTTTTATGCCACCATTTGAAGTAAGATATAAATAGATAAGCTAGTTATGTATGTCGTTATACTTATGGCATAGTGGAGTCAGTCCGGTCGAGAAAAATCATTAGAAGAGGACGCAAAATGCTGCTTTAATGTGTTATCATATAGGCATTCATCAGTTATTACATCACATGCTGATAACCGATGAATGCCTATATGACATGCACAACAAGATGTTAAATGCGCGCGAAGCGCGCGAAAAATTTTGGTTTTATTTTCCCTGTTATTACCCTTCCATATTGGTTATAATTATTGGGGAAGTCGTTACAATAATAACGATAATAATAATATCAGTTTAACCATTGAAAAACACATTGCAAATTATTCTTCTTTCCGTAGGTGCCCGAAAAATTCTTAGCATATTGCCCGAATTTTCACCCCCCAAAAAATGAAAAACACATTGCAAGTTATTCTTCTTTCAGTAGGTGCCCGAAAAATTCTCAGCATATTGCCCGAATTTTCACCAAAAATTTTGGTTGGGGGCGCTGCAGCCCCCCCAGCCCCCCCCCCCCCGCCTCCTACGCCTATGATTATGTTACATGTAAGGACACCCAGGGCCACTAAGAAGTATGTAGGAAATATTGAGGGTCCCAATCCCTCTTGTTGAAATGCGCTGAGCATACTTTCACGTTTTCAGCATGAGACAGTTCAGGTTCTGTAAAATCTTTCTGCATGCATCTCACAAATTTATCGAAAGTCTACAACGTTTTACATTGGTTCTTCGACTCGGAAAGCTAATAAAGCTGATGCATTAGTTGGCTGAGGTATTTATACAAGCTTTAACTACACAAAATTGTGGCATTTCTGGTGAAAAAGAGTAATATCAAATGTTGATGTTTTTTGAAGCTCCTTCATGTTCGAGTATACAACTTTACACACTAATTGATGGACAAAGCATTGTTGTGATTACGGTATACCAACAATGACGTCACATGGTCACCTGATATCTCAGGATATGTTTCAGGAATGGCTGAAATAGTCTTCATAAAAGTCTGACTTTTCTTCCCTTTTTTGACATATTTAATGTCCATAATCGGTAAAGTTAATTACAGCAATATAATTGGAATGGGTTAAGGATTCCATACATGCAAAATGTGTAGGGCCTCCATCTGCTGCTGGGCCACCCCTTGACAATGCAGTTATAGCCATTAACCTTGCTTACCTCACTTAACAGTGTACCTGTAACATCCAGCAGAGGTTGTGATGAGACAGGTAATTATACAGTAGTATGTTGCTCATGAATATTCAGACCAGAGAAGTCTTGGAATATCTAGGAACTTACACTTTCTTGAAGTGTCATGTTAAATGACGTACCACAGTATAAAACAGTATACAACAGTATAGTTTGTAATATTAAATATTATTTAGAAAATGTCAAAAACCAAAAGGATTAATGGTGCATTCTCCATTAGAAGGATATATCAATCAATGCTAATCCAAGCTGAACACTTCATATTAACTTCATATTAAGTTAGATCAGCAAGTCATTTGGTTTGAGTAGAGAGCCATGTTCTGTTGGAGAATAGCCTTCCCAGACAGATGCTGTTGCGTGTACATACATACATGCACACGTATATATATATACTGTACGTCTTGAAAGCGTTAGTCAGAGAGACGTCTAAGAAACCCCTTGTGTACCCCTAAGCAACCCCTTGTGGACCCCCAAGCATTAAAGTTTGTCATTCTACACATCTAGGAACTCTTCTTGGTCGTCATCGAATGAGTGTTTATTTAACACTAATCATGGAGAAAGAATCCAGTCTCTCGTGTTTGCGGAGGAAGATAATGCTGCATTCATTAGCTGAAGTTGTCAAGATAACATACTGTTTGTATAATGTCAATTGCGTTTGCCTTCTCATTTGATGGTCACATAAATAATTTGAAAGGGGAAAGAAAAATATTTCCTGGCTTTAAACGAAGTTTGTGGAAAGACCGCAAAAGCGTTAATCTGTTCTGTCAGAGCCGTTTGAATCTGTCTTCGTCTTCGTGCGGTGTGAATCGCGTGGTTCGTGTACATGTACGCAAACTTTCCTCATTTTAATTGATTATCTGTGAGGAGGAGAAACTTGGACGAAAGAAGATATTAACTGTTCCCTGATTGGTAGTAAATTAAATTAATGGAATTTATAAATAAAAAATTGTAAATTGTTCAATCTTGATAAAATGTTCTAGTAGCACTTCTATGCATGTAAACAAATGAAAATTAAAACAGAGTGGAAACCCCTTCTTTATTCAGAAAGAAGGATTTTTTTACTGAGATACAGTATATAAGTGTAGAAGAAAACATAAAAGATATATTGTAATAAGAATTCTAGAGAATAGGAGTATTTTCTATACACTGATTGGTAGTAATTACATAAATTAATAAATGCAATAAAATGTGTGAATTGTTTAATCAAGATATTTTACCTGCTGAAGAACCATTCATTTATTCCACTGTAAACAAAAAGAATATTAATTAATTTTTTTTTGTTCAAAATTGTTTTGTGTCATTGGAAGTGTTTTACCAATACAGCTTTTCCAGGATAAAAAGAGTCTAAATGATCATGAGACAAAATCTATATAAAGAATCCTGTACAGAAGAAGACATGTTCTAATTAACTCGCTGATTGGTAGTAAATTAAATTTATGAGTACAATAAAAATTTGTTTAAAACAAAAATAGAAAAGAAATGATTTAATCTAGAAAAGTTTCTACTTAGCACTATTTGTTGGTAAATATTAAGACAGAATTAATTGGAACATTTTGCAATTTAGAAGAAAGGCTGCGGTGAGCACTTGGAAATGTGAATTTATCACTCTCTCTACCTCCCCTCCCTACCTCCCACCTCTCCCCATCCCTCCCCCCTCCCAAGAAAAAGAAAAGAAATAATAATATGGGGATGAGGATAGTCAAACTAAACTATGGAAAAGCTTCCATGTAAAGTGATTAACTACCAGCACTTATCTCAAAGTATAACTAATTGTGCATGTGATAATCATGTATAGCGTTTCCTGATACTTTCGGTAAAAAGAGAAAAAGAGGAAGAAGAAGAAACTGATATTGGAATATCAGATGTATATTTTGATTATGCTATGGTACAAAATATTTGTGTCATTATAAATGATTTTTTATTTCTACCAATTTACATATATATATTCTTTTTTCTCTATAGAAACTTATTTATATACAATGTACTCACATTGTGTGATAAAAAACAATCACTCAAATATAAATTGCTTAAACTTTCCCATGAAATTGAAGTATTGTGTCCTGTTCTGCATGATCTAAACATCTTTTGAAAGTAGTTATTTGCCAGGTAGCTTTAACACAGTTACTGTACATCCTCCAGCAGCAAATTTAATTCCTCTACGGTTAAGAATGAACAAATTATAATACAAACGAAGACCAAAGCATTGACCGTCTGGACTTACGTGACTTCGCCGTGTATTAGCTGTTCGTCGGCAACAAAAGCGGACGTGGGCGGCCGTAATGTCGGTGGGGTCCATTTATAATTTGCTCTTTATTCGTGAAGGAACAGCAATACGGGAAGAAACGCCTCATTGTGTTAATATTTGCGGTAATGAGATATGCCTTAAGTGTCCGTACTAGAAAAGACAGTAGTTTAGAACAGGGATGAGTCTGAGATATAATCAAACACATATTCTCTGACTCAGCTATAATAAAAATTAAATTTGGGATATACTGCTGTTAGTTTATAGTATTGGCAACTGGAAAATGAAGCAATATGTGAAAACTAGTTTTTACTTTTTTTTAGAATTTATAATATATTTGAAGAAATGATGTACTCTATTTTTAACAAACAGGGCCTTTAAATTTTCCCCTTCTTTTATGCTGCCTTAATTCTAGATATTTCAAGCAACGTTCGAGTTTCTAAACTGAATTTTATGCCACCCTTATGGTGCTATAAAGCAAATAACATACCATGACCAAATTTGTTTAATGTCTGGACACTTGATTTACATTTTAAACCAATGTTCAACCAAATTTGACCTCTTGTAGTGAAATGTTTCAAGGAGTAACAGATTATACAGATCATGATTAATTCATTTTTTCCGCAAGATCTGAAAAATCTCTCAGAGGTGGAACCATGTGGCATGATTTCCGCTCATTAAATTTCTCAAGGTGGGTGACCTAACATCTTTTACTCGAATCATTACTGACCTTGTGATTGGCTGGGGCTTCCTCCAGTGAGAAACATTGCTTGGTTTGACACCCTTACAAATCTTATTGGATAAAGAGTATACAGGTGTTGTCATGGTGACAAACATGTATAGCAAATTATGGAATGTGTTATTTTTACCACCTGGGATAGGGGGAATAGTTTTCAAGGAGAAATTTAGGGCAGTGTCAGTTGCAAAATATGAGCATAAAATAGATGCTGCATGGCCGCTACCAACAAAAGCCTGAATTTTTGAAACAGTAAAGAAATCTCAATGGCTAGAATAAGATCTGAATCAGTGACTTAGGAGTACATATCATGTGCTCATTTTCTAGTATTTTCACACATGTTATATCTTTTTTTTTCAAATCCTTTTCTGTATTTTAATTAAGGCTACTCTCTCTTCTCTTTCTGTATGAGGGGAAATTGGTAGTGTCAAACTTTTGTTTATAATTCTGAAGATTTTTAAAGGGAGTCATCGGTTCAACTTTTAAACACTGGAAGTCTGCGTATTACATCTTCTGTTGATTGCTGACAAGATGCAAAAACACCTTAACTTGTTATACTTTTATGAGGTGGTACGTACCTGTAATTTATATTATAAAGCAACATTTCTGGTGCTATAGATCAGTACTGCATTAATTACAGTACATAGTAAACTGACCATTATGGCCGCCACACAGTATTATACTCCGATGAAATAAATATTGCCATTGATCAAATCAAGTGAAATATCCTCCATAAACCTATATGTTTCAGTCCAAAATACGATGCGTGAAAAAAAAAAGTCTCTTCCCTGTGAAGATACGTTTACTATACACTGGAATTCTGATTTCACATAAGAAATCGAAATTAATACTGCCTTCGACATATTAGCTTTCATTTCTTCCCCTGCGTATATCATAACAGAACTAAAGATTTCAATATATATGATAACTCCGAAGTAAATTTTAATATTTTTCATATTTCTTGTGATAAGGATCCTAAGCTTTGTGTCCAATTATTCTGGGAGATATCAGTTTTTTAGATTTCATAAATATTCAGAATTAATCAAACAAGAAGAGCAGAAAGTGACTTAGATTGTATGTTTGTATCCGTGAACTGTATAGCCCTACAGCGAAGACTGCCAAGTTGCGTTTCAATTAAATATTCATTTTTAAATAGTAGTCGAGTTGTTTCACTGCCAGATGCCAATGTTTATGAATTTTGATAGCTTCTGACGAATAATTTATTAAGGATTGACATTTTCCCTCCAAATGAGTCGTGATGATGCAACTGTTACACCTGTTCTTTTGTCGTTTTCCGTTTCCGAGATGATCGATTAATAATGTGGTAGCAGACTCCTATTATCAGTGCTTGTAGCTGCTTCAGTTATAATTCATTATAGATGTCTGTTATTGCATTGACAAAGATTTTAAAAATATGCCTTAGTCATAGATTTGAGCTCAGCTACTGAAGAATTTAAATATTGTTTTTGTCTCTGATTTTGATAATGTGTGTGTGTGTGTTTTTTTTTTATATTTAGAAAATCAAGGACAAAGGATTCTTTTTAATGCAGTACTTACCTTTGCATAAGAAGAAATGGAAATATATCAATTAATAAAGTAAATATCAATTAATAAAACAGTAAAAATTTAACTGTTTAAAGTAAATAAAAACAAGTCATGTTAAATTAATGGAAACAGATTCTGTACATTAATTATCAAGAAAAAAATGGAAGAAAGGTAAAAAAAAAGAAAAAAAGAACCTGACTTAATTATTCTTCTCAAAAAGGTGAATGTACACAATGGATTTTGTAAAGTTTTATCAAAGGACGTCGTCGGAGGTCAGCAAACTGGAAAATTGTGTCCAACTTAAATTGTCTTGAGTGCCCCTCCTTCCCCTAGGTTACACGTACTGTACAGATGTGATTACTGTATAGACGACAGCCCGAGCTCTCCTTCAGAAATCATGGAAAACAGCCACTGATCATCTATATAGTTGTTGAAACAATACAAATATAGAAAGAAAAAGGAGATAAATATTGCATTCCTTGAGATTTTAATTCTTTGAAATATGTGGACTCTTGAATTTGCTCCTTCCATATCTTGAGATGCACAGACATCTCTCGAGATCTTTTTTTAAAAATCTTATTACCGGGTCGCCAAAAGCAATTGCATCATCTGCTGTGGAGGGAGGATGCTGTATGGGGCAAAATGAGCTCAAACATGCCAGTGATGCATGAAATCAACCGAGAGAAAGGAAGTGCGGATTAGTTCAATCGAAAGGAATGTGGGCCTTTGGGAAGATTAAATAAAGGCAGGACGAAGGAGAAGAAGGTGAAGGAGAGTGGATATAAGCCGACGGTCAAGTGCAGCGATAGAAAATGTGTAGTTACCGTGGCAATTTATTGTGTGAGATATACAGCTAGATACTAGTGTAGGAGAGTTTGAATTTAGTCATGCTATATCCAGTGCAGTCTGGTGTACTGTACAAACATGCTGGAATACTCGGTTGAACTCTACAGTCAGCAATTTAATGTCAAGCAGAAAAGTTTGGAAGATCGAGAGAATAAGAAAACAATGGAAGAGTGGATGAAAGAGGAGAATTAAAGATGATGATGAAGATGATGATGATGATGAGGAGGAGGAAGAGCAGAGGGAGGTTGAGGAGATGAGGAAGAGAATGACGAAAGAAAACAAATTTGAGGAGGATGTGGAAGATGAGGTGAAAGTCACAATGGAGATGGAGAAAGAGAAACAGTGAGGGGGATGTGGAGACTGATATGAGGAAGATGAGGAAAATATGACGAGGCTGAGAATGAACATGAGGAAGAATAATGAGAATGTGGAGGATGAAGGGGAAGAGAATGAGAATGAGGTGATGGTCAGGATGGAGATGAGAATGATAGTGAGGATATTTAGAGAATGAGGTGAGGAAGCTAGATTAGGAGGAACTTGAGGAGAAATATGAGGAGGATGAGAAGGATGCAAAATATGAGGAGGTAGATGATGGAGAATGAGGATGTAAAGGATAATGAAGATGAAGATGAGATTGAGGTGATGGTCAGGATGGAGATGAGAAAGAGTGTGAGGAGGGTATGGAGAATGATGTGAGGAAGCTAGATGAGGAGGAACATGAGGAGAAACATGAGGAGGATGAGTAGGATGCAAAATATGAAGGGGAAGATGATGGAGAATGAGGATGTAAAGGATAATGAAAGATTACGATGAGATTGAGGTGATCGTCAGGATGGAGATGAGAAAGAGAGTGAGGAGGATATAGAGAATTTGGTGAGGAAGATAGATGAGGAGGAACATGAGGAGGAATATGAGGAGGATGGGAAGGATGCAAAATACAAAGAGGAAGATGATGGAGAATGAGGATGTGAAGGATAATGAAAATGACGATGAGATTGAGGTGATGATCAGGATGGAGATGAGAAAGAGAGTGAGGAGGGTATAGAGAATGAGGTGAGGAAGATAAAGAAAAACACAAAGAGGATGAAAAGGACTAGGAGGAGGCTGCTAAAGAGGAAGAGGAATATGATGAAGAATAAGGAGGATGTAGAGGAATAGGAGGAAGAGGAGGAGGAGAGGGAGGATGCATGAGCATGACTTCTATCTATACCAAAGGTCAATCAGAGAATCTGTGGATTAATTACTCTTTATGAACCTGGACTTTCTACTGTAGTTGTTAAAAACTGCAAATATAAGTTAATATTCCAATATATGACAATTCATGGTTGATGATGCATTTAGGAACAGGTTCAATACTGTTCATACACTTGTCTCATTGTGATATATATAGTAATTTAGATTAATCTGGCACATCTCCTGAGGTTCAGTTGCCTCAGTATGATCACTGTTTAATTGTAAACATACTGTACATTAAGAACTGCCGATTCTTTATACACACATCAGTGATCATGAATGTCAACCAGATGAAAAAATATAATATACAAATGTTCTAAATAATGAGGGTACTCATGTGGTTTTGTCTGATCATAAGTTTAAAACCTTACCAAACATAGAGGGCTAACGTACAATAATGTATGTGAATGTACAGGTCCCACCTTTTAATGTACAGGTATCACCTTCTAATTGCTACTGTCTATAGTACACTATACATGTCTTACTGTGTGATTCACTAACATGTGCCACGTACGACTTCAGTTAAATATATATGCAGCTGAAAATTTAAATTGTTAAACAGCCATCAGGTCTTTACAGTGTATCTAACAGTCTACATCAAAAGTCTTCTTAAGACCCATCATTTCACTTGTTCTTTTGTAAATTAATCTGCTTTCTTTGTAAAGCGCCTTGAGCAGAGGTTTTTGTCTACTGATTTGGTGCTATATAAGTCTCATTTATTATTATTATTATCTGGGAACTACAGTATATAAACCACGGTGATTGCTATTAAACTTTGTTGGCAGCAGGTTTATACAGATAGATTAGATATTTTGCAGCGGGTACGTGTCATGCAAGCATGTACTGAATGTCACTCTAAATATACGCAGAACATATTGTAGAGCTACCTGTAGCTGGTCTTATTGCTGTTGTGTACCCAACATGTAGGTGGCACTGCCCTACTAGTACTGTCGTACCATAATGGGCGAACATCATAAGAATTCCATAATTACATGTACACACTGCAGTGATTCTTTGAAACAATTTTATACAGACATGTTGAAAATCAGAATTGTTACATCTAATGAAATACTAACTTGCGAGGGAATTAATCACGTTTCTTTTAATACCCTCCCCGGCCAGTATAACATATAGAGCTGAGATAATTACTGTACTGTAGCTATGTATATTACACAGCTAATGTACAGTGCTGCACTTTCCTATCCTACACTGAGTCCTATACTCTCAGAGGGAACGATAAATTTTAATAGTCAAGTCAACAGAAGGATCACTTTTTTGATGGTAGGTAGCAAAACTTGGCGTAGACTGCTGCATCGTTCAGTTGTAGGATGAATTACGATGACCAAATGAACACAAGGGTAATTTGCACAACGATATACAAGAATCCATGCTTGTTCTGTCAAAACTGTCATGAGATATGCTGAACGGTTGTGTTGTATTAAACACTTAACAGTTTTATCATGCATACAGTATATCAATATGTATAGTCCCTACGATGGTTGATTTCTAAGTTTTCATCACCCTGCCAGTTAGTATGATTATATAAGTTTTTGTTAGCCGTTTACATTAATACATATTGCCATGTTGTGTCCCTCTATCTGTCTGTCTGTCTGCCTGTCCCTCTGGTTAGTCCATCTTTCAACACATGAAAGACACAGCGTGGACATGTATATAATGACTATATCTCACAGCCGCAGACCAGTGCGTGCATCCATCGCGGTGGAATAATTTACTGTCCTCCTGGATTTTGTCAAACTGTGTGCTAGCTTTGTATATTGTTAAGGTCTGCCATATTGCAATCTGTTTGCTATTCAGCTGAAGTGCATGTTTGACCTATTTAATGATGAGTTTACTGCAGATCCGACTCTTTCTTTTTTCTGATAGAATTTTGCTGAAATGCTGTAGCTACGCCTCATTAAGTTATCACAGTCACATGAAGTTTATATATATAGTGAGGATCATGAGAGACAGAGAAAAGTCAGAAACACTCCCAAGCTGATGGTCAAACATAGACGAAACGAGAAGAAAAAAAAAGGACTTTAATTAGGCCTTAAATTGTTTCACTGGAGCACTGGGCCGGAAGAAATTTTTCAGTTTAAGCGGTCCCTTAGGAGTAATTGTTGTTTACCATGATGCTTCACGCGCGGTTCAAAGTTCTTTTTGTTTTCTAATTTTGTACGAATTTATAAAGGACGACAGCAAAGCTATGTACAGTATGTGCTACTGTTCGTTAGAATTATTAAGAAGAGGAATCCTTGACTAGAACACAGAAAGTGTATTTCTGAATTTTGCATAATTAAATATCGAAAAAATCTTTTCAAGGCCAAAAGTGACTTGCTTAAAAGAGTCATATCTCAGCTGGGAGCTTTTATTAATTGAGAAAGTTTTTCATTTTGCTAATTAAGAATCTTTCTGCAGTTTGAAATTATTAATCTTTTTTTTTTTTTTTTGGGGGGGGGGAGGGGGGTACTTGAACCTGTAACTGTACTTTATTTTCTAGCAAGGTTTCTACTCAACAAATTAGCTTAGTTGATGACATCATTCTTTTCAGTGTCATACTGTTGCCAGATGCATTCACAAATATTTGCAAATTTCATTTCTGACTGGCACTGTCCAGTAGTAGACTACAAATGGTTTTAGTAGAGATTGGTCAATTGGTCAAAGGGTGGGGGTGGGGTGGTGTGGGGTGGGGGTGGGAGAGGAGGGAGGGAGGCACATTTGTTCCTACAAATAGCATCAGCTATTCCTGCTGTAATTTCTTTCTTCTTTTACACTGTTTGTTACATAAAATATTAAGTATCACAGACGGTCAGTTTGGGTTTGTTTCTTAGTATTATATTCCATTAAAAATTTATCCAGATAAAATCTGATAAAAAATTTTGGTTTCTCCCTTTTTGATGTTTTTTAACTGAGATTTGAAGGTACAGTAGGGACAGTCATATTCAATTTTTTAACATGCATATATAGTAATGGCAAGTGTATGAAAAATAGATTTAAATCAAGTAAAAAATATAGTGTGTTCTTTGCAAGCAGCCCTAGCTGTATTTTGTCCAGGAGCGGTACACTTTGTATTGACAGCACAGCTTTGTGAGTATTGATAAAGTGATGATAATAAAATTGAAAAAGAAAAAAAAATCATTTTGAGAGGGTTATTCCCATCATCCTCATTTCCACCTGTCATGCAAGAGGAAAAAAATATATTTGAATATATTTTGTTAATTTAAAGGAGTGGTCATTTTAACAACTATTGAGGGCTACTCTGGAAAGCAGTGCTTCTGCACTGAGCAGGACTACCCTCATTAAAGATGACAATAATATAAAAAATAAGATAAAAGAAAATAAAAAAAATTGTTACCGCCACACATCCGCTAACTAAATTTGTTTCTTATTTGTCATTTTAGTCAACTGTGCATCAGCTGAGCAATCAGTTCTACATCACTTGACCCAAAGATAGTGCAGTATACACCAAACCCTGTGTATATACAGTAGACAGATGTTTCCACTCCCACAAATGACTTTAACCGATGAAAGATATGTGTAGAGCTGATCTTGCTCTGTGTTTGATAATGAAATATTGAGGGACTATTGTTTGCTTTTTAAATTAATCACTACAATAACTGGTGACTTTAAGTGGTAAATTCTCAAATTGAGGGACATTTTCACAGATTTGGTGTGTAGAGTGCAAATTGGTATTATTAATAGATAAACAATGAAAATGTATGAAGTATAATGAGTGGTCGTGGCTTACTTAATTGTGTTAGGCACGAAAATTAAATTTATGACTGTTCTAGAAGGATAAAAAAGCCAAGTGACCAACTTGATTTTAAAGATTTTGCTGTCAGTTTTAACTTTGCACCATTAATTTAGGTATTCACTTTTTTTAAATTGGAATTTGGATTCCGAATAATCCGATTAAGGGATTGATGCATTTCCAACCATCTTACCACTTCTCTTAGCACTTTAGTGACTGCTGTAATATCCAGTGTATAATTTGTGTCCCACAAATTTGATATAAAGAATAGTAAGTAAATAATTAGTATATAATTTACAAAGTTTGACATTAATTTTGCCTCATCTCTGACATCATAAATTTTCATAGATCTGGGCAATTTAGTCAACACGCAATGAACCTATTTGGATTTACTGTATGTCCAATTGTCATTGCACACACGCATGTATTACAGTGGGATTACATCTCGGGTAGATGGATTAAATCCTTTTCAATTTATTTTCTCTCTTTTCTCTCTTTCACAGGTATTCCGTCAGTACCTACAGTTCTGTGGCATCGGGATCAACAATGCCAAGATATATGAGCGTGCTACTCTTGAGATCAGGAGAAATCAGGTATTAATGGATGACATGATGATGATTTACTTAAATGACTTTTGATGAAAGAGGAACAACATTATTCCAAGCATCTACTTGCAATTTCTACATTCCATTTACGCGATATTAATATTTGAATTTGTGACAGATGTATACCGTCAGTGAATGAACTTGAAAAAAAACACAGGGTGAAATTGTCATAGTTGAACACTGACAGCAAAATGTTTAAATTTTCTTTATTTTTCAGATTAATTTTTCATTCTTTAAATTTCTTTCCAAGGTCAAAATTGTTTTGACCTTGGATTGGCTAAAGTTCACAATATGCTAAAGACTAAGATGTGTTCATGTTGAGATGTATTCAAATATTTAAGTAGGCAAATTTGGATGTAAAATTTAAAGAAAGATTTATGAAAGAAATTTGTCAGTGTGCCTCTATGACATCACACCTGCTGCTTCAAGTTCACAGCACAAATCATGTCCACTTCAAATGCTGTCATGTCAAGAGACTGCATAATGGAATTTGAATGCAAACTTAACCATGATGCCTAAGTATACATGTTTTTTCTCTTTCATCATTCGATCAAAAGTCAATTATTCCCTGTGAACTTTTCTTTGAAGGATGAAAGAAAAATATCGTTGTCATATTCGTCTCTATCATGCTATAATATTAAATGTTGCTTTTTAAATTAATCTTTGAGTCAAATCTTTAAAAATTTTGAAGTAAGCTTTAATAGTGACTTTGATTTTATTTTGCTTTATGTTCTAACTTTTTTGCAGTCTTGAAAGTTGAAAGGTCATTTTATTGTGTTGTGAATACACATCACGTTTCACCTTTATACATGAATATGTACATGCCGTAGATATTCGCAGTAGATCTTGAAAAAGTGTATGATCTTCTTCTCTTCTGAAGGGCAATAAAACATCAACATGAGATATTCAAAAGCTGGTATCTATTGTTCATCACCCAGTTAAATATAACCTTAAAAATGTAGCTATGAATTGCTGTTGTACTATATAGACAATTGGACTTTAATTGCATCCATTGTTCTGTTTTATTTTGTCTGTTAAGGGTGAAAGGGCATCTAGGTAGTCATGCTTGGCCATTGTCAGAAATTAGACTCAAACTGCTTCTCCTTTCATATTGATATTGATAGGGATGAATTAGGATTTCCCAAAAGTTGCTCAACGTTTGTGGTGTTCTGAAGTGTTAAATCAAAGGTTAGGAAGTTGATCATTGTGATTCTCTGCATTACTGGTACTTAATAGTGTTTGGAAAACGGTTTGAAGTGACTTAGTAGAATAATAGCATGAAGGTAGGTCTAAAATGTTCTAACATTGCTTTTGGTCAAATGGTCTCCCATAAGATGAGCGCTTAGGACTATCCACCTTTGGATTTTGGTTTGCCTGAAAAATACAGTATTTCAGTAAAATGATTAATCTCCTAAAAAAAAAAAAAAAAAAAAAAAAAAAAAAATTTTTAAATGTCAAAATCAGGTTGACTATGGACATGAAAATTCTGTTTCAACTTAATTGAAAAATATCCTGCAATTTAGCAAATGTAAACAATAATTGAAAAAATATTTTAAAGTAATTTTCATTTGAATATGGATTTTTCTTTTGTGATGTGTTTATAGGTTCTCTTGGAATTAGCTAAAGTACTCTTCGAGGAGCAGAGCACATTATCCAGCATCGTCCGACGCATAATGGAACTCACCATCTCACTCATGCGCTGCGAACGGTGCTCCGTGCTGGTCGTGGACGAAATGTCGAAGGTAAGCTCACATACATCATGCCCAGATTTAGATTGTGTCACTGATTTGTACTCCGCAGAGCGCTTTGCACATCAGATATCGAATGAGCCTATACACCTCATTAATCAGCAATTATGTAGAATCGGAAGCCATCCGACGACGTGTAAGTTGTAATCCATTAGCCCTTGCGGGTTTCACCCACATTTGTGGTGGCTTAAACGTCCTAAAAATAACTGAAAAAAAAAGAAAAAACAATTGTCTGTTTGTTTGGAAACATTTTGTAAACCATATGAAATTCATTCAAAAGTTAACAAGTTAACAAAGTTAACAACCAGCAGGGATTTATATACCTAAAACATTGAAATTTGTACAAATATTCTTCTTGCATTGCAGCGGCGATACGTTATCGGATTGTTAGTGGTCTTTATTTCTCTCTTTCTTCTTAACCTTCTCGTTCTTAGTGTTTTGGTTTGGTTTTGCACGAGTGAGAAAAGTTTGTTGGGGACTTGCGAGAGACAGTAAAGTTTTCAAGATGAGAATAACAGTTGAGCCTTATATTTTTCACCTTAGAGACTCATGTTATGTCAGCTACTGTGTCAATTAGGCATCAACAGAGCATTTTATTCACAAACAATACATATATCATCTTCAAAAGATTCATGATATTCAGACCATTAAAGGTTCTGATCTCATCACCAATTCTTAATATGAATACTCGAATGGTAAAATATTTTGGCATCCACCATATATGTACTTCATAGTCTTTCTGTTTAATTAATAAGTTATACCGATAAGGTGTTGTTAATGTTCAGGTAATGTTAAGGTTTAGTATTTGTTCTCAGTTTATTGTAGGTCTGTGGTCGTATCGGATGGAAGCTAACATTGGTCAAAGCGCACAATATGTTTTACGCTGCAGTCATGCGCAGTGAACGACGAAGATGCTAGTCGCTCAATCACACTCGCTCAGAGTAAAAAAACTTTTACCAGAACCATGTCTGTTTATTCTGTGCAACAAAGCATGCCTATATACACGTAAATTTAGTTTTTAATGAGGTTTAAAGATAAACAAACTTGAATCCTTGTTTGTGCACTATTTTTACCCTTTATAAGGTTTGATATTGTTTTGTAAAAATACAAGTTACGCTTCAATGCATTAGTAATTTCTGAAGTAAAGCGAAAAAACAGTCAAGTCTGTTCAAAGGTCATGAATATCGGCCCAAAGTTTTTGGGTGCTAAGGATCAGTAAATTTTAGCCAAACTACTTTCCTGTGGGGTTCAAACGCTTGAGTTTATTCACAAACATTATCGGGGATATTCCATTCAAAGCTTTAATATCTCACCAAGGAACATTATTTTGTCAATGTCAAGTGATCCTGACTCGGGTTTGAGATTGGGCAGACTGGGAGACACACCAATGCTCCTTGAAGTTGACATTGCTGCCTGAGGCAGCACCACACCCATGTGAAATTATTGGAAGCAGGGGGATGGGGTAGGGAGGAAGTAGGGAGAGAGTAGGAAGGGAACCCATGGCATCTCTGGTATTGGGGAACCCTGTTGAGGAAAGGTGGTAAAATGCTTGTTGAAATTTGAGCATGATTGAGTGACCAATATTTGACTTTTTAGCATATATCTGGGACATGTCTCCAAGTGGCATTCAAACAGAGAAATCATTGTTAGGCATAATTGCCCTCCAGTTTAGATTGGATAGCACAACAGAAACGAGTGTTTTGAATTGTTTAGTGTAGCCAATAGTGTTCTTTGCTCTCCTGGTATCAGTAACGATAAAAATCAACACAATGCACTTTACACAGTGTTTGCCGTCTTGCAACATCGCCTGTTGCAAACAATCGAGCAAATTTTGCATTTGACGTTTTATTTTCGATACATGATCCTTTATCGAGGATAAAAATATATGCAACCTCCAGGTTGGTGTCTTCATAGAGACGGCTTAATTAAGTTGAGAAATCGACAATGAATTAAGATGCTAACTCAATATGGTGGTCATAGAGAATTTTATTCTCTATGGCATTACTGAAAAGAAATTTTCCAGTCTTGAATTTGGCCTAGGGATGTTAATACAAAAGATTCTGAGAAGTCTAATGTAGTAATGTTTATCGTCTGCTAATTGACTGCCTGTGTGAATTTAGTCATTGCAAGAAGTTATTAACCCCTTTCACAGTTGTGTCATACACTATTATCTGTTTCATCTCTCACTATATGCCAAGCTTTGATTGATGTTAACTGTACTATTCCTCTATAAATTGTGAGAATGAGTTGTTTTGTTGTTTTAATTATTATTTAAAACTAGAACAATTTATTACTTTAGAAGAGCTGGAAATACTATACAATATGTACATGATTTTTGCCCTCCCTTAAAAGAATTGTCTGGTTAGCCCTTAGAAGTTACCTTAGAAAACAATCAATAATTTTCCAAACATGGATTTTTCAAAATATGAGAACGCTTATGTTGCGTTTGACAGGGAAATGATATTTTAATCGTTTAGGATGGATACTTCAAATATACTTTGAACAGTAGAGAACGTGACGTCATCTTCGCAAATGCAGACAGCAAAATAACCCATGTTCATACAGTTCCTACAGTAATCACATAAAAAACCGCATTTGAATACAGATTAATTTCTTCCCTAATTTTTGTGAAATTTCATATAATTTTCTATATTTTTTTTAAAAAATCGTTAAGCCGTCATATTTGTAGGGCATCGGTGATTTTGTGATTTTTGTGTAACAGAAGATAAGTTTGAACAGCAGAATCGTCATTGTTTATACATGCACTGTCCATCTCCAATGCGAAGAATGTTAGCATGTAGGCTACTCTAAAGTTTACAATCGGACAGTTCTGCGAAGGCTAAGCTTCTCGGTAGCTCTGACATCAATTCCGCCAAGTTTCATCTTTCAATGTTCCAAATACTTTTCATGCTTCCTTTTACTGCAAATTTAATCTGTAAAATTTATATCAGCGATTTTGACGCAACGCTATATGTACCAACTGGGCATGGTGCACTGTATATGTACGTTCGCGATGTATTCGTAATATATATAGGCAATCACCTGTGCGTGTACACGCGAGAGTGAATTTGCTGTGGAAATGGGAGTGCTATATCAAGTTGCTCGTTTTGCCTATTTGCCTGCACTACGCCATTCACCAAATTGATGCGTTCCAACAAGCGGTACTTTTGGTGAGAAACTGTTGAATTTGAAAACCAGATCTCTGCAAGAAGAAAACGTGGAATGGGGACAATTTTCACATGGTTAGAAAGAAAATATTTAGAACTATGAGGACAATGCATCCAAATCTTCCACCAGACGATGCCTTTATGTGCCGATCACTTTTCCAGTTATTTATACATTAAATGACCATTGATAACCAACTGGTTTTTCTCCCTTTATTTATACAGATATTTATAGGATAGATCCTTTGGCCAATGCTGGTGATATCAAAATGACATTGCAAGTTCACCAGTATAATGTAAATGCTAAGACCAAGACTACAGTATATCCTATACCTCTCTAATGTAACGTATAGCTTCATCAATTCAAAAAACAAAACAAAAAACCTTTGTACACTTTTGAATAGTCCTCAATCATGTGATTTGATGGCTCCTCCCCAAGCATACTGAAATAGCTCATTAGTTGCAACCTTTTTTGGTTTTTTTGTGGAAGATTTCGATATCTGTTTGTGACAGGGGATCAAGATACAAGCCAAAATGAGAAATTTCTCGAATTTACACCTTCAACCTTGCCATCCATCCATCCATCCATCCATCCATCCATCCATCCATCCATCCATCCCTCCATCCATCTCTTTTCCTAACATTTCTCTTGATATTAGTTTGCATCTTCACGTGTCAAGCCATAATTACGATCCTACTTTCTGTGACACTGTAACATGAGTTTTTTCACCTCTATGTCAGTGACTTTTTAATCATAGATATAAAGTCTCCAGTCCACACAGTATTAGCCTGCTGTCAATTGAAGCTTATTTAAGCGCAGCACTGTAGTTCTGTATATTTAGTCGCCTCAATATTTCGTATTGCTCCCGTCTCTCAGGGTGTGTATATACGGTTAAACTCATAGCTGCAGTAGCAACAGCAGCGGAAGAACTTGGAAGTGATCCATCAGACCAGTGGTCTCTTCTTCTTTCTCTCTATCTATCTCTCTCTCTCTCTCATCTTCTGATCTAGACATTCGCCTTCCCTCGTGCATCTATTATTCCCAAGCAAGCATCGAGTGGCGAGGTGATGGTTGGCGTGTAATTTATGTGCGCGTTTATCGTGCCCTGACAGCTATAAGCGCAACTGCGGCCGTGTGTTGAGAGATGCGGAGACGTTAGCTTCGACAGTAATCAGCTTCTTTTATTGCAGTATACAGCTGAGCCTTTTGGCTCCGTTCCTTTCTTTCTATATTTCATGCGCAATCAATTTTTTCCCCGAAGGAATATGGGACATTCACCAAAAAAAAGGAAGAGAGAAGGAAAGAGGAGAAAGGAAAGTATAGAGATTGGGCAAGGTCTGAAAATGATTTGAAGTTTCTTTCGAGTCCAATTTAATACCGAATCGGGCTTTTCACTCTTCTCATAAATGCACGACGATATCACAAGATCGTGGAAGAGTGTTCCGATTTCTCTCTCTGATCTCGTTTGCATGTATATAAACATCCTCCTTGCCTCTCTTTTCTCTTCTTTCATCTCGCTATCTTGTTCACGCTTCCTTAATGAAGAGGACAAGGTGGTTACTACTCTTCTACAACTTTTTAATGAAAAATAATATCTCTTTAGGATCTCACCTCTGCACCGTAGTTGACAAATTTGCATAAATTTTTTTTTTGCGTTCGAAGGATATACATATGTCAAGGAATATGGCAAAAGCCTGATGTGTACTTTGCTTCAAAACTATTAAGGTTTGAACAAGATGGGGGAAAACATTGGTAGATCTTGCAAAATATGAGAAAAAAATTGGTAGTTCTTTGCAAAATATGAGAATATACGGATCTGTGTCATTCTGATATGGCCGTATGTAATTTTCGACCAGAATTGGATCAAGTATCATTGAGTTTAGTATCATAATCTTAGTGAAAATCAGCAGGGTATTAACAAGTCCATTATCCCTTTAATATGTCAGAAAATTTTGTATCCTAAAGATTTCATGTAATTTGTAACATATATGTAAATGTTTTAAATAATTTTTATACTGAGATGACATTGGTGGACGGTAATATTATAACGTTACCATTTTCAGGTGCCTGTAAATCCTGTGGACATGGACGTTTGCTTGCTTTAAGATTATAGCAGATGTCAACACAAAATGTGGCTTTTTTTTTCTCCTTTTAAAGTACAATTAAAACTGACAACATTTTAAACCCCTGCCCCCCACCCTCCCATCCCCCCTTAAAAGTAAGGTAAAGACAGAACTTTGTTTATTTGGTAATTTGGACATCCAGTTAATTACATGTTATTTTTTTTTGTACAACAATGAGGACGTGTAAAAACTGTCTACGTCACAGTACAGTAGCTTCTATTGCGTAAATTGTATTCGTTTACGGGTTTCCCCGTAAACTTCACAACCCTGTTATTTTTCCATTAGTACTGCATCCTGATACACGCATATAAATATATTAGTACTAGAGCTCCTCAATTTACTAAAGCAATAACTCAGTTTATCTTTGATAGAGATACTCATCACCTGACTGACTTCGGCCCTTGGTTTTTAATTTTTCCAACTCCACCACTAGCAGCAGTTGAGATGTATAGATCATGTCCAGGGTCTCGCTTGGTTAAAATTCCAATATTTAGTAAATCTAGGGTCATGCTAAGGTGAACTCTATTTACTTCAGGTCACTCTCATAGACTCAAGATTCTCTTGTGTTAATAACCACATCACTCTACAGCTAAGTACTTGAACGCAGGTTATCCTATATATTACATGTAGAAGTGTTGTGAGGAATAAATTAATGTATTAATTGGATTGATTGATGAACAAGACAAGTACTATGTGTTTGCATGGCTTCATTTGTTGACATTTTTTAACTCCCCCCCACCCCCCCGCAAAAAAAAAATGTATAACACCAAGTTAAACATATTTAACAATTTTCATTGTAAGAGTTATTTAATCATAAGTTTTCTTCATCAGTTAAAAAAACCCCTTTCATATGGCTTGAAAGTCATTCTATTCCAATTTTGCAGTGATATTGTACGCGTCGTGTTCAGTTGTGCGTAAAAGGCACTGTGTAATTATTGAGTTTGTTTGTCCCTGTATAAAAACACTTCAGCCACCCAAGTGGCATACGGCTACATAAGATAGAGACTTGCGTTAAGTTATCGCATGTTATCCGCTACTTTCGGGCAACCCCCGGCAGGGCCTCAACATTTGACACTTTGTATAAATGTAAGCAACTATATGTGAGTACACGATTTGTCCTAGACTCTATTTTCGTGCCTGGTGCCACGTTGATGCAAAAGGATCTCCCAAAAAAACTTGGGTTTTTTGAAGTTAAAGTTAATTAGAATGACTAGCACCGTTTGAACTTTGTTTAAAACATTGCCCATAAATCTTTCAGTGTCTTGATTTACACAGATGTTGAAGATGAGCATTCTGCTGGGAGAATATCTGCATGCATTTTGGGGTGTATGACAATTGGCTATGCACAGTAGAAGCAGCAAAAATTTATTTCAAAATGGGATGTATTTGTAATCTCTCGTCAAATACGGTTGTAAGTATCGTCCCAAAGATGTTGAACTATCTATTGCCAGGCATAGATTCACTTTGTTTGACTACCGCCAGCGCTATTAACAGGTTTTCATCTAAGGACCGTTTAACTTTTGACCCTTTTGTTTCTCATTTAACCAAATGTGAGTTTGTTTATTCACATCATGTTCAACCAAACATGGTCTCTATATCACTGGAATGAATCATTTGAATGCCAATTTTTAAATTTAATAGAAAATAATAATAATTGCAATAAACTTAGCAATAATGAAGACAATGAAGAAAAGAATACCGCAATGAGACAGTGATAAATTAATTGGTCAATTTCTGATCAATTAAATGGAAATCACAGATCCTACTGGAAAATATTACAATTAAGGTTTCTGTTAAAAGTATGCAAATTATCACTATGATTATATATTAAAAAGAAGTGTAACAATAATGGACATCACATGGACTTTGGACAGTTCCTATACATAAGAGCCGATGCATTGAGGGATGTCAGTTCTATTGGTCTTAATAAATGCTTACATGACATTTTATTAGAAATTGCTTAATTAGTGCGGTTTTATAAATGATGTACATTTCTTTGTGGGTCTGTCACAAAAACGACCCATAGTATGACTTGAAAAACCTGTCATGCTAATTGGAAACATCAATCGAACAAATTTCTGGGTTGTTAATGAATTTCTACGCAATTTCTACCGCTAATTTACATCAATGCAATGTGCTCATCCACTATGGATGGGCATTTTTTAAAGTGTTAACTGTGGAGGTGTTAATAATGGAGAATCATGTCATTGATTTCAAAGATAACAGATTTATAGGTTTATATTATTTCCATGACGTTGAAAAAAAATTTCATCTTCATGACCACAAATATTTTGAAGCTATTTCTCTGTCATATTATTGTACTCTTTCATTTAAGTTCACTTTTTATGTCACTTGAATTCTTGACATCAGCTTGGCCTCCCTAATTGGGTGCGAATTACATTGGTTTTTTGTGGGGGACTGATTGATATTGCATATTTTAATAAATACAAACGTTGCATTTAAGGTGATCCACAGTGTTGGTGTTACAAGTATAATGTGCGGCCCGCCATTCAGAAATGGATAGAAATACAGTCCATATCCAGCTTTTAAGAAACATAAGTATAGTTTAGACTTAAAAAGTAACTCTTGAAAGTTATCAGTATATCTAAGTGCATTCAATGGACCACTTCAAGTAAAGTTTTATTTCATTAATATAATTAATATAATATAATTCATATAATTCATATGATTAATAATGCTTACCACCATCAATCATAGAGTGACAAAAATTTGTTCAGTTTCATACTGAAATGATAATTTTTATTTATACAAGTAGGATTATATTAGTTACCAAAGTTATTAGGGCTGTTTAGGTAGACTAGATGCAAATTAGATGCAAATTATGTAGTGAATAATATGATTGGATGAATACAGGATGTGTATTTGTTGTCATATTTTTGGAGGATTGGCGAATGTCAACGACTAACTCACTGGTTTTGTTTAACTTTGATTACAAGTCTGTTGGTGATGTTGTTGCTGTTCTTAATGGAATTTAAAGAAGAAGAAAATCCCAAAACAATTAGAATTTAGACAATCGTGTATCAAACAAATTCGGATCCATACAAACGAATAACAGCTACATAGGCAATGACTTTTGACATCTGGTCACTTTACATTGGAAGATGTTTTTAGATAATTATATTAAACAGTGTACTTTATTTTGAATTTTATGATTTTGTTTTTGTCACTGGAAAAGGGGGTTATTGTTTGACATTGCCATCATCATGGCTGCCTCTTTGCTGAATTACAGGGAGTAAAAGGAGTCTTCCCGGCTTTAATTAATGGAAGGTCTTAACCATTATTTTGTGATATTCATTAAAGCAAAACATGAATGGATGCAAGAATATATGATGACAGTTGTTTATCTTGCCTTGAGACTTGGACTGTATGATAAATCACTCTGTATTAGTTAATATTCAGAAATGCACAAACTTGGAAGATGTCTTTGTCCAAAGGTTAATCCATTCCTTCAATTTTCCCTGCACTTTTTGTCGATTGTTCAAAATTTAGAGTTTGAGTTTTAAAATGGTTTAATTAGTTATATAACAGAATAGATTCGGCGTGATGTGGTGAAGCCCTTTAAATGACTGAATTAAGACTTGGTTAGATCTCTTGCTGGGCTAAATAATGAATAATCCTATTAAGTATGGAAAAGACTCTTTGTTTTTCTGCAAAGGTTTTTTTTTTTTTTTTTTACCTTAGGCACAAGTAACCCATATCCCACTTTATACCTGCGTTCTGTTTGTAATGTCGGTATAGTAGGATGGCATATCCCCACAAATGTCTCTAATAAGAGTTGATGAGATGTTTTGTGAAGCAAGGACATATCAGAGGTACTGAAGGGGACTTAGAGAAAGACTGTGTCATGGACGATCAGCAGATAATCCTTCAAAAGATCCCCAATGGGATTATCCAGGGCTCATGTGACGTAAAAGGGGATCACTCAGGGCAGCCCCCTCTGGTGAATAATTTAACTCCGATCCTTTTTTCCCCTTTCTATATGGACGAAGACCGGTTGCTCCAACTGCGATACGGTCGACCAGAGATGCTAAGTTTGCTCCTCCAAGAAAAATGTCCCCCCCTCTCTCTTTCTAAATTACACTCTCGGGGTCAGAAGCTAATATTTTCTCGATCTAATTCCACGGCAGTGAAAAAAGATAAGAGACCTTGAACGCTGAATATTCATAGGGGGAGAACTGCCGGAGGTGAAGTTTTGGAAATGGTACTCGTGTTAACTATAGCAAGTGATAAAATGCCGCCCAAAACACCGAGCCAAACCTATATTAAATTACATATCTGGGCCTCTTTGTAAAACAAACCAGGGGGCAACTTTTCTGATATTGGCAACTTTTATGAAACTCTTGTGTTGTGAAGTCATGTCATGTTTACTTCCTCGGTGTCATGTAATTACATACAGACTTCCAAGGAAAGCAAAACTTTACATAAACTGCCTTAGCTATTTAGGCGGTCCCCGCAGCACTCTAAAAGTCGCTTTCTATTGTTAAATACATATCTATAGCAAATCAATAAATGCACATGTGATTTTCATTGCATTTGAAGAGTAAATGTGGTATTACTGTACTTCTAGAAATCAAATTAAAAAGTAAGGGCACTTTATGTTTTAGATAAACATTTCTCATCTTAACAAAATACTAAAAGTTACGAAAATTTACTCTCCTTTTGTTTTCTCATAATTGTCTATGAATTGTACAAAAAAAATTAACATTTTGCCACTGGATCGATCTCCTGCAGTGAAAACTGAACAAAGATAATTCTTCCAGACAGAATTGGGTGAAGCTTTCAGAGTCATCAAGACAATGAACAGACAAAATGCTGGGATACGATGTATCCAAGTTTGTTGTATAGAGGTTAATTTATTATGGAAGCAAGTCTCCCTGTTATCTTGCAAATAAAAAATAAAAACTTAAAATATTCGGCACGCATGTCGAGGAGAGGTCCCGATCCATTTTACGCCAGAAAATGTAAAAAATTCATCAACTGCAGCATCTCGTTTTACTTCCCCATTTGGTGAAACCCTCTCCTCGATTCTATCCGCATTGCATATGGAACTGGGATATTTGGATTAAATATTCTACATCCTGAAATGCTCTTTAGCACCACTTTAGCTGCCTGGACAAACCTCTTACAAATGCTGGTTTTCGAAAGAAGAGAAGAGAAAAGAGAAGTGATTTGATTGCCCGTTGCTTTAAGAACTTGTGGGTTGTGGTATATGTATCTTCCAGTTGTATCCTTTTTCTGTGATCAAGTCCGGCAGATGGCCTTGGATCGGGTCAAAAAGCGAGTTAAATAGATAGTCGTTGAGATCCTGAGAACCCTTCTGCTGTCAGGAGAGGAAGCGCACTCCTTGTAGGATCTTTTCTCTCTCTCATATGTAGATTTCTGCTTCGACATCAATGGAAGGGGTTAAAGTAAAGGTAATATAGCTCGTCTTCATTTAACAAACAAGTGTCTTCGGTGTCAAAGGCTTCCAAAATAACGTACAGATAAGAGAGATAGGAATTTGCAGCGAAATTAATTAATTACTCCTATGTTTTAGTCATAAAGTAATATTCCATGTATTCCAATATTATCAAACCCCCCCCCCCCCAAAAATTGTGAAGGTCTGGAGGGTGTGAATGAAACTTGTATTGGTTTTATACTTGATCTTTTGTAGCTTGTCTTTTGTAGCTCCTGTGACCTGATTAAAACTAAATTTTTCCTTGCATTTGGAAACAAAGGACATTATGCATCTATTGTGTTGCATCTAGTATAGGAACTATATCAACCTCTGCTCTTATCTACTTTCCTATGTGGAGTTTTCTTTTCTTTAAATAATCTTGCAAACGAAAGCAGCTGTTTCAAAGCAAATTGTGTCATCATAGGCCAGATACATACTGTACATACTTTAGTCACTGCATGTATCACAATAGAACATCCAATGATTATTAAAATTTTCAATATAAACATGTATCCCAGTTTTATGAACAATTGAAAAACAAATATATACATACAATGTGATATGTAATAAAGCCAGGCCTATATGTCATCATGCTCTCTGTTATGTACAGTGTATCATAGATCTGCTGGATTTTCTAGACCTAAGCATCACAAAGTTACAGTAGCTTTTACGGGCCATGAGACTCTCCTACCTGTGTCCCGGTCAAATCATGCACGCTTTCCCATCCACGGCCTAAAACTACACCATTGGAATGTTTTAGCACTGCGCCTTCACTATATGGGTACCGCCCACTTCTTCCTTCCCAATCTACCATTCAGAAGGTAAACTATGGTGAGTTTTCGCATGCTCTGGTTACGTGACATGCTCTGGTTACGTGAGCATTCATGACCACCACACTGTTTCAAGTTATGTGGAACAGATATATGTTATTTGTTACGGGGGTGTTTTTATAGTGCAGTCCAGATCTAGGTTTATATATACGTCAGCTTTGTGTCAAGTCCGTTTATCGATTTCACATAAACATTTGGTGGATCAGCAGCACTGGCGTAACAGTATACATGTGTTAAGTCCTGCAAGGTTTTCAAGACTACAACATCTACAGTGCGCATGATTGTTTGGACTTATCGCTTCCTAACAAGAAAAGCAGAGATTTCATGTCTTAGAAAATTTGTTATGTCTTTAGCACATGTTGGTAGTCCCCTTTTTACCTTTTGATAAAATGTACTTCAGATAGTATGCAACTTAGTAAACACATTTTGCAAAATTGTTTACAAAAAAATTGGTATATTAATACCTACATTTCACTTTACATCACCTACATTACACACTACATTGTGAATAGCAAATAAGCTAGTTTGATTGGTATATTCCTATGTATACGATACCAGATCAGAAAATAACTCACACCTGGCATTGCATCACTAAATGCTATGCAAAAAGGGTCAAGTTGCTGTAATACAAGTTTGAAGACGTACAGCAGTCTTTGCTTTCAACACTTTAGGAACCACAGCATTTTATAAGCCCTTTTAGACAAAAGGTCAGAGCCATCAAAAACGGCATTTGAACATGAAATTATTCCCGGAAGGTATTTTAATTAATTATTCTCAGTACAATTAGTTTTGTGAACCTTGGCAAGTCTGCATGCTAAAGGCTAGCTTTTTATGACATAAATTAACTGTCGTTTTTTGGGGGGGTTTTTTTGGTGGAACTGCACCTTTAGTGTTATCTCAGTCCCAAAAAAAATTCAACTTTCAAGATGAGAGATTACTGTATATTACATCCGTTCCATGGGCACAGTTTAATACACGTCAACGAATTTATAAAGGATAGTACAGATTGGTTAACAGTACTAGCAAATACAGTAAAACAAAGAGTAGTATATAACTTATATCAGATGGAAGTATAGTGGAGCTAGAAGTAAGTAACAAGTCTGCTCCGGTCTCTTAATTACATACAAAACCACTGGTAGTTGCAGTAATATTATAGTTTATAACTCCCTTATTGCATGTACACAAGGCAGACACAAACTGTACGTGCAAATATACTGATGGCAAAGCATCGAATTAAACCGCTAGGTAGTTCTATCAGTGATCGTCAAATCGACGGAGACGACTGAATAAATCTGTAAATTATCAATATTGTACTGTAGACACGTATATATACATGTACTATAAATACTGTATATATACGCTATGTCTGTAAATTTTCCTGCTAAGCTCCTGCATTAGCAACAATTGCATCCACTTCAACGTGTCATCTCTAGGGTTTGTCTTCGTCTCGTGTTTCATGTCTATCGGCAACTTGTTCTCCAGCGCTGCGAACAAACGCAAAATGAATATTAGGGAGGCTACCCTCGGAGTATAAACCCCATTGTAAACGACTGCAGCAACAGCAGCTACATGCAACAACGTTGACTTATAAAAAATGCAAACCCCATAAAGCAGGGAGTTGTTAGCTGTGCAAGTAAGATGCTGTACATAAGTAATAAACCGTTGCCAAGTAAATTACAGCTTCTGCTGGGGAAGAAAACACATTCTCGTTTCTGCATGATTTCATTTTGATTAGAGTTAGAGTTAATTAGGAAGATAAGCAGCCCTTTTTGGTAAAGCCAAGCCACAAGCAGTTTTTTTTGTATTTTTTTTATATATTTATATATTTTTTATCACCAAGCTTTAATGGGGACTACTGTATGTTGCAATCTTGAGAGGGGTGCCGTGACAGTAGCTTCAGTGATGCCTTCATTATAAACACCCCAGGGCAGTCTTGGGTGACATCTCATTGGCCTTGATTAATCAGCTGACAGTGTTAAGAACGGCGAGAATCAACGAAGATTGTGACAAGCACGCTGTACAGAGGTACGGGGGGAAGGTGGGGTACTTCTGAAAGAGAAGGGGAAAGAAGTATAGTTTTATATACGGAATTTGGTATTGATGACATCGCATAGTTAATGTCTAGAGGGCTCACTTATAGGAACTTATCAGATCACTTGATTGAAGTTTTCATAAATTAAAAATATAATGAAGAAAAGGTGTATTTTTTTTTTGTCTCCTGCAAATCTTCCTCTGCTTGGAACCATTCTATGTATGTGTTTATAGCAACTAATGTCATAAATCCAGAAAACTGCTATAAAAATTTGTCGTTGTCAAATGCATGTATCTTTCTTTTTTTTTTTTGGGGGGGTACAATTAATATTTTTATCATTCAATATTTGAAATAGAAACATTTTTGCAAATTGCAAGTTCATCAGTTTTAATTTTTGAAAATAAAGCTCTGTAGTCCAGGAACAATTTATCCAGTGTCGCATCGCAAAAATGGCCATACTAACTGGTCAACTTGCCAGACGAGTGCAAAGATCGATATATAGCTGGTTCTCTCAAGTAGATCGTACTTATAAGTGCCGAAAATGAAGAACCTTCAAAACTGCTTGAACAGCTACACAAAATTTGAACACTGAAGTATTCCCCTGTGGCCACCATTCAAAATTGTTTCAATACATGACAAACAAGAACTACATGAGGTTTGCTCTGCTGTTACTCATTATTTGTAGAAGATATACTCTCCGTACACTAAAACGAGAATAAAACGCCTTGTTCTTTATGCTTCAGTGAAAGTTTATACACGACTGATGCTTCATGCAAGGTTAGATAAATCTTTATACAGGATCTGAATTTTTAAGTGGACACCCATTAATTTAGATATGATCTTATCGCGGAGTGATACCGCAGGCCTTCGTAGAGTTACCAGGCTTCAATTTGGGATAGTACAGCTGTATCATTGTACATAGCTTAATTCTACAAGAACTTTAATTGTGCAGTGCTGGTGAGGGTAAGATGGGGTTGAAGTTATATGATTTTAGGAATGAAAAGTATATCATAGGTTGAAAAAAATCCTTCCATGCTTCAAAGAACACATGTATGCTCTTTCATGAAAGAGTTTGGTAAAGATGGAAGATGGACAGTCCTTTAAGACATTAATGTCCTATCCATGTGGATCGTCTTCAAAGTTAAAGGTATAGTGAATACATCTCAGTCTTTAGCTCCTTAATTCATAACTTTTCAGGCTCTAACGTGAAGGAAGGAAAAATGGGAGGAAGAAAGCAAAACTTTCAGACACTATATGGTAAGGTACAACTCTTTAGGACATCCACAAAATCTTCTTCCTCCAAAGATAAATTGATCTATCTCTTTGCGAGAAACTTTCGCTCGCTCCTGTCGTATTAACATCGTGACCGTTATATTCTCGCAGCTGTACCATATCACTCTGAAGTGGTGGCATTTACATCCCTTTGACTCAGAACTCAGAGCTTTCGTAATGGAAGTTCCTTGCACCATTTACTCTCCTCGCGTTGCCGAACTGCGGGGACGTTAATGAGATTTTCTCTGAGCTTTTCCATCAGCTTCAAAAATACAACCTCTGGCAGGATCATCTGTCTTCTTTCCTATAGATTGCTGAAAGCATCTAAGTAAATAGACCATACAAAGCTAGGTCTATAGACACTGTTTAAAGGCAACCACAGAACTCTCTCTAGCTCTCTCGCTAATGGTTTCGGAAAGCAGCGCACATCACAATACTAACTGCGGTACATGTAAATATTTTAGCCATATTGAAGCCATTTGAATAGGAAATTGGATGATCGGGGATCTTGTAAAAGCTAGGGCTCTTCATTCGTTTCCTTCGATTTTTTTGTTTCATGAGATATTGTATAAATTTACCGTGAGATCAATTTACAGTTGCAGTTCATTTCAAGCCAGCTGTTATAGGTAGGGTAATGTATGTCAGTGGGGACAGTGTTCCAATTAATTGTTAAACATCTCCTTCAGAATCATACGTTGTATGGATGAACAGTCTAGTACAATACTTCCTTTATAAATATGGCAATCTTTTAATCACAGAGCTACAGATGTATTATATAAGCGGCTAATAGTGCACGTACAACAAACTTTAATACTGCGTAATAAATCCAGTGGTAGTACACATGTACATGGAATGTGTAGATTTTAAATCCTGATACTGGTTTACTTGGTTCGAGCAAATAGTTCACTAGGAAAGGTACAGTCAGGCGCGTAGCCAAGGGGGGGGGGCATAGGGGGCGACCACTCCCCCCTCGAGCATATTTTTGTATTTTTTTATGATATCGCTAGTAATTTCAAATAGAAACTGCTTAGATGCAACTAACAAGGCCTGGGAAGTGCCATTGGCAGCGATGTGGGAGGCATTTTCAGCAAAATTTATTTTTACGCTTCACGCCAACAAAGTTTTCAAGCATGATATAAAAAAACTGCTTTTAACATCCCTACCAACATGTGTTGAAAAGTACCATGTACCATGGTGACAGCTTCAACACCTCCCCCCATTCCCTTGATATCTGTAGATGATGCAATGACCTTAAAGGGATCCAGTCATTTGAAACATATTTCAGTTATTAATCCTTGATTTTCTTGATATACTTTTCTATTTGATAAATGGCCTAATTATTAAATATCTCGCTTCAATTATGTTCATCTTTCCTCTTGAGATGACCATCTCTCAGATATATATGGCCTTCCATATGGTACATCTACATATTGATGAGATGCGTCCCTCTCTACCTCCCCCCCCCCCCCCCCGCACCACACACACCAATAAGTGCATGTCCTTCTCTGCCCACTTGATTGTGCTCATTAAAGAAAGTCCTGGTATTAAATGAAACATGTCTCGACCAATCAATTAAAAAGACCGCTGACACCAGACATCTGTTTGGACCATCAGGAGTCCTGTTGTGCTTCAGATCTCTACTTGTCATCTTACGAAAGCCATGAGCCTTTTTGCCCGTTGCTATCTTGCCATTAAAATATCTCAGTCCTGTCAAAAGGGGGTAAAAAGGACCTTGACGACGGTACAAGAGCAACTTATGATTGTCAACATTACCAGTGTGCCAAATCACTTTGTTCGTTTTACTCAGAAACAATTAAGACTTTTGTCTGTCGCAATGGGGAAGATGGTATTTATAGAAGATTCTTGCAGTTTTTTAATTCAGGGCAAAAGAATGTCAAATTGATAACATTAGACACATGCAGGACCAATTTTCTTTGAAACAGATGATTTTCTGTTATAATTATTTTGTCCTATATAATGAAGTGTACTCAATTTAGTGCTGAGCAACACTATACTGCGCAATTTTACCCTGAATAGGCAGGCACGTGGACAGTTGCACAACATGCATCTGTGTATGCACTTTTGAATGTAATATAAACTACACTGTATAGGTATATTGAAATAATAAAAACAGAGGCTGTAGGATGTCACATGGGTAAAATATTTTGAGAACTTAAAAGATGACTTAAGAAAAACAAAGGGGGGAATTTGAGAGGTAGTACCGTTTCTATATATAGACGTTCAGGTTTTCAAGGTTAATCACCTTTAAAATACTGTATATGCTATATCTGGAAGGTTCCTTTAAAGACTGAATTGATGATGAAATCGGTTTCTCAGTGCAGGACTGAATGTTTGAATTTTTATATTCTAAAAAATTAGAAAAAAAAATATGTGTTCTTTCAGACACCATATGAACAAAAGAGCATCCTTGAATGACATTTGAATCAACACTGTTTGTCCTAGACAAATTCATAACACATTCTAAATGTGTCATTTGGAGGCGATAAAAGTATTTAATGCTTTCGACTGCATCTGAAAAACTGACCTCGTGGTCTTTGTGTTTAAACTATGTGTTCCAGCCACTTTTATTGTTGAGCCTCTGATGTTTAAAGGGTCATCTCTTTGACCAACAGGACTGAGTAAACTAGAGAAATACAACCTGGGCCACTAACAGTACTAATTCTAATGCCACATATTACAATTTAATTTTGCATCATCTTTTAAAAGGTCATCAGTGTTGACCCCATTATTCATAAAAGTGATTAGGTAACAAAATCTGGTCCCTGATGGGGCTTTGACTCAGGAAAACTGTAATGATTGTGGGGTAGACACTGTAACTAATATACCACATTTCGCCCACAGTGCCTTTTAATGAGTTCTGTGTTGCTGGTAATATCACTGATCAATGGTAAAAGGTCTGCAGTGGCCAAATCTGACAGAAGGTGAAGAAAGCTTACACTTCAAAAATATAGAAGTTATTGTGAATTTACTTCACTCCTCGCTTACATGTCTCCTCACAACTGTAGCACCACTTTCTACCATGTTTAGAATGTCTTGGTAACCTGTGCGCCCTCTATGACCGGCCCCTCTGGTCATTTCCCTTCCTTCTCATTCTACCATTCAAAGTGTCTAACACGTTCTTTTTCAAGCGGGTTTGGGGATATCTTGTAGGGCAGGGGGCAGTAGGACGCCGGTAGCTGCAATTATCCAACTACCCAGCCATCTCGAATGTGCATTGTTCCCAGTATTTAGAAAGTAAGATTATCATGAAACACTATACAGAATGATATTATCAGAGTAGTTTTATAGCCCCCTTATCTACAGTCATGGTGAATATGGATATCATGTGCATGTACGGTGCTAGATTTCTATTCTGCATTATGCTGTAATTCTGGGCCGAATCTTTTCCTCCCGATACCATTATAATTACATCGTCTATACTCATTGTTATGTTACATGTACTATGATTTTGATTGTTTTTCTATACTGTATGCCTTTAGTGTCCCGTACAGTATAGAGGGCACCCTACCTTCTAGTTACTCGTCACTAGCCAGAGCTGACTGGGATTTCAAGAAACTATTGACTTCTGTTTCTTTAAGTCAAGGGCAGTCGACATATAAAATGTTTTGTATTTAAGTAGCAAGGCTTTTATAATGTATTCTTCGTTTTCTTTTTTGAATCTATATATGATCAGAGAGTCTGTTTCATTCATCACACTTCTCATCTGAGTTAGAAACAAGATATTCACAATCATGAATTAGAGAATGCAAAAGCCAAAAAACTACCCCCCCCCCCAAAAAAAAACCACACAAAAAGAAAACCAAAAAGAACAACAACTTGGAAGTATTTTGTCCATACTGTAAGCATGTATGTCATAAAGTGTAAACATTTGTAAAGAAAGAATGTTCTGAAGAACAGAATGGAAGTAAACATTGGGGATTATGATTAGCCATCAATAGTTTCCAGCGTGGTTAAATTACAAGCCATCTAATTTCCTGTAGAGATGATTCCGTCGCGATGATATCGCGCTCTCCCGACGGAATACTCTTCGGCCGTTATGTGTTATAGTTACACATCGAAATGCTTGGAATACCTATCTCTTGGTGGAATTTGTATTCCGTTGTTGAAATAAATGGAATGCAGGATAAAGACAGACTGCTCAGGAAATGCTTGAAAGCCGATTCCAATAGCGGCTCAAAGGTACAACAATACTGCGTGCTATAAGCTGCGGTCTCTGACAAATTCATCGCTCATAAACTGACTGCTCATTATAGAGAAGGTAGTATACATGTTTACTCGCCATTGTGTGTCCGCAGAGAGAGAAACTTCCCCAACTTGCGAGAGAGAAAACATCTTTATGGAACTGGTAGATGTACATGTTTGAGCATTTTATTAGGCCATATTTTCTGTGATTCATGGCTTGAAATGCAGTTTACTCTCGATCTCGTGGTAGAAACAAAACTTATGGCAACAATCTGTAGGTCGATTAACGCAAGAACAGTGGTAAATGCAGACTTGCAATTTGGTAGCTGTTTCCATGCTTGTGAATTCTCAGATAGATTGGGAGAAGGATGAACTGTTGTTAGGGTTAAAGAGAGACATTATGGAGGTTGATATATAGTTTTATAGAGGGTCAAGGGGGGAGATTGGCCACTCAAGTCTAGTACATTAACTTATTTTAACCAGTAGTGCATGATTTGGTCATAGCTTGTACTTTAAGTTGGATGTCATAATAGATTTGATTGAAATGACCAGTATAGAGCCCTGCAATATAAAACCAAAAGACTAGAATTTATTCCCATTACAACATTACAATTCCCACCAAATCAAAGCCCTGCTTTAAGAAAACATGCAATCAAAATTACTTTTAAAAAATGTTATCAGAGTCTAGCAATTAGTTTGCCGCTTCTGAAAATTGATATTTTAGGCATTTTCATCACCGCTTCATGCCAATTGGAAAAAAACCTGCTGCTTCAGCAGCTATAAGCCTATAGAAAATTTACGTTAGGTCAAGATTCGAGAACGTTTAAAGATAATTTTCACGTCTGATGGCGGACTTTTCATAACCTCAGTAGCTGGAAATATGTTCGAATCAGTGGAGCATTAGTGATGTGTTAAAACTGTCAGTTTGTTGTGTCATGACTACTCTTCCTTTGCCTGCAAAGCCAGACATTTGCGTTAAATATACCACTTTTGTTTCAATCCCAAGAACCAAGCGAAAAAACAAGAGTAGAATTGCTACGTGAGTTAGCTTTCCTACATATTTAATGGCTGCCTGAGATCTCGTGATAAAATTTCATCAACATGCAAAATGAAACTTAAGACTATCCAAAACTGATGAGATAGTAGTAGTAATCAGCATTTCCATGCAATTTATTAAACCGAAACAGACAGAAAGACAATTATCATATAGCTACTGTTTAATAGTACTCAAAGCTTATAAATTATCCTAAACTGGCCCAAACAGTTATGGAAAAGTATTCCTCTATTTTGGATATTTTTCAATATGCAAATTTATGGAGTTAATCTCTTCACAGGTGATAAAAAGAAAATGAACAAGTGTAAAATTGCCCTCGCATAAGATAGTGACACGACTGATTGAACAAACGACGTCCTGATACAGGACCTGAAAATAATCTTAATCTCATCAATAGAAATTAACATTGGAGGAGTTGTTTGGTAAATATTAAATTTATTTTTCTCTAAACATAATTACATTAATGATGATGGTTAATGGATTGATAATTCACTTTACCCATCCTCGTCTATAGATTTCTGTGAGTAAAAATTTAGTGTTGTTATCACTTCGACATCTCCCAAAAGAGTAGCTGTCCGTGGGCGATGTGTTTTGGAATGTATAAAGCCAAATTGCAAATTTGTAAAGCCTAATGTGCTGCTTCTTCTTCTTCTTTTGAATACTAAATCAAGGCCAAGTCTTGTTTTGCACTCTATTCTCGGATGAATCACTACGTGTAAACAACTACTGTGTTGGGTGCATGACATTTGTTCATGCAAAGGGCAATGCTCTCTCTCCCTCTCTCTTTCCTTTCTTCGACATTATCACCTTTTTTCAGGGAGCAATTATTTCTGCTTGCCTGCATCTCTCGCTGATATTAAAAGCCTATCAGGTGACTGGTGACAAAACATCATTCTTGAAAGAAAGTTAAAAAAATAGGAAAAAGAAAGAAAAGAACAAAAAAAAGGAAGTAAAACATGAGCTAATTCAAAAAGCCTTGAAGTCAGGAGTTAATTGACTTCCAACCCTTTGTCTCGTTTGCAAAAACCCCTTCCTATGGTATATGTGGAGAGGACATCGAGGGTGATGATGAATACAAATTTACATGCGGGATTTATTAGATTTGCCTTGGGACATCCACTGGTCATTTGTTGACAAGGAAGACGAAAGAAGAAAGTACAGATGCCTTTCTTTGCAAGTTACATTGCAAACGAATCCTTGCATCAGGGGCCAACATTTGTATTGCACTTACTATGGTATAGCTGGTCCGGATATTTGTTCATGCATTAACTGTCAAGCTAGCAATAGGACCCTGCTCGGTTGTTTTTAACTTACTACACGATGGAGGCTCATCGATGAATTGTTACCAACATATATTTTCAAATGATTATCAGACAAGCACATGATCACAAACAAATATATAAACACAAACATATAAACAAACACATGATCAGATTGTACAATGTCATATTGGGTCAATTTTTGTTAGTAATTCTAGAGGTTAGTTACTCAGATTAATGTTCATTTTCTATCAAGCATGACAATTTATTCATCTTAAGAAGATGAATTCTGATAATGTCCTTTTGAATTGACTAATCAACTGTAGAAATTTAGCTTCAATCCATGAACAATAATAACAAATAAAGGTAGATAAAAGGAACTGATAATACCATCACTAGATACAAGAACTAATATCAGTTTAGATATAAGAACTTGAAAGAACCAATAATACAACAACTGGTATCACTAGATACAAGAACCAATATCAATTAAGATATAAGAACTTATAAGAACCAATAATACAACAACTTATATCAGTATATACAATAACAAATATCAGTTAAGATACAAGAACTTGTAAGATCCAAAATACAACAACTGATATCACTAGATACAAGAACTAATATCAGTTTAGATATAAGAACTTGTAAGAACCAATTATACAACAACTGATATCACTAGATACAAGAACTAATATCAGTTTAGATATAAGAACTTGTATGAACCAATAATACAACAACTGATATCACTAGATACAAGAACCAATATCAGTGAAGATATATAAGAACTTGTAAGAACCAATAATACAACAACTGATATCACTAGATACAAGAACTAATATCAGTTTAGATATAAGAACTTGTAAGAACCAATTATACAACAACTGATATCACTAGATACAAGAACTAATATCAGTTTAGATATAAGAACTTGTATGAACCAATAATACAACAACTGATATCACTAGATACAAGAACCAATATCAGTGAAGATATATAAGAACTTGTAAGAACCAATAATACAACAACTGATATCACTAGATACAAGAACTAATATCAGTTTAGATATAAGAACTTGTAAGAACCAATTATACAACAACTGATATCACTAGATACAAGAACTAATATCAGTTTAGATATAAGAACTTGAAAGAACCAATAATACAACAACTTATATCAGTATATACAATAACAAATATCAGTTAAGATACAAGAACTTGTAAGATCCAATAATACAACAACTGGTATCACTAAATACAAGAACCAATATCAGTTAAGATACAAGAACTTGAAAGAACCAATAATACAACAACTGATATCACTAGATACAAGAACCAATAACAGTTAAGATACAAGAACTTGAAAGAACCAATAATACAACAACTTATATCAGTATATACAATAACAAATATCAGTTAAGATACAAGAACTTATAAGATCCAATAATACAACAACTGATATCACTAGATACAAGAACTAATGTCAGTTAAGAAACAAGAACTTGTAAGATCCAATTATACAACAACTGATATCACTAAATACAAGAACCAATATCAGTTAAGATACAAGAACTTGTAAGATCCAATAATACAACAACTGATATCACTAGATACAAGAACCAATATCAGTTAAGATATAAGAACTTGAAAGAACCAATAATACAACAACTGATATCACTAAATACAAGAACCAATATCAGTTAAGATACAAGAACTTGTAAGATCCAATAATACAACAACTGATATCACTAGATACAAGAACTAATATCAGTTTAGATATAAGAACTTGTAAGAACCAATTATACAACAACTGGTATCACTAAATACAAGAACCAATATCAGTTAAGATATAAGAACTTGTAAGAGCCAATAATACAACAACTGATATCACTAAATACAAGAACCAATATCAGTTAAGATACAAGAACTTGTAAGATCCAATAATACAACAACTGATATCACTAGATACAATCACTAATGTCAGTTAAGAAACAAGAACTTCTAAGAACCAATAATAAAACAACTAATATCACTAGATACAAGAACTAATGTCAGTTAAGAAACAAGAACTAATAAGAACCAATAATACAACAACTGATACAATATCAGTTAAGATACAAGAACTTATAAGAACCAAGATTCATGTTCATTTTCTATCAAGCTTTACAATTTATTCATCTTAAGAAGATGGATTCTGATAATTTCCTTTTGAATTGACTAATCGACTGTAGAAGTTTACCTACAATTCATGAACAATAACAACAATGATAAGTAGCTAAAAAGGAACTGATAATTCCATCACTAGATACAAGAACCAATATCAGTTAAGATATGAGAACTTATAAGAACCAATAATACAACAACTTATATCAGCAGTTACAACAACTGATATACAACAACAGTTATCCCAGCTACAGTAGATGCAAGCTCACTGGTACTGTAATACATTAACTGATATCAGCCAATACAAGAACGCACATCACAAATATAATTAACAAACTAGAAGATACAATATCTGATCAGTATCTATACGATTTTTGCTGATACAACAACTGATTTCTATAATAACTGATTAGAAAAGAGATCAGTTGAGAATTCAAAACAAAACTGAAATCAATTGTTGCATAATTTAACCGTAGCCCAATCCACAACATGACATTTTACTTTTTAAGTGTCCATGCTATGCTGCATTCAGTCTGCACACACAATAATCCCCATATAGTACTGCACACACACACTTTACATTAGACTCAATGAGATGAAGAAGAGGCAAGTCAGCTACAAATTTATTTTCCCTTTTTATTCCGAGTAGTGAATAAGGCTGCAGTGATATGAAATGATAAGATTGAAAAATACAGACAGGGAGTTTCAGTACCTTGCTTGTAGAGCAAAATTCCAATGTGTATATATATTACTGTGGTGTGTAATAAAGTGTGGTTGCACTATATGAGTTGCTGTAGTCTCATTAATTTCTAGAGTAACATGACCATGAACATGAAGTTTTAATTGCAAATGTGAGGTACTTGCAAGAATAATTGTAACAACACATTAAAGAAAACGACTGAGGTCCAATGAGGTACACATTATGGATTCAACCGGAGGCTCTGTTGAAGGTCAATGAGTGTAATTGGATGAATTTTTATCTCTTACAATTACCTGTACCATTTTGTGAGTTCAGATTAAATTAAATGAAATTTTGGACAGAATGAAACGACTTAAGGTTCTTTGAGGAACATACTTTGTTAATGTCAGCGTACAGGTTGGTGTACACAGTTGAGTTGATTTTTTATTATGTATCGTACTTAGCCGTATTAGACAATTAGGTACAGTACCTGTTCTGAGATTTCATAAATTAACTATCTAATTCATCTCTCTCTCTCTCTCTCTCTATATATATATATATATATATATATATGTATATTACTGTTTAAATATATATACTTCATATATATACTATATGTATATGTAAATATATGTATATTTATATATACACATATATATATATATATATATATATACTATATGTATATTTATGTATACATGTATATTTGTGGTTAATACGTACAGAATAAATAGACAATGGTTCTGATATAACAAGCTGCAGTTACAGTAAGATTATCCATCCTCTTCGGTATAAAGGTTTGAAATAAACAGATACTTGAGTTGTATGTATATGGCAGAGTTAATTAGCATATGGCAATTGCAAACATGTACAGAATAAACAGACATTGGTTCTTTTTGTTGTTAACAACACCAGATTTAATATGGTGGTCTCTTCAACAATCAGTCTTGAAGAGCATGATATGCTTTTTCCTTCTCAAGCTAAAGATACAATTTAGCTGTAGAGGGAATCGCTAACAGCTTTCCGTACGTTTGTGAAAATGTATAACAGCATCTGTTAAGATGACTTTGGAACCTCAAATATGCCTCATGATTGAGGTTCAGTGTCCAACATTTTAATAATCTAAGTTTTATTGCAGGCAAGATTCCAGTATTTACCACAGTCTGAAATGTATTTGTGTGAGGGTTATATTAAAATGTTTAGCCTATAGCTATAGAGTGTGCATGTAAGATAGATGCTCTTTCCACATTGTGCAATGTATGAATCATGATTGTTTCTCAATAGTTGCTGAAATCAGTGTGGCAGTCATTGCAAATCCAATATGTGGTGCCATGAAATCAATACTCCACACTTGGAGAGTAATGTTGCAATGAAATGACTCATCGTAATTGTTAAAAGTTAATTCGTTCACCATGTATGTACTGCACACTACAGGCACAATGATAGAATATGAAATGTTGCACATCTGCCCTCAAAATGATATTAATATATTGTGCTGTTCAATGAGGTACCGTATGTTTGGGTTGAAGATTAACGGTTACTTTACATCAACGGGAGAAAATGTTTGAAAGATGCAAGAACCTTGTCGAAGCTTTAATTTATGCTGCAATTCAACTAGCTGCAGTCGATGAACAGAATTGAATGTTATCCTGAACATATGCAAACAAATAGTACAGCGAGGTTTCATGAGGTTCGGTATATGTACCTTCAATAATTGTGTTTGAATCTATAAATGATGAAAAGTTCTTGATGATTTTATGAAATGGACTGCTTTGAAAATGTCTGATCCAAATTGGTCAAATAAAGAGAAGACCAAAAAAGGAAAATTAAGGAAAGAAAAGAAAAGAGTAGAAAAAGATATTTTTATCAAGAGGTTTCACCATCAGAAGATATATCTTCTTCAGGGGATCACCAAAAAAACTGGTACAAGTTGGATCAGATATTTGAGGGGTATACCTATAATACCAGGACTGCTAGAAGTTTATTTTCTTACTTTTCAACAGAAAACGGATGAAAACTATGTCCCTGTATGTATGACGTGATTAATCTTCTTTTGTCCCACCTTGTGAATTAGATGTTGTTAGTCTGTATATAGTGTTGCATGCTTCATGGTGTAAGTAGTGACTGATAGAGGAGGCGCAGATGTGGTTTTTTGGTCTCGAAGAGGCGTTCTCGATTATTTGGCGACTTGTGTGGTTTGACTTGATACTTTGACATTTACCAGACAGTTGGACAAGTTTTAGGGAAAAAATGTATGCTATCTGTATATGACATAAGAGTGAACTTCCTTCCTCTGTTGTAAGAATGTAGACTGGGTTTGGTCTATTGGAATATGTGCCAAATTACACACCACTTCTCAGATCTGAGTGCATGTTACCATGGAAACAGCTGTGCGGATACTCCAATGAAAACATTGGAGGGAAAGAAATTATGACAGAACCCAGCACTTATTGGGACAAACTTGGAAATTATGCACACTTGGATGCAAATGATTTTATGACTTGCTTCATACAGTATGTTGGAAGTCAACATTTTGCAGAATATTTTTTGTTGTGTACTTTAACGTCATTTTCAGAATAAAAGAGAAAGTACATGTCAAAATTCCCAGACTTACAAAAATATTATCCATTCAGCATAAGTATATGACTTTTAGTGATGGTTTTAACTACAATAACTGCACAATTTCTACTGAAGTGGAAGTGTCAAATTTCTTTTACGCCAAAACTGTGCAAATACCGATTTTAATAACGTAATTATTCTATGGAAAAGCCAGTGAAATGGGATAGCAATAAAGATAACCCTTCCAATTGGTGTCTTCTTCCAATTGCCTATAAATAAATAAATAAACCCCCAAAATTTTGTTATCAAGATAGCAAACATTTTAAATTTATCGTCTCACCACCATCTCCAATTCATGAAAAATCATTTTACATCTCATAAATGCTGCTTTTGCAACAAAAAAAACCCCCTGCTTTTTCCAGGGATGACACAAAGTCTTCTCCTGTTTTTTTTTGGGGGGGGGGTATTTATTTGTAATTTTTTTTTTTTCGACCTCCACATTTAGTTAGAGGTAATTATTTCAGACGGTCGATGTTTTGTTCTCATGTCATTTCACAATTCACAGCCACAAAATCCTGTAGATTCACAGAAAAAAAAATTTGTAGCAAGCTGCTGCAGCTTATGCTCTTGCTCACCGCGCTACTAAGTCACACCAGTAACATTTAGATCGCTTTTAAAATTTATGTATTTTTCCTGCTTTTCTCATAAAAAATATATATATAAAAAAAAAACAAGACATAAAAATGCCTTCCCTACTTTTGCTAAACTTCCTTTTCCAAATTCAATGTTCAGTAGATTCACCAATGTTTTTTTTTCTCTTCTTGTGCTCTCGACATATTTGCTCCCTTCCAATTACAGAGACGGAAAAATAGGCGTCGCAGCGGTCAAGAAACGGTACCTTTTCTTATATTTCTTCAAACGATGGAGATTATTCACATATGCTCTTTTCCAAAATTACTTAAAAAAATCATTGCTTGATTAATTGTGGCGGTTAAATGTGGGTGCTTCAAAGTCGAGTCTGCCCTTTTACATAGTTGACAAGATGAAATTTTGTTTTTGATTGGATGATTGCAAAACCGTGCAATGGAACTGAACGGATAGTTGAAATGAGTGCTGGGGTGGGGGGGGTGGTGCTGGGGTAGGGGTGGGGGATGGATAGGAGAATAATGTCATCAATTGTATATGTGAATACTCTCAAGACCTAAAATTTACCCAACTAACTGCATCCAAGCCTGCTGTGCTTATACTAACATTGCCTGTTGGATTATAAAACAGTCAAAGATCAATGCAAATCGGTCAATGAATAATTCATAAATTTATGCAAATTAGTCGATCCATTTTGAGAACTCTGTAGTAACTAATAGATGCTCTCTCTCTGCCTCTCTCTATATACATCTTTTGCCCAAAATATCTAGATAGAACTATTGAAAGCTTGATCTTCTGACCTGTTGCTATGCTATACATATCATACCTCATGCATATTCATCAGCTGCTTTGCTGTGCAGTCTACGACATATATTCATGCACGATTCATTTTTGACACCATATTCACCTATTTTTTATTATTCCAAATCTGTATTTATGTAACATTTTTCTTCTTCCACATCCCCACCCCCCCTTCCCTCCTTTTTTTTTCATATATCATTGAGTATTTTTAAATTTGCACGAACTGTTATTCAGTTTGACATGTATTGATCATGTCTCAGTTTGTTTTGATATTTTTGTTGTTGTTGCTGTTCTGTTTTATGAAGTGATCTATTATGAAATTTTTGATCTATTTTGTCTTTAGAAGATATATATATCATGACATTAAGTTTTCATATTTTGTTTTTGGATGGCACAATATAGTGCACACTGTACATGCATTATTTTACAGTTTGTTGTATATCGTACAGTTTAATATGTCTGAATTATCGTAAATTAACATAAATAAAGATCAACACACCAGAAAAAATTACACTTCATGAACAGTTTCATCCTTTTGGGACTCATCAGGCGAAGGTAGGTGTCGAACCCGGATCTTGTGTCACAAACTGAAGTCCCTACCATTCGACCACAGTGATTCTACTGGTGTGTGAATGCGCTCGTATAAACTGGCTTTGTATAACTGTCAATGAGGGCCTATTACCCAAGTGTTATTATTGTACAAAGTGCACCCCTGGTGCTTTGAATCGGACATATATATAGTCTGAGCAGCTCATTGTTCCCATGACAGTAGCTGGTGAATAACTCATCAAGCCGTTTCTGTTTAATTAAGTATTAAAAAAGTAATTAACAGTTATGTTATCTATTTCCATCGTTTGAGGTCAGTCTATTACAGTCCCCAAATTTTAAGATGAAATCGTTTTGTTAGCCTCGAATCAGTGAAAATTAGGTGTCTTGATTTATTTTTTCTTCGCTAAGTCCCGTTACGTAGAGGGAACCACCAAAATCCAAACTTAAATGATCAGGGTAATATATCGACTAATATTCAAAGAGTTTAAGTTACGACCAGATTTTGATGCTTCTTGGTGTATCGGCTGACGTTGCTTGGCCTTGATAAATTTATCCATTCTTGCTGGAAGCTTGGAGAGTGAGTGCCACTCTCAAGGTCAACTCTGCACCGTTCTCCGCGAAAAGCCTGTTACAATATTGTCCTCATATCTATCAATTGTCCTCATATCTTGTGTCCCAAGTTTCTTGCCGACCCAAAACGTTCTGGTGACCCTAGTTGGGGTCGTGATGCCAATTTGAAATCCAGATGACAGATTCGGTGTGGATGATTTCTTTTATGGTTTAAGATGGGTCTCCTCTTAAATATGCAAAGTGAAAAGTTCCTTTGGTACTTCCGACAGAAATGCTATTAGGCATTTCAGACTGTCTGACAAGGACACCCTTTTAAAGCCAGCTTCAGTTTTAAAATATGTAATTGCGGCCAAAATATTAATCAACTCATTGGGTTTGGTATAAACTAACAAATTCCTGGTGACTCTATAACATCAGTTTCTTTCATTTATAAGATATCAATTCGACGGTATAAAATGGTCTCGTAATATATTTCTTCAGATTAGAACATAACAATTTAAACTCTACCAAAGGGTTTTCCTTTCACGGATGTGAATTCTGATCGGCTATTCAAGAAAATTTGACTAAATTTCGCAGAATTTGTAATGACCTTTTAGACATCTTTATCTTGAAGGCTGAGAGAGCCGGATGAATTTGAGATTGGTTTGTTCAGGGAGGATGATTCAGTTTTCTCGATATAGCTATTCTGGTCTCTGCATCACAGCTGTTCTTATGCATATAATGACTTAAAAGTATAGTTTGGCAAGGAGTCCTTGAAACACAATCACTGCAACACAGGTATTCTCTGATGGTAGAAATGTCAATTATTTTCCTTTCTACAAATCTTTTCCTTGGTCGTTCTTTTTGCAGCACATTGCCAAGAAAGTTTTTTAGCTCGGACTATAGTCAAACTTAAGAGTGTCTATATTAAATGCAAGAAAATGAACCTAATGAGTTTTCTACGTGAAAGCATATTCTCTGCTAATGATCCTTCCAGAATAATCAGTAGCTACCATGATGGCAAGTGTAATTTCATCAACAATAATAAGAGCCTTCTTTTTATTTAATTAAAGCAACTTGTTTGGATTAACATTGTCATGCACAGCAAGATTTTTACCCAAAAATACAAAAGAGTGTTAATTTTTCGACATAAAATTATAGATGAACTTACTAATAAAAAGACACCCACCATTCTTGACTTTTATTTCCATCAAAGAAAACACATTTATGCAACTCATTGTTAGTGAGTTAGCAAGTTATAGGAATAATAATAAATAAATAAAAATAAATAAATAAATAAAAGACATAACGTATTTATTACTTAATAATTCAAAAAATTATAAAATTTAATTCCTTAGTGTTCCATTCATTTAATTTAATCATTAATCCCATGGTATTAGCAAAATTCCTTTGTCTAAATACTTCAAAGTAGTAATCACGTCCGTTCATTCCTCATATGCCTATCCCTTTTTTTCTTTCCCCTCCCCCCCTTCCAAATATTTAATTTTTTTTTTTTAAATTGGCCTAGTTTTCAACATCAATCTGTACTATAGTGAAACAACAGAATTGCATTGTAACGAGATGTCAGTTACACTGTAGAATGTAGTTTCATAATTTCACAAAATCAATTAGGGTATTAAAAGAGTCTACTTTAAGCCATGTTTATAAACCAATACAGTATACTGCAATATTCGGCAGTAGAGCCATTTTTGCCATTAGCAATTAAATTTTCTCGCTGGTATGGAAATCGAGGAAAGTGTATTGGATTGGAAATATTGCATCTGTGGATATTTTGCCCTTTTGCATTTAACACTTTAATTTGGGGACAGTCTCAAGTATGATCCACATATTGTATGCACCGTCCAAATCACAACGCTGGTTGTATTTTAACGCAAAGTGTCTCTTTGGCATATGTAAGGTTAGATACGACCCCAAATGATATCAGAAAATAAAACTAGGTTTGAAATTGCCAATTAGCTTAATGATATATTTTAGTGAAACTTGATTGGTCACAATTGCTAATCACCTACCTGTCTGGGATTTTATTATTGGAAAGTATCAAACAATTTATCTAAAGCAATCAACTTCAAAAGCTAGTTGATGTTTGAATCCAATCTTTAAATTTGTTTACATAAATAACAATATAACAGTAAAGCAATTTACCAATGCAACACTATATAGAATGTACAGAAGGTGTGGGTCTTTTTAGCATTGCCAATGATATTAATTATTTCATGGCCAATTTCTGGCAATTAATTGATCAAAACCGGTGACATAAATAGCACTCAAAACGTAAGACATGCTTTAGGTTTAATTGTTGCATTATTAAATCATGAAATAGAATATTTAGAAAACTTAATTATTTGCTTTTGTTCAATTGCAACATATTTCTTACAGACACTTATCTACATATTGCTATTTATAATGGAAAATAGAAGCCAGTCAAGATTTTTTACTGTGTCAATTATAGGCAAACTTGACTAACTATTAAAGCTAGTGAACTTTCACAATAGCTAGGTTACTGTTTTGCATATAACGTCCGAAATTTGTGAAAATCAATGACATGCATCGCTAAAATCTAGGTTTTGCAGTCAACATTTTACCATAATTCAAAAAAATAATTACTCCAAATAGTTAATCAAACCATTAAAAGGAAATGATCACTTTAGGTACAAATTAAATTGTGATGTTTGTTCATTAATGCTATACCACTGGTAAGTGAGTCCATGTGTTTCTTTATATAACACTTTTAATTTTTAAAATGAAATTATCACTCCTGGTACAAATTAAATTGTGATGTATTTATTGTTAAAACTATTCACTGCTATATGAGTCTATGTGTTTCTTTTATAGCACTTTTTATTTTTGAGAATACGCTTTAAATCGCTGAAGTTACTCATTTATTTACGGTTACTAGACTATATTAGAGGTAATACACAGATGGTTAGGTAGAGGGAACACAGAACTAAATGGGAAAACATTAAACACTCTTTTGGCCTCAAGTGACATGAATCGATGCTAAGGGCGAATTATGTCATGTATGCTCTGTTGTTCAATGAAGTAAAGAAAGAACAGACTTTGAATGAATTATTAAAATTTATCAAACAATAGACATAATAGACAATTTACATTAAGGCCACCAGTGCAATGAGGGAGCAGAGAGCTGCTTTTAAGGCAAACTTAGCATAAATGCAGTTTTTGTAGCACAAAAAAAGGAATATTTCTAAATACATGTGATGCTTTGTTTTGCTTCTTTATTATAAGGCATGTATCAATCAGAAAAGCTGCAAACAGAGCTACAAAATGCCCTTTAGCATGGCTGAATCAATATCAAACAATATGGAAATAATCTTGTCAGACCTGCAGTACCTATTATGTAACAGTGCACATAGCACAATACATAACGATAATAGTAATCTCATGCAGCCTGGCTGCAGGATGCTGCAGCCATCAATCAATATCAAACAATATGGAAATAATCTTGTCAGACCTGCAGTACCTATTGTGTAACAGTGCGCATAGCACAATACATAACAATAATAATAATCTCATGCAGCCTGGCTGCAAGATGCTGCAGCCGCCAGCCAATATCAAACAATATGGAAATAATCTCGTCAGACCTGCAGTACCTATTGTATAACAGTGCACATAGCACAATACATAACAATAATAATAATCTCATGCAGCCTGGCTGCAAGATGCTGCAGCCGTCAATCAATATCAAACAATATGGAAATAATCTTGGCAGACCTGCAGTACCTATTGTGTAACAGTGCACATAGCACGATACATTGAATGTCTCATGGGCTGCAAGATGCTGCAGCCATCAATCAATATTCAAACAATATGGAAATAATCTTGACAGACCTGCAGTACCTATTGTGTAACAGTGCGCATAGCACAATACATAATGTCTCATTCAGCCTGGCTGCAAGATGCTGCAGCCATCAATCAATATCAAACAATATGGAAATACTCTCGTCAGACCTGAAGTACCTATTGTGTAACAGTGCACATAGCACAATACATCATAATAATAATAATCTCATGCAGCCTGGCTGCAAGATGCTGTAGCCGTCAGCCAGTTCACTAAGATTTCACCAGTAACAAGTAAATAAATATATATAAAACTAAAAACTAAAGTGACATTTGGAATGAAACTTTAAAATAATTGTTATACCCCCAATTTCCTGCATGGCAATTAGAGTATATAACTTAATATTCTATAGTAGGAAAGACTACAAGGGCTAGTGAAGAACCGCACATGTATGTATCTCGTAGTTCAATGGAGATGGTCTACAGTCTAATATGTGCGAACATTATACGATTTGGTCACAGTGATGCAAGTGCTCCTTAAAACCCCTGCAACACAAAGTGAGAGAAATACCCTCAAATTGTTGTTGTCTTCCCATATGAATGAGATCTTCCGGCCAGAGTCACAAGTCCCAGACTTTACCACAAAGCAATCACGGGTTAAAATGAGATAGCGATGTTTCACATGCCAGTCTTATTTGTATTCAAGAGGTGACTTCTTGTTGACACCTACGGATAGTAAACGAATTATATTTCAAGGTTGTGTATCTTCTTCGGGCGGAAGACGTTTCTCTTTCCCTTTCTTGGTCTCTCTGTTTCTTCGCCATTTATACATCAGTGTTGAATGATTCATGAGAGTTGTGATGCATTTTCAGGAACAGAATTTGTAGTGTGTGACCCTTGAGATAAGAATATATACATATCTATATATCTATATATACATATATATATGTATATTTACCATATATATATATAGATAGATATATGTAGCTATATATATATAAAACCGAAATCGTATGTATATATATATATATATAGATATATAAGTATATATCTATATATACATACATTCATAGATAGATATAAATATATATATATATATACCATATAAATATATATTTATATATAAATAATATAAATAATAATAATACTGGCAGAGAATCTCAGCAGAGGATGCAACCAGGAGTAATCAGGGAACTCAGCTAGCAATAATCAATTCATGATTTATGTCCAAAACAGTTCCGGTTTGATCATCTCATATACCATGCCCTCCCCCACACCTCCCATCAGAATGTTCCACCTCTGAAGAAAGTATCACAACAATGAGATGCTCTTCATTGTGATGTATAATATAATTGAATGCTATCTCATCATTTGGCATGTATACTGTAGCTGCAATGAATGATTGGCTTCCTCTTTGAAAAAAAGTTTTTTTTATTCCATGACGGGGGTATAAGGAATCTCTGCGATGGTGATGGCTTATGTGTGTGTGTGTATGTATGTGACACTTGCTTGAAAACACGGTTAAACTCAAAAACTTAATAGTGGATTAACTTCATACTCGGTATTTGGATCAGTCTTATTGAGTACAAGAAGCCTATTACTCTCTATGCAGTTCAATGGTCATTTGGGGTCAACAGAGGTAAAAACGCTGAATACTTTGTGAACAGGTTAACTCAAAAAGTTTGTTGAGTACAAGAACCCTATTGAAATTGGTGGAGGTCAAAGGTCATTTGCCTTCAACACGCAAATGAAAGTCTGAAAATCTTTTAAACACATGTAACACAAGAAGTATATATTTTTTGAACTTCATACTTAGTATGAAGATCCAGCTTGGTGAGTGCCAGAATCCTATTGAAATTGGTAGAGGTGAAAGGTCACATGAGGTCAACAGGCATCAAAGTCTAAAATCCTTTCAAACATGATAACTCCAAAATTAAAGCTACAATTTATTTGTGAATTCTCCCAATGTTATGTGAACATAGTTTCGTTCAGTTCAGGTTAGTTCTGTGAAGGGTCTATAGGTCTCACTGAAACATACCTGGCTTGAACGTTGATCAGCACAGAATAATAAATGATTTGATGCAGTAATTTTGTCGACCAGACACACTTTCTTCTTGATTATTAAGTATTAAAAAAAATTGGAAAAATGTGAAAATTTATCAGTAACTTTATTATTTCAAAGGAAAATTTACTATTTTTTATAGGTACTTTAAGGCTTTCTTATAGAGTGCAGCTGTAACAAGTAGTCAAGAAAATTATATTCCAAAATTAATGCAAATGCTGCTTTAAATTAATCAGTCCATGATAATAAAGAAGCTATAATATTGAATGTGTTTCTCAATGAACCGTTTGTCATGATCATGTGGGTATGAGTTTTCCAATCAAAATGTCAACCGTTGATAGATGTTTCACAAGCAACGATGATGAATGGACCGTGGATTATTCTCGCTCGAAAAAATAACTTCCTTTCAGCCTATTGGCTCTGTTCGTTTTCGTGACAGCTCGTATAATGTAAACTGCGACAGAAGAATGTGAGTAATCTTCTTGGAAAGAAATTATATAAGGTTCCTGAAATTTAGACAATTTGGGTGGAGTTTTCACACCTGGTATGATAAGTGAAAACATTTTCTACACTGCTGCATGTGCCATAGAGAATTAAAAAAATAATAAAATAATTATTACCCGATGACATTTATTTTTAGAGCCATTATTTCATATGTGGCATTTGATTAAGGGGAAATGAATATTCCTAGAACCACTTCCTTGAAGCATGTACCTGCAGAATGTATCTTGAATTGAATGAACTACAGTATTTTATTGACCCCAAGGTGTTTTAGTAGGGAATATTTAAATATATATATATATTACATACATATATATCTATATATATATATCTATATATATCTATATTTATATATATGTATTTATATATATCTATATTTATATATGCGGCCTGGAAATTACGGAAGGGAGATGGCCACACTTACATACAGACAAATTGCCAGATGCTAGAGCGAGGTTAATACGGTAATGCATAGGTTATATGAGGTGAGTACGTCGCTCGTTAATTCACAAACCAGTTAAGGTTTGGGGAATTTATATATATCTATATTTATATATATGTATTTATATATACATATGTATTTATTTATAGTTTATGTCTTAGCAGTTATAGGCTTTGATTGAAGAGATAATATTTACAACAACAAATAAATAAAATGAATGGGATACTTTTAACTCTCAGATAACTTAAAACATAGGACATTAATGTTATAGAGACAGAAGTACAACAATGGACAAAGTCAGTAAGATGCTACGAATTAAGTAATTTATCCGAACAACTGGGCTATATATAGTCAAATTATTCCAACAAGGAATATCCTCACATATCCCAGCTGTCAACAGTAGCAGCTGTCTCAGTAAATACACTGATACATTACAATACGTCAGCCTGGGATGGTATAGTCCTTAGGAGTGATAACAGAATTAAATTCTCCCTCAAAACATTTCATTAGGGTTATAAAGCATCTAAATATATACTTTCGCTGTGAAATGAAATACATGCGAATATATATATGCTCTAGTCGGAAATGTTTTACAGCTGCAAAATGAGATGTGTAATGAAATCATTACTTTTAATATGGAGATTAAAAAAAAGGGTGAGAGTAATTAAAATGTGAAACATTTTATCATCTAGTTTTATTGATTAATGCAGCTAATTAAAAGTCAATTCCCTGAAAATTTTGTTTATCCAGACTTTTTCATTGGCCGCTGTATCACCCCTCCAGTCATAGTTTACAGAAATGCATGCTGGGAATGTCAATCACCTCTGCCTTAAACTTCTCTTTATATTAATTTGACTGGTGCTTGTCTATAGTTTTCTTGTGTTTTTATCTGTTCTGGAAAGTCAATGCTGTTTATTGAATCAACCAAACTGCAGTTTGAAATGAATCGTGCAGTGGATTCTTGATTGATGACTTTAGTGTTGCTTAGTTGTTTTATTTCTGAACTATTCAGCGCCTTGTAGGTATCAGTTACAATGTAGTCCTTACATCACTTCGGTATCCCGCTTTATAGTCCCACCATCATGACGGTGCCCACCTATATTGGTATCCCGCTTTATAGTCCCACCATCATGGCGGTACCCACCTATAGTCTTGCCATCATGGGGGTATCCCCTATATAGTCCCACGATCATGGGGGTACCTAGTACATATTTCCATGGAATTCTAATCTGTCAGAAAGTTAAGCCCTGCAATTTTCCCTGTGCCCATTTAGTCTTTATTTCAAGCTCCTTTAATTCTTTCTGTGCCCCTGCAATCTCTCCTTCTAGTCCTTGTCATTATTCTCTCTTGTGTACAATTTTCAAAAACTTCTCCCAAACCTCTGCGTTTTCTTCTGTGCCATTTTGAAACTGTATTTTCTCAGAGGGGTGGCTGTTGTCTGTTTTACTCTCCTCTCTATGATTTCGTAACAGATAATGTGCAAAACCGCATTTTTATCTATAAGCACAAACAGAAGTAAGTTTAATCTATGCAGTTAGCATTTATAGTCATAAATTACCCAAAGAGAGTGTTTATAAACTATTCAGCAGGCTATGGTCGAAAGTTTTGGAAAAGGTCAAAAGGAAACTGAATTAACATTTTAAGGTCCATCGCTCTACCTGCACATTCAAAGACAACCTGTTTTTAACTGCTGCTTGCGGGCGGGCGGCTTGGAAGACAATCTTAACAAGGAGATCGTAAGTTTGTGGGATGTGTGACTTGAACTCACACTGTACTGTCCTACATTTTTAAGTGAATTAAGAAAAACATAGATGAAAAGGGAAAGCTAAAATGGTTAAGTTTTCGTATCAGGTCAAGTATGAAATATCGAGATATCAGGTCAAGTATGAAATATTTGTACTAGCTAGCACAAAATCTGAGGGCGAGAAATAGGGATAACGATAAGCATTTAATACAGAATGGTTTTACTTTTAGTGGGAGTTGGTCTTTAAAATGGTAGGTCAGACTGAGGTAACTCTAATTTTGACATGAGGTAACTCTAATTTTGACATGTTTAAAAGAGAACTAAATAATAATTTAACGATCCCTATCATGCATAATCATTGGGATATAATGGTCGATCATTGAAAGTAATTGATATGTTTTTGTAGCAAAAAAAAAAAAAAAAATGAATTTGGAGCAAACCAAGTGTACTGTCATAGATGCATAAGTAACTGCAAAAAAGGAAAAAAGAGTGGATTATATATATTTGAATTTGAATGCACTCATGATTATGCATTGTATATTAACTAATACAAACCGCTAGCTGCTGTGGTAACTTTTAGAAAAGATTAATCCAATCCAAGCTGGTCAATAATACAGTGAAATTTAATATTTATTGGAAAAAGAAACAAGGCACCATGAACTATGAAACCTAAATCTGGAATGAAAGTGAAAATTGACTAAAAAGTGAAAGATTGCGGGAAATGCCTATATTTGGTGATTATATCTAAACCTCTGGCTGCCAAAAATCAAGTAAATATATAAATGTATCTAATTAATATATAAAATAAAATATGTATAAAATAAAATATATATAAATACATATTTAATTGTATGTGTTATTGCCAATATAAAAAGCTTTGTTACAAATCTTAGCAGTAAATTTATTCCCAAAATTTATTCTTCTTTGGGTGTTGTTTGAAAGAGGTACACGCATCCATCTACAATATATTCTATATACCAACAATAGAATTTTTTTCAAATACTGACTTTTTTATTTGTGGAGACTTGACAAACCTTATTTACATTTGTTTCATGTATATGGCTGCGTGACAAGAATGAAACTCAGCTGCGATAATTTATATCCTCAGGTTTTTTATCACAAATCATGCAATTGCTAGATCCTCGAAAAGAAGTGAATGTCATGAACAGTTAACATAAATTACATTAATTTACAAGAAATCATTCAAAATATGCAGATATGATCAATGTGGGCCAAATATGGAAAATATCATCATTAGTATAAGAAAAATAAATTGTCAGCCATTATTAGCACATAAAGGACAAACAAAAAAGATTTTTTTCCTCCCCCAAGTTAAGTATGAGTTTAATAAGTAAAACCCGGAACATTTGTTGATTTATATAAACCCAACAAGACTATACCATGGTCAGTTTTAGTCAATTGTATTGATCGTAACATGACTTAGTTGTACATATATAGCAGTCCATGCATTCACCCGTTTCTAGTAGTAAGCACCCGAAGCAAGACAGAGAAACAGTGCTAATCAACTCACCATCTTCATAATGTGCAACTTCAGAACACACTTGAATATGCAAACTTAACTTTAATACAATTTTGTACACAATCTTTTCTCATTTTAAGTGGATTTAATAACAGAATTTTGCCGTTTTTCAATGTCGAGATACATGTTTGGTACTGGCAGCAGCTCTCGTCGGTTTCCAACTTAAAGCAGCATTTTGCATCCTTTTCTATGATATTTCTCAACCTCACTGACTCCACTTTGCCATAACGACATACATAACTAGCTTATCTATTTAAATCTTACTTCAAATGGTGGCATAAAAGTCGAAAATTTGCAACTTTCAACTTCGTTTTTCTCCAAGATATTTTCCGTTGGGATCCCAATTAACCTCGCCCATAATATGAATATTTAAACAATACGAACGTCATTGACCAATACGTAATCCAACACCAAGCTTGATTTGTGTACAGTCTATATGGCAGTTGTACCAGGGAGTTCCATAACAACTCCCTGGTTGTGCCAACGCAAAGTCTTGAATCTATTTTTAGCAACGGCTCATAACTAAACCTGCATCTCTGATTGGTTGAATTCAAACTAGTGTCTTTGGGGTACTGTATGCGATTAATTTTAAATGTGGAATTTTGTCGTGGATACTTTCTCATTCTCTGCAAATATCCTTAATTACTCGCCAATTAACGATGTTGGCAGGGAAAAACTTGGCTGATATCTTAATTTGCTGTTTTGTGATTGATATATGTAAAAAACTCGATGGACATGTCAAAAAAATAGAAAACGGCGACCAAACGCAAAATGCTGCTTTAATACACATTTGCAAGTCAAGTAGATTTTGTCCTTGGGATTACTTCTTCTCTTACACAGTTATGTCATTACTTTCCAGACATATAGGTGACACCAAGAGCATCCAGCCATGATCTAGGGCTCCCCAAAAACTATCTGACATTTCATGTCTTGCTGGAGGGGGATTAGTACTCCGTAATATCTAGGGTTCCAAAGAAAAGCGGAAGCATCCCATGGGAATCGATAGGGATGCCTTTAACTTTCTTGCTTTAATGGAAATAAATACAAATACACAAAATTGTTATTGCCATGTAGTGGTACTGTAGCACACATGGATAAAGCCTTTCATTAATGTACCTCGTAAATTACATGTTAAGCATGTCATTTAATGTTTCATGGACACAGTTCTGCAAGTTATTAATCACAGTGTTGGTTTGCTTGGTAATTAAGGTGTTGTTGTTTTTACATAATATGCTACATGGAGTATCTCAATCATGATCGATCAAATCATATTTCATGATAATTACATATATATAAATATATATATATATATATAAATATATATATATATATATATAGATATATATATATATGTATATATATATATATATATATATATAAATATATATATATATATAAATATATATATATGTATGTGCATATGTATATATCTATATATATATATATATATATATATATGTATATATGTATATACATATATAGATATATAAATAGATAGATAAGTTGTTTCTGCTCCATGATTATTCAAAGTTTGTTATTTAAAGCAATATATACCAGCATTATGCATAACCTACTTAAAACTATAAAGTTAAAGTATAATCAGTATTTCGTACCATTAAACATACAGTATGTAGTCAGTTTTAGAGGAGAAACATTGATAGTGCAAATTAGGTCAGACTACAGTATAGTAGTAATATTTCAATACATGCTCATTTTAAACTTGCCCAAGTCTTTCGGTCATATAAACAGCCAAGATGCTGTATGAGACTGGTAACTTGTATTGCATGTACCATGCAGTATACCTCTCTCTGGAAAAGAAATCATTTCTTTGTAGCTCAAACCTCTTGTCATAAACAGACTCAACTCCTGACTTGCTGCAGGTAACACATCCCCTTGCAGATAAAGAGATTAAGAAGATGGGATTTGGTAAATCTTTTAAGTAACCCCTTTTTTGTGAATCCCAGGAGTTTGGGTTAATCCTGCCCCTAGGGAGTCTAAGTTCAGCTTAGTTTGAGGTAATTTATTATCCAACTTTGATGATACCTTTATACCCCTCTCTTTACCTGTCTCCAGCTGTATATATGCACTTCTTTCTAGCCAGGTTTATCCAGTGTTGATGTTTTAAGTTAAAAAGAAAAACTAGTCTGACCTCATACTAAGACAGCGTTCTGAGATTGTTCAATTATTAAGCATTTGATGATAGTCCAATACTAACATACCATAATAATGTAGGTCATAATGCTTGACTAGTCAAATTTCATGTCAAATAATTAACTGGAAGTTAAAGTTGTGGGCAAATTTCCAAATAATGTATTTGCTCATATCATTTATTCTGTTCTAATTATCGAAAGAGTTTTCTGGGGACGATTACATCAAGGATCAAGTCAGATTAAGTATTAAGTACTTGTAGCAATTAACCACAAAAGAAAGCTTAAAAGAGCCTTTAAAAAGGAGACAATTAAAACCGAGCCTCTGTGGTCGATATTTTGTAATAGAGGTCTTTATAAATGAATTACTTCCCCAAACAGTTTAGGAAAATCTTGCTCCTTATATTCAGACATGTATCCATATATGTCTAAAAATCCTGTCTGGAAACTGTCATTTTGTAAATTTGTTTATTTGTAGAGTATAGTACCATTAGGATCTGAAACACACTTCCCTGGTTTTCTTTTCAAGGTTGCACAACAATGATTTTAACAGTGGTGACACTGCAACCAATGTCATCATTAAAAGAGAAGAAAAAGAAAAAGTCCAAAGGCAGAGAAATGAATTAAACTGCTCGAAATGGAGCAATAAACTCCACAAACTAACTGCAGCAGTTTTTAATTTTATAGAATTATAAAAATTCTTTTTAACTCGTATCAGAATTTGAATCCTACAATTTTTTGAATATATTAAGCTGCTAACATGAACATGTTTCTTGCACCCATATTTAATTTTGGAAATGTGTGAAAAGAATATGGATCGAAAGCTCAGGGGAAGGTTAATAATGAAAAAAGAAAGTTAAAAAAAAACAAATTAGAAAAACATATTAACGGCAATCCACAGAGCAGTTTAACCTTTCATCATAATCCAAGCAATTGTCAAGGAATCCTTTAAGAATTTCAGAGGGACATAAATGCCAGTATCATGAATTCAGCTTCGAACGGAAACAAGATATAAAGAGGCATCTTGTCACAATAAAAATTGTTACTGGCATGATGATGGGACTGCCTCTCGGTTTATTCAGGCCTCATCTTTGTGTCGAGGAGAGATTGTCTCCATCTTCACCGTTTCCCGTTTCCGAGATCCATCTCCGCTCTCGATGTTATGTTAGAATCCCTGATGGATATCACTATGGGGATGGGCTGGGTAGCTATACACGATACCCTCTTTTCTACATTTTGAGTTATGAAAATTAGAAATAATTACTCGGTTTGTCTACTGAATAAGCTTCATGAAGAATTGGTCAATCACAGGGGAAATCAGTCAAAATCTTCTTCTTCGCACTTGCTGCAGGGGGTTCTTTTGGGCAATTGGAAAGAGCATAGTATATATATAGTGTATTATAAAATATTAACATACTAGAGAATCCACAATTTCAAGGATTTCTGGGTTTTTTTCCGCTGGCCTGGAAAAGCCAAAATAGAAAGAAAAAACACCAGGCAGGAATTTGAGTGAGTTTGGCTTTTTTCTTTTCAATCACAACATTGAAAAAAAGTTATTTGAAGGGGTAAAAAAGGAAGAAAAAGGTTAAAATTTGAAAAAAGACAACATTTTGAGCAAGGTATATCCTTAAGGCAAATGAGGAGATCTTCTGCCTGTTTTACATTCTTTGCTGGAAACAAATTGTATTAGAAGTTGAGTTAAAAAATTGTGTTACATTCTTTAGAACCAGATATAAATTCTTTCCCTATTGACGAGAGAATTTTGACACGCCAAATGAAAATTGTGAAATATTCATTTTATTTTAGCACAACTGCTTCTGCAGGCCCCTAGCTGTTGTGATGTCACAAACTTTGAAGTCAATCTCTGCAACAGTTTAGGACATTTCCTGCAACTTTACACACGTACCATGCCTCCATAGTCCATGAGTGTGGTTTGCTGCCCTCCTCATTCTACCAGTGAGAGTAATTTTTGTATATCTTAAGCCTGCTTTGGTATTTCTTCTGGTGCTAAGAGTGCTGAGATTTGGATATCCCACTGTAAGAAGATACAAAACTGGGGGTTTAAACATTTTAACTGTGAGAGTTAAATAGCAGGTATTTATCTTCCCTGTAAATAACAATCAGGTAATTACAACAATGCCAAGTGGTGACATACTCTATAATTCAACATTGGCAAATATGGAGCTTTTTACACGTGCATAGTTTTAATACAAATGGGTCATATCCTATCAGCCTAAGCTTATAAATTTCATAGTTGAACTAAAGTACACTTTTAAGCTAATACATATCAGTCATAACCTATAGGCTGCCTCATTCCAGTGTTTCATTAGCTAGTTTATCTTGGGGGCATTTTTAGTCCTAAGTGTCTCATAATGCTCGTCTAATTTAGACGAATACCCCAATTCTCGAGATTAGTCTCAGCAGATGGTTAGGTCGTCAGAAAGTGCCTGGAGCGATGGAGACAAAAACCATTCAGTCTTTCACACCTCTCACGGTGACATTCCAAGTCAAAATAAAATAGAAAATGTAGGCATTGCACTGTTTACAATGTATCAATTTAAATATAAAGTTAGGTACAGCTGTGAAAGGAACAATATTTCTAACTGTCATTGAATTAAAATGACTTCACATAATAAATTGATAAGTCGTCCAAGGATGAATTGTTAACATCTTGGAATTATTAACAATATCTATTAATAATTTTCTTGTAACACAAAGCATCGTCCTGTTTTCTTTTAGCACCTGTCCCCATTTCATAATTACTATTTGACTGTACAAGTTGTGACTTTTATATTCAATCGAAGAGATGCTTAATTATACCGGCTCGTCAGTTTGCCCTTTCATTATTTCAATAAGATAATTATGGACAGTAAGAATAGAAAGATTTGTTGTTATAATGCTAGGTAATATAACAGAGAAGCTAGTTCAGATATTGTTTAATGATTCAATAAAAGAATGGTTAATGTCTTTCTTTATAGATACCATTTCCTTAATAACAATGAACGAAATGAAAAATGTCCACCCCCCTTTAACAACCTTCCTAAGATAAGATGCAAGCTGCAGTACCCCTCAATCAAACTAGGCTATAGATGCGGATAAAACCAATTGGCATTGCTCTTAATTTGCATGTTGTACACCAAAAATGCACCAGACATAGTGAAGTCTAGCATTATATACATACATTTTGTAATTAGTGAAGAAATAAAAGATCCCATTCAAATATTTGGGATGCAAATTTTTTTTTGGTGGGGGGGGCATTGGAATAGATGTTTTTGATCAGGAGCAGATTATCGGTCAAATCAATCGTTGCGACACATAGGAGGTCACTGTGCTACTTTACAGTTATTATTATTCAATTGTATAATGTATAAATAGGACTTATGCCTATAGTCATATTTAAGTTACAAGCCAATGCAGAAAAAAAATGAGGCTTTGAAAACCATATTAAACTCCCTCCTCTTGACATTGGAGGTGGAATTAGGCTGTTGGGGTTCCAAAAATATCTGTGCTTTTAAACGAGCGGTTTTGAAAAGGTCAGGACGTATGTAAAAAGAGTTAACGAGATGCTAATTGTTCCGAGCTATCAAGATTGGAGAAGGGACAAGATTCTGATATTTTAATGAGTCAGTTTGTCAATATACGTCTGTGGTAAGGAAGTCATATTTGATTGACGACGACGTTGCTTTTGTTGTTTTGTTATTTTTCTCGTCAATGACGAGAGGCGAGGAACCACATCACAATTCGAGCTCTTACTCACTGTGAGATGAAATTGCGTGAGATGAAAATGTGCTCTTTTATGAGACATGCAAATGTCAAGCAATGCAATGTCCTTGTTCTTCCGTTACCCTCTCAAAAGGTGACGACACAAACCCAACCATAATCTTTAGCTTATATGACATGAGATCTCTGTGAAGAATGACACCCCCGAACATCTAAGGCTACATTCGGGAGATATCCCAGTATATAATTCTTGTCGTCTGGGAGTTGTCATTGTTGTAACTCTGTGACGTCATAATGCCACTCCGATCTGAAACCTCCTACTCTCTCTATATTGTTTCTCCTTATATTCGCCATATTTTCAAGGAAGAATTTAACATGTTTTGACATTGAAACCAATGCCAATGCTTATAGGACATATGTAAAGAGCTTCAATATTTTAGAACCAGCATCTGCAGCATCTTATTTCCAATTCAGAGATTATAACTTTGTAAGAAGAAATAAAGAAAACCATGAAGAAACATGAAGTCTATGTGGTCTCAATGATTTGATACATTTAAACTATAATTTGATCAAGTCTTTCGGCCTCAATTGTGAGTTAATTTTAGGAATCTTATCTGTATGTGATATTCTCCCAAATGATATAACAAGAGTTCTATTTGCTTTATGGTAAGGTGACCAGACGTTCCCGATTTTCGGGGACAGTCCCCAATTACAGTGTGCTGTCCCCGATGAACAAGTGTCCCCGAAAATGTCCCCGATTCGTCAAATTGTTCAGGAATTTCGTAAATATCCCACATTATTAGTAAAATAATTGTAAAAACAAAATTTAGTCAAGTGTGCACTCGCAGAACGGAACGGAACACAAATTTATGACACAAGCAACCCATAAGCTCTGAAAGAACCACGTAAAGTAAGTGAATTTCATCTAAGGAAAAGCTAAATTTTTTTTAAATAAAATAGATTTAATAAGTGCTTCTGAGTATCACCATTTTACATCTAAGCACCTTAGGCACTTGAAAATTTTCCAAAGGGGAGGGGGACACTCCGCTCCTCTTAGACCACTTCCCCATATCAGTCACGCAATAAATGTCCCTGACTCCAGTCTGGAAAATATGGTCACCTTACTGTATGGGAGAGTTGTTTATGATATTAATCTCTATGGCACTGACTAATAATGATGGCTGATGGGGATTGTGTCTCCTTTAAAGTGAAGATGCTGATGTAAACCAAATTGTTTTCATTTTGAATATTCCAGAATACTTATGACTTTTATCTGTGTATTAAATGACAGGTTTTTTTGACAGATTATTCAAAAGTTGAAATTTTAATTACAGAAACTATGGAAATGACTGTGAGCCTTTGCAATTGTTAAATAAATAGTCACTTTAAAGTTTGAACAATTGCTATAAAACTTGGTCATGCTTTCAAAAGATTAAGAAGATTTGGAATTTCGTCTGTATAACTTTCCATTAACATCTTTCTTTAAGACTTTTTTTCTCATTATACTTAGAATCAATAAAAATTCAAAATATTTGGATCCTACGCTTATACTCATGCCGTGAACTATAAACTGCAAATCTGTAACATAACTTTTCTTGTTGATACAATGCCTAAGAGATAATGCACAAGTAGATTATACCATATCTAATCATGTGTCAATGTTTGTTGTAATTCACCAGGCATTCTTACACATTGAAGTTGATAAATATATATATATATATATATATATATCTATATATATATATATTTAATATATATATTGAATATATATATATATAGAATATATATAGGCGTTTGGTTTCTAGTCCTAATTTAATACAACCGTAGCTACCGTATATATAGAATATATATATATATATTGAATATATATATATATATATAGGTAGTTTAGTTTGGCAAACCTGCATTTCAAGGAATGGATTTAAAGTCGAAAAAATATTGCCAATTTATTTTTCCAACTTGCTACAGGCATGAGACTTACATTGCAATAATAATTGTCTGGGCAATGAAATATCCATAAACGAATGAAATTAATAAAGTACTCATCATCCACCTTGAACATTTATTGGGGAAATTTAGGAAGACTTCTCGAAATGTATAATGAATGGTAATCTCGTTTTGAGTAATACTTAATTGGGGAGGGTTTGGTAAAATTGCTGAAAAACACAAAAAGTTACTTCATATTTTAGACAAAAAAGGAAATAATTCTAAGTAAGGACTGCTTGTAATTTCACATCATTCTTAACATGATTTATGTTCTGTAGGAAAATTTGATAACAAACATGCTTGCCAGAGCAAAATAAGAAGAAAAGAAAACCAAAAGAGATATGGAAAAATACGAGACGGCATGATGAAAATGTATTCTATTGATGTTTAAGCCAAGCAGTTCTTCAAAGCCAAATACAAGTATCTTCAGGCTAGAAACAAAATCAGTTAAAGTTGCATAGTGGATATATATTTCAAATTCATATGGGTATTTTGAAAGGTTGATATTTACTTTGGAGTGGAGGGGACATTATCAAACAACCATCATCATAATTTATAGGCACATATCCATGTTGATACATCCTTTAATGTGATCCATATTAAATACTTGTAATGTGAAAATTCTGATCCTTTTTACACATGCAATTAACAGACCTAACATTCCATGATAAGAAATCACCTGATTCACATAGTTATCATGTACAATAATATTGTATCATGATAATATAATATAAAACATTCACAATAATATTGTTGCATAGAGTATTACATGGTTACAATGATATATATTATGATAACAATTATGTTGTTAATGTTTTGATATTACAGCTACAATATTATTGTGTTACTAGCATGTGAATCGGCAGAAGAAATTAAGCATCATGTGAATCGGTGGAATTCTTTTCAAAATATTTTTAGAAGAATTTAACCAATGAAAAAATCTGCTGTGCATTATGGATATTGACGAAGGAGCTTCCACAAATCATTTAATAGATCATATCTTAGAAACCCTTTCAAGATCAGCTCATGACTATAAATATATACTAGTTTCAGTAATTTGTTTGGTTTTCTGTGGCCAGGCATGCATCACGCTGCTTTAACGTATCTAGCGCGCTCTGGTATAGACAGACATTTGCTGAAAGTTTACAAATGAAATTAAGAGAGTGGTAAATTGATTAGATAGTCAATCTGGTGCTTTAGCATAGAAGCTGAAAGTACTCCGACACCTGGTTAAGCCTCCTCCTCCACTCGGAGCTGGATAAGAAAGAGTCTGGAAAAACCGATGTACCTTGATGTAGTTATATAACTATCACAAACTAGTGTCTTTCATTACCAGAGGTTTTGTTGACACGGATGCATTCAAGTTTAATATTTACTTTTGGAGGGCGGGGAGGGGGGGACGTAGAAAGATATGGAGTTCATATCCCACGGTTACGACAATGGTTGAAGTGAGGTTGTTTCCTAAATTGAGGAGGGAAATGCAATCAAAACGTGTCTGGTTATAGGACGATATACATGACAGTATGTGTCATGTGACAATTGAATATATATAGACTATCAATTTTGGTATCTTTCATCTTCAAATTAATAAGCAGAAAGTGATTTGATTACTTTGATTACTGTACCTCTCTACTGGCATTTTATCTGATAGTTGTGTAATTGAACATAGATCACTCCGTGTCTATAGGAGTAATTCTGAGAGTAGGAATTACATCTACAAACATCATCACACTTTTCAAGGCTCTTAGCACGTGTCGGCACAATAACATTTCTGTCGATACGGATCAACCTTTAAACGAAACTAGTACCACTCGACCACATCAGTGATTCACTGGTGTGTGAATGCGTATAAATTGGCTTTGTATAACTGTCAATTTATACGCATTCACACACCATTGAATCACTGTGGTCGAGTGGTACAGACTTCGGTCTATGACACAAGATTGGGGGGTTCGATTCCCACCTTCGCCTGATGAGTTCCCCCCCCCAAAAAAAAACAAGGGATGAAACCGGTCGTGAAGTGGAATTTTTCTGGTGTGTTGTTCTTTGTTTGTTTACATAATCTGTCATACCACTTGCTACACATTCATTTCATATATATATTATATGTACTTCCAAGTATGTCTACAACATTGTAGCCATAAAAAATGAAAACAAACTACTGTCTTTATGCTCTCGTGTGCACAGGAGATTGTATGTATGTATAATCCTCTTAAAGTGTTATTCAACAAAACAAGCTTCCTTTACTTGCCTTGTTCTTCCATGGAGAGTTTAATTAAGACATTGCTCATGTGTATTGATAGACATTAAGACAACTTAAACATGTTTTGAATTTGATTTGTGATGGCTTTCATGATTGAAGAATGAAACAGTACCCACGACACCGAACCCTTCCGAGAATATTTCATCTGGAGCCTCAGCTATATATACTTGTGGTTAAGTTTTTTGGAAGATAGGTCTTGTTTGGCTGTTACTATTAGCTGCAAAACAATAGCTGGCCCTCCTCGGGAGAGAAAAACTAGAGCAGCAGTTGCGCCTTTGCCTCTTGTAGATGAACTTGTCAAGTCCATGACACATCTGATAGGAGTACTCATCTTAGCGGAGTCACAAACAGGACGACCCTTTGAAATGTTACCGGCAGGGGAGCGTGTGTTTCTGACAACTCCTGAAGGATTATCCGACCCTTAACGATGATGAATAATAAATAGAACAGACATTTAAAAAGGACCTCATAAATATATGCCCATTAAACCATAGATACATTTAAATTTGATATTTAAAACGAGAAATTCCATTGACATCTTCTTTATAGTGTTTTTATAATATGACTGCATCACCAAAATATTAGCTCATTTGTCAGAAATTAAAAAGTAGTTTTTCCTTTACCATTTAATTACCGTTTTAATTTTAATTGTGACAAATATCGTAAACAAATTAATGACTTGCAATAGATGAATGACCATCACTAATTAAAAGTATGAATACTGACAGGTTGGTTGTACTTTATATTCACCTGACTACATACTTGGATACATCAAGTGGTGGGTTGCAAGTTTGTAAATGAGTAACATTATAATAAATAATAAACATAATTTATCAAGGAGTTCAAATATTGTGAGGCACTAATTGCCTACAGCTAGGGCATTCATATTCTGATGTTGGATAACAGAACAAATCGTTTAATTATAACACCTGTTCAACATAAGCTCAACCGCGGAGTGTCATGTTCTAGAGACCAAAAGTGGATCATCCCAGTTTATAGCTCCATGATTAGACTTAGTATTTATATTCCATCATGTTATTTAAATATCTGTACTGCCTAGGTATATATATATATATATATATATAAATATATATATATATATATATATATATATATATATATATATATATATATATATATACATACATATATATATATGTATATATATATATATATACATATACATATATATATACATGTATATAAAGTAAATTTAGTCTGTATTTCCAAGGGATTTTTCTTCCTCTATTAGTTGTGGAACAACCTTCATGAACATATTTACTCACTAATTCCAGTTTGTTTTCTTGTTTTCTATCTTTGTGCTTTTATAGCAGATAGTTAATATGCACTATACATGACATGGGAAAAATAGTGGCTTAAATTACTAAATCCTAGTTTTGATATATGTCGCAATACCTTTGTTGGTTCGTTCGTTCGTTCCAACTTTATGTTGAAAGTAGCTTGGTTAGCTGCGGCTCTCTGGAATCTAATTGTTATAAAAAATATATATAAAAAAATATTTATCAGTAAAAAAAAAAAAAACCTACTAGCAAATAGAATCAGAAAAAGATTATGAACTGTTCATACTGTTAGTACGAGTGCTTTGAAGCATGACATGTGGAGAACAGTATATAAAGTGATACTACCATTAGAATCAGATTAAGATTAGGAACTGTTCATACTGTTAGTACCAGTGCTTTGAAGCATGACATGAGAGAACAGTATATAAAGTGATACTACCATTAGAATCAAATAAAGATTAGGAACTGTTCATACTGTTAGTACCAGTGCTTTGATGCATGATACGAGAGGACAGTTTAGAGTGGTACCACCATTAGAATCAAATAAAGATTAGGAACTGTTCATACTGTTAGTACGAGTGCTTTGAAGCATGATATGAGAGAATAGTAAAGAGTGGTACCACCATTAGAATCAAATAAAGGTTAGGAACTGTTCATACTGCTAGTACGAGTGCTTTGAAGCGTGATATGAGAGAACAGTATAGAGTGGTATTTAGCATTATATCAAATTTTTCCCAACTGTGAATGCAGTATAAAGCTAAACAAAAAATGAATATTCATACAACTAAGATACAGGTGGCCAATTATGCATGAAAACGTTAAACAGTAAAAGAAATTTGGAAAAGTTGTATGTGCATGACTTACTTATATATGTAGTGGTCCTGCACTGTTAAAACTGTGTCTGTGTGTTTGTATTATAGTTTGATCAATTCTATATATCAGGGCCACGTTTGTGAAGTAGAAAGAACAAGTCTGTTCATCTAAATGGCCAGTTCAACTTTTAAGAGAAATGTTGCATAGGATTTTATAAAAGTAAAGGAATTCCAAAATGCAGACAGTAATGAAATATGATACCTTGTTATCTTTAGCTGGACCTGAGATGTCCATCGCTGTATTGTTTGTACACTGTGCTGTGGGTATTGACCGCAGCTGTATGTACTGACTGTAGACTAGTGCCTAATTACCGACGGTAGCAAGCTGTGTGTGTATTTTCTGGGATCGATGGTGGTGTCTAACACTTCTGTTATACCTCATTCGAAACTAGGTCAGATTACCGGCATTTAGACGTTTCTTTTTGCGGGAGTCTTCACACCCTTTAACAAACAAAGATTTTCAATACAGGACCCATTTTACCTTAACCATTAAAATTATTGAAGGAAAGTTTAATCGGTCTGCATGACTTCTGTATCTACCTCCCATCTCAAACTTGCATTAGGGGACCTTTTGTAGCATTCTTGGAAAATAGCTGACAGCCTAACACCAAAATATAGCAATAATTTTGGAGCTCTGGTTTATGCAGTATTTACTCTTGTTACATATTTCAGTTGAAAGCTGTACAATGTAGCAGAAATTACTCATATAGTTTATCTGCCTCGAAGGGATGATCTATGCATGATGCCTTGCGAGCATGTAGACGAAGCAAATACACTGTGACTTTGATACATTTTGGGATTAAGAATGAAGTCTTTGTACTTTATTTATGGATCATTCAAACCACATTGCCGTAGGGTATGAAACATAGATCTCTATGACCCTTCTTTGCCTGATAATGGTCTTGTTGCATGTTGTCAACAGGAACTGATATGGACCATCATGAGATAAGTGTTTACTCAATGCACCCCCTCCCCCATCCTCCCCCCATACTTCCCACCCGGTAGTAAAATAACTGAATAACTTTCAGTATTCTGATGTTGTGAAGAAAATGTTAATACAGGCTTTTTTCGTCCATCAGCTTTTAAGGCGGTTACAGATTTCATAAAGCATGCCATTGTGCACGTGTTAAACTTTATCCCTGTGTGTTTATAACCCTCATTGTGTGTGTAATCATAATATTTACCTTAACTCTCTAACAAACTCAAGTTCATTGTCTTTCTTATCGTTGCAGAATCTCTTCTCCAAAGTTTTCGAGCTGGCGTATTCTGACCTTGAAAACAAGACTGCGCACAATGGAAACAGGTAAGTAGTATATGGTAAGCCTTACTTGGCAAATGTGACTAGTAATTCACACATGGGACAACTAGCTGCAGGGGCCAATACTATGCAGTTTAAAAATTGAGGGGGTAATTAACCACTTTCTAACAGATTTTTCTCTTTGATTTGAGGATCAGGTGACACTTTTCATGAGAACTGCTCAGGGACTACATCTTACCCCCTAATCCTCTACACCTCCCCTCCCCCCCCCTTACCACCCCAACTCTCCACTAGGATGACAAAGGAAATTACACTTCAAAGTAATAGTGTACTGGCTGGCCATGGCTTCTCAATACGTCAAAACAATATCATCCTATGATCCTTAAGGATTTAGGCAGCGAGCACCCCTACTGGCCTACCCCGTCACGTTACTGAATCTAGGTACAGCGGGACTCTGGTTCTCTCTCTGGCCCTCGCCTCAAACGAATGTTCCTCTTGGGCCCTTGTAAAATATTACTGGAGAACCCCTGATTGAGACTCAGTAGCCATATTCATCAACTTCCCTCTTAAAGCTGGCAGTTGTCATACAATTTACATGCAAAACAATTATCTCTGACTATATGAATATGCATTTTATGATGCTTTCTTCAAATTAGAATTAGAAAATTAGAAAGGTGTTATCTGTGCTTTTAATAATATATTGACCCTTTTTTGGGGGGTCTTTGCTGGTCCTCTGTCGTAAAGGAAAAGAAAACAAAATTCCTAAATTTGTTCATATTTTACCCTCGAAGAGTATTGTCCGGTAAAAAGGAGTATGTTTGACTGAAGACAGAGAAAAATAGTAGTCATAGTGTGAAATTTGCATGCAGTTACTAATATAGTGATTGATAATTTAAATTAAAATTTAAATTGTACAGTGTTCCATAAGTGAACTTGAAGCAAACATGTATGATGTCATAGTTGCACACCCACAACAAAGTGTTTTGTACTGCTTTACTATATTTTACTTCATTGGTTTACTTACCTTGGATTGAATCAGGTTTATACAACATCTACCTAAAGAGGATGTGAAATTACTATAGTGTATTCATATTGAGATGCATCTTCATTTTTGGAGGGAGAAACATGGATGTACATTTTCAAGAAAACCATCAAAGAAAATTGTCTTTGTGCTTCTATGACAACAACACACCCATTTAGATATCTCATTTGCATCCTTGCATACAAAATGAATCAATTGTCAATGTTTCAGTTATCTCTAAAATAACATTCAAGAAATTAATACAAATTTCACCAGGATGCTCTTTATTCCATTCAGTTAAAAAAAAATATTTCACCTAGACTGTCCCTTTATAGTGTTAACTGCAGTTTAACCTTTGACCCAATTGGGTCTGATAATGGTGTAGATTGTAATATACCTCCGTGCACTCAGTAGTAACCTTGCAGTACCATATTGTTACATTCCATCTCTATTTTTTTTATATTAAAGAGACCAAATAGTAACCCTAAAGTATCTATAAATATATCGGATTAAACAGCGCTACGAATCAACACCTTAAACAGCAACCTTTTAGATCCTTTGTGTTCACCCATTTCGTATAGCGCTGAGCATGCTTTCAGTGCATTCCTATACAATTTTTACTGAAACAGGAAAGCATCTCAGTTCTGGTTGTCTGTATCGTCCCAAAAGTGCATCTATTAAAGCACTTCGTCGAGTCCATGTTGGTAGTTTTTGGGAGTTTAACTTATATTCCTAGCTAACGAAGGACATTGGCTTAAAGATAGACCCTAACTGTTGTTTCAAATAATGGAATATAAGTGGAAGATCCTTTTGCACTTTCCAAGCTCACGTATGATAATGTGAAAAATATCCGGGCAACAAAATATGGAAGTTGAGTTGACAGAATGAAAATCCATTAATTTTGTTCTTTACCCTTGAACACTGGGTGAATATGTTAAGATGATGATGTCCTATATAGCTCCAGCTATTACAATCTTATGTAGAATAACTGTAGATATAGGTTAGGTCAAAGCAACAACCAACTGCGAAAAGGTTTAACTCTTTAATTAATGAAAATATTATCAGCTGTTCATCAGGATTTAATCAGTGATTTGAGTACTAATTTCCATTTAAAACTAAGGCAGTCTACTGCATTTTCTGTGCAATAAGTCATACTTCAAATTTTTGCATATATTTTAGGTTAACCCATCAAGTACTAGTGTGTCCTACAAACTAAATGTAATATTTCATCTTTTGTTTTGGAAACCTAATCCTACACATTTTAAGTGACCTTCAAGTGCCATTTTAGCATAGGCCTACACTAATGTAGTACATCCCTGCTTTTAATATATTCACACCTTTTTGTTTGGTTAACCCAATTTTTACTTTGATCATCTAGCTCGGTAGTAAACTGTCCAGTGCTGGATGTTGTGTTTAGGGCAATGGGTCTGATGGGGGGGGGGGGGGGGATGAGACATGCCCTCCCCTCAAAGTTTTGAAGGGTGATTAAAAAAAATTGTAGTATATTTGCAACAATAATGAAATGATATTTTTTCAAGATTTTTTCATATTTTATTTTAACACATATCTATATATCATATGTTTTAAGTTCTTTATTTTTGGCAACACTCCAAAATATTCTGACAACTCTTTAAAATGGTCTCATATCCCCCCCCCCCCATCCCCAGTATGAATACCAGAGTGGTTGGGTACATGGTACAGGTGCTGTACCTGCCATTTACCTTGCTGGTCGATTATATATGGTATGTGCATGACACCTATAGCCGTGACATTCAAGTCAGTAGAATATGCAGACTTGAGATACACATGAAAAGTGCAAAAGAGGAAAAATTGTGCAAGTGTTTGATAGTGTACTCATCGAGTAACATTCATGCCGTGGCATTACATAGCACATGAACGATCAGATTCGCTATGTATAGCACATGTATGCATCATAGTCTTATAGGCACGTAGGTTGGTCATGCGTTATAAACATCCAAGTATGCCAAGCACTGCCGGAATGGCAGTGACCTTGAAGATAAACCCTCGGGGATGATGATGAGGATGAGGCAGGTTGCTGAGAGGCCAGAGATATGTGTAACATGTTTGCATGATTGAGAAACATGACCTATGTTCATCCTCGTTGATCTCCTCGGTTGATTAAGAAACAATTCCAAGGGAGAGACGGGAGGGAGAGTTCGGCTGTCCTCGTCCTTGTGATTACGAGCGAGAGCAGCTGTCCGATCGGGGTCTGTTGCGGGCTAGTCGCCATGGCAAGGAAATCGAAGAGTGGTCAAACATCTGCTGATGGAGGTATTAAGCTTCCCTCGCCAGATGAGCGCATGGCTTCCCGAAGCTAGCACATTGTTTGTGGATTGGTTATTTAAAGTAATTATTATCAAGGGACCATACATGTAGGAAGTTTGAATCAGCAAGAGTATGCAGGTCTGTTTAATATATACAAGATATCATGTTTTGTTGTCTATATGGTATAATGTCGATACATATACATAACATAACAACAAACGTACACACCTGAAATCTTGTGGCTAAAATATCTGGGGATCGAGATGCTTTGTCCACTTACAGATGAGGACTTAATTCCTGCAACGGAATGATGGTTTACTGTATAGTTGTGCACTGTCTTTTAATAATAACTATAACTACAGTCATGAATCCTTGTTGTCACGTGGTTGCCAAGATCGAGCCAAACTGTAGAAGGCAGTTGTGTAGGAACTTTCGTATACCAAACGGGAAAAATGTTGAAAACATGTACACAAAAGGTGTATGTGCATATATTAGATGTTTGCAATAGTATGCACCGTGGGTAGTCTTTCAAGATGCATAAATTAAATGATTAATGGATATTAATGACAGCCTTTTCATATCACAAAGTATCATTTATATAAATTACATCGCATGCAACACACACTTACTAGGAACAGTTTGAGAGGGGGGTGGATGGGGCGGGGGAGGAAGAGGGTGCCAGCTGGAATTTATAGCAAAAGCACACAGGTCTGTAACTATGAGATATATGTTCCTGTTTTAGTCTTTCTCAACAATATAGTGAAATGAAAAATAGAGCACCAGGGAAAGAAGGCAGCTGTTTGAGACTTAGCTTTTACTTGACTTAATTCAGTGACAATTAGATTGAAAGCTTTGTTTATATAAAGTGCAAGTCTGTGCAAAATATAATATAGGACACGGACGACATCCAGAACAGAGCGGCCTCCTCCTTTTGTGGTTCATATATACATGGCACTTAAAGCATCATGGGAATATATGTATATATATATATATATATATACATATATATATTTACCGGTCAACTTGATATGGTTAAACATTACTGTAGCGTAACATATATGTCACTCGATAGCTTTAATTCACGGTCAGTGTATATTAGACCGGACTTCTGTGGATACACACAAGGATACTATAATAATGATTGTTTTGTTTTACAATGCAGTATCCTGTGTGTTATTAAAATGTTTTAAAAAGGTTTCAAGCTTTGACCATGCATATACTGTTGTACTTGTGTTGTCTTGATTTTAATGCCATTCAGTGACTAAATTACGTAGAAAATAGCACAAACTCAATTAGCATTGGTATATACCTTACCGCATTTATATGGTACAGTTTAAATCTATATGGACCAAGCATAAATACAAACATAAATATGAAGACTAAGTATGGAATGATTATGACCGCACATGCTGTGACATTTATGCTAAGGACCTGTACAATAATACATTAATAATACATTAATAATGTATTAATATTAATGTATTAATATTAATATTAATGTATTAATAATGTTTTATTAATAATACATAATATGCGATAATACATAAATCCATCAGTACATGGTTGAGGGCTTCAATAAACTTAAAAGTTACTATGCAGTCATATAGCATATTATATACCTATGTACATTTGCTTTTCTCTCTTAGAGTGTTTATTATACCTGTTGTAAACACAGATAACATTTTTGGTTGCTATAGTTACATTATGCAAATACACAGTTCATGTGCAGTGTGTGCCTTATCTCTCAAGTTTCAATGAATTGTTGTTTCATCTGCCCATGTGATTGATACCAAATAAATTTACTCTCTGTGATAATAGAATAAACCAAATCAAGTGTTATATATTGAATGCAAAAGTCGATAAATAAAAGACTTCATGATGTGAGGACATGGTTTAAGGCCCCTAGAAATGTAGTAAGAGAAGATTGATAGATTATCCATGTTATATATGTTGTATTGTACTCGCTGGAAAGGACTGCAGCGTATAACATTTGATCATGTAGATTCTTGTCTGGCAAGATAATGCAAAACAGAGGTACTCAGGAGTATTTGAGCAACTATTCTTAAAAATATTTTGACTCCTCAGTTCTTAAGCCTGACCCTTCTCACCCACTCTCATCTCCTCTCCCCCATTCTCCACTCTCATCGCCCACTCCCCACTCGCACATCTTTTCCACATTAATCCAACCTGTCCAACGATGAAACAAGTTTACACATACATATTATATTGTTAAAATGCACATACTCTCAGCATACAGTGTATATATCTCATGTTTGTTGATTGGGATGTCTTCTGTCTTCTAGTTCGTCTGATATATTTTCGCTAGCTGACAGTTATTAATTCTGGTCTGTTTGATGTATATATATGTTCTGCAATCATTTATGACACACATTTCCCAGAACTCCATGTTAAGTGTGCTGGAAAACATATTGAAAAGTACTTTGAGGAAAGCTGGGGAGGCAAAACTCATGATTTTATTAGACTAAAAAAAGGAGGCGGAAGGAAAGAAAAGAAAAGTAAAAAAAAAGAAAAGGAAATTCATTAGAAACAGAGGAAATTGGATGGATGCAATGAGGATGAGCATGTGATTTTAATATTCTCTCGTCTGATTGCAACATACATGTTGTAGTAGCTGTTCCTGATTCACATTAAAGAATACTGAGGTAAGGTTTAGTTCTCTGTGGTTGTCACGATAATAATAATAAATGAGACTTATATAGCGCCAAAACGGGAAACAAAAGTCACTGCTCAAGGCGCTCTACAAAGAAAACAGATTAATTTACAAAAGAACAAGTGAAAAGATTGGTCTTAAGTAGACTTTTAAATGTAGAAAGTTTAGAGCAAGTTCGAATATGATCTGGTAACTTGTTCCAGAGATAAGAGCCAGAGTATTCGAAGCTTCTGCAACCATAAGTCTTCAAGTGTGGTTTAGGAACAGTTAAATACATTTTGTTGGATCTGTCAAAGTGTTTCAGTTGTCCATACCCCTGTCAGCTGTACCAAAAATCTGGCCCACCGTTTGTACGTGTATGCCACATTATTACGTGTATTAAACCAATTCTTTAGGTAAAACTATTTTGTGTTGTGGTATCCTAGTTACAGGTCTGTGTAAACTTGTTTATACATCTAAATGAAGTCACATTTTTACATTCATATAACTCTTTATATGCATTGGAGGAGTAAACTCATTACAATCTCAGTATATGATCAAATGTCTGCATATATTACATCAATGCAGATAATTAACCCAGATACATGAGTGTATAATTTTGAGTTCTAGTGGATGTATAAAGATGTTAACATAAAATAGACTGGGTAATGAGTTAAACCATGCGAAATAATATTAGTCTTACATCATCAAATGAGTCTACATTTAATATGTTGGTACAGAAGGTGCGCCATGCATGTATAAAGGGAATGGCTGTTTGCAATTCTCTCGTCTGTTTAATTAAACGGTTGTTCGTGTGTCTTAAAGTTGATGACTCACCGATGTTGCTGCAAATTTTGGGCATCTTTAGATCACTAGCACATCCTGATAGCCGTTTGTATGGTGATGATATTAATGTTTTAACTTCGGTGATATTTTGTGAATGTATCTGGCAACAGCAGACTGAATGATGTCATCGCGGGAATTGAGCTGAAAATGTGTTTGTTTTTCTTTAATCAAAATTCCAATCATTTATCCGCAGAGTAAAACATGATATTTCTGTAACAGAGTTTGATGAAATTTAAGTTTATTAGTTACAGAAAACATATAGACAGTTAAGCAAGCATTCCAGATGTATCAGGTTTCAAGGATAAACCTGCAAAAATGATTTATTAGTATATATGATGATACTATGATATATTAATTTATCAGCAGAGAAAAAAAAAATTCAGTTGCAGTTTGATGAAATTCTAGTTACTAGTTACAGAAAACATCTAGACAGTTAAGCAAGCATTCCAGATATATCAGGTTTCAAAGAAAAATATGCAAAAATGATTATTATGGCCTAAGTAGGGCCTTTGTAGAGTTCCCCCCCCCCTCGCTCTCAATGACATCATGGACTACCCACTGTGATTCACTTCTTAGGGTAACAGAAGGATTTCAGTCAGTCAAAATAGATTACATTCAATCGACCAGATATCGATAAGATAAGGGATAAGATTAAGTTAGGGATAAGTTAGGGAAAAGTTAGGGATTAAAGATACCAAGATGGGGTTTTCAACTAAACTGAGTATTTTTCTCAACAATATTTCAAAGTTTTACGTTGTCTGCCAGGGAAAATATTCCTCTACACCAATTTATATTTAATGTATTGTGAAGTCTTCAGAGTTGTAGAGTTCTGTGTGTGTATAGGGAGGGCATCAGAAGGTATAATTTGCCTTGCTACCCGTCTAAAGGCCCCTTCAGTCACTTTCGGCTATCATTGCGGCCGTTCACCGTAGACCGAGAATATAAAAGAGTTCCTTAGATGGAGGAAACTTCTGGCCTCTCATGATGAATCCCGCAATTTGAGCAAAAACGTAACATCAGTTGGGAATTTCAATGCTGGAATATTCATGAGGGTTTCGCAACGTGATCTTTTAACTGTCTGTTTTTCTGGTACGTCAGATGTTAAAGAGGTCAGTCGACATACGGACGTGTCTTTCAAAAAGTCTCTCTCAATTCATTAAGGATGTCAATATCAGATAAAGAGGAAAAGAAGAGATGGCAGCGTAAAGAAGGGAAAAAAAGAAATTAGAATGAAATTCACGTATATTTTGCTTTAATTCTGATATAAATATATACATAGATCAAGGATGAGACGAATGTATAACAAGCCAGGGTATTGTTGATTTGATTGTTGATTACATTTCAGAAGATGCCCCGAACTTTAAAAGTAATTTAACCCCAAATATTAAACAGGAAAATTAACTAAACAGTATCAGCTATGTATAACTGCAATGCTATATGGATAGCCTTAATTGTGATCTAGCAAGCCTATAGTACAAATGACAAAAACATATCCATCTCAAGCTAGAGTTTAGTTTAATTACGATCGTGACCTTCAGAAGGTGTCTCGAAAGCTAATCAAAAGAAGTAAAAAGAAAGGGGGGAAAAAAAAGCTAAAGGAGAGAAATTGCATCTTAGACTGTATGGTTTCTGATGAAGGAATTATTTTAAGAATGACAGAAACACAAGTGGCAAACTAAAAGCGACGCACTTTTAAAAAAAAATTGTTGTTTTCTTTCCGCAAAATCGTCAAAGCTGAATTTGAATATTCGGACATGATTATGTCACTCTTGGGAATGGGGATAGATCAGATTTAACCATGGACTCAGGGGGGGGGGGGGGGGAGTTAATGCGTAGATACATTCATGTCAATTCCCAGAACTGGTTCATTGCATCAGTCGTGATCAATCTACTGCATTTAATTCACATGAATTAAGGAGATAGATCAGATGGACTCTGGGGGGTAGGGGGGTGGGGGGTTCATTGCATCAGTCGTGAACAATCTACTGCATTTAATTCACTTGAATTAAAGGAGGGAAGTGGGTCATGTAGAATCGACTTGAGTTCTTTTTTTTCTCTCTCTCTTATCTTAGTTCAGCATCATTAAAGGTGTGATTAATGCTTCCAAAGTTTGGATAAATACTGTTGAGGCCTTCATAAAAGTGCTGCATTTCTATTGGGCTTTTTTTGCTCCCTTCTACATTTTATGTCGCTTTGCTTTTCTTTTGGCCTAAAGTTTAGTATCATAAAGAGTTGTCAGATGCTGATGAAATGTCGGTTGCTATGGTTACCAAAAGTAGATGGTTCAAGAGTTTCGTCAATGCCCTGCAGGGCTGTGGCTTGTGATAGATTATAAGATTGTTTTGGGTTAAAGGTCATCAGTATTGACCAGAAATATGCTAGAGGGTCAAGTAATAAATGGTCACTCATGCTCCAAATTCATCAATTAGTACACCCAATCAGTTTGCTGCCAGTACTCTCAAAGTCTGTTACTGTACCTCACTGAGAAGTTGAATTTTCTATTTAGTTTATATCATGCCTTGGTGTATCGAAATAAATGTCATACTTAAAACCACCAGCAAAGCGATCTTTTTGTTTTTCAAAACAATTAGCAATTTTTAGCGTGCTAAAATTTGGGTCCAACACTGCATCACCTTTTAAGTTCATACTTTGGTTGTAATGAATTGGATCAATAAATAATGGCAATTTTGTTTCATGTATTTTGTCTATGCAAAAAAATGGTTTTCATGGAAAACATTAATTTGGATCTTTAATGTGTCTGCATGCAATTGTGTGAAACAGTGTAGTAAGATGAAGATGGTAGGTAAACTTCCAAAATTATCTGCCCTCTATACTGCCCTCTATTGCTGCCTTCTATATACTGCCCTCTATATCACCCAAATTTTCAATCCCATCATATAAATACTTTGCTTATCAGATCTAATTTACCATCTTAAAAGGTATCAGTATTGCTTAGCTCGTAATATGCTAGAGCTTGAGATACTGGTCACTGATGATTTTTCAACGAGCGATATTACTGCCACTCTCGAAACATATCGCTTCACTGAAAGATATGTACTCCCCAATGTCTTAATAGTGTTAGAACTGTCTCTCAGAATTTATCTTTGAAAATTTGGTTCAATACGTCTGATCTTTATGGAATGTGATTTTTGCTAAAATTTATATTTGAGAGTATTAATAGACACTAATTCCAACTCAGAAAGTGATTATTCGATGAAGGTGAGCTTACATTGCAGTATTATTCTTCTTTTTGCACATGCCAATTAACTTAGTTGGTTAAATTACCAAGCTGGCAAACTCAGGGACAGATCCAGGTGTTAAAAGAAGCAAGGGATGTGGCATTGGGGCCGTTGAAACCAACATCGGTGTAGAAATGGGGGGGGAATGGGGGGATAGGGTTTGGGGGATCCAGCTCTCCCTGTAAAGAATTTAGAGGTCCAGATGTTAATGTTACATTTAGTTATATCAGCCAGAAATTAATTAGGTATACCTGCAAGGTTGTGCTAATTAACTACTTGTTAATTTTTTTCGTGTACGTTTGAAATTGGGAGGGGGGGCATATAATACCTGCCCCCCCTCGATCCACCCCTGATACTAAGTTAAAGGATAATGAAGGCAGGGATCAAAGACCATTTATATTATTCAGTAACCTGAAAACTCTCTAATATTCAATTTTTAAGTTCCCCGCTTCCTGTTTGACTGCATATGCTTTCTTTGAAAATTGGCCCTTGAGGCCTCACCACAGTACACAGTAAGCCATCATTGAATACATAATATGCCTGAAATTGCACATTGGTTGTTGGACCTAATATTAATAATGTTAGCTTCATATTTTCAAATGTCAGTTCTTAGAATCAGTGTCGGCCTCAATGTCGTGGCAAAGTCACCGCAGTGTCAGCCTTCTATTTCTGTACAGGTTCCATTATCAGATTTGACTTTAACAGAACATTTCAAACAACACATGTTTGAAGTGGATTATCTTGCAAATTAGAGGTTTAGGGTTAGCCCGCATTACTTTTTGTTTTATCGTAGCAAGATCTGCTCCATATATATATGTACATATATATATATTTTTTATCTGCCTATATATATATATATATATATATATATATATATATATAGGCAAAATAAAATAAAATTTTTAATACTAGACAGATGGGAATAAGAAAATTCTAATCAGAAAATGTACAAATGACTAGAGATGAATCAGAGAAAAAGCTGGATATATTTTGGATTAATGAGAAGAAAGATGACCAGATAAAGACAAATTAAGAGAAGAACAAAGAAAACTGAAGAGCTGCAGGAGATAAAGTGAGGACCAAATGTGCCGAAATGTAATAAAGGGAGAAAGAGAGGGAGTTAGTTAATATGGAGTATTAGGAGACAATTAAAGAAGAAGGTGGAAATGTAAGTCAGGATGGATAAGATGGGGGGAAGGAGAGAATCGAGGAGAGGAAACAAAGCAAGGAGAGGAGAAGGTGAAGGAAGGTAAATACCCTCTTCCCCCTCCCCCCCCGCATTCTCAGCTTCATCTCTGATGAAGACCATACTAGGATGGAGACCCCAGTCCCGGTCAAACGTTTACACAAAGGCTCTTCACAGTAGATCAATAGTTTCTTCAGAGTTTGTCTTCTTTTCACTTGGAAAAGCAAAATCACCCTGGGCAAAACAAGACCAGCAACAAATATTGTCTGTATTTTTCTACTCTCGTTTATCAACGTAACAAATTTTGTGTTTACATCATCCTCTAAAAAGGTATATCTTTCACCACTAAATATTTCATCAGTTTAATAATATACTTTGGAAAAGTTGATTACAAATCTTTCTGCCAGTAACTTTCATTCATTCTGTCAAGGTTGTAGAGATGGTATTTCTTGTGCAAGACCTTACACTATTTCAGTCTTGAGAAATAAGTTACAGTCTGTCATATCGGTAAGGTATATCTTAAGTTTGATCGAATTTGAACTTTTTGCCATGTTGACATTTATGCATACCATTTGGAGGCCTTGGAGGGGGGGGGGAGCGGGAGGGCATACCTAATGACCTTTGGCTTTCCTTTGTTTTTATTGTTTTTGGCCCCTCCCTTCTAGAATTCATTGTACATGCTTGTGTGCCCATGTCCTTCATTCATCATACCAGGCTGCGATTATCGCATTGCAAAAATTTACATAAATTTCAAGGATAGGAAATTTTATATAATTCACGAATGTTTACTGCATAATAACAAATCCAGACGTTGGCCTTAATTCCCCAAAGTCAGTTTCTTATCTCTCGCATCGGTGAAGACGAAGGTTATAACGATAACGAAAAAGAAAAGAAAAAAAGAGAGAGAGATTTAACATAAAATGCCAGATTTCCATGCAAATCTCCAAAGACCAAACAGCTAGTTATGCAAGACTGGATTTATTTTCTAACCCGTACCCTTGTAAAATTTTTCAGGTGGATAAATATTTGTAGTTTAAAAATGTGTCCTCTAACAGACCCACCCATGCAGCATCCTGTGGTTTATTCATTAGCGTGGGAGAGGAGGAGGTGGTGGGGTTGCGGGGGGGAGGTGGGGGTGATGGAGGGCCAGAGGATCAACGTTTGTTTTATGTATCAGTCTGCCCCGGGGATACATGAAGTTTGTCTTCTCTGCTTTTACAGGAGCGTTTCATTCATGACACGTTTGGAGGATTCGCACAAGTATGTATTTCAGCATTTTGAAAGCTATATGCATGAGAGGAGAATAAAATTACGGATTGTTTTGCATTTTATTTTTCAAATCTTACCAAATTTATTCGATGTCGAACGAAATACGAGGGAGGTAGAGAGAGGGGGACGGGGGAGGGGTGAGGGAAAGCCATGTCTTTGTAACGGGGGATCAAGAAAATACATTTCAAAACTTTGCATGTCACGCAGAAGATGATAATAATCTTTTAATCATCAAATGTTATAAAATATTGAACAAATTATTTAGTCGACTGGTTCTATGTGGTGGAAGTTTGCATGTATTATTGCACTGCTGTCAAAAAGGAGAAAAAATAGGAAAAAGATACATATCAATAAATATATATAAAAGAGATAGTGATCGCTGAATTTCCATGGAAGACCAAATAGAGGCAAATGAAAGTAAATCGTTTTGTAGAGATCTCCCATAAACGGAAACAGCCGCAAGAATTAAATCCAATAAAAAATAGTATAAGAAGAAGGAAGATAAACTTGGAAACAGAAGTAATCCATTCTGTTTAGAAACTATCATTGCTAGATGTCTGTTGAATGTCTTCAAACTATAAAAAAAAAATTGTCCAAAGTATGTTGTGCTAAATAATTCACAATAGTTTGTACAAAGAAGGTGTGTGTCCTCTGGATTTGAAAGAACAATATTAACCAAAAGGATGTTTCATACATAATAGCTTGTTTTCTAAAGGGTTTTGCAGAGGTATTTGAAAGTTTTTTGGTGGATTGCTTATATCCCCCCATCCTCCCCCGGCCCCCTCCCCCCTAACGGTATATCTTACACTCTTTATCGTTTATGTATGTTACTGGAAAACATAATCAGTTATTTTATTCTGTTATTCTTTTATTTTATAATTTTTTCTTTCGATTGTTTTTCTATGTGGTTGTCAGTGTAACTGCCTCTTTTTTTTTCATTTCCTGCCTTATGTTGGTTTTAATTATTTTTTTGTTTTACCGACATGTTTTACTCTATAGCACTATTTCTTTGTCTCCTTATTTTATAACCAACTACGTCCATACTTTTGGGAGTGGTTGTTGACTGCCATTACACTCATATCTAACTGTACAACTATAAAACTATACAACATAAAATATAACTTAATATCATGGAAATCGACATTATACCAACCCCCCTCACCTGCATTTTGTTGTAGATTAATATATGCTTCTCAAACACAATCTATAGTTACATATTCATGATGAAAACCTTTATGGAATAATCAAACATTCCTATAGTTGTTCAAAATATTCACTGGATTGTTTGTTGCTATTTTATGTAACTTTTAATGATCAGAAAAAGAAAAAGAAAAAAGAGATATTTAAGTTCCGTTGTGTAAAGTGAAAAGAAATGGATGGAGCATGATGGGGGGGGGGGGGGGGGGAAGAGAATGATTCTTGTACTAGACAATTTTATTTTGGGATGTGAGAATTGGATACCATATTGTTCTAAGTTCATTAAACTTTGATGCACTCAGATCAAATTAGTTCAAAATAAGTGCTGGCTTACAGTAGTCATGTCAACAATTTGACAAGATTATTTCAAGAATCTCACATTTTTTTTCCATGTCTATATAACTTCAAAATGGAAAAAAATTAAAAGGGAGTCACCCCTCTGTGTTCAATGTGTTACTTGTTTTCCAGTCATAAATTTATGTTCATTCAATTAATTATAATGAAAATGGTAGAGTGGTTAATAAGTAAGAAATGTTTGTTTGTTTGTTTGAATATTCATTAGATCAAACTATATATTTATAACAGTTGAACAAAATAGCAATGCTCTATGATAGAGCAGAACGTTTTTTGTTTAACAGGTTGACCCAATTTTACATAAATGTGGAATTATGTAATAATTCTTTTTATTTATTTAAAAAAAAAAATTGTGGTGGCAAATACTATGAACTGGCCAACACTATCCACTTGAATACTTTTCCCAGATAAACTGCTTGGATGATCCCTGTTGTAATTTTTTAAATGATCTTAAAACAATATGGGGATCATGTATTAATTTGTCATATGATCTAATGTCATGTAGAAAGTATATACTGAATACTCAGATTGCTTGTGTAATGTAGAAACTTATTACTGCTAAAATGTTGATGTCTAATGTGTTTCCATGGTTGCATTCGGTTTCCCTAACATTGAGTTTATTGCAAGACAATTTCTAGTGTGTTTTACAATTGTTTTAAGTTTTCTTTTGCATGATTTGAAGTGAATGAAATAGAAGACTATCTGTAAACATAGATAGAAAATAAAAATAAACAATTGATGATGAATTTAGGCACAAATTTAACTTTGACATGTTTTAGACGGTTAAAAATTACTGTTATCCAGGTTCATTGTATTTCTATAACACTTCTTTTTTTTTGTTGAAAAAATGATCCTTTAAACACCTAAGTTTGTCAATTAAAGTGACTAGACTATATAGCAGGGGAGGGCAACCTACGGCCCGCAGACCACATGCGGCCCGCCAGTGATATTTTTGCGGCCCGTGAGATGTCTCAAGAAAAAGAAAAAAAAATCAAAATATTTTACATCATCACAAAAAACAAGTTAGCTGCTTAGAATTTATCGGCACTAACGATGCTGTCAGGTAGGCCTATTATCCCCATTTAATTATCATTTGTACTGTATTGACATTATGTTTTTCCGTGACTACAGATTAAGTACACACACCTATTGCTTGAAAGTCCTCAGAACAAAAGGTTTGAAATCAACAGCAGGTCGATGGTTAGGTGCGGCCCAGGCAATTTTCACCCCTTATATCTGGCCCATTCATTCAAAAAGTTGCCCACCCCTGCTATATAGCCTAAAATACACAGACCATCATTAGGTCGGTTCCTTAGATACAACACAAAAGTCATTGGGCTTTGAGTTTTATTACCTCGGATGCACTGTCTATGTGTTAAAAATGTGTCCAAGACATATGTTGTAGAAATCTTGCAAGTGCAGCTATGTTGTTAATATGTAATTATAAGTACACGTTTTGGTGGTGATACTAGAATTGATAGAACAATGAAATTAGCTTTAACAGGAAGACCTAAAACTGAAGATTCAATTACAGCATCAATTTACACCTTAAAGGAGCATTCCAGAGATTTAATATACTTTAAAAGGTGAATATACTTTAAAAACCGTAAAAGTCATAGAAGTATTTACCTGCAGCACTCATCTGAGTCTTTTTCTGTCTTGGACTTTATTATATCAAGACTGATAGTACTCCTCTAAGTTTAGAAGAAAGTGAGTTAATATACTAGAAATTTAAAGGCATTGACGACTCGCCCCAAACCGTGTGCGGCCATCTGAAAAAGTTAACTTTCTGTTGCTTGCAAGTGAGATGTTGTTCGTGTAGCTACAAAATGCAGACAGTAATGAAATGTGATACCTTGTGATCTTTAGCTGGACCTGAGATGTCCATCCCTCTATCGTTTGTATACTGTGCTGTGGGGTATTGACCGCAGCTGTATGTTTTGACTGTACACTAGTGTCTAATTACCGCAAGCTGTGTGTGTATTTTCTGGAATTGATAGTGTTTAACACTTCTGTTACACCTCATTCGAAACTAGGTCAAATTACCGGCATAAGACGTTTCTTTTTGCGCGAGTCTACACAACCTTTAAGTAACCATACATTACCATAGTTGGAATTAGTCTGAAATCTGTGGAGGCAGTCTAGCTAGTACACCGACCACAATCCCCTCCCCCCCCCCCCGCATAAATTACAGGAGCCGATATGTAACCCAGTTAAAGGTACACATTTTGCACCTCTGCTCTGTGAAAGTTATCCATGCATTAATATACCCAATGACCATCAGCCTATATAACTATATGGACCGCTTTAAAATTGTGTCAGATGCTATATTAACTTTAGAAAAGTGTGTCAGATGCTATATTAGCTTTAGAACATTTCTGAGATTATTGTGGCCTTCTCAGTTCCTCTGTGGGAGTAAAACACTGCGTGTGATTACAAACAACACAGCTGCAGTCCTGATCAGTACCACTCTACTTGGTTAAGGGATTGCACCTGGTGATGTGTGTCCGACTGCACCTCTTCATCTCGGAGAATTGCTCTAAGACATATGTTTGGATGCATTTAATCACGAGAGACTAATTAACTCCTAACAGATCATCCTATTCTCAAAAATAAACTAGTGACGCTGTACTATGTGCAATCAAAACACTGGCCATTCTTTTCGCAGCCTACAAAAAAAAATTAAATTAAAATAAAAAAATATAAACATTTTTTTGTAACTGCGCACATGGTTGTCAAATGTACCGTGCGTGTACAGCAGATATATTTTGGATTTTGAAAGTTACGATAAAAGTGGTTTATTGACTATTTCAGTTTCCCGTAAAAGGTTTGAGATTTTAAATTTCTTCACATTTAGGTATTGCTAGTCTATCGAAGAGGATACTTCATGGTTGAGTCAGTATATAGCAGACACCCATTTTCAGACATAAATTAAAGCAGTTTGATTAATTTATCCAATTATTACTCATCTTTCGTTGATATTTAAGTTTGCTGATTATGATGATCAGTGCTATGAACTTATCATGTCATGCGTAAACTACCAACAGAACTGGATATATTCATTATAGAATGAAAACTATAGATCGTCGAAAAATTTTCCCGAAAATTTCCCTTCTCCTTAACCCTCACCCCATCAGTACTTTAGGGTACATTTTTATAGGTATATGACAAGGGCATATATTATGATCATCAAACCATGACCATTTTGATACCAGAGAAAACTTGTTATAGGGAACTTATCATGTCATGCGTAAACTACCAACAGAAGTGGATATATTCACTATAGAATGAAAACTATAGATCGTCGAAAAATTTCCCGAAAATTTCCCCTGAGCTCCTAACCCTCACCCCATCAGTACTTTAGGGTTCTTTTTTATAGGTATATGACAAGGGCATATATTATGATCATCAAACCATGAACTTTTTAGATACCAGAGGAAACTTGTTATAGGGAATATATGATCATGAATATGCAGGTCACGAATAATTATACATGACAGTCGAAAACAGATTGAGTGAAAATATGCTGGCATAGCTATTAACATTTGGGGATGCCATGCATCTAGTCAAAGCTGTCATTTATATACCCGGCTTTTCAGAAGTTGTAGAGCTTTTGTGAATTAAATTTTCCCATCCCCAATCCACCCCACCCCCCCAGTTAGTACTCCAAGTTTTCTTAACATCAGTATAAATTAGTGAATTATGGTGCAGGTCAGGGATCCTAACACAGAGTAGAGAATACTGGTGGTGGGGGGGGGGGGGGTAGGTGGTGAAGTCAGTTTCATGTTACAGTATTAGTGCTGAAGTTGTTACCCGGCCTATGTGAAAGTCATTGCTTTGAAAATTAAAGGGAGGGATCAGCCATGTACTCACTAATTCTGTGTACTCTCGGGATATTGTTCCAGAAACAAAATTCACCTAATGGTATAGTTATGATAGCTGGTTCAAGTAACATGTGGCTTGAAAATTTGTAATTTTTAATATATTATCGATACATTGTTTTCAAGCTTACATACTTGTACAGTATACTATTATGACATTATCATTCAGAAGCTTAAAAATTAAGGATACAATTAAAGCTAATTAGTCAGGTTTGGATTTCATTGTTACTTAGGAATTCATAGACTGAAACCAGCTTGAAGTTTCAATCGGTACTTCATTTCAATAACAATGTCTTATATGCTTTGCAAAGTTCTATTCAAGTCAAGATAATTATAGCAATAAAACTGAAAAAGGTTCAGATTACTCGTAACAAGTGATAAGTTGTCGAACTCCCTTCATCTATCTGTCCTACATTTTTGGAGGTCGGCCTAGGGGTAGCCCCTTAGTGTCCATCAGTCTATGTATAGGAACGTTCTGGAAGAAAATATATTACCCCCAAAAAATTTGACATTTCTCCATCCAACGGTGATATATTCAGTCGTATACCATAAAAAAATATACGGGAATGAATTGACTCTATTTGTCGCGATCTAGGCCTACTTGAAAGGTTAATTAGCAATTAGCAGTCGCAGAGGGTTTTTCGCTTCTAGGATCGCTACAAGTCCTTTCGTGATGTCACCATCATTACTCTCATTGAGTCTCCCGTTTATCTTCCATCAAATCTGCTCACGTATGTAACGTTCGACCGTTACGAAAGCCTATCCGATGCGTGCAGGAGAATACCGTGCATACTCGTAGACGTTGTGCCGTTCTGATCGAAGCGTACTCTCTTTAATTGGATGATAGGCACCCCAGACAAATCCTTTTCATTAAGGCATTGATATTTAAGTAGCCCACATGGGAAAGCTGAAAGCTGCCAGCTAGGTAAGGTGAAGAAGGCACTGTAAACACCTTACAGCAGTAGATTTCCCTGAATCATGTGACATATTCATCACTTCAGATGGCGTTTAGCTGCGAATCCTTCAGGACGATTTCAGTCAAACTGCTATAGTTTCACTCTCGGAGCTTTGTTTTATCAGCTTTCTTAGAGCTTTGTATTATCAGCTCTAAGAAATCTCATTAGGTTTTTTTTTTTTTTTTTTTTTTAGCCAAGGCAAAACTGCTACTGTGTTTAACTTGCATCAATCTTGCACCATATGTACTTTAGATCTGCTGTTTTTAAGAATGGTTGTTGAATACGACACTCATCAAAAAAAAAATAGGGAGTGGGGGCCGGGGGAGGGTTAGGAGGCTGGGGAACTATGTTCAATTAACAAGGACAGTAGAGTATATATGGCTCATAATTATATTATATTTCATCCCTGCTGCCATGTCAGATATTGTTCCCCCATATAAGTTTGTAATTAAGTTGCAACTAGTTTGGCAAAATATTGGAATTCCAACAAATTATAAGGCTTTTCAATGTTGAATTGTTTATGTGTTTTTTTGTTTTGGTGTGTTTGTGTGATACTTGATGCTATTCTCACGCAGCTAGGGTCTTCAGGGACTATGACTTTCTTGGCCATAAACTCTTGAAAATCCTTTCTTGACTCATGGTTAGGTAATTGACATTTATTCTAAGTTTGACCTCTGGAACTTGAACTTGATGGTGTAGCTCTGTGACCATGCTTTTCATATTATGTCAGGGATGAGCCAGTTTGTGATGTATTTTTAGCAACAACAAATATTTATATTTGAATATTCATGTATGGAACATTGATGACACCTCTTAAATTCTAATTTAAACAAAATGTTCTTAGGCATTGTGTCAAAAGTAAAATGCCGAGGGAATCTGGGGCATGATGCAGCCAGGCTGGGTAGGACATAAGCTATTGTGATCCACAGTTTAGTACCATATAGGCAGTGCAGTTGTTCAGAGACAATCCCTATTGTTTGATATTGATTCATCCTAGCTGAGAGAATCCTGCAGCTGCTGCAGCATTTCCTTCTGACATGGTGCAAAATTGCAAGATATTTTAAAATCTGACTACAGGCAATTAACCCCATCATCACTATGACCTAAAAGCAGGATAATTCAACCTCTTCAGTAGATGGACTAGATTTGTATCACATCCACCATAACCAAAAATGTCTTTGTTTTTTCAAGAATATTAACACCAAAAAAAGAAAATTTATTTTGACTTTAAAGGAAAAAAAATTATACTAAGCATGATGGGGGTAAAATTTGCATGCAATTCCTACAAATGTTTTTTTTTCTCCAGATAATTGAAACTGTCATAGTCTGTACCATAAGTGAACTTGAAGCAAACAGATGTGATGTCATAGTTGCACACACTGACTGCAAAATGAGCATCTGTGACATCACACATGTTGCTTCGAGATGACGTTTGGCATAAAACAGCTCAGCTTTATATGTTGATATCTCTAAAATTATACGTACAGTACAGTAGGAATTCAAGTTTATTTTATTATTTTTTTAAAAATTAATTTAAGGAATAAATCAACTTGATTTCTTTCTTTCTTTTTGCTTTGTAGTACTGGCTGCCGGTTTCCCATTCACATTGGTATCACAGGGTATGTGGCCACCACAGGAGAGGTAAGAATAGCTAACATCCGGGCATGTCTCCTATACATGTATACTATAGCATTCTTCTGTATGACAAATGTGTTGCTTAGAGTATGCTTCCCATCATAAACAGCTTTGTAGGTTTCAGAATTGCTAGAAATTCTTGCTTGCAGTGCATGACGCCAATGATTGCCCCCAACCAATTCTTGTTTTGCCCCGTGCCTCCTTTCATTCAGAACCCTTGGCAGCTTCCCTTTCATTCGGGACCCTCTTCAGTGCCTTTTATATAGGACCCTTCTTCATTCGGGACCCTCGGCAGCATTCCCTTTCATTCAGGACCCTTGACAATGCCTTTCATTCAGGACCCTCGGTAGTGCCTTTCATTCGGGACCCTTTTCAGTGCCTTTCATTCAGGACCCTGTTCAATGTCCCTTTCATTCAAGACCCTCGACAATACCTTTCCCTCAGGACCCTCGGCAGTGCCTTTCATTCGGGACCCTTTTCAGTGCCTTTCATTCTGGACCCTGTTCAATGTCCCTTTCATTCAAGACCCTCGACAATGCCTTTCCTTCAGGACCCTCGGCAGTGCCTTTCATTCGGGACCCTTTTCAGTGCCTTTCATTCTGGACCCTGTTCAATGTCCCTTTCTTTCAGGACCCTCGGCAGTGCCTTTCATTCGGGACCCTTTTCAGTGCCTTTCATTCGGGACCTGGGATTAAGGTTTAGGATGATCCATCTCATAATCAAGAATTTTTCTGGAAATTAAGAAGGTTCACAACTTGAAATTGTTGCAGTAGATAGTGTTTGCCAAAAATATCTCCTAATGGTAAAGAAATCAAGCGAATGTTGTCACTCATCCAATGGAATTAATTATATTAATTAATGTAAACTCTATGGCTTCAGTTTGATATATTGAACTATTTTTCACTCGTAATTAGTACCACACAGTTACTAGGCATAATTACTCCTGCATATTATGCAACAATACAGACCATATAGACCAATATGGCATAAAATTTGGAAGTTATCAATTAAAACCAAATTAATAATTAAGAACCAATTTGTATGCATATGTGTGGGCATTACTGTAAATCACCCCCCCCCCCCCCTCCTCCCCCTCAAAGTAACATCTCTTAGTTAGGAATATATGTGTCACATGTGTACAATTAGACAAATGCCCCAGAAGTTTCTGTTGACAGGTAGTCCCGTTATTCGAGCAACGAAAAATTTCAATCATCTCTGCATGGTTGGTTTTATGTTTCTTTCTTTCTTTGTTTCATCTCCTCTTGTCCAACCACAACAGAGTGCAAAGGATTTAATGGAATTTATATTTTGAGTAATTTTTTTTTTCAGTATTTAGATACCAACCTTGGAAATTTGTGGAAATGAAGTTATGTGGTTACATACTTGCCAGTTACATAATCATAGTAGTATCCTATCAGTCTTAATATGATTTCATTTTTTGGGGGGGTCAACAATTTGTTTGTCAAATCTTTTGAAAAAAATAGCTTTTTAAAATTTGATCCTCCTGAATTTTTTTACTACTATGCAAATCTGTATGCAGTTGGATTCTTGCTGTATCTTCCTCTTTTCAACATCCATATTTTTGAGCTTCAAAATCATACTTTTTGATATTTTCTTTATTATTCTTTTCTTTTTGATCATTCTTCTTCTTTTTCTTTTCACAAGAGCAAAGATCCATTTGTCGTGGCTCAGTAAGGAGGATTAATTGCAGTAAATAATAATATTCACAACAAATTCTGCTTCTTAAAATTGTCCACAATGGCAAGATCTTAATTTTGTTATATAGCCATGCAGATACCAAAATTCAGAACTGAATTATAGTCTAAGGATCAATTTGGTAATAAATTATGAAGCATATTATCGCATGGAACCATCGTATATTTAAACCTGATATCAAGAGAGCCGTTCGGGCGCTATCTTATGTGTACGTACGATCTCTGTTATTAATAATTCCTCATCTTTCTCGGGACAATATTTCATATTTATTACCGAGAGCGTCTTTTCGAACAGCTTCCGTATTTGGCTGCGTTGCATGTATGCCTTGATTGATGTTACTGGAACGTACTTATAAACCTAGAGAGCGCCCCCACCAGCTATATACGCTTACACATGTGCAAGCGAGCAAAGGGAACCGTCTATGTTATCTAATATAGTAGTTATGTATGTGGCTGTCCATTATTAATAACCAGACTACACATAAGCTAACCTAGGCGTTAATGGGTTGAGAATATCCGAATAGGTCACTGTTAGTGTATATATATATATATATTGATATCATCAGTGTTTGATAAGGTAGGTGGGTGGTATTCAAGTATAAGCCATGCAGTGAACTAGTATTGTCAAAATTAGAAGATAAATAAAAAGAAGAAAAAATACTCAACATTGATCATAATTACAAAATATTTTAATAACCTGTAGGACACCGGTCCATACCGTGGGAAATATTTTAAGCTAATGTGATCAAGTCGTGCTAACTTATCCTTGATTGTAATGAATTCAAATTTGGAATTTATCTCTTCCTGTCTTCCCCCATCCCCTACCCCCCCCCTCCTCAAGATTTCTTGGTTATATTCTTATAAAATACTTCTCTCCTCATTGCATCACATCTTTGTCTCTTTTTCTCTTGACAGAAACTCAATATCCCCGACAGCTACAAGGATTCAAGGTTTGACCCGCAGGTAAGAGAACCCATAGTAGCTATGCCCGGTTTTTGAAATACACAACATTTAGAATTAACCCAATTGGACATTCTGTGTCTGAACTATTACTTTTGATTAAGTTTTGGGAAAGAATAAGGTTTTAGTTAAAGAGGACACAAAACCCAACTATAATATTTAGCTTATATTACGAAGGTAATTTTATGAAGACTAACAACTCCCCTAAAACAGATAGGAACACTCAAGTTGCTCCATATGGTAGATATCACATTTTAAATGTTGTGTCTGGGAGCTGCCATTTTCCAAATCTTTGATACCCTAATGCTGGGGTGGGCAACCTATGGCACGCGGGCCACATGCGGCCTGCCAGTGATTTTTTTGCGGCCCATGAGATGTCTCAAGAAAAAGAAAAAAAATTCAATCTATTTTACATCATCACAAAAAACGAGCTAGCTGCTTAGAATTTATCGGCACTAATGATGCTGTCAGGTAGGCCTATTATCCCCATTTATAATCAACTGTACTGTATTGACATTATGTTTTTGTGACTACAGATTAAGTACACACACCTATTGCTTGAAAGTCCTCGAAATCAAAGGTTTGAAATCAACAGCAGGTCGTTGGTAAGGTGCGGCCCAGTCAAATTTTCACTCCTTTTATCTGGCCCATTCATTCAAAAAGGTTGCCCACCCCTGCCCTAGTGCCACTAAGATCTGATATCTATTACAGTACTCTTCATATTTTCAAGGTAGAAATTCAGTGTTGACACTTAATTTAATGTCATATTTAGGTAATGTAAACAGCTTCAAACATTTAGATTCAACATTTGCAAAAACCAAGCTCCATTTATACAGAAAATAAACATTGCAATAAATACAGAAAAACATTAGATATTGCATGATGCTGGCTCGATGATCAATGTCATATTTAGACTTGATCAAGTCCTTAGCCTCGTGTGTGAAGGAACATTAAAGCTGTGATTTTTTTGCAAATGGACTTTAACAGTTTTTCTTAGTTGTTTTAGGAAATTGTTCATGACAGTTTTATAATCTATAAGCAATCGATCAATAATGACGGTTTGGTTTGTGTCACTCTCCTTGTAAAATTCCTACTAAGTTAAAGCTGCATTCTTGGTTTCCGCTTTGAGGATCTGGTGATTTCCAAACTGCTTAAAGGGGAATACATACACCTGAAAAAAATAGTCGACTTTTATATATGCACATCAAATTTTAATCAGAAAAGATGAATAAATGGAGCTTACAACTTGCAAAGGGTTTGCCAATGACGATTAAAATAAAACACATCATTAAAAGGGGAAGGACACCAAATTGTCTATATCAGATTATTTTAGTTTAGTATCTCTGATTTTAGAAGCAGCTGTTGGGATGCTTTTATAACCACAAACAGTTTTGACAACAATTTTGTTTTTTATTTCCTTCAATGATTTTGTTTCTATTTTAGGTTGATATGGACACTGGGTTCCACACGAAACAGATGCTCTGTATGCCTATCAAGAATGCCAGTGGGGCGATTGAAGGGGTCAGCCTATTGGTCAACAAACTGGACGGTAGCCCATTTAACAAAAATGATGAAGATATGTTTGAAGTAAGTCCAAAATTAATTTATGCAATAAGTGCAGTTGCAGGAAAGTGACATCATATTTATAAAGATCATCAGTAGTGTGTCAGAATTTCACAGTGATTTCTTAAGTTTTCAAAAAAGTTTACTTTCAGCTAGATTATAAGCTCTGCTGTATTGATTTTTAATTAGCGACTTTTGACGATGGCTTCAAATGTCGAAACTTTGATAACTAATGACCATCATTCGACTTTCTTATGATATCTTTGACCTTCAAGCATATATTTGGGCAAACCCTTGATAACCTGTTAGAGATCCCACTGAGTAAATAGTTATTTGCCTGCACTATGCAATCACCAAATTGATGCATTCGAACAAGCGGTGCTTTTGGTGAGAAACTGGTGAATTGAAAACTAGATTTTTACAAGATGAAAACGTCGAATGGGGACAAATTTCACATGGTTAGAAAGAGAAAAATAAGAACTACAAGGACAATGTATCAATATCTTCCACCAGACAATTCCTTTAAGTATGTTGTCGTCTTGTGAGTTTGGTGACTTTTCATGAAATATCATAAATACGAGAAACAGAATCAAACGTGCAGAAAAAAAAGTGACGTGAAAGGTAAAAGAGCAGAGGTCACGGAGGAGTGACATTGCTGAACCTTTTCTGTACAATACATTATTAAGGGAATCGTAGAAAGACTCTGCCTAACCTCAAAGATGCCTTATTGTAGTCTGTACAAACAAATCATCCTCCAGGCCGTAAAGCAGGATTTGCCATCTTCTGATTTTTATGACTTAAATTATTAAATTTATGAGAAACAAGCCAAAAAATGCAACAACAAAAAAGACTGGCATGTCTAGATGTAAGAGCATATGCCAAATATACACTTTGATGAACTTTTCTTTGCATTAATATCATACTTTAAAGAGATATTTAAGAAAGTCAAAAAGGAAAGATCCTTTCGAATCTATTTCAACAGTTTAATTTCAAAAAATAAATTTGAATGACTATATCTATTTTAGGGGTAAGAAATTATGGTTTGCTTTAGTATTCAACAGATTCCTCCAAATTGAGGCCACCTCTGTCTTTGATTGTACCTGTCACTTGACCTCTGACCCTCTGTCACAAAAAAAACCATATTGGTCTCTGGATTAGCCACAGATCAGTTTCTAGGATGGGTGAAAACTGATGCACCACTCACCCTGAGTCATTTAATTATTTTACATTTGGAAATATGAAAGTAGGTCACCTTAAAATTGAGAATGACCTCTTAAAGGTTTTTCGGAACCTTTCGTTAATACTCAGATCCTTGAAGGAATAGTTCACGGTTAACTTTGGATTCGATTTTGTGAAAGTTTTGTGAACATTTTTGTGTACATTTTTGACTACTCACAGGAGAATCAGGTGGTTGGGGGAGTGGGGGGGGGGGGGTTCTTAGCTCTGGATATACTCTGTGACATAAACTATGATAAAGCAATCAAAACACAGTAAGCCTATCAGTGTTCAATTAATTTCTTGCTGTTCACCTCCCTCAAGACTGAAACAATGTATGTTTTAATTCTTCAGGCAATCCATGAAAGTGTAATAATTGCACAGTTAATTAGCAATGCGCAAATATGTTTGCCTGATGAGGAATAGAATTTTGTACATATGAGAATTGAACTTAATAGCAACCTCATTTCCCAAGCAATAATTTGCAATAAAATTTTTGAAAGTTTTGAAAATTTTTGGATTTCCATGGAATCCATTAGAGTGCCATGAAACTGTTATGATTGCACAGATTAAAATATCATTGCTCAAATGCGTTTGCCTTATGAGGAATAGAATTTTGTACATACGAGAACTGAATTTGATAGCATCCTTATTATCCCAATTTGCAGTAAAAATTTTGAAAGTTTTGAAAACATTTTGTTTTTATGAGTTTGAAAAACTTGATATGACTTTTATAACATATATATACTGTACCCGCCTCTATACATTTGTGTTCATCCTCTATGGCACCTTTGTGAACAGTTTCACAACTGTGTTGTTATTATTTACCAGTATGTAACTGTACCAGTCCATCATCCCGGTACCCGTATCAATTACTCGCCTCAACATTGCTTCGCGATGAGCATATGAAACCAACACATGCACAAACAACACCTCACACATCCTTTTCAAACTCATTCCTATTAAGCTGCCTCAGTAAGTGATAGATACTTACTTTTCCTTTCTTACTATTCGGTCAGAATTTAATGTCATTCCGGTTTCCACCCCGGAGGCTTGCGTTAGTCGAGGCATCTGTAACCCCTCATACGGTTAGGGAACCTCTACAGCTTCTACGAACATTCAAGACACGTATTGGTGTCAGGTTTCTCGAACAAATCACCACTACACTCTATCGGGATCGATTTTACCATTGCGGCGGTCTTTTTTTGTTTTTTGGGCTTTTTCTCCTTTACTCAGTATTCATGAGCTGCTACTTCCGTTGAAAATGATTGTCACCTGTGATCTCTAACAGGGTGTACATGCCACCTGACATTTGATTTCTGACTGAAGAGAGAGAAGGGGGGGGGGAGGGGAGGTCAATGACCGAAGCCTTGTAGTAAGACGAAAATCAAATAAATTTAAGGCAAAATCATTTTAATGGCAATAGTTGTCACGAGAAAAATGCTAACATCTTTGTGAAAAGGAAATATGTAACCACAATTTTTGGTTAAAAATGATGAATAATGAAATTGTTTTTTAATATCAACCTGAATCATCCATGGTTTGGTGGTCATGTGGTTGTGGAATTAATTATAAGGATGAGTTACTGAAGGCAATGAGTCATGCACAGGAAGTAACACAATGTTTAGATTTAATTACCCGGTTCATCAATTGCATATAATCATTACAAAGAAATGAGATGATTAAGTAATTAACATCTTCAACAGGAAGTTAAACACCAACTTATGAGACGACGTCGCAGCCCGTTTTTGGTATTAACTTAAACCGCTGTGTCAAATTTTGGGGGAGGAAAACAATTTGTTCCGAGCAACTGTTTATTTCTCAGTTTCATTTTGCAAAGTTTAACGGTGGGCAGAGTTATTAATAACCATGGAGGTAAAAACAGATGTTATAACATTGTCAACAGGAAGCAAGCAAATCTATGAATGACAAAAAGAGAAGATTTTATGAATTTGTACAAGGGCGTAGGAACCGGGGGGGGCTGGGGGGTGCCAGCCCCCCCAGTGAAAAATGTGGAGGGGCGGAAGTATCATTCCGCCCCCCCGCTTCGCAAGTCAGAAAACCCCTTTTTCATTTCCAAATGAGAAAAAAATTCTCATTTGGAGCACCAAATAAGGCCTGGTGAAAATACAAAATTAAGTTTACAAAATGGAGTGGGTGTTGAAGTGTGCTATATTGCACCAAATTGCATCTGAGGCTATCTGGAAATGCAAAAAAATCCAAAGGGGAGGGGGACACCCCCTCCCCTTAGACTCCTCCCCCAGGCCGGCCATCAGTCTTCAGCCCCCCCACTCAAAAGTACCTTCCTACGCCACTGAATTTGTAGGTCTTTTGTAAAGTTGGTTTATACTTAAGTGTATAATGATTTTGTGTAAGATAATAGTAGTTTTAAATAAGAAAGTTCTTCTCGTTTTAACTGTTCGTCTGTTACCGAAGCTTTCTAGTGGTTGTCCAATTGGTTTTTGTATTTCATTACTAAATCGACATACTTTAATATAACGCAACAGAGCAGTTTTCTGCCTTAAAGTGGGTAAAGCTACAGTAGTATATAATACCGTCATAATTTCTCAGATCTCAGACACAAATAAAAAATATCTTTTAAAACTAGAAGCTATGAGAAGTAAAAAAAAGCTAAAAGAGAATTAATATTTTCCCAAAATATAAGCATACCAAGTATTTTTTTGCCCTGCAGGTTTCTTAAGGTGAATTACTGTAGGTTGAGGACGTCACAATCATTTCCAGAAATTCATTCCGTTAAAATTAAAGAAGTACATATATATCTCATACGAGTGAAAATTCTTTGAGGGAAGCAATATAAATGCTTTGTTGGAATTGTTTCACTTTCGTGGACAGTTGGCAAAAAATGCTGATGAACTGTATTGTAAATTAATAAACAACTCATCATTTACATAACTTTTGTTATGTCATTATTTCCCTCCCCCTCCCCCCATGGGCATACTTAAGGTCATTTCCCCACTACCTTTATCTTTTAAATCTACCATTTTTGTAGGTGTTTTTTTTATAATTATGATTGTTCAGGAACCACAATGGAAATATTTCTGCTGGACAGAATTTTCTGTGTTATCCCTACACCATGTGTCTTGTGTTGTCTACTGTCTTTTCGTGTCAAATAGATCAAATCGAATAGTTCAGATCTTTGTCATCAAGAATCACATTTATTTATAATTTTGTGTGTTCTTCATCTTTCTTTGGTATGATGAAATAAACATATACCATCATGCATTGTTAATTTTGCGGTATGATGAAATAAACATTTCCCAGCATGCATTGTTAAGTGTTTCTTTCTCAAGTTCAAGGATTTTATTCATCTTGCTTATATAAGTCTCTTTTTTTCTCGTCTAGCTTATATAATTTTATTTGTCTCGTCTATTGTGTAATTTTATTTTTTATCTCATCTATGTTTGTTACCTTTCAGGCATTTTCAATATTCTGTGGCATGGGCATACACAATACTCAGATGTACGAAAAAGTCTGCCGAGCGGTCGCAAAGCAACGAGTCGCTCTCGAGGTTTGTGTTTTTTCAAGTTTTAACATCCTAATTGTTGTCATCCCTCTCCACCGTGTCAAAATGTTACATGGGCAATCGCCCGGGGTTCATGGACGGACGAGAAAATTTGTGAAAGGATGAAAAAAATCGTAAAATATACATCACTTGTTTTTCTCTCATCATACGTTAGCTAACGTAAAGAGCAGAGGCGCCATCTGTAAACAAGCTGGAGTTGTTTTTCTTTCAACAACATCCCAAAGGCAATTAATACTGTACCATGTTGTGTCATTGGATTCAAAATATGTAAATAAGAGTTATAAAAGTATCTTTGTTTTTGTTCAGTACAAAGATCTTGTTTAGCTGTTGCTACTCATTTGCATACTTAAGAGGATTTAATAATTTTCCAAATTCTCTGAAATATGAAATATGTGTTTGTCATCCTTGGTTTGATTTTTTTCTCTTTAAAGCGAAACTGTATGATGCTGCTTTTGGTACCGTAAAACCCTGTAACAGTGGATGTTATTTATCTCAACTAGGCGTGTTTCATTTAACAACAAAAAAACAGAAGACAATTGTGTGGCTTTTTGAAGGTTTCCAATTTGCACTTTGCATATTATCTGATCTGGGTGACACAGAGTTGAAAAATGTAATAAAAATTTGAAGTAAAATATTACCTCATTTACAGGGGCAGACATAGGATATATATAAAGGAGAGGGTGTTTCCCTGAGCTGGTTGGAGCCAACCCCCTCCCATGTAGGAGGGGGGAGTCCTCCAGTAGTAACATGAAATTTCAGTCATTAAATGGTTCATTCAAGTACATGTGTAGGGCATAAATTAGGTCTATAATTAGGTCTAAAGGCCAGATTGAACTAATAAATAACTGCTGGATTTTCTTGAAAAGGTGGGGTGGGGGTGGGGAGGGGTACTCCCACACTCTTATCCCCCAAATCCCAGATTTACACCTGATTAATCTTCACTTGCCAAAACAATATAGGAGGATGTCTTAGTTTTATTAATTGCAATCTTGGTAGGGTGGTGGCATTATTCACCAAGAGCTATGCTTTATTTTTAGTTTATTTATGATTATAGTTATTATTATTGATGATTATTTTGTAATATTTCTCATGATACTAATTGCATGGAATATATACATCCACACTGTGTTCCCTCTCTCTCTCTATGTATATATATGTATAGATGTACATATATGTAGATATGAATATATGAATATATATATATATATATATATATTCATATATATATATATATATATATATATATATATATATATATATATATTTATATATATATATATATATATATATATATATATATATATATATACATGTCATCTCTAATAGTTTCACTGTAATAGCTCTGATGACAGGACTGTAAAATTGTCACCACAACATTACGAGAATCATCTGGAAATGAATAATTAATAATCTATGTAACAGACTTACACTGATGCACCTCCTCTGGTTTTCGGGAGATTGAAGTATAAACGTGCACATCTTCAGAGGTATCTGGATATTCCATTGGAGAGCATTTTGACAGCTAGCTATCTCTTTTTAATTGTGAATGAGATTATGGAATGGTGATTGTTATTGTCCATTATTATGAAACAATGAATGTTTGGGTGGGGGGGGGTTTCATCTTCCTTGCCGTGACAATTTCTCTATACAAAAAACCTGTCCAATTACCTTATAATGTATCCTAAAAATTACATTCAAAATTATTCTAATCTAATACTAAAACAGATATTTACTTTTGAGTTAAAAGGATTTTTTTTTTTTATCATATTGTTAAATGTTTTTCTACAATAAACAAAGACATCGTTATATGATAATCCTTCAACAGTGAGTGTGATATCACAGACTGTAGCAATTGAATTCTTGACTCAGTTCTAATTAACATTGAAGTTAACCCTAATGTATCCACTTTTCACACACACACAAAAATTATATTTATAAATTTCTATTTATTTTTCGTATTGTTTTGTTTAACAATCATATTCATCCTGTGCATATCTGGACAAATATGAATTTCAAACCCTGCAGCATGTGCAAACTAGATTTATGCAAGTCTTACAGGATAATACATCAAAATTTCACTGACCGGAGATCGGAATCTCCTGGAATCCATTAGAATGATCAACTTCAAATGGAATGTAGAACGAATTTTACAAGTGGAGCAGCTTTAATGGACTGTGACAAAATTCAGTGCTCTGACACCTCCTGAGTAACTATGACAACACACCACAGTTAGAGATACGGTTGTCATGGATAAAATTACTCAAGGAAATACTAACTGTCTGGTGTAATGTTTGAATATATAACTGTGTGTCTTAGAATGTGTGGCTTTAAGACCCAGTAGAAAGCTGCAAAACCTTCTGCAGCAAGGCTGATTCAATATCGAACAAAAATAGTTTATCATCTTAGCAGAGCAGCAGTGCCTACTGCATGAAACTGCATGGCACAAAAGATTGCATCCAATACAGTTTGGCAACAAATGTAGCATATGGCTACAGTGTGCTTGCAGCAAAGGACTCATCAGCTGCAGTGTTCAATGCAGCCTGGCTACTGGATGCAGCATACAACACAGCCTGCCTGGCTAAAAATGCAGCATCCTATTCAGCATGGCTACAGGATTCAGCAAAGGACTCATCAGCTGCAGTGTTCAATGCAGCCTGGCTACCGGATGCAGCATACATCACAGCCTGGCTTAAAATGCAGCATATAGCCCTGCATGGCTACAAGCTGCAGCATCCAACTCAGCCTGGCTACAGAATGCAGCATATAATGCAGCATATAATGCATCATGGCTACAAATGCAGGGTATAACATAGCTTGGCTACAAATGCAGCATACCATGCAGCCTGGCTACTGAATGCAGCATATAACACAGTATGGCTACAAGATGCATCATCCAATGCAGCCTGGCTAAAAATGCAGCATATAACACAGTATGGCTACAGGCTGCAGCATCCTACTGTTGACACAGTGCCTAAGTTTGTCAGAGTGTTTCTGTTCAGTATGAATCAACAGAGGAACGTAACAATTATTTGATTCAGTAAGGATCAATGGAAACGACTAACTGTATACCTATACTGAGTAAATATTGGTTGGAAAGTGACACCAAGTTGCCCTTACAGATTTGCTGGTATTATTCGGTCAGGAATTTTACACCCTTCTGCATCATAACCCTTTACAGACTCACTGAGTTAATTCAACCTCATCCAACAAAGCTGTGAGATATTTGACGTTGAGTGTTTGGCTGTAATGAGGTCATCAAAATCAGCCGTAGATTGGCTTGTAAGACGTTCTTCTCATTGATCAACGGATTGTGTCGATAATCCATGTTACACAACCCTGGCATGATCACCTTTTTCTTCTTATATAAATTTACAAAAAGCTTAACAGCTAATGTCATATTATATCATTCCTCACTCCATCAAAACATCTTCCAATAATTAGTACATGTTTAAAATAGCTGAGGCTTTCCCCATCTATTAGCTACAAGATATTTAATTTAGTCTGAAATTTCAGTACAACTGTCAAGACCATTTCAAATGACCTCTAGATCCGCACCGCAAAATGTTTATCCATAATTCAATCGTCCACAGCTATAGCGGGGGTTTTCTCACAGGATTATGGATTCTACTCCGCACCAGTATCCATACAAGCATCATTAGCCGCTATCGTTTAGTTTATGCGATGACAGAAAATATAAACAGAATTAAATTTTAAGAAGGAGGATATCTATTATCGGGGACTAGCACCGCATCCTCTCTTCTCCGGGAAGAGATTAACGAAGAAGCTAAACAAGCAAGCATCCAAACAGAGTGGATTAAGAGGATTCAGACCACAGAAATTCTTGTCGATCTCGTTAACCTGGCCTCGTCTCCGGCTTTTACAATCTTAGTCGATAGAGCTGATTGTTATATGAGCAATGTTCGAACTGGTTAAGAAAATTCAAAAAATTTGACCCAATGTTTAAAGAAATCATATTCACCCAATTTGAAAATATTTATTTTATTCTATGTATTTGTTATTAATTAAACTATGCAATGCTTGTTCGTTAGTTGATTTGTCTGTCCAATCCCATTGACCATTGTAAAGCGTATAAAGGCCAGTATGTATAGTTGCCTACCTGCTAATAGTAAAAGACTGTTTATACCAAGTAAAGAAAAAAAGATTGTCGCTCTATAGTACACGATGACCTCACATCATTCTGGTGGTACCCTCAATTTCCAAACCTGTTGGGACGAGTATCTCTGGCCAGTAGAATTGCCACTCTGCAGCAGAGATGTTGATTGTCGACCTAATTAACCCAAATTTTAAATTCGACCCACTGCACTTGCATGTATTGTACTTCCTTCAACTTAAGGTAAGAACCGAGACAAGCCAAGACTGGTCAAGAAAACAAAGAGAAAACAAAATTCAGCTGGGCATAGTAAAAGTCGTACTTATCCACTACCACATTTGCGACTGACCTGGGAGACGTAAAAATCTTACCGGTACACACATTTGCGGGTTAGGTTACCCCCGGAGTCATTTATGAAGTGTTTGGTTTCTGACTAGTCTTATAGTCATATATTTCTGAAAAGCCAGTCATATCCATGCACAAGTGAAAGAATTGCTTTCGCAAAGAACCATGTAAACAAAGACGAGAGGATTGGTTTTACAAACAGGACTTTGAACGAGAAAGGCTGTAGAAAAGAAAATCCGTGGGTATTTACATGCACTTATGTCACCCGATACACGATGGTGTCGCTTGAACCTTCCTTTCTTCGCAGAATGCTTTCGAACGTGTTATGTAGGTTAAAGCATTGGTGTGGTTCTCAGTCTCAACGGTCAATTAGAGTAGGCAAAAAAACACACTGCTTGTCACTAAAAAGATGTCAACATCTTATATCATATCGTAAAGCTCAAACAAGTCTTTGCAGTTAATTGAATTAAAAGAAATGTCAGCTAAATACAAAGGATAGTATCGGATTGATACAAAGATTTAAGCTGATAAAATAAGATTTTAAAATCTTAACATATATTTTTTCCAAGTTAACAATTTGTTGCTGCTGGATTTATAGAGATTTAATATAAAGCTGCTTGCTAATTTTTGATATATGTTTTTGGTGATTGGTCTTTATACTACTATGTAGTTACTACATTACTGCTAATTAACAGTTTAATATCTAAAACTAAAGCTGTGTCATTAGCACGTTATTTGCATACAGAGAGAGAGAGCTATTAAAGCAAAGTGTAAGTTTGTATTAATTTTGTCAAACTTTGTAAGTACAGGAATGTTTGTAAACTCTGGGTGAGCAGGTTAAACTTTGTTTACTGACGGACCAATGGGGACTAAAGGATTTGAGGGCAGACGGGGACAAACTGTTATCGTCTGTTTCTTACTAAATCTATTTTGACAGGCACAAAATCAGATGCTGTATGCTCACATCCATTTTATGTGACAATTTTGGCTAAAAGTGAAATTGTTTGGTTTACCAAATGAAAGAAGGTATCCCATCATATTTAGATCACTTCTCTTTGCCAAGAAAACATCTTATTTGTTTCTTCATTCAATATATAAGTTTTAAACACTCCCTCTCTCTCTCTCCTTTTCAAATTCAGACTCTGTCCTATCATGCCACGGCACCACAAGAGGAGGCGGTTCGTTTGAAGGTATTTATTAGCTATAGATATTCCAGCTACTGTAGCAAGTCACGCTGTCAATATTTCCATTCCGCATAAACAGTTTTCTCCGTCATTGCATCCTAAATGTGGAGAACTAGCAGTCTGTGATCTAGCAAAATTGTGCACCACATTTGTGGGCATACAACAACTACATTGCCTAATGAACACGTTGCTAAGGAGGGCAGGCAGTGTAAAGATGGTTGCCAGATGCTTAATGCTGTTAACTATACTCTCGAGGGCTCTATAATGGATGAATGAACTAAATAACTGATACCATCCCACTGAGGATAAATAAGCAACGGTAACATGTTGTTTAAAGTTACAGTTTATGGATTCAAAATAGTGCCAGATATTATGCTAAAATGGCCATAAAAAGTTCAGATTACCATCAGCAGAAGTTCGATGGCACATTGGAACATTTTACGTCAGTACTGTTGGATATGATGATATATCATAATATGAAATAAGAAAAATATTGGCCTAACACATCACTATACCCCCTAAGCATTTCTTTGTAGGATTGAAAAGAATATTTCTAAACCTGATGCAAAGTTTCATATGGTTTTATAATCTTTCACACTAACTTTAACTTTGTTAATACCTTGAAGCAATATGCATCTCTTTGCATGTTCAAAGTCTCCCAGCATTTCCGTGTGACTAAACCTAGGGAATTTATTGCTCAGAAAATGCTGTGCTGAAATGAATTGAATTGAATTTTTAGGCCTATGCCTCCCCCCCCCAGGATATGCCATGAGGATAAATGCACCCCCCCACCCACTAGATTTCGACCTCTCAGAATACATGGATAGCTAGCTTCCACTATGGACTTTTTATGTATAAAAGAAAGTTAAACAGAATTGAACTTTGTAGGCAAGCTCTGAAAACTGTCGACAATTCTAATGCGCCATCCAGAAAAATCTCATCCCACGAAGTTCTTTCATGCGACCCACTCTTGGGTTGCACCTGACTGTTCTTGTGCACTTAATCTATACTAATTTAATAGCTACACTGAGTGTCTTTGAGAATTTTGTATTAATGTAGCACAAAATGATTTACCGACAGCAACGTCGTCAAAATGGGATTAAATGATGTGTGAATTGTTTGATATAATTTGGATTATTATATAATACAAAATATTGATCATATTTTTTCTGCTGAAATAGGAAACTTGACGAGAGCTGGTACATTTCTATGATAGCTAGAATGCACCATTAACTTGAACATCACACATACATATGGACAAAGGTTCTTTGTTGTTTGAATAAACATATATGAAACAAACCAAATGTGGTGTAATTATAAATTGAAGAAATTTAAAAAAAATATATATAATAAAAGAGCTTTTTTTTGTCTTTATGGAATTCAAGGCCCTCCAAGGGAGATGCCAAGAGGGAGGGGACAGTGGGGTACAGGTCGGAAACCAATGAGATCAAAGTATGTCGTACATGTGCTACTTGTGTATAAAAAATGCTTTACTCAGTTTTTAATCATTTCGTTGCAGAAAATACCGGTACCAACCTGCGCCGAGCTGGGTCTAGCCGATTTTGCATTCAGCGAGATCGGCATGACGGAGGACGAAACTCTCACCGCTAGTCTCCGAATGTTTCTTGAGCTGGATCTAATCAGTAAATTTAGGATAAATTATGAGGTAAATTGCTCTGTCTGTGTGGCTAATCCATATGTGTGTTTATTCATCTGTGACCATTTTTTTTTTTTTTTTACAAAATGAAAGATTGGCTGCTCCCTTCTCCCTAATTAGTTCATTCTGTTACTTCCATACCGTTTCTGTAAACAGCCAGGGAAGGACAAGTCCTACTTCTCTGCTGTTGCTCTGTTAACTTTCATCGCTGCAGGTTGTAAAATTTATCCCTTGTGAAATTAAATTGCTTACATGTTCCAGGGGTAAAAGTTGCAGCCACGTTTACGATTTAAACCATAATTTTGCTCTCGAGGCTGTGATAGGATTTATCGGACATTTTTTATTATACCCTATTTAAGAAAGGAACGTCTAATCTCAAAGATTTCCCTCTTCTAATTTTTTTCTTTTCTGGCAAATTTAACTTCTTTAAGTGGAATATTCATAATAATTGTCAGTTCACAGAAAGTCTTAGATATCCTGCTGCCGTATAAACTGAAAGCATTTGTCATAACCAGTCATGTGAGTCAAGTCAATAAATTTCAAAACAGTCAAGTGACTCTACCAAGTCATAGAGATATCATACAGTGACTCGAAATCCGGAAACTCTGTAGTATAATGCTATTGCAGAAAGCGCCATCAATAAAGTAGAATGGCTCCCTAGTCTCTCTCTTTCCGAAAAATGGCATCTTGGTTAGTAATTAAGAAACACTAAAAACTCAACTAGAGTCAGGAAAATTTCTGGCAGTGAGTTGACTTGTCCTTCAAATGCAACTTGACTGAAAAGAAACATACTGTAACCACCTGAAATCCACCTCAGTTACTTTACGAGGTCCAAAAATAATTGGATGGACCTAGGAAGTGTCCAAAATACTAGTAACTAGCCTGTCGTTTTACTTTGACTGGGCATGATGACGTCGAAACACCGCAAGCGCAACACATGTCCAGTAGGATATCTGTGCTACATTACCGAGTACAGTGACACAGAACGAAGCATTAACACATACGTAAAGTTAACGAGTTGTTCTGTCTTTATTCTTCTTTGAAATCACGTAAGATTATTATAATGTCCCTATAGTATCTTCGCAACAGATATATGGCCAATACTATAGACCTGCTAAATGATGTGCCGTGCTGCCGGTTTACAGCCGTGAATTTTCTCAGCTAATGTTACCAACCCTGCTACTCCATCAGTGCCTTTTTTACACGTGTCACTCGACATTTAATTAACCCTGTTACCTTTATTCTGTGAACTGACCGGGTCCACCCAACATAAAGAACTGCTGCAACACATACCTTAAAGTCTCAATTTAAACTTTGACCTTTCCAGCTTACAGCACTAACAGTTCAGTGAAAATGACACTGTTCTTTGCAATTTTCATATCAATGTTCATTATATTTATTGAGTCATCTGTCGTTAAAAATGTTGAGCTGAATAAAATTCGCCAGATCAATTAACGAGTCTGTAGATTCTACAAACTTCAATCAAAATTTGCAAGCCCCGCCCAACAGATCATGCGCCAATCAGATCTCTCTGTTTTGTTTACAACCATTAGGCTTAGGCTTAATTTTACTTAAGTGGCTAGCCTGTCTTTAGATCCCTGCGCTTGTATCCTTGTCTCGGTCTTACTGATGTAGCTTGCGAAATTGTGTCATTTCCTTCCATTGCAATGAATAAACCGGTGTTTTCAGAAGTTTCCTCCGTTAAATTGTAAAAAGTGGATGATACGAGTATAGAACTGGGTGATAAAATCTTGATCGGACCGCATGTGTACACCATTTTGTTTACATTTGTGTAATGAACATGCTGACATGGGCGGTCGCAGTGATTTTACGGTAAATCATTCGCGCCATAAGGGCAGCAGAAAATAAATTTCTTTCGATTGCGACAGCTTTTCTCCATTAAACCCACCTGGTCAGAGTGCATTTTGAATAAGAAACATTGAATCTGCTTCGGTAGTTTGTTTTCCGAAATTCATCAGCAAACAAGTATTTAGACTTTAAAGCAGCTTGAGGAATTTAGTCAACAGAGGGCAGTAAGCTGGAAAGGTCGAAGTTGAAGGTTTACAGTCTTGTTCACGGCCAAGGCCCCTTCACATGACACTTACCTGGTCATTGGTAATTTGTCACACCCACACACCAAAGTGTGCACAATTCAAACAATCCCTCCTGTGCACTACAATGCACCACATCTAGGTGTCCCCTGGGGGACTTCTTATAGGGTGCAGCCACATACCGGTGCACGCAACTAAATTTACAAGTTACCTCAAAAGTCCCCTTTTAAACCCCTGGCTGAAGAGAGGCATTGGAGGTAAAGTGCCTTGCCCAAGGACACAACATAATGATCTGGCCAGGACTCGAACTTGCAATCCTTACTAATATAGATCACAAGTCCAATGCCTTAACCACTTAACCACAACACTCTCTTGTAATAACTTTTAACTTTTCAATGTTAAAGCAACAGGATGCACTCGCATAGCTTAATAACACGCACTGTAAGCATACTGAATATTCAACACATACATGTTAGGTTACCTAGAATTTGTTATCATGATATCATGAGACATTATAAATATTCAGCATATACGTTAAAGTAAGAAGTAACATATGGTGTATTGCCAATTACAATCTGTCCAGAGAACATTCTAAGATATGATGAATCCAGTATCAGGTAGTAATTTGTCTAGATACATCCTAATCCCAAGCACACACGTTATTAACATAATGAATATTCAACAGATACGATGAAGTAAAAAGTAAACAATAAACAGTAATGAATCATGTATTGCCAGTCACAATCTGTTCACAGAACATTCTAAGATATGATGAATCCAGGATCCGGTAGTAATTTGTCTAGATACATCCTGATCACAAGCATTCCATTTGTATCAAACACACAATTTAGTAAAGTACACTTATTAAAGTTGTTATTTACAATCGCAATGAAAACTCTCACTGTTTGTCTTGCAGCCTGCACATAATACAAGTGTACGACTGTCCTTAATTGCTGTGTATTTAAGCAAGATGTATATTGCGCACAATATGTGTTACATTAGAATGATTTAATACCCGCCCAAGGAAAGAGGGACGGATATTTGCTTCTTAAACAAATGTGAAGTGATATAAAAATTCTGTTTAATCAAAACCAGAAAAAAAAAATGCATAAATTGAGACTTGACTTTCTCCAGAGGGTTATAAACTCATAACTTTTCACATGGAATAATATCTGAAACATTTCAAAATTTTAGTCTCATTAAAAAAGTACCCCTTGCTAATCTTTCTTTCCCTTGAAATATGCGAGTAATAATTGTTCGGAAAACATGATTTTCCGTCGCTCGTTTTTTTTTACTTTCTTTGATTCTTCTAATCGAAAAACGTTTTCATTAGTTAAGAAGAGGCAGTTACCGTCTGCCCTTTGATTATCGTATCATTTGTATTATTTATGCCGCATTTTAATATAAGATATTCTTCTGTGTTTAGATTGCATTCCATAATGCAATAAATAGGAACAGGAGCAATTTTAAGGTGACTAATTTTGATCAGGGACACAGAATGTTCTTTCCAGAATTATCTCGGTAGAAGAAGGCTTGACTGCGTGATTAATTGGTTTGTTATCACTGGCACCATAAAGCATCTTTTATTATCGTCATAGTTGAAGATGCGTCGTAAAACCACTTTAATCAAAGTTGTCATAATGCATAGAGGTGTTCGGAGGTAAAATCTGCCATAACTGTTTACATCTAAAGAGAGATGAAATATTCAAGAGAATTGAAGGATGCTGCACGCTACACTGCAACATTAAAGGAATCGTCACAAATGCAAAACCATTTTTTTTTTGTAACACAAGAAAAACAGTGAGAACTGATTTTATTGATTTGGGTGTAAGTCCTCTGGGCAGATGGCACCAGGATGAAAAGTTGGGTGGGAAGAGGGGGTGGGGAGTGGGTGGGGAGTTCTACAAGGGATGCTTTTGGAAGATATAGGAATGTGAAAAGATTCATTTGCTGAGGGAAAAAAAATGTACCAGATTGGTGGATTGTGAGTAATAGCAAAACTGCAAACACTTTTATTTAGTAAAAAAATGTTTGTTTTGAATTCAGTTACTCATTGAAAGGAATAAATGTTCTGTGCTCTACCAATGAGGAATACATTCTGAACTTAAAGCAGATATACCTTTTATGGATTACCTAATATGCAGCATTTATTGTTGGGGGGGGGGGGGGGGACAGTAGGTGTATGGCTATCATACAGTGTGACTAAGGGTTTTTTTGGTAACTGGTAAAACAGAGAAAACAGCAGTAAAGAGATAACAAGAATAGTGCATATAGAATTAAAGTATTTAATAAGCAAAGTTCATTAAACAACAAAAAACAAATTATTTATCTGGTATAATCTCATACGAGAAGCCTTAGGGGCCTCAGGCTTTAGTCGCAATCGCCTTTCTATGCTTTGAAAGAAATCTCAGTTTTTTTAACCGACACATATACAATCAAGTTTTGTGTTGTTGAGTTTACTTTTAAGAAAACTTGACAACTGACTACAGAGTTCTAAGTTTAGCTTTGAAGAGGAATTAGAGATTAAATTCACTTTGTTGAGTTCAACTCCTGTAAGCATATTGTGTGGTTTTGATCATGTCTCAATAGTTGTTGCCTCTTTTTTTCGAAATTAACTGATTCATACTCGCAGTTTTGCTTTTCCAAGACAATAGTGGGATCAAATGGGTAGTTTTGAACTTGAGAGAGGGAGAGTATCTTTAAAGTACAAAATACAAAAAATAAATATACGCGAAGTCGGAGGGAATTTTTGCCGAGTTTTGAGCATTCTCATCCTTCCTGTCAGCGACAAATGGCGCGATGAATTACCAACAGCCTTTAAAGACTGTATCTACCTGTAATGAACAAATTTATTAAACAAAACTTAATGTAGGAGAAAATTGAGGACCGTAAATCATGACTCTGGTTACAAGATCTTCACACTTTGTTAATTCGTGTATAAACAGCTTTGTTTTTTGTAACTCTTGTTGTTTTTTGCATTCGGTGTTCAATCTAAACAGCTTTACTTATGTTTTCTCTGTGTCTTTTGAAGGCTTAATTTGTTTGAAATTTTTGAAGGAAGTTTATTCAAATTGATAGCTTGATCAATAACACCTCTCGGAAAGCTTGGTCAAAAGATGCCCTGCTTTCGAGAACCCAGCTTTTCCTTGTGAATATTATTTATGTTAGGAGAGAGAGGCTTTTTACCATGTGAGTAGAAAAAGGGGGATGGTGTTGAATTAGTGGGAAAAGTGCTGCCGTTTCCTAGCGCATTTTAGTTTGCTTGAGTGTAGAAATGGGTAAATCCCTCTCTGATATTGATGCACCATGGCAGATCATTGCTCTAGTTACTGGAGTTGGGATCTGGTGAGAAGATTTTATCTTGTTATTGTAAACTCAGTGGTGAAATATTACCATCTGTTTTCTTTAAAATAGTTGAATATTGCCACCAATTGTTTGGCACTGAGTTTGCCAGAATCTGAATAGTTTGAACACTTACACAATATGAAAGGAAATAGGGTACCTAAAACCTAGGTACCTAAAACCTAAGGTACCTAAAAAAAAACCTAAGGTAAATAAAAAAGGTAATAAAAGGTAATTAGGTAATAAAAAAAATAAGGTAATAAAAAAAAACTAAGGTAAAATAAAACCTAAGGTACCTAAAAAAAGGAAATAAGGTACCTTGTGACTTAATTTTGCAGCAATAGCACAGAGAATGAGGAAATTAGTCATGAATGTCAATAGTCCAAAGGAAAACACAAATACATTCTATTAGAGAAGTGTGACTCAATATGCTCTGTCTTAAATGAGACATGTTAAAGGGGTCTATATAGTAGATTGCTATTTAAACCAGACATTTTTATCACAACAGATGCCATGGTTAGATTGAGGGAATTTAACCAATTACATGCAAACATTTAAACAGCTTGGGAGAGATTGATTGAAAGTTAGAGCTCGGATGGAAAATGCCTCTTCAAACTAGGTGCCAAAGTGCATAGCAGCAGTCGGGACGAGGAAGGAAGTGTCCCGATCTAGGTAGACCGAGAGAACAAAGTAAACATTGTACAGACAAGTAAATATTAATATAATCTTGCTAGCTAGTAAAAGATAAAGGACCAGTTTGGATTTGAACATGGGATAAAGATCCCGTCAGGATGGAAATATCAAGCCCTGTAGGCCTGTATCTTGTCATATTCATACCTACATATGACTTTTTGCAGTAGATTAGCATTTTTTTTAAGCAGTTTTCGTTCTCTGTTTTTTATTTCTTCCTGGCTTTTTCTCTCTACAGAACATGTGCAGATGGCTCCTCAGCGTGCAGAAGAACTACCGCAATGTCACGTATCACAACTGGAGACATGCATTCACAGTTACGCAAACAATGTTTGCCATGTTGAAGGTGAGCATTGACAACCTTTAACTATTAAAGGGAGGCATATTTTTAGCTTTTCATGTTTACTCTATTGGTTTAAGGGTTCATTTTCCTTAACTAAAAAATCTCTTGAAGATATCCTTGTAAAGAAAATTAAGATATGTGAAAGTCAACAAGAAATTTGACTTCATGGATGAAAATACCAAATTTACCATGTCTTTGAGCAATTTAAGACAGTTCTTGCTTGGCCTTACATTCGCAGATCATAGAAACCAGCTGGTTGTGTTTGTAGTTGCATGCCTCCACTAAAGTACATTGTTTAATGTACAAGATATACACATACTTTGTACGTGTATTGTCTATGCAGCGATAATTTCTAGTGAGCCTAGTATGGCAATGTAGTTTCCAGCACAGCAGATCCATATGCCAAAACACAATGAATCGCCTCAACACTGTATATTCCAACATTGTATTGTCATGCATTATTCATTGCGTGCTGATGAATATACAATGAATCGTTAAGTAGAAGCCGAAACATTTCTCCCATCGCACAAAGTCATCTTTACTTTGCTTTGCTTCACAAATTGTGGTTAAAATAAATTATCACAGAGGTTGGTCCCCAAATTTAGATTTTAGCAAATAATGTTTTTGGGGAATTGGGTGCTGTAATTAGGGCATTACAGAAAAGGTGAATATTTGCATTTTGCAGAATCACTGTAAAATTAAAAGAATTTAATACCTGTCGATATGACATCTGCTCAAGTCATGAAACGTGTTTTCAAACTCATGAAATATCAGCACTATAATACTGAACAAATTTTGATTTTGAGCTGTAGGTGGGAAAATTTGGAGGATTTTCTGGCTTACTTGATAAACATCTGTCAGTTACAGTATCAAAAGAAAAGCTGCAGCAGGTTAAAAAAATTAATAAATTAATGAATTAATATCAAGCAATAGTGAGTATCTCTGCAGACCTGCAGTATTATATTGTGTGAAGCTGTTAAGACACAAAAGATTACTGTTCTATGCAGCCTGGCTGCATGATGCTGCAGCCTCCTCAGCATCAGTGAAATTGTTATTCAGTCACTAAACAGTTTTGATAAGAGCTTGTAGGTAATCAGTCACTCTGCATTTAAAGAGATTGTCAACGTGTTTAAAAGTGTTGCCATATATACCATGACACACCCTAACCCTAACTTGCACATATCCTGGATAGTTTCTATGAGAGATAGAGAACCTTTAAAATTTGGCTTTGTGAACAGAACTCCCTCCACCTTAAATATGGCAGGTGTGAGCGTAAGTGAAGACTCAATGGGCCAGAATAGTTTTTTTCTTAATCGTAAACGAGTGTGAAACCATGACAACAAAAGGTTGTTTTCTTGACTGTACATTAGTGACCATAAAATAGGTTGTACTTGATAACCTTCTTCAGTGCAATGAGACTTATTAAGTGTGTGTGTTGGACAATATAAGACTGTTGTGTATTAATTGTTGTTGTTATTCCCATTATCATTATAATTATAATAATAATATGATTATAATGATCATCATTATTATTTCCTTCTCTGTTACTTTCATATTTTTTCAGACTGGTGGACTGGCCAAAAAGATGAGTGACCTGGAGATCATGGCGTTAATGGTTGGTAGCCTTTCACATGATCTCGACCACAGAGGGACCACAAACAACTTCCAAGTAATGTGAGTAAAAGAAAGTTCCTGCCATTGGTGGAAAACATATGGGACATACTCAGTACAGGCATGAATCCAATTGATGTGGTAGTGCACACCTACCCCACCCCCTCCCACACCCCTCCCCCATCAACCACAAAAAAAATAAATAAAAGGACTTAATATCACAACTTTGCATTAAGACCTAATTATAGATAAAAATTCTAGCCTTAAACTGCCTCAGAATGTACCATTGCATGTCTGGGTATTTTATTTGTTTTTTCCTGGGGGGGGGGGAGGATGCAAAGAACTCTAAATGAGAGTGGCATTCAATGTCCTGAGGGCCACACCCCTCCTTTTCAAAATTCTTTATCCGCTCCGGAAGTTTGAAAAATTTACCGAGGATTTAGAGAGTTTTTATGTTCTTCACGCTACTGTATATATCTCTTTACATGTAAAATTTTTAATTGCTCGTCAGTTGCTATCTGTCGTTAATCCTAGTAAAATGTTTTTCAAGTTTGCTCTTGACAGCATTAGCCAATAACAGCGTGCGTGTGATTTCCTTTGTATATTACTACATACAGTATCTTGGTAGAAACTGTTTCCTCTTGTCCTCTTTTGTACACTAATAATCACGATAACTATTAAGGAACAATATGAAGGGTGGAGAACAACATCACTTGGGAGCAAAGTGCCAGAGAGAATGAGAATTCTCACTCGACCTATAGAAGGTGTATTGTGGGTTAAGTGTTCAAGCAATAAGAGACTACCAAACCCAATAAAGTGTACAAGATGATAGGCCAATTTGTCTATCATTTGGCAACAGTAGAGGGAATGATGTCATCAAGGCAATTGATCAAATAAATCATTTTGCTTTACTTCATCATAATAGTTTAAACATTTAATATCCACAGAGGGGAAGAATATATATATATATATATATATAGTAAATATATGTATATATAATAATAAATATATATATATCTCCAAAAAATTAACAGCTTGGTCAAAATTCCAATGTATCAAAATGTCAAAGATAAATAAACAAGAAGATTATAATAGCCTCAGGAAAGCTTTTTTGAAGAGCAGATGTCATCACGTACCGAGATCCACTTAGAATCCAGAAGTAATAGAAGGTTTCATAGCCAGTCAAAACAGGTTTTCATCTAATCAAATCATATCGTTAACTAAATGTGTAGAATATTTCTACTCTTTGCTATAAGTTTCACGTGTCCCTTTAAAATATTAGACAGAGATGATTTCAGTATGAGAGTGAGTTGTCATATACCTTGTTTCTCTTCTGTTGACAGGACCGAGTCCCCCTTGGCTCAGTTGTACTCTACTTCGACCATGGAACACCATCACTTTGACCAATGCATTATGATCATCAACAGCAAGGTAAACACTGCTCTGCAAGTGAGACTCCCCCCACCTCCCCATATCCTTCGCATTCCTAAATTTTATGTCCATATTCACCCTTACCTGCCCCCACCCCACCCCCCCCCCCGATTCCCTATCTTCATCTGCTTGCAAAAAAGACAGAACAGACTTTATACAAACAACAAAAGAAGGTTAAAAAATGAAACCAGTTAAGAATGAAATAAACTTCAATGTTTGTCCTGACTTTCTGAATTTCTAACTTATTTTTACCGACAAAAGATTTTCAAAATGGGGAATTGTATGAGAGGTGTATTGTGGGCATGGAATATCAAAGTCATATTTAATTTTAACGATTTGGGGGGTTGTAAATCTACCCCCTAGACACACATTTTCCTTTGATGTTTATCTTAGTTTTATTTTATCATTTTATTTGTGCATTGACTCATACGTGACTCATCTTTTAAAACTGATTGAAAATCTTGATTGTCAGGAAAATGTTTGTGAATGTTTTTGCAAAGTTTTTATTCAGAATTATCAGTTAACAGAAATTGGAGAAGAAGTTCTCTGTAATTTGAATTATTTGCACAAATTTGTTCTCGGGTTGAGTTTAGTCGATGTCAAGAACGTCCTCCAGTTTCTTCGAATGTCCCTCCATCGGGAATCGACTTATTAGACTCTGTGTTCTAATTCGAGTAGATTTCACAGTGAACAGTCCTGTGACTTGAAATGGTTGCCTGTAAATATATATAAAAAACACAGAGCCCTCTTATATTGTGTACCAGATTCATTGTAATATTTCCATGAAATTTTATGCACTGATGATATTTCTTTAACTGGAGAAGAGTTTTTGTGACCTGAGCTTTTCTAGGATAATTGTATTCTAATTCATGAAAATTGTCAACAAAGGTTTTGTTTGCCAGATTAATCAGAATAATCAGTTAACAGAAGTGGGAGAAGAAGTTCTCTGTAATTTGAATTATTTGCACAAATTGTTGGGCTGAGTTTAGTCGATGTGGAGTACATCCTCCCAGATATTCAGTTTCTTTGAATGTCCCTCCATCGGGAATCGACTTATTAACTCTGTGTTCTAATTCGAGTAGATTTCACAGTGAACAGTTCTGTTATTCAAACTGGTTGTCTGTAAATATACAAAAAAAAACACAGAGCCCTCTTATATTGTTTACCAGATTCATTGTAGTATTTCTATAAAATTTTATGCACAGAGGGTATTTCATTAAATTGAAAAGAGATTTTGTGACCTGAGTTTTCTAGAATAATTGTATTCTAATTCATGAAAATTGCCAACAAAGGGTTTTTTTCCAGATAAATCAGAATAGGCAGTTATTAACAGAAATTGGAGAAGAAGTTCTCTGTAATTTGAATTATTCGCACAAATTTGTTTTCCTGTTGAGTTTAGTTGATTTCGAGAACATCCTCCAGATACTCAGTTTCTTTGAATGACCCTCCATCGGGAATCGACTTATTAGATCTGTGTTCTAAATCGAGTAGATTTCACAGTGAACAGTTCTGTGACTCGAACTGGTTGTCTGTAAATATATAAAAAATAAAAAAAAACACAGAACCCTCTTATATTGTATACCAGATTCATTGTAATATTTCCATGAAATTTTATGCACAGAGGGTATTTTAAATTGAAAAGAGATTCTGTGACCTGAGCTTTTCTAGAATAATTGTAGTTTTCTAATTCATGACAATTGTCAACAAAGGTCATGCCACCATTTTATCATGAGCTTGAATCAGCTTCTTCACCGTTTAATCTCTGTAATTGGTGATGTTTTTTACGCAAAACTGCCATGTTGTGTTGACAGCATGATTCCTCTTCATGACAAGGAGATGGCACCCTCCAGTGGTTTCCTATTCATCAAGCAGAATTCACTGGTAGAACAGTTTAATGATTTCCTCGGAAATACTCAATCTTGCATTGGGTTAAAAAAAGAAAAGTCATATCTTGATATCTTATTGATTGAAAATGTTTTAATTTCTAACATTTCAACAGCAAAGAATGATGTGACATCATCATAGCAAAAGAATTCAAAATATCTGTTATTTTTCACTATAGTGTACAAATTCTTCATCCACAGAATTGTTTTAGTCTTTAACAAGGATGCAACACAAGTGTATTATATGTGTGTTGTATTGTATATATCCATAAATCTGGATAATAATGCTATTTTTTTGGGGGGGGGGTCAATTTCTACCCTGTTGTTTCCTGGTGAGAGGTTGCCATAGTCCTTTATGAGATAAGTCTCTTTCATTTTATGTGTCACTTACTTTCTTTTCTCTCTCTTTTTTTCCACTTTTCTCTCTAGGGAAATGAAATCTTCATGAATCTATCACCAGAGGAATACTCTGCAATGATTAGATTTCTTGAGCATGCAATACTAGCTACAGATCTCGCCATTTACTTCAAGTAAGTGTTTATACCCTAGTAACAGACCAGTAGTACTTAATGCAGATCTCTTGAATTACATCTAGTGTTTATACCCGAGTATCACAATGAAGTTTGCCCAAACTTCCAGAGTTTCATGCGTGAAACTCAGAGTACCAACTACTAGTGTTCCACTAGTCTCAACTAGTCTCAACCTATATATATATATATATATATATATATATATAACACCTCGGTTATACGCCCGCAATCACAGTTATACAAAGCCAATTTATACGCATTCACACATCATTAGAATCACTGTGGTCGAGTGATACGGACTTGGGTTCGTGACACAAGATCCGGGGTTTGATTCCTACCTTCGCGTGATGAGTCCCAAAAGGACGAAACCAGTCGTGAAGTGGAATTTTTCTGTTGTGTTATTCTTTATTTATTTACTATATATCTGTCATACACTTGCTACACATTCATTTCCTATATATATATATATATATATATATATATATATATATATATATATATATATATATATATATATATATATATATATATATATACATATATATATATATATGTACATACATATATATATATATATTTATACTGAACACAACATCAGAGTTATTTTCCTGGTAAATGTTTGCAAGAGAAATCTGCCAAGAACAGGAAATTTAATTTAACCTGTGGTTGAATTTACGGTACAGTGAAGATGTCTTGATGTGCATTAACACAGAATTTCCGTGACAAGTCGGTCATGTGAAGTGTTGGGTGCCAATCATGACATGTACATCTGATGATGTGATGATATCCTGGCTGGTTTATTGAGGTTTTAAATATGTCTTGCCATGGAAGAAGGCTGCATCTGGATTTGTAATGATGTACCTTGCTGGTTATTCTGACTAATGACATATAACTATTTCACTCTGATTCTGAGAGTTAACTGGCCTGTGCATTCTTTGAAGAAATCACAAAAACTCTCTTTCTGGGTTTCATATTCATCATTATTTTCTGGGTTACATATTCATCAGGAATTATGAATGTTTCTGCTATACTTTTTGCTTGGGGGGGGTTGCAGAATGGGGAGGGAGATAGGAAAAAGATGTTGGGGAAGGGGAGTGGAAATTGAAGGACTTGGGGAGTGGGATGAAGGATTGGTTAGGGGGAAGGTGTCAAAATGGGGAGTCGTGGCACTGATGCCAATATTAGTGAGTACCTTTTAATACAGCCCCACAGATGAACAAACTGTCACTCCAAAAGGCTTTTTTGTCTTGTTAGATGTGAACATTGGTAGCACTAAGAAATGCTTCCACCACCCCCCCACCCCACCCCTGGGGATGTGACCAAACAGGGTGAAGAAGAATGAACACCAATATTTCATTCCTTTCTTCACTTTATTTCAGTTTTACTCACCTGTCTTGTTGGCAATATCAGTTGCTATTAGTAACTTCAGTTTACCATTCAAGTAGATCCCTCTCCTTATGATACTACCTATACACAGTCATTCTCTAATAGTACTACATCAAACTAGATTTGTCAAGAAATTGGTTCCTCCCTTCCATTTAAACCGAAACAGGGAAACAAACATTTCTTGAGGCATTTAATTACCCATCGTGAGACTGTACAAGACATCAAAACTATTAGCAATCGTTGCTGTCCTGATGATGTATTCCTGGGATGGGTTATATAAAGCGTCACATCTTGCAAAACACAACCGGTTTATACACAATATTTAGGTCAGTGGAAGAATATAAGAACAGCTGGAAGCAATCAGCCATGGATCAGGATAGCCAGCCAGTCTGCCTCTCAAGGCAGCAAAGAGTAACATCGCTTAAGCCAGAAGTGAGATTAATCATGTTTTTCTGTACTAGATGGAGCCAACTTTCTGCTCTGGTTCTCACTCAAAGGCAATCCATTCTGGTCTTTTTTGGCAGAAAAACATTATCATCAGTTTTTGAAACATTTGCTGTCTCTTTTATCTTCCTTTGTATTTTCTTTTTCTCTTATTTTTTTTTAAATTATTTTTTATTATATTTTTTTTATTTTTTTATTTTTTTTAGTTAATGTCTTTGTTTCAAGACTGTATTGATTGTACTTTTTGGTCTAACTTTTTTGATCTATATTTCTTTCTGTATTAATTGCTTTCACGCAGATCACGAGGTGAATTTTTCAAGTTAGTTAACGAAGGGGAGAAGGATTGGAACGACGACGAGCACAAGGAACTGCTGCGTGGTATGATGATGACGGCATGCGACGTCTCCGCAATCGCAAAACCTTGGGAAGTCCAGAAGAAGGTGAACGGTTGTCCTTTAACCTTTCTGTTTGTAATTATTAATAGGTCTGTCACTTGAATAGCCGGTTTTGTTTTACCATACTGAGTAGACACATACATATCTATTGTCTGTTACTTGAATAGGCGGCTTTGTTTTACCATACTGAGTAGACACATACATATTAATATGTACGATACATCAGCTTATTGAATTTGCAGCAAAATTGCTATAGTGCTGGGAAAATTTTTTTTTATCCAAAGCTGGAACACATAATGTTAAATTATTTAGTTTGTTTCATTAATTATCATGACATGTGCCTTAAAAGGTCTTAAAAGAGACACAAACCAAAGCCATATTCTTTTAGCTTACATTATAAACTTAACAATGTGGTAGTCACCTCACAGCAATTTCCTATAAAAAACTGTTCTTCAGGGTTTTAATGTATTTGGCACAATGTCTGTGGGTGAAATATGTAAGTAATATTTTCCTCTTTGATGCATCTTGGTTTAGGACTCTTCCATGTGATTCTTGAAATTTTACTCAGAATCCCGATTGGTGCCTTAGGTATGCCACCAGTAAACGATAGGGGAATAAAACAAAAGGACACAATAAACTCATTAGCCATGAAATGCTAGACACTGATGTCCTCAGACTTTACCCGAAAGGTGTCGGACAGATATGTGATAGCATTTACCATATAGATATATGTTAACAGGGAATAACGCTAGAGTTACCCCCAAATATGCTTTATAAAAGACCAAAATATGGGCGGCACTTATTACTAGTTTGACTGTATTCTTTACAGCATCGTGATCTAAATTTAACCGTCCCCCCCCCCATCTGGGGCATAATTTTAGATAATTTGAAGAAATAACATAGCAAGGAAAGATAAATTTATCGAAAGTTGAGATGATTTTAGCCTGCTAAAGTTTGGAGATATTACTGATAACCTTTAAAAGGTGGGGGGAAAAGGAAAGAATTAGAGAAATGATGAAAAAATTGTAAGCAAACTGCCAACTAGCATTTAGAGGCCATAGGAAAGGTATAAGTTCATTTAAAATGACTATAAAAACCTTATAAATACTGCCGTTAGAAAACTACAATCTTGAAACTGCAGCAGCTTCTGCAAAATGCATGAATGGTCTCATCTTCATTTTACTGTTTTTATCTTTACTCTACTCCTTCATCCTCTCCTGCATCATTAAAAAGATGACTTTAGACAGAACTTTAGTATTCATATATATGATATAGTCCACAAAAAAAAAAGGAAAACAAAAGTTGAACATTATTAGTTTTTCTACAGCCTATTCTGCTTTTCAAGCTATTCAACTTCAAAAGATGCTAAATCTCTGGAATACCTCTTTAAGGCTAAGTTGACGATGACATCTGCTCCTCAGCTGTGCAGGGATAACTGTTAGATGGTTATCTGTTGTTTCATAAATTCTAATAACTTCAAACCTTAAACATTTTCTTTTAACTTCAAATGAACAAGGGAGCAACCCTAGGGGGGCACTCAAAATCATTCGTCCTTCACAAATTGGTACTACATAATCCACACAGTGTCATATGAGGCAATATGCTCTTGTTTTACCATTGAGTTTTGTATCGCATCCGAGGAACTGACCTACTGAATGATCTGTGCATTGTCCAGGCACTTACTTGGATAAACTGCTGCTGGCTTAAATGGGCATTCCTCAAAATCTGTTGTGTTAATGGTCTACAACATATGGACATTATATTCCTGCCTAAAGATATTCTCAATAGTTAATAGCTTGTTCAAGGGAAACAGCCGCTTTGGGTGATAGGGTGCGAATAAAGTCAATATTGTCTCTCTCTTCTCCAACTTGGATGACACTTCTTGCAAAACCTATATAAATGCATGCCACTTGATATTCCTCTTGACAGGAATGAGTAAAAAATATCGCCTTCATAAAAAGGATGTATAACAACTCTGTAATTACCAATTATGTTGTTTACTATATTCGTCACTGTACCTGCTTCGTTATGGTTACATTAACAGCCACTACACAATATCCCTTGTTTTTCCCTCTTTTTTTTTTCCCCCTTTTTTTTTGGTCATTATTCATTTTCTCTGGTTCCTTGTCTGTAGGTGGCAGAGTTGGTCTTTGGGGAATTCTTTGAGCAAGGTGATTTGGAGAGGGCAACTCTGAACAGAGTCCCGGAGGTAAGAGTTTTTTCTCGGTAACATAAATTGTTTTGAATTTATAATTGGAATAGACTGAACTGAACCGAACGTCCATGATGGTGTTGTTAAGTGTTAATTGGTACTGCTGTAACTTGTTACTTCTGAACGTTGCTCCTCTGAAGCTAACTACAACAGATGCAAAGACTCATTTGGACTGTCCTGACCTACTTTTAGATGGTGGTCGTGCAAGACCCCAAACTGGCTCACTCTTAGATGGTGGTCGTGCAAGACCCCAGACTGACTCACTTTTAGATGGTAGTCGTGTAAGACCCCAACTGGCTCACTTTTAGATGGTGGTCGTGCAAGACCCCAGACTGACTCACTCTTAGATAGTAGTCGTGCAAGACCCCAGACTGGCTCACTTTTAGATGGTGGTCGTGCAAGACCCCAGACTGACTCACTCTTAGATGGTGGTCGTGTAAGACCCCAAACTGGCTCACTTTAAAAGGGATTCGTGCAAGACCCCAGACTGACTCACTTTTAGATGGTGGTCGTGCAAGACCCCAGACTGACTCACTCTTAGATGGTAGTCATGTAAGACCCCAAACTGGCTAACTTTTAGATTGTTGTGGTGCAAGAGCCCAGACTGACTCACTTTTAGATGGTAGTCGTGCAAGACCCCAGACTGACTCACTTTTAGATGGTGGTCGTGCAAGACCAGTCGGGCATTACCTTAACCTAGCTGTGGTATTGAATCACTCCATGTTACCATAATAATAATCATAATGGTGATATATGACGCACACATATCCACCCGGAAGGTTGCTCAAAGTGCGGGAGCAAAAGAGAGAAAAAAAAGCAACAACGAATGAACTCAAGAAGTATTGGTTAACATTGATGAATGCCTGATGCATAAGATGAGTCTTCAGAAGGGTTTTGAACGGAGTGAGGGAAGCACAGAGGATCCATTCATTTCACTGAATCTCAGTTTCCATAGGCAACAAGACAGAAGATAAAATCAAATGTGAAAGTTTCATTTACTCATTATATATAATTTCACAAAGGTTAGTCAAATCCACAGAAAACATATCATCCCGTGGATACACGGTGTAAAAAGGAAAAATTAGTGAAGCAAGTTCGACTAAGTTTAATATCTACAGTTAATACGCAGGCCTAATACGCCTACAACAAACTATTGCAATTTGTGGTTGAAATGATGGGAAAAACTAATTAATTTATGATATATTGAATTTGTACAGGTGTCATTTGCAATGATGGCATGAAATGTCAAACAGAGGTAATTGTGACCTAATTTTCCCTTCTTTATTTCATCTTCCATAGGACATGATGAATAGAGAGAAACACTACCTACTCCCAAAAATGCAAGTGGGATTTACTGATGCAATATGTCTACCAGTGTATGAGGTATGTATGGTCTTGTAAGAGAATATTAATGCTATTTGTGATGAAGTTATAGTAGCATTGCAAGAGGATGGGGTGGTAAGAATGGGAGAATAGGTGAGGGGGGAGGGTGGGCGGTGATTTGACCCCCACACAAAACCCTTTTTCATCTCCACTTGCTCCTTTCCCCTTCTCTAACCCCACTTACCTACAAATACAAATATTACACAACACACCCTTCATGATACGTACCTAGGGATTGCACAACAAAGAGGCCAAACATACTTCATTTCTGCTATTAGGTGTATTACAAGATGTCTCTGCAGTCTTATTACGAGGACATTAGAATGTGACGGGTAGATTCAAGACACCTTTATCTTTATTAAGCTTTGCAAGCTGTAGATAACATACCAATCTTATTTAGGTTTTAACTCAGATAAGATAAAAGTTATACCTTCAGTTTGAACTTTTATCTCCTGCTCTTAGGGTGAGCGATAGTGTTTAAAGTCCGTTGGGATTGTAGAGTTAGTAGAATAATGATTCCCGCTTTTCAGTGAGGTCACTATGTTGTCACAGAGCTGGAATGGCAAGGCCTCCCAAGAGCTCAATGGAGTGAATGATTCGATTACATTTAATGAAATATGTTCGACCATGCAGCATCACAGAGGTGCCATTCAAGTTACTGGTATATTTTAATGCAGGATTTTCAGTTCACTCCTGTCATCAGATATCAGACATATACTAGTGTGGATACTGTCCAATTGAAAGATATGCTGCATTTCAAATTCCTGGAGAGTTTCCTTGTTAAATACACAGGCAACAGTTTGGGATCACAATAATAACATCCAATGACACATACATCTGGAGAGTAAAAGATTCCCTTTTGCAAGTACAAAAACACACATGTGGAATAAGACTGGGTGACGAGTAATTTTTGGAGATATGACTAAAAAATATTACTTTGGGCACTTAAATTATATTTTAATATGTTGGTACACTAGTAAAAAACCACTATTAGCTGCCCAGGCTGTATGACACTGTTCCACTTTAATAGTTTAGAAATGGCCAATAAAACATAATCAGAAGCTCATCCAAGATGGTGGCCAGAAAATACTCAGTGTAGCATCATCTGCAAACCATTATGTCATCTCCTACTGTAAGCAACAACACAAACCCAACAGAAAATGGAAAGAATTGTAAGAGCCTGAAATAAATAAGATCATATGAAAGTGGGCCCTTCAATACCACTGCCGTAACAGTTTACCTGCCTCGGGCATTTCAATAGGCTCTCGTGGTAGATCGGGGAAATTTGAGCTGAGGATGCTATAGAGCCTTTCCATGCTCGTTCCCTTTGCTAGGCTTGGCGAATTGATTACGAAACACACAGGCTATTGTTTCAGACTAATAAACCTTGAAAGGTGCAGAAGTGGTCAGTGACGAGAAATGAAAGGCAGTCTCTTACTAAAGGGCAGATTTTCAAATGTGGAATCCCACGCCAGCCACGCTCTTGTTTTGATCTTCTTCCCCAACTTTCTCTCTCCGTAGAGTTTGGCCAAGACGGAAACCCTCCTCAAGCCGTTGTTGGGGATGTGTCGCAATAATCGTGAGCACTGGCAGGAGCTGTCGGTGGTCAGCCTTCGCAAACACGAGCAGGAGGTGAAAGAGAAGGAGAAGAAGTCGGAGGAGAAGGACATCGACGAATCAGAGACGACGACTTCATCTTCCGCCAGAGGCAAACCTTGAGAGATTTGGTGTTTCGTGATGACACCAGAAGAATTTTCACAGTTTTTATGGCAATATTTTGAGCCGATTTTAACTCGGCTGTCGGGAGCAAAACTACATAAAGTCAAGTCAAGCCCTTGTCCTTGCCAATCATTTTGTTTCGTTCAGGTTTTTTGCTCGTTTTCGTTTTTGTTTTTTTTCTCATTTCTTTGTGGAAAATGCTGCAAAGAAGAAAAGATGTTGTCCTCGATGGGTTTCATCATTTTTACTTGAATTCTCTGGGTTTTGTAACTCCCCTCCGTCTTTGCCTGCTTTTGGTCATGTAGTGATTGTCACGGTGTCGGCTGTACATTTAATCCATCGTTTACAAGTTTATCGGGATAGTGTTCGGGTACGGTAGGAAGATCAAAACAAATGGGGTCACCTGTGATCATCAAGTTGAAGTTTATTCTTACTGTTTTGGAGAAAAAAAGTCTTCTTCCTTTTTTTTTCTTGCTCAAAAGGAGATTTCACTCTTTCACAATGAACCCACTTCAATCTCTAGGTATACAGCCTCAAGGTAGACTAGTTTGGAAAGGTTTTAGCAAGTAGCAGACTAAACAAATTTTGATCACTGTTATTAAATAAAGCTAAATATTCCGGGCATTAAAACCAAGTAGAATTTCTCTTAGCCTCCCTCAAATACACCGCACAAACTTCAAGGAAACTTTTTTTTTTTTATATTTTGCAAAATGTTTATATACTGCCAGGAAAACCTTTCAGATTTGTCATTTAAAGATGTCTGTATAGGTTGGCTCAAAGGGAAGATGTCTTGTCAGAACTGATTTAAGAGATCTTCATTATTAAAAAAATGATTGAAGATTCTCATATCTTTAATTTTTAGCCCAGTGTGAAACCTTGAAGAAATTCAATGATTGGGTTGCCAAAGTTACAAATAAAGGTCAAAATGACTCCAAATAATGGTAGTGCAATTTTGGTAAGAAAAGCTTCTCTTTTAACTTTTTCTTGTTTGTATTGAGCTTTCAGTGATAATCATATAATTTGGTGAAACAATAAATTGACAGATTTAGGATGGAACAGAAAGTCTAAATTATAAAAAAAAAATTGAGTAAACTATTCACAAAAACCATGGTTTTAAGGATCAAAATTATGAGATTTGATTAATATTCAGTTCAAGGGAGTAGTTTTGTTAATACTGTGTTGAAGCATTTCTCATCAACCACATGTTAGAAGGATCTTACATGTTACCCCTTGTTATAAATACGAACTCACAGATCGTGTCAAAAGTGGATTTTACTGGCACCTTTAGAAATTGTCAAAGCATGATATGTGATGAAAATTTAATTAAAATGCCCAGATTCTGCCAAATTTTGGTTTTAAAGCCACATGAAGCAACTTGATAATATTAATCAAAGATAAAACCAATATTACCTGCCAGTGGTGTGACAGGATATTTTCTTTCAGCCAACTCATTGTTAGTGGGTTGATTGTAATCATGGGGATAAGGCTGCCCTCTTCTGCTACCAACTGCCAGTGATCACCCCTCCCCCTCCCTCACTACCTCAAGTGCATTTCAGCTACCTCTGAATATCACCTCTTTCCCCCCCAAGTATCTGAATCGGTAACATTTCTAACCAGATATATCTGCCTAAGATATTAGCAAATGAACGACACGATAAATATTCCCATCAAGAATTTTTTCCAGCCGAAAATTAAGCCAAATTTGTACCAAAAAAAAAACATGTGCTCTCTCTTCAGATAAAATTATTGGGTATTTAAATGTATTGTGGTGGCAATTTCTATGATCTAGAATTTGTTTACAATAATATTGCTTGCCCATGTACAACTGCACTGGTTTGTTTCGACTGTGTTGTTGTTAATGATCTTAAAAGTGTGCTATTATATTCTTGTTTAGTTTTATTATCATCTTGGTCTAACTTACCCCAGACAAAGACCTTCTACAAAATGTCTTCTTTCTTCTCGTTTTAACATAAAGTTTTCAGAGACAGAGATGAGACAGTCTATCTCTATTTTTTTGTTTTTCTTTAGTCTTATTTTTGAAGCACAAACTTGAAAACTTTTTTTGACATAAAAAAAAATGATTGATAAAAAAAATTATAAAAATTTTTCATTCCTTCCTAGCAATAACGCTTTTGCCTCGTTATCTGAACTATGCAGGAGATGAACTGATTCATTGTTTCATTCATTCACCAGGTTGTTTTAAGTTGTGCCATGCTGTAGAGTTGCTGGTTAACGAACAGTATCACTTAAGTTCTAATTAACAAATTTTAATTTAGTTTAAAGAAGCTGACAGACAGATTGATAGACTCTTTCAAATTTTTTTCTTTTGTTCTCTGCTCAGCTTTTATCAAACAATATTGGAATTATGAATTTGATTAATGACATATCAAATTACTTGTTTTGTTTAATTGTTTAGTGAAACATTTCACTAAAATTAAACCACAGATTTAATTAAGCTTTTATCCATTTCCACAACAAGTTGCTACTTAAAATGAAATTGTGTATCGCTTAGGTGGATAGATTTATAAGAAGGTTGCTGTGTGAAGGAGGATTGATGTTAATCTTAAAGGTTCCATAATTATAGCTCCTAATTATAATTATGTTATACATATATATTATAATTATACTCCTAAATGCGGGTGACATTTGACAAATTCAAGTTAATATTATGATAACCTTTTGTTTTTCTTTCTTCCAGTTAGAATTGGTTATAATTTTTAGAAAGACTGAATCAAGTTTTGACTACAGTTATTGGTTTCAGTTGACCTCTTGACCTGGCCCTTCCTATAGCCTCAGTTATTAGGTGATTAATTTGTGTAAAGGGCTCATTCTTACAGTCATATTGTGATCCATTCTGACCACCGGAAGAAAGTTTAAAATCTTAATATTTGATGGTATCTGGTTATGAAGCATGCAATTTCCAGTTAGATTTGCGTTAAGATGATGTTACCATGGTTATTAGTCATCCGCTTGAAATGGCTAAAATAATTTGGCTAGAACACCCGAAGAAAGAAAGAACACAAGCAAGGGAAAGTATCAACTCTGTCAGCTTCTTTAAATGAATTATGTACAAATATGAAGGAGATAACAAAGGAGGCACAATGCAAAATTCGATTATGTAATTATATATACTTAAATCATTGAATATTATTCTTAAGACTACATAAATATTTATACTTATTGTGTGATAGCTAATGAATTTGTTTTTTGTTTTTTTTTGTGAATAGATATTTATTTCATTACAGGTAGCTGCTATGTGTTTTACCATAACCTGTTATTGATATGTATAGATAGTTTAATATATGTATGAGCTGATAATACCCTGTAGAGTAGAATATATAATTATTATTATTGTAGTATGAATTGGTTCTATAATTAAGGGGCAAAAATAATAGAGCCGAAAATCAGCAAATGGTAAATACTTGTCTTCTGGAGATTTTATAGAAATGACATAAATTATTATTCATAAATTCAAAGAGGGACTGCATATTCAGCAAGTTGATCATGCTGATAAAGTAGTATTAAAAGGGTTTACTTTCATAAATAAGTCATGGTATTCAGATTGTGTGTAGTTTAGTATGCATTCATATATGTATATATATATATATAGTTTATATATATATATATATATGTATATATACATGTGTTAAATCGATATCGAGTCGACTTTAACAAAAAGAGTCGTGTTTGAGGTTGGATGTTAGAGTTCTATGGTCTCCACATTGAGGAGTAAAATTTGAAAAAGACAATTTTCACTTGTACTTCATTGAATATGAAGTACATCTCAGTACTACCTCAGAATGTGTGCTGAAACCTTTGGGGGGTAATATTGTCCATCAAGCAAACTTTGAATAGAATCTGTGAATGGATAGCTGATGATAGAGAGTTCGATAGTTAAATTCCCATTTCAATTTGTTTCATAATAATCGAGGGAAGCCATATAAAGCCTACATTGTCCTTTCACGAACTTCCCAAAGTGGAGTCAGATGCTGGAGTTTATTCAGATGGTGGTTCAATAGGGTCGTTCTTCCTTTGTACCCTGAGTTCCAGCCCCCCCCCCCCCCATCTGTGTCAATGCAGCATGATTGGGACCTTGCGGCGGTAATTTATTGTTTACAGAGAGTAAGTGTAACAGGATTTATTAGCTAGTTGGTGATTCTGGTTGTGCTGTTTATTACTTCTCAAGATACAAGGCAGGTACCAAATTTGCCAGTCCACAAATTTGATACAAGTTCATAGTAACGGGACAATATGATTAGTTTGGTTGCAAGCTGCTTAAGAAATATGGTTTCCTACTTTAATATTTTGTACATGACAGACCAGAATGATATGCAAACACAATAGTTTGGATATTTTCAAACATTGAAAATCAGATTTGCAAGGTGCATCCATTATCATAATGGAATTTCAATAACAACAACATGTTATAACTTATGTCATATTGGTTTAAGAGATTAATTAATTAATAACAATTTTTTACCTACAATCGTAACATCCACCTCGTCAGCACTGTGTGAAAGTATAAAACAGTGAAAACAGACACATCCAGTTCTGAAATACACATTTAACTCCAGTCTTAAGGTAGCCTAGGCCTTTTATTGATAATGACCTTTTATTTATAATGACCTATGACCTTTTATTATGATATGCTATACCAAACTGAAAAGGACATTGAGTTTAATAACTCAAGTACTGTATGCTTGTTACATAATACCATTGATCATGTGAAGGGAATATATATAGGCTATACTATATAGCAAAATAAAAATTAAAAAAATTAAATTATACCTTGAAATTACAAAAATGCTAACAAAATATGCTGAAAACTGCAAAAACATTTTTTTTTAAAGTATATTTTGTTTTGTATTTAGCAGCCAAGCCTTGCATTTTTTTTTTAATTAGTACTTTTTGTTAAACCTTTCTCTCCTATTAATAACTGATATGTTAGATAAACATTGGGGTGTTGATCAGCCCTTTGTTTTGTCTCAGGGAATATGTTCATACTGCTCTTCAGTTGATTGTTATAGATTTCAGATCCATAATAAAAAGGAAATCAAAGTATAAAATAGATGATCCCATTTCACCAAAGGTGACGATCATATATGAATAATATTGAAAGAAATTTCTCTAAGATGATTATATTTTTGAGATAAAAAGATTTAATTACCCACTAGGGTTAGCAGTTTAGTTGGGGAGAATATAATATCTATTTATATTTTAAGTCTTGTTTCCTTCCATATTCTTTTCTTTTCCTGGTTTTAATACTTTAGAGAGGTTTCTATAAAATGTACATTGATGCAAGGATTTGTAGTTTGTCTTGTAAAGTAAAGGCAATATTTAGAATCAGATTGTTACAGAAAGTTGGTAAATGAGATATTAAAATGTACCTACAGTAGAGGCTTGTGGACAAAATATCAACTTATGTAGTATGGATTAGACGATTCAAATGTTAATTTCTCCAGTTTATTTTGAAAATAACGTTTCTTACTTTTTCAACAAAAAAAATCGTAATAAATGTCATGTGTATTGCATCCAAATTTTGGCATACTAACGTTTGCTTAAAATTTGGCAAAACTTCTTTCTCACCCTCCCAAATATTTACCACACTTTAACAAAGGGTTAAACATCTCATTGAGGGAAATAACTGCTGCAGGTTTGACATGAATGGTGACCATTATAAAACGCTCTAGCATATTTTGGTGGGTAATATTGCTGCTGACCTAATAAAAGAAAGTACTTCTGCTGGTGCCATTGTCTTTCAAGACTGCTGGTATATCAATTTACTTCACATGGCAGGAAGACGGGAAGGGGAAAGGAAGGGGGCAGAGGAGGAGGGGGAGGAGGAAGGGGATGAGGAAAAGGGGGATGAAAGGGTCCAGTCTCCTTTAATATTCCTCCACTCTCAAAACTAACTTGATTTTTCGTGTTCAACGATATTTGAGAAGACAGTTATGCTTCCCTGAAAGCATTAGCAGTTATATATTTCAGGTCTTTAAATAAAGTATTCTAGAAAAAGCTGGAAGAAGTTTGTATCTTGCCTACCCCTCCTTGTTCCACCACCCCCCCCCCACCCCCCACCTCCTCTTCTGCTTTCCTCGCTCATTCTTTCTGAACAATCCCTACATGTTAAACAGTGCTGTAGTCTGTGAGGATATGTTGAAGATTTCATTATTTCATATTATAGGAAAATAACTTTTCTTCATTTTGATAAGTCTATCCATACAACATAAGCAACTACTTCTTTTTTCCTTTTTTATTCAGTAATATATATTCTAATCAACTTACTACTGCTCCGCTTGCATACAAAATGCTGCATTTTGCACAGGAATGCTTCTTTCCTTGTGTGTGTTTTATTTTTTTTTTTTGTCTTTGTTTTTAATTAAATTATTCTAGAAGCTGTATCCATTTGAAACGTACTAACCAGCACTCCTTTTTATTTCTTGATTTTTTGGGAATTCTCTCGGTAGATTTATATCCAATGGAAGTGTTCTAATCTTCTCACACAGTTCATCATATGTGTAATCATATTTATCAATATGTATGTATCAAAATTTCAGCAAACTACAATTTAAATCAGTTAATTTTGGTATTATTATCATTATTATTATTATTATTTCTACTATTTATTAAACAAAATTAAGTATTCAATGTGTGCAATGTCGAAAAAAAAAAAATTAAAAGGAAAAAAAAAAGTTTGAATGATCATAGAGAAAAGAAAAAAAAAAGAATATTGAAATTTGCAAAGTGAAGTTTCAAACAACTCTCAATAATAATTATTTACAAATGAAACAAAAACATAACGTCAACAACAAAACAAAAAAATTGTGTGAAGTTTACTATAACCAGAGATTGCAAAGTATTTACAAATTTTATCCCTTTATTTTCCCTCATTTTTTCTTGATTATTCAAAAATAACCCTGAAAACAACAATGTATATTAAGTGGGTTTTTGTACTACTGTTCTGATATGAATGTAAAATACTGTTCAGTATCTATAGTTAGTGGTGATGTTGTGATGTTTTAATTACAGAGTGGCTTTTGAAATCGAAAGGACTTTTTCTTATAAGGTACTCTATATACGAAGAAGTAAAAAGCATCAGGTAGTCAATGGTAATATGATGGGAGGACTGAATGACTTGCGTGTGTGTGTGTATGTGTGTGTTATGTGCGTGCGTGTGAGTGTGTGATGCCATAGCATCGAGTGAACAAGCAATATCACAACTTTATTAGTTCTTCAATGTCTTTTGACTGCCTCTGGGAGATAATATAACAAGAAAAGTGACTGGAACAAATATTATTCTTTCTTTGAGTACTTTTCTTTTCTTCTTTTTTCTCTTCATTTTAAAAAAAAACTTGACATAAACTTACAATAGTTGTCATCCGATACTTCAAATGGTAAAATTACATTGTATTAAAGATGGCATCGCTTACATTGTTTACCACAAAAACTGTAGCAAGTGTCACAGAAGTGAGCTCCAAACTGTAAATGTCCCTCTGTCAGTGACTTAACTGATCAGTGTAAGAGCTGTACACACTACCCTCAAAACCACCAACATTTCTGCCCAATCAGTGGTGATAGTTTACAACTCCTTATAAAGCCTTCTACTGCACCAAAAATAACAAATCCTTTTGTCTTTTGTCATGACAATATCTACTGCTAAAAGAAACATATTCATGTACCAGAAAATGAAATGAACCTATCGAAAAAGAGGCTTAGTGGTTCCTTGCCACATCTTTATCTTAATTTCGATAACTGAATTTAAACTGTGCACACAGGGTTACAGGTTACTTAAAAGAGGTGCATCCACATTCCAAGTATGAAGTTAGTTGAAGCTTTACCTTTTGAGTTACTGCCATGACAGTGGTTTCAGAATCTGAACAATACATGGTGACCTCCGATAACATTTGAACTGTACGAAAAACAAAACAGGTTCTTTTCCTATTAACCGAGTTCAAAGTTCTATCCAAGCTGTTACCGGTTACCTCCAATGACCTTTGTACTCTTTTAAGGTGGAGTAACCTACTGAACTTGAAGTTCATCCCAAACTTGTGAAGTTAATGGAGTGTAACAGGTTTTCAGACTAACATCTGGTGACCTCAAATGAGCTTTGACCACCCTGGATGACGATAGATTTTTTCTACTCACTTATATGCATTCACATACAAAACATGTACTTAAACTACTATTTGTTTCTTGAGTTGGGCAAATAAAAGAAACCAGCAAAGCTGGGTTTTTTTTTTCTACATCTTGTTTAGCAGTTTACATAAAAAAAACATAAAAGAAGAAATCTCAATACATGCACAAACAAAATATGTCCAATTTGAATCACCAAAATATTACAGAGTGATGATTTTTACTTTTCTTAGTTAATGGGAATTCATTTGATAGAAAGAAACAAATATTTTTTTACTTCAAATATGATTTACTGGTAAATGGATACTTGAATATAACTTAAATCTTTCCTATGCCCCAATCAGTTCATTGACAAATAAAATATGATCATGTTAAACAAAAGCACAGTACAGAACATGACATCATATCAAACTTATTAAGCAAATGACTGCATGATAACTTCTAAACATTCTTAGAGTATAAATGCACTATTGAATATTTTGGAACAAAAGAATGTTATATCAAACTTTGGTTTTTTTTTCCTTCAGATTTTGAAGAAGAGTTTATCAGCAATGCTATGTTTTATCATGCAAGAAGCATTTAATTATGGTAAATGATGTCTTTGTGTCATCAACACGTTTTGATCTCGGGAGTGTATCCAGAATTTCATAAGGGGGAGGGAGGGGGTTATGGCCCTAGGGTCCTTGAAGCCAACTATCATGTTGGGTGTGTGAGGGCCCCACCCAGAAAAAATAAAAGTGTTTATCCTATAAATTAGGTCTATTTTAGATTATTAGGTCATCACTCGCACACACAAGGTTGTCCTAATAACTCCTTTTACTTTATGTTTGGGGAGGGGGGTGGAGGAAGGGCCCAGGGTTGGTGTGTAGGATCAACGCCTGAATGCAAATCAAATTGATAATGACTCTGTCTACCTAGGTGATGGAATGATTTATGGAAAAGGAAGTTAGAACAAATTTGATTTCCTCCATCTTAAAAACTTTCAGCTAAGCCTCATTACTCCTGATACCTTGAAATACAGAGTATACATCATTTACTATAGTGGTGAATACCAAACGGATCTTGCAAGCACAAAGTGCGATTTTGTATTCAATATGCAGGGCCATGTTAAAGGACGTACCAAATCCTGGGACAGAAAGGTAAATTTTACTCTAAATGGGGAAAAAAAGATACAAAACTTCTACGTGCAGATTGTCCATCTGTTTTACCTAAAAATATTCAAATGACAAATGGTACCAAGATTTATTAATATGTTAAAAAACTTTTAAAAAATTAGTCCATTCTTTATGTAGTGAAAACCCTAGGACAGCTATATGCCTCAGTACAGAGGTAAACTAACAGTTTTTGAGGCTATGTACATGGTAACACTGTAGTCAGTGGCAGAGCGTCCATACAGTCAGAGGGGCGAATGCCCCCCCTGACGGACTCAAATGGACTGCTGGCGCCCTTTTCAGCTTTTTACCACTTTTTACTTATTCCCGATTATTGACTTTTTCATTGCGCTCTCATCTACCTATTGACATTTGCTACATTTTGTTGGTGTAATTTTCTGACAAAATGCAAATTAGCAAGGCCCGGAAAGGGTCACTTTCCAGCGAGTATCTTTACTCAAAAAATGTATGTACGCTCCGGGCCAACCTGTGGTGGCGCTCCGCTTAGATAGTGTCAAAAGCGCCCCTACAGACCATTCTCGCCCCCCTGACCAATACCCCTAGCTCCGCCACTGACTGTAGTAATATCCCTAGGGCATCTATATGCCTCAGCACAGAGATAAACTAAAGTTTCAGAGGCTGTGTACATGGTAATACTGTAGTGAAAACCCTAAAACCTCTATGTGCTTCAGCAAAGAGATAAACTTAAAGTTTCAGAAGCCCCGAACATGGTAATACTGTATTGATAACCCTAGGACCTCTACGTGCCTCAGTACAGAGGTAAACTAACAATTTCAGAGGCTCTGTACATGGTTATACTGTAGGGATATCCCTAAGACCTCTAAATGCCTCAGCACAGAGGTAAACTAACAGTTTCAGAGGCTCTTTACATGGTAATACTGAAGTGATGACCATAAGACCTCTACGTGCCTCAGCACAGAGGTAAACTAACAGTTTGAGAGGCCCAATACATGGTAACACTGTAGTGATAACCTTAGGACCTCTATATGCCTCAGCATAGAGGTAAAATAACAGTTGGAGAGGCTCTTTACATGGTAATACTGTAGTGATGACCCTATAAAGACCTCAATATGCCTCAGCACAGAGGTAAACTAACAGTTTTTGAGGCTCTGTACATGGTAATACTGTAGTGATGACCCTAAGACCTCTATGTTCCTCAGCAAAGAGGTAAACTAACAGTTTTTGAGGCTCTTTACATGGTTACACTGTACATGGATGGCATAAAGTTAAAAGGCTAAAATTGCATAGATCATTCACTGGCGATGACGTGTATTAAACAAGCTGCATATCAGTAATATTTCAGGAAGATCTGAGTTTATCTGCCCTCACTAAGTCCTTCAGTCTCATCTCTCCAATAATAAAGGTTCTCTTTATTTGTCTTCCACTGTTGCATCTGCTAAAATAAAATAAAAAATTTAATTTAAAATTAAAACCAAATTTTTTAGTATCTGTCAAACACAGTTTACTCATAAATAAAACTGTTCATTTGAAACCTGAATATTCTCAATTCTTTCCATTTGACTTTGGTGTTATCATCAAAGGAAAAAAACCATCTTAACCAAAACTATTTCTCAAATATAAAAAGTCAAACCCTATCTCATTGCAGCTATCCAAACAAACTATTGATTATTCAAAACAGTGCATCCTAACAGCACCATAGCTATAATCCATGATATCCTTCCTAGTAATGAAATACCCTCACTTTGTGTAGGATTTCAGGAATATGGACTCCACTTGACTTGATCAGATGCAAATGTTCCTCAGACATCCCCCCCCCCTTGCATAATCCTAGAGAAATCTGCTCTCTTCTTTGTAAGGTATATTGTCTCATTCCCGGTCACTTATCTCAATTTAAAGGTAAATCACAACGTTACTGTTTCTTTTGTTTTCTAATTGTTTTCTGTTTTTTCATTACAATGTTTCCTGTCGGCTATATTACTTATGAAAGAATCATGAAAAATACTCTAGAAGAGGTGGGTTCTTTTAAGACCTGCATTCTTTGTTGATACCCCCCCCCCCATTTCAACTCCCTCCCGTCATTTCAACTGGTTTAGTGTCCAATCAAGAATGAAAGACTTGATGGACATTGTTATGGTCTCCATATCAATAATTATTTGAAATAAAATCCCAAAGTTAAGACATGAAGTACTACATCGTGCCAATCTGCGACAACCATGCCGCCCTGAAAGAGATCCTCGGATGGACCTATATGGGTCTCCAAGTATGGTTATACATAAATATTAAAGAGGGACTGCTTTACCTGGGAACAACCCCATGCAGGTACTCCACTCGTGTAAATCAAGCAACAGGTCTCGGTTGCTATCGCACATATCAAAGAAGACCGAGGCACAATGCTCGGAGGGTATCAATGCTGCCCTCAGTGGCATTAGTTCACCTTGCGACAGGAAGCTAGGAAGGAGATATAAACGAAATATTTGATCTATGTCAAATTACTGTCATTATATACTATTATGGAGTAATAAGTTAGTATCACATGTATGTATCAGCATACATCACATAGGTTCATAATGTGGTAATAAGGTGGTTTAATAATAATTATAATATAAATGAGACTTATATAGCACCAAATCAGTAGACGATAGTCACTGCTCAAGGCACTTTACAAAGAAAGCAGATTAATTTACAAAGAACCAGTGAAAAGATGGGTCTTAAGTAGACTTTTGAATGTAGAAAGTTTAGAGCATGTTCGAATGTGATCTGGTAACTTGTTCCAGAAATAAGAGCCAGAGTATTCGAAGCTTCTGTAACCATCGGTCTTCAAGCGTGGTTTAGGAACAGTTAAATACAAATACTTTGTTGGAGGAACGAAGTGTGCGAGTTGGAATATATGGCAAGAGAAGTCGCGACAGGTACACAGGCTGTTCCAGATGATGAGCACAAAAGGTGAGAAGAAGAAGTTTATACTGAATTAATATACAAATAACAAGCCATGTATCTAAGCACTGCAGTGCACGATTTCTCGATTAGTTTTCTTAAAGTGGACGTAAAAACATTGGCTGGAGCAATAGGGCCAAAAAGAAACAAAATCTCTTCATATGACTAGATTACGCAATATGCAAGCTAGGCTAGTACTGTACATAGTGCTCGAGCCAAGCACCTAGGGAGCCCACACACCAGATTGGTGTAATATTCACTGTGGGTCGCCGATGCTTTTCACAGGCCCGTTGCAATATTTCTCGGCCCAAGTTTGAAAACGTCTACCACAGAGGGTACAGTATGTATGCCAATGTTTAATATAGAACAAGTTACAACAATGTTATCTTCTATGTAGTTTGGAGGTTACAATGTGCATACTACTGAACATTACCAACAATATATATATGAAAACCATAGTAAACAATGTATGGGGGAAACCGATGATATACACCATGTATTAAAACCAAGTAAATAAATACTAAATACGGAACTATAATGTGTTCATTACTCGTGTCAGACATTTCCTTTTTTTTTTTTTAAAACATGCAAACAAAATATTTGATTGTCAATTATACAAAACTATGTGCTTGTGCACTGCATCATATGCCACACAATTTGAGCTATGAATCTCATTGTCTCCCTGCCAGTATACTTGTCCCAAACTTCACATATTTGATGATTGCCCATCCATCTATGGGGCAAAACATGTCAAATGTAAACAGCTTCTCTATAGGGGTCAGAGGTCAAGGAATACCCAACTGATATATGTCTTGCACATCTGATCAAATGCATTTCAAATGCTGTAGCTAAACTTACACATTCCTTTCAAATTCAAACAAGAAGTACATATATATATATATAACCCAACTACTAAGAACTAGAAAGAAAATATTCTGTGGATGAAGTTCTCTATTGTGAGATCAACTATTAGATCCTACACAGAGAACCATTTGTTAGATATTTGTTAGAGGAACAACTATTTTTTCATGTTTAAAAGCTTGTTAATAATCCTATAATGGATCCTAAAGTGTCCATTGACTGATGTAATTCACTTAAAACCACCACTTGTAAGCTCATTAGGGGAGTCAGTGTGTAGTACCCTATCTGCATTCAACATGAACAATAGCAGTTCTTGCTAATGTCAGTTAATTTGTAGCTAGTAGGTGAGGTGCCTAATCCCTGCCTATGGAGACTGTGGTTTTGATGATCTAAAGTTACAGTATAGAAAGCTCACCACAAAAGCCATCATAGAAGGTTAATTGACAAATGGTGTGGCAAAGAGCTGCAACAAGTCTGGAGAGTAGTGCATTGTGGCTTGGGCATTGTGGCTATTAAGATCATGAGTAGTATCTGTTCTTTTTCCAAGGGATTCATGATACCCACTTGAAGTAACATCATAATCATACGTTTTACGGTCTCGATGTGAGGTTGAGAGTGGATCAATTTGTTTGGTTTTCATGCTGAGGACTCTATCTTAGTTGATCTTTCTTAAAAAGTACCTTTTGGGCAAAACAGCATATTTCTACTAGACCTGTTGTGTTCCTCTCTTGCATATTGCCTTGGTGTAAGTGCAATTGATAACCCAATCTAATGAGGACAACTTATTTCCAAATTTCACTCTCTACATCTATCTATTTATTACGTAAAATGCTGACGTTCAGAGACAACAAAAAATGTACTGTTAGTATCTATAAACTTGCAAAACTATGTAGCATATTATCTGGCATTTTTGGGGTCACTGTAAAGTTTCATTCGTACCATTCAAAGCGACTATTGCGACTATTGAAGCACATCATATTTCTGTGCTATGAATAATTTCCACACAATACAGAAAATGAACTGAACATCTTGAGACAAACTAAACAGGAAGTTGTACTTTTAAATTTCTTAGTGGCTTAATGAAGGATTTCAGCATACATAATTTTACAGAAAGCTCACGTACCGCAGAGAGCTTGTCTAGGTGAACGTATAAAAATTAAGCTGCCTGATTGTTTCAAACCTAGCACTTGTGGGATCTACTTCTGAGACAGTTTTTAGTTTTGAGCTGCCATTTCTAAAAAAATCACTGACAGTGGATGAGCAAATGGACTGCTAGCGCCCTTTTCAGCGTCTATCACTTTGTACTTATTCGCGATTATTGACTCTTTTATTGCGCTCTCATCTACCTATTGACATTTGTCACACTATCTGCAAATTAGCAGGCCCTGAAAGGGTCATTTCCGGCGACCTAGGGAGTATCTTTACTCAAAAAAATTCTGACGCTTCGTGCCAACTGAGGTGGCGCTCCACTTAGATAGTGTCGAAAAAGCCCCTACAGACCATTCTCGCCCCCCTGATCAATACCCCTAGCTCTGCCACTGCATGAATACCTTTTCTAACATACTCTGTGAGTTTTAAAAAATCAAGCAACGTGTACTAACTGCCAATCATGTTATTATACAAAATGTATCGTCCTTTTAATCCGAAAGGTTAAAAAAAAACGACAAAAAATAAGAATTTTTACTTGTCGTGAGGATGCCTATCCAGACTTCTGAACTTCCATTGAACGGGAACCGCATACCGATGACGCTCTGCCTGCCTAGAATTCATGAGAAGCAGTTTATCATCTGCTGACAGACCCCCTAGGTGCTCATCAAGGTTAGAGAGGGAGATCATGACATCAGAGAACCATTCCCTCAGACGATGGGGAAATTCCTGTAATTCCGATAGAGCACACGGGGGAAGAGCTGCAGAAGAAGCGAAAGACGTAATTAATTACTGTTAATAAAGCGGACGGAAATAATTCAAAATATTGCTGAGAGACAAACATATATATGTTAGAGCAGCGTCCATGTCCTTTGAACAATGCTCAAAGGCTAATCAACAATCGGGCAAAGGGGTACCCATGCAGTCAGTGGGAACATTGGGGCCTGTATCAGGGAGGACTGAACCGCCAACATTTACTGACTCCCACATACCCTGTGAAATCTGAGAGTGCTATCTCTGACAAAACCATCACAATTTTTTACTGACCTCAAAACTTCTCTTAAGTCTGTATATGTCTGACATCAAGATGTAACTAACTAAACTTTCTATTCATAAGTTTAGGAAACATTATACTGTTGAACTTGACTACCAAAATGGCTAGGTTGGTGGACGGACACCGTATCCTCTCGGACCATCCGACAAACATCTTTCAGCTCTGGTCTTCGCACTACAGCATTAGTCATTAGTTGCGATTGACGATGCACATAAATAAACTATATTGCAAACACCATACCTCGGCATTCTCCAAAATAGTGGAGGTCCTCGGATTCCGGAATTTCCTCGATACATTTCCGTCTGTAGAAGTCACACTTGCTGTCATAGGTTACGTTCTGGGTGGAACAAACAAAACTCTCTTCATCCTCGGCAGGTATGCAAGACTCAGCACAGATGCATGATGGGTCGTTACTCTCCGAGACGATGCAAACCTTTCCTTCACTGCACTTGTAAAAACTGCAAACATCTATACAGAGAAAGGTACAACACCTGAAAGTACATTACTTTGTCATTTTAAGGTAAGCCTAGCTAGCAAAATGTGAAAGAAACAGCCAATTGAAACAGAAAATTGATTGTGGAAATATAGTACTCCTGGTACACACAGTCCAGTAAGTTGTACAAACAAGATCTTTAAAGGGGATGCAAGACCCAACTTTGGCATTAAACGGTATGATAGTGATCTTTGTGACGAATGACTTCCCCAAGAAACTACTTAAAGATAAATTTTAAAGAGATAAACTAGTTTCAAAGTCATGTCTGAAGAATCTGTCATGAATTTGTAAATTATCTGGTGTCATAGTGCCAGTTAGTACTTTCAACAATTAAACAAATAGCTGCTACATGTCCTTTTGCCAGTACATTTACTGTTACATACATATCTCTACATATTACACTGCACAGGTACTTTATGTATCACGGAACGAATACAGAATTAGTCATATTACATTGTTCATGGCAGGTACTGCAGCACCTATCACTCTAACCACATTCTTACCGAAATCCCAGAACTGGCTTTTTATCTGGTTTAATCTGGCCATATCAAGCCTTTATATGGCCAAATAAGCCAGATATAACTGGATATGCAGTCAATCCAGATATGCAGATTAAGTTTTATCTGGCCATCTAAAGCCAGATATAACTGGATATAGTTATTCCAGATATGCAGATTAAGTTTTATCTGACCTTATAAAGCCAGAAATAACTGCATATGTAGTCAATCCAGATATGCAGATAAAGTTATATCTGGCCATATAAAGCCAGAAATAACTGGATATAGTTATTCCAGATGTACAATTAAGTTTTATCTGGTCGTATAAAGCCAGATATAACTGGATGTAGTCAATCCAGATATACAGATTAAGTTTTATCTTGCCATATACAGTAAAGCCAGATATAACTGGATATACAGTTATTCCAGGTATACAGATTAAGTTTTATCTGGCCATATAAAGCCAGATATCGCAGGATATGTAGTCAATTGATATACAGATTAAGTTTTATCTGGCCATATAAAGCCAGATATAACTGCATGGATGTACAGTTATTCCATATATATAAAGTTTTCTCTGGCCATATAAAGCCAGATATAACTGGATATGTAGTCAATCCAGATATACAGATTAAGTTTTATCTGGCCATATAAAGCCAGATAAAACTTGATATACATGTAAGACTGTTAGTTCTTACATCTAGTGTATTATCATAGAGGTTTACAGTACTTTGGCCTATATTTTGGTACTGCACAGTCAAAGGGGGGGGGGGGTTAACCCTGTGCCCACCCCATCTCTAAACAGTAAATACACTAAACATTCAAAATGATGATATCAAAAAACCAATCTACAGTACTACAGAACATTCTGCCCATCAAACTATATTCTTTATTAAAATAAAGTTTGTAAGTTTCAGCATGGTCTAATATTTTCAAAGAACATACATATAACCGCTTGACACTTGTCAGAAAACTGAGAAAAAAAAATTGTTCTTTCTCTTTTCATTCCATTTTCCTTTTCTGATACATTTTCAGAATCAATGGGGTGTTCCCAAATAATAATTCCACACTCTCAGTTGAACTTGCAAAATTTGAGAAAATTTCCAACCGCCACCCTCCCCCCTCCCCCGCTGTTAAACCAATTTACATAGCAAGATTAAATTCCATTAATATCACAGCAGGTGTATAAAGCATATATATTTAATAGTTAAACCAGCCAGAACATATGGTGACAAGATGTTGGAGTCGATAAATTTAGGCTAATGACAGATCTTTTAACCACTTTGGTGGTCCTCAAAATATGAGTCATTTATGATTTGTAACCTCCAGCTGACTATATTATTAATTTAACTTCTACTGTAAATCACAGGGTAAGTGTATTTAAGGATGACTTAAGGCACAGCATTAATTTTGATTTAGTAAATATGTCATACTGTAGGCCATCAAACAAAACTTACGTCCATAGTTTGTACTTAAAATTTATGAGAGCTGACCCTTTAATCAAAACTATGAAATGTTCCTCCCCCCCCCTGAAAGGGAATTAGGGCAGTATTGAAGAACTTAGAATGCATAGACTCCCGATGTGTGACCTGATTAATTCACAGATGACATTGCAGGGCCTACCTGTGCAGCGAAAGATTTGTCACTGGGGATCTACTCGTAATCTGTAATTTTGGCATGTAATATACATTTTTGAGTAGTCAAATGAGAACTTTATTTCAGAAAACATAAAAATACATAAATGTGTTCCTTTTACCTATCTGCGGTACAGGCTGCTGTTATTATCATTATTACAACTGGTAAATGCACATTAATTAACATTCATTTGGTAATAAACTATTTTTTATCTAAATCTGAGCAGTACTCCATGGGCATTTTTGAAGTGAAACAAAATGACTTACAGTGGCAACAAAATGCAGACAGCTGTTCAAATTGCAAAGAGTTAGTTGCCAGAAAATGGTAAAGTATCCATGGCAACACATATTACTTACTTGTAACATCATTTGCTGTAGCCCTTTGACGAGTTGAGTCACTTGCAACTTCCATGGCGATGTTATAAATCTGTTCTTCCCGTGAAAACGTCAGCTGGTCCAGAGCTTGTCGGGCAAGGTGCTCATCCACTGCCTTGTTCTTCGTCTTACCCTTTTTCTATTTTTAAAATTAAAGAGGTTAAATTGGGAATTTCTATCTACAGTACTGTATGAGTGACTGAGTGAACAAGCAAAAAATTGTAGCATGCCGTATGGACACAAAGTTGGGGAATGATTTTACCTTCACATATACAGTACAACTTAGCTGTATTACATTACAGCTACAGTATGAAATGATATTGAAATGGACAAATTATTACACGAATGCAAAAAATTTATTACAGTTTCTTGTAACCACATGTCCAGGACTCCATTATTTGATGACATTGAAAACAAAATCTTCCCTGATGTTCAAACTGCAAATTATAGTTCAATCCATAAAGGTTTTCAAAAATGCTTGCTACACTGCCAACCAACTTTTCTCCCAACTTAATGATTTTTCTGCACTTCTATACCAGTGACAGTCGGACAGCCAACATTGCAGTTAGCCACAGCCAGATGGGTTGGGGGGTGCCAGGGTGGGGGAGTTGTGGCTAAACGAAAGGCTCAGGGTGGAGTGTAATTTGATGCAGTGCCAAATTACAATACATCAAAACAATGCATTCTTTGGCATTGGCCCTTTGTTCAGTACATTCACTATAAAGTCATAAGAGGCACCATAGCTTTCATGATATTATTACCAAATTTGATAGTGTAAAAGTAAGTTGGCCTGACGTTTCGATCCTAGCAGGATCTTCTTCAGAGGCCTATTACACAGGTTCTCTAGTGGATAAGCAGTTTGCTAACAGTTCTAATTTATATTTATTTTCAAATTTGATAGTGTGAGAGAATATGATGACATATATCAAGTCCACACTACTGCATAAGAAACAGATCCTCATGGACAGAGTTGGCTGCAATTCATTGGAACCACAATTTCTAGTTTGCTATGTTAATATAATGCTTTGGAATTACATGCCTGTGCAAAACAGTACTGTACATAGTCTGTTTACCTGCACTGTGCATTACAATACTGTGTACAACACTTAACTGTCAATGTTCAGTTTGAACAAATTTGGAAAATTCTGAAACTCTTGATCTTGCTGCCAAAGCTTGAAAAAATTAGCAACTATGATCAATTAGGGATGATAATAAGTTGTTAAGTTCACATATTCAGGTAATTCTATACTGTAGTTACAGCCTAGAATCATTTATCCAAGTATTGTATCGCATCCATGGAAAATTGCCACGCAAAAAGGACAAATTGATATCGAAGTGCAAAGATATAGCAGTTCTTTTGTGCGCAGGAACCATGTAGCATTTAAAGAGCTCTAGACAAAGTTCACAGCATTAAAAAGTGCTCTAGACAAAATTTGAAATTATTCCCTGGGCTACCGTACATAGTCAACATTTAAATGATTAAAGGTAGTCAGTTATAGGCCCAAAATATAGCACGCATTAATTGCTAGAAGTCTTCAAAAAGTACTTTCCTTGAGGTCTATACTCTCCAAATTGTTCTCAGACATTTTTAAGGAACATGCAAGATGACTGAATGTCCCAGTGAGGAAAATTTCCTCCAAGGTTGTAATAAAAACAGTTTAAGAATTTTGACCAAAGGTGACCATAATTAAATATCTAGCATATTTGGGGCCAATACAGCATACCTGGCTTTAAAGTGGACCAGTGGGTAAAATCAATATTCCTAGTTTTGAATTCCATTCAGGACTATCTATTTGTCAACTTCATTATCAAACTTTCTCCCGTAATATTTTATAAACATGATACAGTAGTTCTGTACAGTAAATTCCATTCACACATGTACAATACACACACTGTACTGTTGGAGTAGGGCCCCTACAGTACTACACAACAGTGTTTAGGTACACTGAAATTACATGCAAAAAAACATTCACAGAAAGTCTAAAGCTCAGAATTTCTGGCTAAAAAAAAAGCTTTCAGAAATAACAAGTTTATCCCTTGGAGAGTTAAAACCACAGCATGACCTGAAGACATTGTCATTTTTGGAGTTTTGTCTTTTCTTTCTGTTTTTTTCCTTACAATGTTGTTGTTTTACAAGACCACATCTATTAATAAAATCCCACAAGGGGGGGGGGAAGGGAAAAAAATTACAGTAGTACCACTGATTTACATCAATTGACTGTCACATGTGTTTACTTTTCCTGTCAGCTAAATACAACTTTCCAGTCAAGGGTCAAATTTGTTATGCCCCCTTAGCAAGAACCCAGACTATATCTAGAGAAGTGTACAGTATTTGAATTTAATGGTTGGTACTGTATATGCTCTTGTATATAGTTAACTGTATACTGTACTGTACATGTATATTAGTTGGTTTTGTGCAAGAACCGTTCCAATTAATTCACCCACTGAGTAATTCCTTCCTAAAATAAAATTTATGTACCGTTCAAACTTGTAAATATACTAATATGGTTTCTATAACTGACTGATCACTGTATTGAAGTTTTGGAAGCATGTACAGCCAACTAAAATAATTTTTCAGGAAAAAAATATCTCATTCAATTTTTGTCATATTTTTTGGGGGATTCTTGGCAACAATACAGTATGCCAACACTGAGAGCATATATACTGTAACAACTGTATTGAGTTATTGGTAGGTGACATACTAAAATAATGTGGGAGCTTTTCACCCAATCATCGTCCAATCAATTCAAATTGCTTATTTACCCAATCGTTGGTTCAATAAGCCTTTCATTGCTGCTTACTTCACGGGATGCTTATTTACTGGATCATTGTTTCATTCTTACTCACTTACACGCTTGTCCGCAGAGTAAGTGGTGCTTATTTACCGAACATCAGTTAAGGGGTACATGCTTATTTTGGTTTAATAAATTCCTGATGTAACACTTATCGTGGGTAGGTAGCAGGTCCCAGGTTTGGAGATTACACACCCAGCTCCTTTTCAACCCCCACCCGAAAGATATTAAACAATTTAAGTAGTTATTGGTCCAACCTTGCATGTAACCTAACTATAAAACTTAATTATAGCCTTAATATATGCCATATGGAATGTACCATTTCATGTCTATTTAGTTATTAAGAGGAGCTCATAATCCCTTGAACACTGGAGTCAGCTTCAAGGACCTCATATCCATAATCCCTCAAAGTGCTTACAACTATATTGGACAAAATATATTGAAATTTCTTTGATTACATGCAACAACAATGCAAGGGCTATACAACAAGACTATACTAAAGACTGTAATCCATCTGAACACTTTTTGACTTTCTAGATGGGATGCAGACAGTAGGTCACATACAGATTCATTCCTCTGTAGCTTGACGAGTCTTTTAGCTGATAGACTGTGATAGGGTGAATAAGAAAGTGCACCATGCTGATTCATCCGGCAATTGGGTAAATAGCCACACTCCTCATTATAAATATTGTATGATATGAATGGTTAATTGAATTCAGCACTGATGTATATAGTTTTGAGTGCTAATAAATATTGCTACTTTGGATGATTCTGAACATGCAGATCCAGCTCCCAACATCACTGAATAATCATCAGATAATAAACCCACAAACCCCAAGCAGCTTTTTACCTACAAAATAAACCATACATAATATAGCCACTGTTTATGAGTAATACTGTACCATAAAGTTATCTTCTGAGCAACCAATGAAGGACGAGACATTTGGTAATGGACTAAGCAGAAATTGTCCACACGTCGCCTTTTTGGAAAATAGTACAGCACATTATGAAAAAAGGGTGAGAAAACCGAGGACTACGCAAAAGAATTCACAAAACACTGTTGGGAAGTAACATTAAGGCAAAATCTTCAGCCTGAATAAAATACGTAATAAAAGGGGTGTTACTAAAACGAATGACAATTGCGTTACACATAAGGAATGACAATATGTTGTACACACTAAAAAAATGCGTTGACTAAAACGAATGACAGTAATGACAGCACAGACATTTGCTTCAACCGGATATCACAGTTCAGGCTTCGTGGGTATCTAGATCTAGTAAAGTACGGACAAGATAAAAACGCACCTTATAGTAAGCGAAATTGTAAGTCTGATTTTGAAAAGTAAATTTAACGTAATTTTTCCGATATTAATTGTTAGAAACTAACAATACTATAATCTTGAAACGGCTTCAGTTATCTTTCTATATAAATCTACAGAGGTAAAAAGCACAGCACTCAAGCGCATTCTCACACAAAAACTTTCCCTGTGGTTTCTATCCGTAAATTACACCAAAACCCTGCAACCACGTAACATGCGATTTTCCTCAAATCATTTTTGCGCAGAAAACCAATAACCGCATTCATTCCACTCCGTTAATCATTCTATCTCCACTCAACACTGTCCTTCGTTGTCATTCGTTGTCATTCGCTGTCATTCGCAAATGATAATTAACCCTGTACAAAGTCAATTGTCATTCGGTCATTCGCTGTCATTCGTTTTAGTTTGTCCCAATAAAAGTGTGACATATTTTGTAAGCACTCTCCATTAAAAAGAGAGGAACTCTCTGCCAGGCCTTAGATTCTGACACACATGTTGCATATTCCACTTCCAACTTCTGGCTAAAGCAAATGGCTACTTTTACCTATAATAAGACATAGCACTTTGGCTAGGCCTACATTGGACTTGTCTGTTATGGAGGACAAATGTAATTTGGGCAGTAGTTTTCTATAATCGACCCACTTTACCTTTAAAGGCATTGAAGACTCGCCCCAAACCGTGTGCCAGGCTCTTAAAAGGTTAACTTTCCGTTGATTGCAAGTGAAGTTTTCGTCTTGTCGCTAAAAAATGCTGACAGTAATGAAACGTGACACCTTGTTATCTTTTATCTAGACCTGAGATGTCCATCGCTGCTATGTACACTGTGTTGCGGGTATTGACCGTAGCTGTATGTATTGACTGTACACTAGTGTCTAACTAGCAAGCTTTGTGCATTTTCTGGGATCGATGGTGGTGTCTAACACTTCTATTACACCTCATTCGAAACTAGGTCAGATTACCGGCATGAGACGTTTCTTTGTGCGCGAGTCTTCACACCCTTTATATGAGAATTTTCCAATTAAAGTCTAAAGAGCAAAACTTTCATTGGGTACCATAGTTCACATAGGCCTACACTTTCAATAATCAATTAGTAAAATAAAAGCTTTATATTGCATATTATTAATAATAATTATAAGTAATGACGTTGAACTTACCTTTCCAGCTACTTCCAATATAGCCAAAGCCACCAAGCACAGCAAAATTAAAGTTTTTGATTCCATTGCCAGCTAGGTTATTCTTCTCTAGAATGCGCGATGTTAAGTTTTTTTAATCTTTCTATCCAAATTTCTGAGATGTGAGTCACAAACAAGCCAGCACCAGGAGGCACTGGTACTAGATACTTGCAACAAGTTCTTCAATCTTAGCACTCTTGAATAGGCCAATTTGCTAGGTGTAGGGTGTACGACTACTGATTCGAGCAACTTGGTTCGACTTGGGCACAAAAAGGTATTAAAAAAGTTAACCAAGCTAGTCTAGCCGGATAGAAATACTACAACATATTGTCTACAAACTTTCCATGAAAAGCCAAATGTCTAAAGTTAACATGAGTGATGAGGCCTTACAAGTTACAGACTGAGTTAGGCTAATCCAGCTGTAGGCCTATAGGCTACTCATCGATGTTTTCTTCTGAAAATGCCTGAGGTTTCTACCAGACTTTAATTTCGGATAAACAAAACATGTAGCCTTAAGCGAATTTCTTAACTTAGCTTGCAACAAAAAGTCAGTTTGAGTGCTTTTCACCAGTCGGACTAAACGGTCTATGGTGAGCAGAACGGTGTGGATGGAGATGGTAACTTGTGTAGAGGCTCGCCTAGGCTAAATCAGGTTGGGACTTATGAGGTTTAGACGCACACTTCTCATTGGCGACGGACGTATCACGTACGTCTGGCACAAACGTGTAGACAAACACATTGGATAAGATTCGACCATTATTTGAAGGGGTGCAACTTACTCATTTATTGTTAATATTCTCTCACAGAGCCTAATAATTCATTTTGTGTTCATTTACACACTTTTAACTATAATAATAATAATAATAATTCAACTTATATCAATTGTTTTAAATATTATTTATTGCATTATGATATTTAAGTTTTATAAGACCCCACTAATTTTAGTGGGAGAGCCTCAAACTTTCTTTTCGCAGCCTCTTGAACAGACTGCGATAACCATAAACTTGTTACTTAGTCGATTTTATGAAATATCCCGCCGTCTGAAGTTACCAAGGGATGTAGATAGATCTTATAGCGGCTGGTAAGATAAATATACAGTCGCGGACGTTTTGGCGACGCGGCTACGGTGACTCTGTATGGCACTGTATACAACGCCATGCATGGACGTGATATTCGTGAACTAGACGCAAGAACAGATCAAGATTGTGACCAAACCACATATTATTCTACAAGCCTTCCGAAGGTTCTATAATTTATCAGAGGAGGACTTAGACCCAAATTTTATTTTCCGGATCATTGCGTAGAAGTAATTTATATTTTCGGTACATAAAAACGCCATTATTAAATGGGACATATATTTAAGGCAGAAACGCGATTATATAAAGATATAACGAAATTTGGATAAACTGACAGTAAATTACTATAACTTAAAAAAAAAAGATCGTTTAAATTAGTGTCATATCTTAAAGTTGTGTTTGAAAGTCCCCATCTACGCTTTCATAGATGTTATCAGATATCACTGAGCTGATTTCTTCCAACGTCTCGCTGGTTTCATGGTGATAATTGTGACCCCGTGCAGGGAGTTGAAGCTCCTTGCTCAGAGTGCCTCCTACCCCGTTGTCACTTCCGGCCACGTACGCCCTCTGAGCGCCAAGCCTTGGGTTATCGGGGTCGTCGGTATTCATGGGACCATCGACGCCGCCAAAGTTTGGGTCCGTCGAAGACTCGTCTCCATTCAACAAAACATCTTTACCAAAGCTGTTGCTTCTCATTGATTGATTTTTCTTCAAACAAACGACTGGACTTTGGAGTCTATGTGGCTTATGTTCCTTGTTCGCCGTGGCCAAGTTGGTCTTGTCTTTGTTGGCAAGATGAGCGTAATTATCAGATGCTTCTGTCTTCGTAACCAGTGGTAACGTATCACCATGACGATCTCGTCGCTTTGAGGTAGAGGCGAATGTTTCGAGAGGAACTGTGAAAATAGTACATTAAGAAGCGGTTTACAGCAGGTGCGTATCCAGGGGGGGGGGGCGTTGGGGGCGCGCGCCCCCCTGGTAAGGAAAAGAGGAGAGAAAAAAAGAGAAGAAAAAAGGGAAAAGGAGGGGGGAAAAGGAAAAGGAGGAGAGGAAGGAAGGGAAAAGAAAAAAAAGAGAGAAAAAGGAGAAAAGGAGGGAGTAGAAGATAGCCAAGGCCTCGGGAAGAGAAAGAGGAACAGTCATAGTTGTATGTATGTATGTATGTATGTATGTATGTATGTATGTATGTATGTATGTATGTATGTATGTATGTATGTATGTATGTATGTATGTATGTATGTATGTATGTATGTATGTATGTATGTATGTATGTATGTATGTATGTATGTATGTATGTATAGTCATAGTTAAAGCGCTGATCCCTATTATATACACAGGGTAGCCAGTGACAGATCAAGGATTACGGAGGGGGTGTGCGCCTCACCCTACCCATTACACCGACAACTCCATTTTTGACGTTTCTATTTTTCCTCTCTCACTAATGTGTCTATATAAATACTATATATGGTCTATCATAACGCGTGTGTGTGTATGGACGCCTTAAAAAATTGTACAATTGTGCTATATGGAACCAACTGTGGCTGGTCTTGAACTCGACCGAGTCGAGTTCAAGAACATGACGCATTTCGGGAAGGGGGCGACCGCCCCCCCCCCCCTAGCAAATTTTCTTTATGACATCGCTAGTAATTTCAAAATATACAATGCTTAGATGCAACTTACAAGGCCTGGAAAGTGTCATTTCCAGCGATCTGGGAGGCATTTTCGGCCAAAATTTTTAATGTACGCTTCGCGCCAACTCATGGTGGCGCTTCTCTTAGATATTTTGCCTACAGGCTTCGCCCCTCCCTTGGCAATTACTCGCTACACGCCTGTTCGAATTTGTAAAGCAAAGAGCATATATAACATCATATCAGTGAGCAATGCATGCATGTTCCACGATGAACAGCCTCAAAAACTGTCTATGTGTGTAGTCAAAGGCGTAGGAGCCCAATTGGATTTGGGGGCTGTAATGACTTGCCCGCGCGAAGCGCGCGTTCAACATACCGATGCCAATATCATATAAGCAAGCATCGGTCATTACATTGCATGGCATAGTGTACCTTACGGTCCGTGAAAGTTGCACATTATACCGCCGGATGCTAATGTAAACAACCAAATGTCTTATGTCAAAACTCTCTTTTACAGTAGTAATGTCGGCCAAGCTTAGACCTTTATTTTAATTACCAAGGAGATAGTTTTTAAGCTATTCATTGCTATTTATTTTTCTTTCAGTAGGTGCCCGAAAAAGTGGGAAAAATTTGGTTACGGGACCTACGCCTATGTGTGTAGTGTTCGGTTTCGATATACCTGATATCGGAAATATCTGGTATTTTTCGTTTCCTTCAACCAAGTTTTATAATAGCCATTATAAGAGGTTTTAATATATGTACACCAATAAATTAACTGTGTCGGAATTTTCGAAAATTTCCTCAGCAACATTCTTCATCATACTTTCCTCTACTCGTGCAATTTTGACCTGTCTGTTAGGGGTTGAAGGAGGTTTTTCTATATTGGTTGTCCATAGATTGAATTTTGTGCAACATTATGGGTATGTTTTGAAGTGATTTTATTCACGAGAAATGTGAATTTTCAAATTCTTAACAAATAATGGGCTTAAAACCTTGAAAAGTGGGGCTTTCGGATATTGTGGGCGGTGACGTAGAACCACCTACAAAAGCAATGATCCATAGGACATGCAATGAGGTCGAACATGGTGTGTGACTGGTGACAATCTTCAAAAAGGTTATGGATGGAAAAAAAAACTTTTGGGAAATACTTGGTTATCAGGCAAAAGTGTACATCTGGTTGGTCATTTTCAAGCCCGATAAGTGCCATTTCCGGTGATCTGGGGGGTATCAAAACCAGAAATTTTCTTGTACGCTCCGCGCCAACCGATGGTGGCGCTCCGCTTAGATAGTACTTCGCGCCCCCCGGGTTAGAAAATCCTGGATACGCGCCTGTACAGTAATAGTATTCCCCTGATATGATCTCCAGAGGTGCCATGACATGTATAAACGAAGGTCAAATGTTAAGTTTAACTGGACAGTACGGAGAGATACCAAACAAGATTAACATTCATATCAAAATCGCCATATTATAAAGTTTTCTGCCTTTGGTCCGAGCAATTTTACCAAACTTACAATGGCGTTGGGATGCTCTGAACAAAAATATCTCACCGGCTGTTTTCCTCAAGCACATTATGGAAATGTGAATATAAATTATTATTTACTTATCCTGTATTTTCCGGGCCCCTCATTAACCTCTGGCTCGGAGTCTGCATGCACCTTGACCCGCCCCTCTCGTCGGGCCTGCAAACCTGGACCGATTTTTACCAGTCATCACCCGGTACTCAACAAACTTATTGAGAAATTGCAAAACAGTCGATTCCATTTCAGTATTTTGATATGAAACTTGAAAGCTTCATGAAGTTAATGAACTAGCATATAGAGTAAACGTGTATCCACATGGTTTGAAGTCTCGTAAAGGTCTATAGGCCTCTTATGAAGATAGATTATATATCAGAAATTAGAATCGTGCTCTCAAACTGGACTCCAAAGTGACCCCTCACCCCACCCCACCCACCCTCCCCACATTGTCATCTCCTACCTTTAATAGAGTGAATTATGCTTTTAAAAGTTTATTTAAATAACGAAACGAACCTGCTGATCTTGATGTTTGTTCGGATTCTGGTAACGACGAATTAGGCATGTCCATATCCGGGTTCCTGACGTCACTGTGAATATATGAGGCATTATAGAAGCGTGATCTTTTACAAGGTCTTTTGTTTGTTTTGTTTATTGAAAGAAAAACAAAGAATAACTATAACAATATTCTGACGTCGCTGTGTAAAGTAAATTATAACATGAAATTGAATATGCATATATAAGGAGAAAGATAATAAAATTACCTTTGGATCACAATTAGGCGTATATGTAAGCGTAAATGTCAGTAGGAAAATGCCTTTCCATTAACAAAATGACCCATTTTTGGTTTCCCTGAAGAACTAAGGAGTTGTGCGTTAGACTAAATAGTCCAGCCACTTTAATGGATGGCGCTCATCTATTTGGTTTACCAAAAGGGAAAACTATATGGAGTCACTCTTATCGACCTTGAAAAATTGTAACGGGGGAACACGGACTACAAATTCGGCAATTACTATTACGCGGATCTAAAAGTCTTTAATTACTATTACAATTACAGTCGACCAACACGGCAACATACAAAAACGTTGTATACTCAAAGCCAAAGTGAATTAATCAGATCACACAGCCGGAGTCTGTGCATGCTAAGTTCTTCCATACCGCCCTCACTATAGTTTCGTGCAAACAGTTCATACTGCAGTTTTACCTATGGGTAATTCAAAAGCAAGACTATTTCCTATCGCTATTTGCTAGGGATGGTGTCAATTGTGTGGATAAGTTTGTCCATGGAAGTCAGATAGAAAGGGAACGAACAAATGATTGTTTACAAGGAGTCACATTAAAAGGGATGGAGGTAAGGGGGGGGGGGGCTTTGGGGAGAACTCAGGTCTGTTAGCATTATTTACATCACGCGTGGAAGATCTAGTAACATTGACACACCCTAATTAATGAACCTTCATCAAACTTCGTCTTACTTACTTTTCAATAACAGGAGTGAATCCAAAGCGTTCCTCCATTTTATTTTTTTCTTTTAGATACCTGTAAGACCAGAACGATTGCGTTATAAACTTTAAAAATATCATCAATGAAATGAATTTAATTAAATTATTACTTTTACTTTGCTGGCTTTATTTTGTTTATAATTGTGAGGAAGGGAAAACGTGCACCTGTGTGACAATACGCTTGTATTGGCGTAACAAGGGTTTTTGTTGAGGGGGAGGGGCTGGGAAGAGGGGGTGGGGTGGAGTTGCGCAAGGGGAGAAAGTTCAGAGATTAAATTCATATACTCATCAGGCACGGTCTATACACGTAATTATATAACTACCTTGTCGTGTATTACTTGATATAGGCTATGCTCTTTAAAACTGAACGTACCGCTCATTTATAATCAGCATTTTGCATATACTTTTTTGGATTCCTTCCGTTGCGACACTAACAAACATTCATGGCATTTAGCAAAAAATATTACAATATTATTACTATAATGCAGTCGTGCTAAAAGTTACCTCTTATTTTTTATTTTCTCTTTGCATGTTTTGTAGCATGAGAAGGGTGATATTAATTTGAGATATGGAGAGAATAAATTACACGAATTTTAATCAAACCTAGGCCTATATAATCTCTCTTTTGACGGTTTGCATTTGAATTTTGGCCCAAAAATTTGAATTCCCGCTAAACTGTACCGATATTTTCCTGGCGGTTTTAATAATAACAAGCTCAGTTTGTTTTCTTATATTTGAAACTTACTGGTTCCAAGAGCAATGCAGATGAATAATCATAATAACTGCACCGACCAATAGGATAGCTGCTATTAAAATGAATGCGTAGATATGTAATGGGTACGTCAAGAAAGAACGTCTCTCGGTGACCTTGACTTCTTCTAATCTGCACTCACGTTCTAAACTATATAAACATAAAGAAAACTCCTTGATTAAAACATTGTCAATGGGAAATTATTTTTCTTTTAATGTGTCTGCATTCCTTCTGAAGTTACACAAGTAATGGCATATGCATCGCTGCAGAGTAAGAATTGAGACCTAGATTTAGGCAAAATTATGTTTGCAGCTAAAGTGTTAGTGCAAACCAAAATAGTGGAAAACTGGAATAAATTAAATCCGGAGCACCTTGTACAGTGGTTCAAGAAGACCCTTGCCAAACCTCGAGTCTTGGCTATACCCTTTCCTCTGATGTCATGAAACCACATAGTATCATTGAATTTAAATATTCATGGCACTATGTTTAGGAATTAATATATTTTTAGTATGTGAAAATCGACTGAATTAATACAGATAAATTGGTCATAATGATTATTGCATAGTTATACTTACATCTCTGACTGTATAGATTGTGTCTCCATAAGTTCATGTTTATTCATGAATAGTCCACTGCTCGAATTGATACCGTAAATCCAGACGAATGTCTCATCACTGTAAAAGACAAGAACAATTACTATACACATCATATAAATGCCTTTGCTCATATCGCCCCTCTATAAAATCGAATTGTATCCGAGTCTCTGCCTACTCCGATATGTTTACTGCAGAATCTATAGACTGACAGTGGCACAGTATATATATGGACAAGAGGATACAACAATTATTTTCCCACATTTCTTCGGGCCCTCAATATGTTGCGGGCCAACTGACCCAGGCCCCGGGTCTGTAACCATTTCACTCCCCTACCCAACCTTGACTAGGACCCGTGAAATTGTTCTGTCTTCATTGCGTCATCGAATGCGTATCACATGTGGGCTTCACAATAACTCGTACTATCAGGAAACCTGTGCATTACGAAAAGTTTCTATATGGGGAGGGGGATTGAGGGCTTGAGGAACATAATATGACGCTGGGTTTTTTCTCCTTCTTTGAGGAGGAGGAGACGGTGCTTAGTTTAGTTTAGTTTAATTATACAGGGTAAAGGGATGGTCGGATAATTAACCCATGTAATGAATCTATAACACGGCAATGTAGTTCTTATAGCTACATGGCATCCGTAGAAATTTGTTCATTGTTCTTTTCTTCTTATCTCCAAACGTTGATATATATGTCAAATATTCAGTACAATAGTTTTCTGACTTAAATTATATACTGCAGTGTTGACGTATACCCTCCCCAACCCCGCATTTCCCCCCACCCGATAGCCTCTCCGTGCAACAAACGACGGCAAGGAAAATTCCTTTAAAAGAGTCCCTCTTACCTTTGGACTATAATTCTTTCAATTTTGAATAAGCTCTGCCCACTTTCATCCCACCAACCCACCTGGCCATCTTCTCGACATCTGTGTAGGTAAACAGGATGAAAAAAAATTACAACGCTCCATAATGGTGGTTGCTTTCATTAGTACCAAAATGACCCTGGTATACTTGACTTTAACCCTACCATGCAAATAACCATTCAGTCTACCAGCCCTATACACTTGATCGGGGGGGTGGATGGGGGGGGGGGGTGATACACACTTTGCCTGAACTATAGAGGCTAAATCCACTGTTATATCGTGACAAATTTTGAAACGAATGGCACCATCCTAAAAGCCGATAGGTTGAAACCCGAAAATTCAAGAGTTGAAACTGTTAATGTTATTGCTGCCATGCTGATGTCGAGTTCTAATATGGTAATTCTGTTTCTGATTAGCTGGTATTGATAAATAACATGTTGACTTTAATATTGGTATGTTGATGTTAAATTGTAACTTTGCCTGACATAGTGATATGTTCCCTAATATTGTGTAAAACATGGCGTTCCGGGCCTATACTAGACTGAAAAATTATGCTTATAATGTTTTTAATTTTTGTTTTAGAATAATACACGTCCTTGGCACATCATCTCAATTGCCTCTCTAGATTCAGAGGACGTGTGTACATGTAAATGCGGTTCACTCTATCGTCCTGGAAGCGACTGTTCGGGCTGTGCACATTTTTTAATCGGGTTTATGGGTGTGAAAAGTTACCGTAGACACAAGTACTAATTGTGAACTCATTTGATATGGCCTTGGACTTGACTCGGACTATAAAAACCTTCATCGTTTTCTCAATCCGCCTTAATCGTTTATGCAAATATACGGCTAGACACATGTTTATACTGACACTTTGAACTTGAGGTGTTACGGCGCTGGCAGGGTCTCTGTTCAAGAGATTAATTAGTCAGACTCCGCCACTATTACGTAATAGCCCCCATGGTCAAAGTAAATTGACTTTCTCAAAGCATAAACAAATTTTTTGACACCAATGCATACAACCATATAATGAAATCTTTAGCAGTTAAAAAGTTAGTTAAAAGTATTTGCATGAATGCGAGAAGTTACACTTTGTCAAATACAAGCCTGTTCGTAATTATTGTTGAATTTACCTTGCTTTCTTTTTTTTTCCTTCAAATTCCTGGTATGTTCATAAAACTCATTTTCTCTTTCAGTGGAAATTTATTTGAAAAGATGATTATATGGAACGGAATTATTTTTTTCTAAGTTTTTGTAGACCCTTCAATCACTGGTACCGGTGCAGACTGTATTTTTGCGCCACTTTAAAGTTTTGAGAAATGTTTACATCAATCAGAGGCTCACCAATCATACAGTGGCTGAACCACGGAGTATACAGAGTCTCCAGCAGCCACGTGAAATCCATACGAAAACGTTAAATGTTCATTGCTTTGGAAGAAATGTTTTTTAGAAAAAGTTTGTTATCAACCAGTGGTGCTGGGTTAAATCCTTTGGTGCTACGTAGTTTTATATGATTAAGTTAAAGGAGATTTGCTGGGAGAGGTATGTTAATTTGTAAACCTCAGGATTTTTTGGCTTGGAATACTTAATATTTGATTTAGCCTTAAAGGAGCAATCAAGACATTTAACATTTCTTAATTACTTCTTCCTTTATTCCCCTTTTTGTAAAGAATGATTAACTCTAAAGCTTTGGCTTAAATAAATCATATTCTAGTTTTAAGCTCCCACTGACTAGGTCCCAGCATTCATTTCTGTCTTTGTTCTGCTTCATTCTGCTCCCTCAATATTATTTTGTATTGTCATGCCTTTGCTGTTGTATATTGAAATGAAATAATTGACATTAATCGAAACTGACAGTAACAAACAAAATAGTTAAAGATTGACTTCTCTATTCTTTCAAGTAGACCGGTCGATGTAGTCTGACGTCTAACTCTTACGTCATCGTCCGAGTTCAAACCACGTGACTTGAATATGAGAATGTTATCCCAACCAAGGATTCCGAACTGTTTGAAGAAGATGGAATCAAAATTATGATAACGTTTACAATGCAAGCAAATGACGTCAAATATATTCGTATATGTGCCTAGCTGAGTTACGTATCATTAAAGAAGATTTCATTTAGTGAAGATTTTATTTAGTGAAGATCATTTATTCGCCAAAGAGTGATAGAACTTGATTCCAGGTAAGAAAGTCCAAGAAACGATCATCAAATGTAGCAAATTCGGGAAAAAAACTTGAAATATCCCAATATAATATTCCAATATATTTCAAGAAATGCGTGTAAGTCTTCGGAATGGTAGATTAGAGGTAGGGGGGGGGGTTGAGTAGGCGGTGCCCATGTAATAAGTGGGCGGTGCCCATAGTGAGGGCGCAGTGCTGAAACGTTCCAGTAGTAGTTTTCGTAGATAGGAAATCGCAGAGGTTGAGTGGTAGACAGGTAAAAGAGTACATTGGCGAAGTAAATAGTATTTACTAACGGGATGCACTATACGATACGAGGAAATTTTCAGTTGTTCAGAGGATCAGAGGGCAAGAAAAAGAGGACAGGGTAAAGACAGTGTTAGAGTAGGGCGGATGGAAGGGTGAACAGAAAATATATAAGGGTACCGGTATTTGACAGAGGAACGAGGCAGGGAAGGGGTGAGGATGAGGAAGAAGAGGATGGGGTTGGGAGCTTACTGTTGGCCATGACTATAACCTCAGTTCTGTCTGTATAGAGTAACTTTGAACGTACCTTCACATTTATGGAACTAAAATTTGTATTTTGTTCCGTATTGACGTCTGTAACTATTCCACGGTACAACATTACGCTAGAATCTTTTTCGGATAAGATGAAATTGTTATTCAGAAACACTGTGCCATCCTTACGACAGGTGAGAGGGTTGGATTGATGATGCGTGGAGTTGAATTGCTCCAAAAGTTCCAAAGTGAACTCCAAAGATGCACTTCTGTCTCCATCCTGGGCCTGACAGATAACAGAGAGGTGAAGAGAGAGATAATGAGAGGTGGGAGAGAGGGTGAGAACTAATAACGCTTGGCATGTTACAATAAGTCAAATAAAACATGTTGATGACGTCACCTCGACACACTTTAAATTCATCAGTATCACTAATGTCCTCAAATGTTACAAAAATTGCTTAAAGTTGGCAAAAGTTCGTTGCTGGAGGTTTCTTTCATATTTAGTTGTTGTCAATATTGAGGGTTCTCAGTTAAACATTTGGGTGGAAACATGCTCATTGAAGTTTGGATATGAGTAACCATTATCTCATTTATCTAGCATATTTATTGCTAATACTATGGTAAACGCTTGTAGGCAGGCTACACATTTTCATGCGAGGAGGCTCTTATATGGAATATGAAAGTTAAAGCCAATTTTCAAGACAAAACGGGAAAGAAATGGATGCGTTCCAAAAAAATTATCATTAATGGTGAGAATCTTTATGATCTTATTACAGATAAAACTATTTGTAAGAATAGAATGTATTTTTTTCACGTAAGTATGACTTTTTAACACTGGAGAAATAATGCAAGAAAAAGTTACCTGATCAGCCAAGTTAAAAGCGACACTGTGAACGGCTGCATCAAAGAATACCGCTTCATAGAGAAAGCCGGTGGAAACCACAAATTGAGGGGGCTCGTCATTTTCATCGATGACGTAAACAGTTAAAACAGCGGAATCGTTCACTACAGAGCAGAGAAGGTTGGCATTTTCCGAGTTGCAAATATTAAGTATATGGAAAGCATGAAAATATGACCCCCCCCCAAAAAAAAAAACAATAATAATAATAATAAAATCATTACGAGCAATAAGAATAATTCTCAACATTTAAGTTAAAACACTAGTATAGAGGGGGATAAAATCGTTGTTACTAGGTCTCTGTGTGAGTGTACGGACAACGAATAGTGTTCGTTCCTTAAAGAGGGAGGGGTATGCCCCATATTAGCCAAGAATTCTGACTTGGACAACAATTTAAGGAGGGGCACAATACACGGGCCTGTTACTTGTGACGTTTGGTATATGGGGAATAGGGAGCGGTAGTCTTCACGGGGGGGGGGGGGGGGGTTACTGTAAAGCCACATCCCCTCCTCTTTAAATCTTAAAGGAAGTATTATTTACCTCCAACTGGATCACAACCGTCGGAAGTTTCGATGCCCTTTTGAACCAACACTTCAACATGATATGTTTGAACTGCTGCCTCAAAGTCCAGCAGTTGAACAGAAACAATCGTGGAAGTGCTGCCTCTACCCGGTACGATACTAAATATGTCTAACAGAAATGAAATGTCAAAGTTATCACGCAACCTTCGGCATTATATTATCATATTTGTTTTCACGAAAAATTAGTAAAACTCAAATTAAAGCAAGTTGAAAGTTGAAGCTTTATATTACAATTATTTAAAAACTTACAAAGTGAAATGTAGCATTCTGTATGTATTATTCGTATCCGTTTTTTAGTGGATTCGTTACTTTTCTGTTGTATTGGAAGTTGCTATATGTGTGGTGGGGTCTATTAACTGGTGTACTGACAACACTATAGGGAGAAGTTAAGATTCCCTGCTATGTGTATTGGTTCCTTTCATATCTTCATCTATAGACATGTTTACCCTTTACCCTATATTTGCCTTCCATACTTCTCCACGGTTACGTCCTTCTCCATACGGTTTCCTCCCCCACCCCCTCGCACCCCACCCCAACTCCTCCCTTCTCTTGATATCGAATGATATGGGAGGTGCAACTCAGGCAAATGACACAGTAACGCTTTCTTATATAGGCTTATAACGGGGTCTAATTGTCCCTTTCTCCACCGCCCACCACCCATGGCCAGTGCATGCTTACGTCAGACCTTGTATTTCCTATTAACAAGCATCAAAATACCAAGTTTCAATGGAAGTCCCCCCCCCCCCCCAAAAAAAAAAAAAAAATTATATATTTTCAAAAGATTACACATGTTAGTTTACCTTTCTCAGTTTCAACACTGAAATTCAGACAATTCCTCTCCGTGACAATGGGGTTGTAAAACCGTCCAGTGTTGTAGCCTTCAGTTATATACACACTGTTTCAGCACACAAACAAGAAGCAGAACGAAAAACAATGAGAAATAGGTCAACTTACTTAGAACGAATATATGTGGCACAGAATGGGAAGGGAGTCTTATTGAGGATGGGGGAGGGAGTGGGATGATGGGGGCGATGGGAGGGAGTGGGGTGGTGGAGTGGGGGTGGAGTGGGGGCGGTGGAGAGGGGTTGGGTGATGCAATCGATATGCCGTGCCTACGTAATTGACCAGCCAAAACATAGATATAATAAATATTAATACAGTGTGTTTTTAACTGTTGGTATACCGGGACATACATGTATATATGCAGTGCATTAAAACAATAGATCCAATTATGTCATCACCAGAAATGTTTCTCTGTTCAAGTCCAACATTTTCTTGTTAATATATAACACTTATTTAATTAACACAATTATGTATCAATATAAGAAGAGCAGATTAACGAAAATAGGCCTATATCGCTATGATAGATATGGATTAACCCAATTCAAACAATATTAATAGTAAAATATGGAATAAAGTATACATTTTCTCAGTACAACCAAAAATAAAATGACGAGGAAAATAAAGTGGCTTACATTTGGTTATCAAAGATGATGGGTACATCGGTCGGTGTAACTACCAGTTGAAAGTCTTCATACGTTGTAAAGAATGGGGATTCGATATTTCTGGCAGTAACAGTAATCTGAAGGGGAGTAACAAACTTAAATATAAATTTGCGATTGTAACATTAATGGCGGGGCACCCATAATATGAACGTATATTAGTAACGTAATCAAAATCTCAGCTGAAAGGTGAAGTGTCGGACGTGTGGGGATGGAAAGAGGGAAGAACGGGTGGAAGGGAGGGGGAAAGGCCAAAAGACAAAGGACAAAGGACAAAGGACAAGGACAAGGAAAAAATATTTACCGATGGTAACATATAAAATATATACAGACAATGACCTATAATTTGCCAAACAAAGTATACATTTTAACATTCCTGGCATTGAGGCAACTCCTTACAGTATTAACTTACGCCCACTAACCCACGCCACCCACTGCCCCAACTCAACACCACTTGCGGAAGCTAATGGATCATGTTTAATTCTCATAAAGTGTTTGAAAAATCGCACAGAGTACTACTGTTACGAACCTGGCTACGGTGAGAACGGAAAAGGTTGAGTTTACCGAGGTCACTTTTTGCAATAGTGAGATAGGAGTGGCGTGGGTGTGGGGTGAGGATCAAGGAACCCACTTTGATAGCTCTGATTAAGTAAGTATTTGGGAAGGGTTCCAACTTTACAAAGCCGGACAATAATGACCACTACAAGGCATTATCATACGACAGACCATTGACTTGTGTAACGCCTTGCGTCATACCAACAATCACACTAAATCAGCACCCCAACCCCAACCCCTCCCCCTACCCTCCCCTCCCCCTCCCCTCCCCTCCCCTCCCCTTCCCCTCCCCCTCCCCTCCCCTCCCCTCCCCTCCCCCTCCCCTCCCCCTTAATGCAATTATACAAATACAAGTTTTTCAACCCTTTCTGCTTTTTGTCAGGATTTCATATCGTCCTTTGTCGATTCCCCTCCCTATTCACCCATCTTTTGTTTACTTCCCTCTTTTTTCACTACCTTAGTGCTTGCTTCTCAATACCCAGGGGCCTAGGGAGGGGGAATTCTTGAAAACATGACCACACAAAGATATTCGTACTATCATGTTCTGGTCTATTCACATCCATTTCGTACGTAAAACTGGTTATATGCACCCTTGATATTATCATCTTGTCTGTGGAAGGTACTTGCGTTCCCCTACCCACACTTCTCCCAGTCCGATCAATTACTTCCCCCCCCCTTCCCCCCCCCCCCACTTCCCCGTCTACGCTAATTTTCATTTGTTTTATTTTCCCGGTTAGTACTACGGTTCCACCCTCCTCACTGCAATAGAAACAAAGAAGTAACTGCAATGGAACAGTTTTGGTGATTACAGGCTACCGTAGATTTTATTGAGCGATCAGGCGTAGCAAAGAATGCCCGTCACAGCAGTAAATTAGCTTTCACTGGACCTAATGTTATGGTGTAACACTAAACGGAAAGTTTAGCCTACCGCACTTTACAAATGACAAATTTGCAGCCATAAATCTCCACATTCGTGAACTTTAAGGACAATTTACGTATTGAGCATTTGTTTATAATATCTTTCAAATGGAAGACAATAATGGAAACTGAAATTTACGTGACAATTATAACATCTAAAATCGAAATGAATAGTACGAAAACGATGTATCTACGGTGGCCTATAATGTTCGTACTTGTCAATCGTAAAATGTATCATTGCGTGAAGAGGGTTTTCGATAGGATGTGTTTGTTAACACACAGAGATAGTTCCTTTAGACTGATAAGTAGAATTTACTGTGTACAATCGCATTAAAAGGTTAGCACTTAAAAAAAACAGCATTTTGAGTACAATTCTCGAGTTTGAATTGCCTTACTAACGAGTGAGACACTATTTAGAAGGATAGAATTACGTGTACAGTTTAGTACGTGTACATTAACACTATATAGTAGTATAGTACGTGTATTATGCAGATAGTAGTGATACATATCTGCTATTTTGACAATTCGCCGGGTAGTTGGATTCGAATAGATTGAAACGTGATAAGCGCAACAAAGGGATTTTCCCGTAAAGGAGTATTAGTGTCTGAGCTGTGTCTACTGACTGGCAAAGAGGGTGATTATACTGTTACGAATTTAGTGTTGTTTCATTGATCAAACTACTAGCTGGCTGTACAATCCGTTACCAGAATATAACTAATTGGGCAGAGTGGTATCTGCCCCACTTGAGTTCAACAATATTGCTCCCAAATTTTAGTAAGCCGTTACGTCGTTAAATCTGAACAAAAGCGCTCTCGATGGGTTCTAAGTCCACCCCCCCGACCGTCGCCACCTCTTCTGCGCCCCCTTAAGAAACCAAATAAAAACGATCCCATATCAGAAACAAGTTTAAATGGGAAAGGGGAAAGGGGAAAGGGGAAAGGGGAAAGGGGAAAGGGGAAAGGGGAAAGGGGAAAGGGGAAAGGGGAAAGGGGAAAGGGGAAAGGGGAAAGGGGAAAGGGGAAAGGGGAAAGGGGAAGGGGAAAGGGGAAAGGGGAAAGGGGAAAGGGGAAAGGGGAAAGGGGAAAGTGGAAAGGGGAAAGGGGAAAGGGGAAAGGGGAAAGGGGAAAGGGGAAAGGGGAAAGGGGAAAGGGGAAAGGGGAAAGGGGAAAGGGGAAAGGGGAAAGGGGAAAGGGGAAAGGGGAAAGGGGAAAGGGGAAAGGGGAAAGGGGAAAGGGGAAAGGGGAAAGGGAAAGGGAAAGGGAAAGGGAAAGGGAAAGGGAAAGGGAAAGGGAAAGGGAATTAGCTTGTGCGATATTTTGTGAACTACCAACGAGGTTGCAAGCCTCTTTACCATTACATCCAAGTCTTCCGTCACAACAGCATCTTCCTTAGTATTGACGATGACGTCATTTCCGCTTACAATACATTGCACAATATCAGATGCGGAGCGAGGATGGAAACTGCATAATGAGGAACTGACTCTGTTCTCCTCCGTCTTTACATTATGAAAAGAGCAAAAATAAACAACAAAAGCAAAATTAGAAGAGTTATACACTGATAGGACAAAGGTTAACAAATAATGTTTCGAAAGTTAAATGTGAAACCTTAGTGTTTGTTGAGATGATTATAAGGGATAATTTCATAGGCTAAAATAAAGTTTAATGTTAAACAAAGCAAGTACAGGTTCCATTACAACCCCACAATTTGAGATTTTTTGAAATGACAGAACACGTGAGGTTTATCTGTGCTGGACCTTAAAGTTTAGCAAAAAAATGCTACAGGTATTAAACAGGCTTCAACGCCACATACAAATCAAAGTTAAATCATGATTCGTTTGGTCGTTTCTAATGTTCATGTTCATAAAAGATCACACATTTGCTCATGGACAAATGATATACCGTACCAGTTTATAATTGGATGCATTTTTTTATGTAAGAAACCGACGCTTGTTTTGAAAACTTGTTTGCCACAGCTTATTAGATTTGAACATTGACTTTGGATTACCAGTTAAAGCTGGGAATGAACAAAACGAATTAAACGTCATCAAATTTGCTTTGAAGGACTCGCCAGACATCCATTAATTTTAAAGGTGATTACCTTGAAAAGAAAAGAAGCATATGGGAAGATGTTCTGCACTGTTCTTTCATACGTTGGTACACTGCAATATGTTTAAACAAAACATGTTGCATAAAAAATGAAATTCCTCCCTTTGCAAAAAAAATCGGGAGCATATTTAAGTAAAAATTATAAAGAGAGGAATTTGCCTTACCAAGTCACTATCAGAAATAGTAATATTGAAAAGTTGTTCGCCTGGAGTAATAAGTTCTCTTTCTAAAACCTTCTTGCCATAGTTAACAAGATTCGGTGGGTTGTCATTTATATCATGAATATTCAACGTCAAACTGAGCGTTCCATTTTGGATAGAGGTGGATGGATAATTATAAGCTACCAAATTGAATGTGTATGAAGTTTCTCCCAGATCAGCATCGATGCAGGCAGAATTCAGTAGTTCACCGGTCACGGGGTCAACGTTGAAATTAAAGTGTTCCCCTAAAAAAAGAAAGAAAAAGAAAACATCAACATTGGTCCTACAGGAATACATTTGTTTGGTGATTTGTTCATTCACCACTGCTACTTGAAAAGGCCAAAGACATGTTACCATGTTATCGGTCAACATTCATGACTTACCGTCGATGTAGTATCGAATACCGCGGTGTATTTCGGTTGCGTCGTTGTCCGATGCATAGAGATGAGGGATATCGATCGACTGTACAAGAAATAACGATTTAATAGTTAATATTTCAAGGAGACATTCGGTGTTTAAAATACGTTAAGGCAATGAAATGAAAATGGAATCAAACTTTACAGATCCCTGCATGACATCACTATTATTTCAATAAAGCTTTTAGCACAACCTTGAGTGTAGACCTAATAATTTGCCTAATTTATAGATTAAATATGCCTCGGAAGGCACAATTTCACGTTCGAAATTTCATCCCCAAACCTGCTCCTTTTTAAACTCCTGGGTGTGCCCGTGTAACCAGGGAGTTGAAAATCTCCCTGGTGTAACATATTACCTCCTGCACTATAACTCGAATCACAATTTTCGGCGAAACCCCTGTGACGTAATACATGAATAAGGTAACCTGTCAACTTAGAAAAAGAGTTGACTGGAAGATTGTGGTATATCTAATTATGTGACGTCACAATCGATAGACGTTTCAGTGACACAACACTTTGAATTTGAAACCAAACTGGGTATCTTTGTTATCCATTGTGTGTTTACCATCATTCAGTCTAGCATAGTTTCTTCTCTGGAATTTTATCAAACAGCTTATAAATACTAGAGAAAAGACACAAATAGAGAGTTCTGCATTATATCATTTTTATCATTTCATTTTAGGTCAGATAAGTCTTTTATTACGTAAGACATAACAAACACAGTATAGGAAGAACTAGAAGCGTAAAAGTGAAAGGAAGTGAACTAAAAACCCTTGCGGGCTTGACAAGTAGACCACTCCCATGATAAGAAAACAAAAGTTAACACAAGTAAGAGAGTAAAGAATAATAACCCAACCCATTCCACATTCTTCCACCTCAACCCCCCCCCCCCCCTCATCCAAAGTAAAGAATAGAAAGTAAAAGGAATAAACTTGAAATTATAACTTATATAATTACCTCTAAATTACAGTCTGTTCCAAAATCTTCAATGACTTCAAAAGACAAGTCAGTATTGTCGAATACAGGATCGTTGTCATTTAAATCATTCACAGTAACTCGGAGGTTCTTTGAAACGCTTAGAGAAGGAGACCCATTGTCTGACGCCTAGAAGACAAAAGGTAGCATGTTTATTAATTACAAAGAAAAAATATAAAAAATAAAAGTATATTCATTCATTTCTAAAATGTCTTTATATAATCAAAACTCCTTAAATTTGAAATTATTTCAAAACGTGGTGAACGGTACGAGAGAAGATTCCTTTCTTTGTCTTTTAAGGCGAACTATACAATGTTTTAAACCTTGAAAACTACGGTAGCTTTTACTGGACACTGCACCTTCCGCCCCCCCCCCTCCCCACCACCTTTATTTTCAACCCACTTGAGGTTTAGAGGCTAATCACGCGTATTTCAGAGTCTGCTTTATTTTCTGAGATTTTGAAAGATTTTTTTGAGAATCAAAGTTTGTAAAATGTCGAGTAAAATATGGATAAGAATTCCTACTACAAAAGTGATTGTATACTCTTTATAAATTCCCTGTCTAACTGAAACTTGGTTTCCAGGATACTTTTCCTAGGATCAATGAAAAATAATCCTAATTTTTTTTTCATAAACCTTAAAAAACTACGGTAGCTTTTACTGAACAGTGCACATTCAACCACTCCCCTCTCCCTTTTTTCAACCCACTTTTTTTTTAAATCCTGTCCAATAACGCGTCATTTCGAGTCTTCTTCCATTTCTGACATTTTGAAGGTGTTTTGTTTCGTCTGATAATCCAAGTTGTAAGAAAGTCGAGTAAAAAAAATTCTTACTACAATAGTGATTGTGTACTCCTCGTTAACTTCTCTGTCTAACCCCGGTGAACTGGTTTCCAGCGTACCCTTACTAGGATCGATGAAAAATAAACCTAAGAAGAAGAAAAAATATACATATATAAACAAAATGAGAGTAAAATGATCAATATACTGAATTAATTCAAGATTGCATGCAGAGGTCATTTAAATATGAAGTTTCCTACTATTCACCTCACCTCACCTCACCTCAAAAAAACAAAAAAACACCTTCCTTTTCCACCGGCCTAGATAGTGTGAATATTCAAACAAATTTAGGAAGGGATGAGGGAAGGGTAGGGGGAAGGTTGAGAGAGGGACGAGACTGAGGACAGGATCTTTACCATTATTTCATAACTCTTGAAGGGATACGGCAAGTACCAATCATCTCTATGCATACTAGCTTGCCAGATAATACCCAACATAATCATTGCTATACATATACCATTGTGATCCTCTTCAATACTGTATCTGAGAACGTTGAACTCTTCATCAAAATCAACCGCCTGGATGACGCAGAGTGACGTCACAGTGTTCTCATCTACATTTAATCCCTCACAGTCATCGTCAACGAACTCGGGTGTCTCGTTTACATCAAGAACATTTATCGTAACCTGATGTAAAGACGAAGAAGCAATTATAACGTCAGATATGAACTAGCAAATAGTTATTGTGTATCAATCTGGACTGAAGAAGGGGACGGGTGAGGGGTTGGGTGGTCAGGGGCATACATCAACGGGCACAGGGGTCAATTATGGGCACCAGGCAAATGCGGAGGAGCTCAGGAAACTATGGTATAACTAATAATAAAAGAAAGTAGGAATTGCGCCAAGTGACATAATTATCCCCTGGGCCCGCCCTGGCTCTCGACGTTTCTGCGTGTATTATAACTAAATGGGAAAAGACATAGTGGATAAATGTGTATTTGTTGTGTGTAGACAGGTAAGTCAGAACTCTTATGGTTTAATGGTTATATTAGAGGTAAACAGCTTAGGTAAGGTACGTAAGATAATTGATTGATTTCTGTTAAAATACCAAAATTATTAATATTAAAATCACGGTCTTCAAGGGTGCAGGACAAATAATTTTCATTATTTCTATCATATAATATTAATTACTTAATAAGTGTAACATAGTTATAAAATAAGGACTTTAATATAAACTACATGACGATAACCGTAATAAACATTCACAGTTTCAAATATGCTAAATAACGTTAATTATTTTTTTTTTTTTTTATAGTTGTAGCTGCAGCCTTACGTTTGCCAAACCATCGAGTTGTGGTCTGCCGCCATCACTTGCAAGGATCACTACGGTAATTGTGTCTGCTAGTTCTCTGTCCGCTAAAACCGACATCGTCACATCGCCCTGTAAAAACAAACACAGTAATATACATGGGCGGCGATCATGGGGGGACGGGGGGGGGGGACATGTCCCCCCAATATTTTAGGTGGGGGATATAGTATCTAATATCCCCCCCCCAATATTTGGTGGCATAGTTTTTTTTTTGTGGCTATAAGAGCATATTTTTTATGATATCGCTAGTAATTTCAAAATAGAAAATGCTTAGATGCAACTTACAAGGCCTAGGAAGTGCCATTTCCAGCGTTCTGGGAGGCATTTTCGGCCAAAATTTTCTTTTACGCTTCGCGCCATCTCATGGTGGCGCCTGACGCTTAGATAGTTTGCCTACAAGCTTCGCCCCTCCTTTGGCAAATTCCTCGCTACGCGCCTGTCTAACCGAGTCACAATTTGTTACTACATATCACCAAAAAACGACACAGACTTTCACCGAGAGTAGTTTTTACTTATTTTCGAAATTAATTAGCTAGACGGACCATGGGCGGAGATCCTGGTGGGCACAGCGGGACGCGTCCCCACCAACTTTTTCAGTGGTGGGGACATGATATACCGCGTGTCCCCACCAATTTGTCTTGACCAAACGCTGCATTGCAAATTTCCCTGTATTGAACTTTGGCGCAGTTTGATCCAGCATTGTGCAAATGACATGCAGCAGTTCTCACTTTATTACATTTATCCACAGTTGTTAAATTTTGGAAGGAAATAGCATTTGCGGCGGTCTATAATAGTTTTCTGGGAGAGGACCCAGACCCATCGTATACAAAGTCTACTTGGATTATTTGTCCCCTGATTTTTTTTCTGCAGACGCCCATGTGTTTCCCCCAACTTAAATTTCTAAGCCATGAGATCTCAAATTTAAGGAGGTTTTGGAGCATTATTGGGTCTGGGAAGTGTTATTTCTGGCGATCTGGGAGGTATATTTGCCAAAAAAATTCTTGCACGCTACGCGCGAACCAATGGTCGGGCTCCGCTTAGATAGTATCAGAGAACAGATACGCGCTCCATCATTATCCAAGACTGATCTGCGCCCATGAGACGGACCGCATCCGTAATAAAAGTTGGTATATATACAAAATATCACGAAGCGCACGAACAATTTTGGGGATGTAGTTGCTACGTGCCTGCACCCAAGCAAATGTCCCCCCCCCCCCATGGCCAATATTTGAAACAAATCGCCGCCCCTGGTAATATATACCGATTCGTTAATGAATCCCACAAAGACTCTAAAATGACTAAACTATACCATTTTGGTGACCTTACCAGAACCAAACTACATAGCTGAACATCGAAGAAAATTCTCCTTAAATATCGATAAATTTAAGAAAATGAAATCGTCTCCATGAATGGTTTACAATTTCTAATTATGCTATGATTCTTGCATTTGTGTTTATATTCACACTGTTTTTTCCCCATAACTATATTGTACCATAAAGTGAATAGATAATTAGTTTTGTGATATGAAATGGTGCGAGTATAGCAGAAAACAAAGTTTTAGGACCACTGAGAGATGTTGTAAAAAGTTATAAAAAATAAAAAAAAAGATTCATTGTTTTGGAAACTTCCATAATTGTTCAAGAATGTTGTTCATCTTTTGGGGAAGTGTTTGGGAGAAGAGAGAGGGAAAGGGGATGAGTAGGGTTAGGGTGAGGATTAGGAGGCAAGAGGATGTCCAAAAATACAGGTTGGCTTATTCTAAGTTTTCAAACATACTGTTACACTGTCGATACTTGTTCCAAGGGGTGCATTGATAATCTGGTAGGAGATAATCTCATTGTTAGGTGCTGATGCATCGTCGTCTTCGGCTGTGACCTAAAAACAATAGAAACACAATGGTTTAATAAAGCATTAATGACAACAAGATAAAATAGTATGAGCTTTAGAGAACTAAACTTGAGATGAGTAAATAATTAAAATTGTCATATGTGAATTGTCATATCTGATATGACATTTAATTGTCATAAGGTAACATTGGTAAGGATTGTAACGACTCGATCATTAGTTAAAGTATTTATGTGCTTATGGATACCTTAATCTAGTGATTTACAATATAAGGTGTAGAAATTGCCTTACTTTAAACGTAAAAGGTGTTGGGTCATTCTCCGGTACAGCCAAATCATCACTGGGGACAAAAATAGGAGCGTTATCATTCAAATCTATGATCGTCACTTCCAGCTTCCCTGTGTCCGTCTGAATAAAGCAAAGAGATTATAACACTAACGAGGACACACGTGACATCACAAGAATAAAACAAACAATTGCTGGTTAAAGCTTCGAGTTGAACCAGAATTACAGTTGTTACTCCTTATTTATTTCAATATAAAGTCTGAGTAAATAAAAATAAATTGTGTAATTTATACTAGACTTGCAGACTCGCTTGTACGAGATACACAATATGTTGGCTGCAGCTACTACAGCTAGGTAAGCATGGTGGGAGGGGGAATGGGAGGAGCCGACGAAGACGAGGAGGAAGGGGGTGTGTTATGGAGGAGAAAAGGTGGGTTAAGGAGGAGGAAGGGGTGGGTCATGGATGAGGAAGGGGGATGGGCTATTGATGTGGAAGGGGGATGGGTTATGGAGGAAGAAAGGGGTGGGTTATGGAGGAGAAAGGGGTGGGTTATGGAGGTGGAAGGGGGTGGGTTATGGAGGAGGAAGAAGGTGGGTTATGGAGGAGGAAGAGTGTGGGTTATGGAGGAGGAAGTGGATGGGTAATGGGAGAGGAATGGGAATGGGTTATGGAGGAGGAAGGGGTGGGTTATGGAGGAGGAAGGGGAGGGTTACGGAGGTGGAAGGGGAATGGGTTATAGAGGAGAAAGGGGATGGGTTATTGATATGGAAGGGGCGTTGTCTGTAACAAGGTAATTGCTTGAATATTCACATGCGACGATTTTTTCTTCTTCGTGATGCATGCCCACCGAGTCTAACACTATAAACTTCGATTAGCTGGTTATCACTGTTCATGTTAACTCCCTATAATCATACCCATCCCCATCTCTCACCACAGCCCCATCCCCTCCCAGCCCCATTCCCACCACTTTTCCGTTCTCTATCGTTTTATTTTATGCAATGAAGAATTCTATTCAGCAAAAGGATGTACCTAACTTATAAAACGTTACGTAATTTGACGACAGTCAGTGTTTCATTTTATGAAAACCCAACTTGTCTGTGTGAATTGATTAAGTTATACCATGGAAGCGTCTTTGCTTTCTCGTACGGTGATAGTGATCGCCAACGAAGACACTATCTCTGCGTCCAGCTCATCAGTCACAGTAATCATACCGCTGTTAAAATAAGGATTGAAATGATTCAGAAGTCTATGGCAAATATATTTCAGAAAGAAATATATATTTCAGAGAGAAATATATATTTCAGAAAGAAATTATATATTTCAGAAAGAAATATATATTTGGAAAGAAGTACATGTTTCAGAAAGAAATACAGGGCTTCTTTACCCTTGTAGAAATACGTTTCACATGAATCGTTACAATGTGGTAAGTGATGTATAAAGCTCGCTATTAAATTTTAAGATCCACCATTTGCAGTAAACTAAGCCAACCGATTGAAACATTGGGATATAGGTAAGGAGAGATGAAATGGTGGTAAACTGAGATAAAATAAATATTAGACTGTTGAAGATAGTGTGTACTAAATACATGTCACTACATTATTTTCATATAACTATTGGCATATATAAAGGGGTATTCAAGCTTACAATCATAGAAATAATAACGTGGACAAAGGATGGGATTGAGTGGGGGCGGGCGGTTAGTGACGTACCGTCGGTTATGTTTGACTATCGATTCATTTTCCGTTCAATACTTTTTATGTTGCTAGTGATAATGGGGCGGTGTGGAGTCGAGACAGCTGATGGGATAGGGTGGGGTGGAGGGGGGGGGGGGTGGGACCTGTTTGATCTCTGGAACTGTAAGTTATCTCTCTGATAGATATTTTACCCGAAACAAGTATTTCATGGATTCTTACTTGTTGTCAATATCAAGTACTGCACTCCCTGATAATGAAAATAGATAATCCTTTGATTGCGTACCGTCTCTGTCTGTTACCTACGGGAAAGAAAATATATCAAGGTAGTTCCGCGAAATAAATGAATTGTGTATAAAAAATTAACACAAGTTGTCACAGAAAGTTTGTTTCAAAATAAGGTTTTGTCGAACAGTGAAATAAGAAGTACAAGTCTTCAACAACACTTCTACTTACAAAAAAAAAAAAAAAAAGACGCCGTGGAATATTTTATTGTTTCTTCAATGAACTGAAGTTATTAGTAGGTTATACATCAAATCGTTGACATTATGTGAAAAAGAGGTTACAATCCACCGTGTTCGCTTGAATTAAATACTCCTTGAACGAATGTGAGTGATCTTCAGGGGAGTTAGCTACATTTTATAGAATGTCACGGAACCAGTTGATTTAGCTATATAAATACCTTCGACAGTGAAATTAAAATGATTTTTTTTAAACGCGTTCAAGATCTTCACCTCCAGTACAACCCCTTTCCGAAGAAATACATTTCTAAAAAATGGGTCACCCTTTTAATTTACTTCAATATTTTATCAATAATTCAATTTATCTTACCAAGGCATTGAAGATAACTGTATCGAGAGGGGTATTTTCAAGGACCGTCAAATTTGCAGGAATTCCCTGGAGCTCAGGAGGATATTCATCCTCATCTTTTATGGAAACGCTCAATGTAGTATATGCAAATCTGATGACGAAATCGAAATGAGGTAGCCGTGAGTTTCAAAATCATAACACAAGGTTGAATGTAGGTTCCAAATAAAAAGAGTAGGGGAGGGTTGGGGGGGGGGGAGAAGAAGAACTTGGAAGAAAGAAAAAACCTGAGCCGTGGAGTCGTAGGTTTTCGCTTTAGGCACCAAATATATGCAAAAGATGCTTATCTATAAGTAATCTTCTTCAATGCCAAAGAAAACGAGGAGACAAAAAAAAAACGCTGGAGATTTTCTGAGCGACTTTGAACCTTTAGCGTCACTGTGAATGTTTATAAATAGGCCTATTTTGCTTGTCGTTGGCATCTCTTACAGTAACACCCGATTCACACAGAGATATACAGTAACTACTGTTAATCTTAAAGTTTTGTACCAAAGTAAAAACTGGATCGCGTGCTATAAATCGGTAGCATGTGCTATTAGGATCACAGTAAGAAATGAGGATATGTGTTCCAACAAATCCAGTGTTAGGATTTGCTGGGATTACGAATATCCTCAGTTCTTACTGATATCCTTATTTTGTGAGCACAATCCAGTATTTACTGTGGTACAAAAGTTTAAGATTTACAGTAGTTACTGTATATCTCTGTGTGAATCGGCTGTAGGTAAACATAATTTGGATTTTATTAATTCCCCAAATTACCCATAACAGTGGTCTGCGGAGAAAGGTGTGTGTGTGAGGGTGGGAGGGAGGGGGGATCGGGGAGAAAGAATGGAACGTGGAGAGGGGAGACGTTCATGAGGCCATCTCAGCTTTTGATAATCTCACCTAGGGTAGCTCCATGTTACATCCTTAGCTTCAATTATTAACTCAAAGACGGGAGCTGTTCCCAATGCTTCGTAATCAATATTTTCTGTGACGTAGACATCTCCAGTGGTTTCGTTTATGCCGATGAATAGGTTTCCCTGTAACGATGCACCGGTAATCCTGTACTCTATCAGAGAGGTAGTATCCACCACGGAGACTATCTACAGCATAAAACATAATACAGATAAGAAAAAAAACATATAAAGATATGGAGAAAAATAGGAAAATCAGTATTTAAAATGACAGTTTTCCGGCGCCATTTTGTGAATGTGAAGGTCAATAAAACCAGAACCATTGGAAGTTAATTGAAATACACCAATTTTGTAACGAAAGGTAGGCCTTTTAGGTTTGCGACTGCCATGGAATAGCCTCACCGTCATGTGTTAATAATGTCTTTAACTATATATATTGTTTTCGCTAACTTCAATTCTATTTGAAAGATTTTGGCTAACATTGAATCGGAACTATTTGTGGTCATGGGCCTACAATTTCTGATATCCAAGACCCAACAGGAGAATGGTATGGAAACTTGTTCGTATAATGATAGGCAAACTAGAAAAAGAATTATCATTTTTTTAAGTATCGGTTGTGTTCGTGAAGTCAAGGTCAGAGGATAATTGCTTCGAGTCATTACTTAATACTTCATATAAATTCATCATAAATTAGCGGCGGATCCAGAATTTCATAAAACAGTAGTGCCATTGGCTCTGGGGTCGTCGAAGCCGACTCAAACAAAGGAGGGGGAAGGGGAGGGGAGTGTAGGACCATCCCCCAGAAGAAAACATAAAGACAACAAATGGTTCATTCTGAGGTTTATTTCGCCAAAAGATAAGTTTATTAAACGCAAGGTTGTGCTAATATCTGTTTTGTTGTGAGATTGAACAGGTTGGTGGAAGGGGAGGGGTACACACCCACCCTTCTTGTCCCGCGTCTGGTAATAGACAAGCACACTATATGGTGACAACGAAATGTTACTTATAACCCGAAACGATACGACGTTGCAGATATTTGACTTTAGCTCTGACTTACATCAGATATTACCGTTCCTCTCGGAGAATTTTCAAACACCTCAGCGAAGTAAGCAGTCTCGGTGAATCTTGGAATGTAAGGCAAAGTTGTTTCCTCTATGAAAGTCACCGAGACGGTGGCTTTGTTTCTACAGCCGGGCAAGGAATCATCGGAAACGGTTAACTAAAAGAAATTAAGAATAAACATGAGAATTGGAAATTAATAAAACACAGATGTGTCATGATTTAGCTATACATAGTTATGCTAAAAAAATGAAACAAAATCTTCTAAACTTAATTGAAACGAACGGTCAAGAACCTTCTTTATCACGTTCTTAAATTATCCTATTGTACTCCTCTTTTCACCCTGGTTTTGGTAAACTAGCATAAAATTTTATTCTCATAACATGTACTGTAACAATGAAGGTTATTGGCATGTCCAGTCAAGTTTCAATTAATTGAAGAAACTTTTGATTCCATTGGAAATATTTGAAATATATGCATCTGCGTACTAAAATAGCAAAAAATCTTTTGTACGACGATTTTTGTGTAGGCATGACAGTTATTAGTATTATTATTATTAGTATTAGATGGTAAGTAAATAAACAACAAACGAAACCCGTGTAGTATGAGTCATTCTCTGTTCAAACTTAGTTTACGTGAAAGATCCATCACGTGAGAGTAAACAAAATATATGTAGGCCTTTACATGTATATTTTTTCTTAAAGTCAGTCTAAAATTAATTATGGACACCAATGTTGGGTTACCTTAAATTCTACATCACCGGTAATCGCGGTATTATCAATCGCCGATAGCTTGAGAGTAGCTTCATTTTGAAAATTTCTGAAGTCAGCTTTAGTGAAGTACCTGCTCGAGGATACGTCACCGATAAACACCTACAATAATAAAACGAGTCAAAAGATAAACACATTTTATTCCTTGCCAATATCAGATGGTTACAATTTTCCCACTCGTGTAGGATTATCCCAGCAACCCACTAAAGCTGTATATAGAAATTGTAAGCATGCACACCACCTTCGGGCAGGGGATTTGCATCCCCTCACATTATCCACAGTCGGGTCACAGCGAAGTCTCGACCTGATACACTGTTACCCATACCCCGGACCACCTAGGTTACCACGATCCCCGTGACTACCCCCTTTCTTGTCAGGCCTGCCCCTCACCATGAACTTACTGAATCTTGATCCAAAACTTTCACAATTAAGGCGTTTCCTGTGGTTGATTCTGTCACTATATTATCTCCGCTGATGAAGTTCCCATCATACCTTGCGTGCTCAAAGTTCGGGCATTTGTTATTAGCATCAATAATAGTGACTGTCAAAGGACTTTGTGTTTTCCGATTTTGGTTGTCTGCTTGCTGAGCCTGTTAATGAAGAGGGAATGATTATAGTAAATACAAGTTCCCTGTTGAGATAGTAGACATATTCGCTTTACGATGATATGGACCTTACGTGATATGTTGTTACTCCCTCGCTAAATTTCCAAATCCTCAAAACAATGATCTTTTGTGTATGTTCTATTAGTCCACACAAACATGTACGTACCATGCATTGTGTACATGTCTGCAGCATGCACTCTGTGCACATCTTATACCAGCATGCTATCTTATTCAAGGTAATCGGCATGGGAGAGGATGGGAGGGGGACAATCCCCTAAAGAAAAACAATTGGGCTACATATACTCAATAGCTAATCTAGATTGAACTTGTTACAATAGAAGTGAGGAAATCGCATTACATTATTACCAGTCTTTCTCAAGATGAATGGTACAGCATACTACAGACATGCATACAATGCATTCATACAATGCATGCTACAGACATGCATACAATGCATGCTACAGACATGCATACAATGCATGCTACAGATATGCATACAATGCATGCTACAGACATGCATACAATGCATGCTACAGACATGCATACAATGCATGCTACAGTATGCATACAATGCATGCTACAGACATGCATACAATGCATGCTACCGTTTATATCATAAGAAGGGAATGTTGCATCGTATATCTACCTCTACAAGTAACCGGCAAGATTCGCCGCTTGGATCGTACGACAGTTCTGCTATAATGATTATTTCTGCCGTGACACTGTCAATCTGAAGACAGTTGATACAATTTGGACTAGCTTCATTGACTATAGAAAAGAAAAATGAGAGAGAAAAAATAAAATCAGGGTCTGGACCCCGAAACAACTTGATCCACTCTCAACACCACAGTCTCATTACATAGAAACCGTAACCCTATGATCAGGATAGTTTAGTTATACTAACCCTTTCTATCCAATCCTTTCCGAGAATACAACTTGAATAGCTGGAACTTCTCTTGAAGGAGTTTCTATTGAATACTGGACACACTGACGACTTTTAATCTTGCTTAAAGATAGATCCATATAGTTTAGATATGGAAATAACAGCTTGGTAGTTGGCTTTGGACATCGGGCTATTTCTTAGCCAAATCCAGCACCCACCCACCCCACCACTATAATATCTCCGTGCCCTGAAGCAACGGGTTATAGTTGTCGATTTGGACTCCTGTTCGATACGTCCCTTGCAATAGTTGTCATATTATTTGTCATAATTTCCTTTTAGTATTCGTATTGGACATCGGTATTAGAAAAGGTATATTATTCCTATAAAATTGGATTTGAGGTAGGTATTTGGGAGGGGGGGGGGGGGGGTGGAGGGTTGATACCTGATAAATTGTAATAGTTTCTAGTCACGATTGATGCGTAGAAAGAAATATTACTTTTACCAATCTTTCTTCCTTCACATCATGTATTGTTGCATGTTATAACAATTCAGTAAAGTATTGTTTACGTAAACATTCCTTCCTTTTACAGCTTCGTTCCAGACATGGTAAATTCTTACAACAATCAAACTAAGTTTCTTTACAAACCGTTTTTAAGACTGTATACCATTGGCACATCTAAGCCTCTATCTCCGTCTGATGCTTGTATCACCGGACTGACGATTAACCGTTCATTGACGATTGTTTCCAGCACCGTGGCGGTATAACTACCAGAGTGAAAGAAGGGGAACTCATCGTCAGCGTCTAGCACGGTTATCGTTAGTTTGGCGGTAGTCATTCGATCTCTATCTCCACTGCTACCACAGCCTTCCTGTAAGAATGAATGTCACGATTGTATATACCGATGCAATCACAGTTTGGCATATACCGAACATCGAACATCGAACACCGAACAATGTGTTGAGCAAGGCTGGTGGCATGAATTGAGCAAACTGTAAATATACGTGTTGCTATATAAATAACCACAACAACCATACTCAGGGGCGGATGCAGGATTTTTGACAGGGGGGGTCTGACTGGTCCAGCCGCGCCTGATCGAAAGACTATCTAAGCGGAGCGCCACCATCGGTTGGCGCGGAGCGTACCAGAACATTTTTGGCTTTACAAACCCCCCCAGATGGCCGGAAACGGCACTTCCCGAGTATTCTAAGCTGCATGTACCTAGCCTGAAAATATGGATCTCATGTCTGCAATTTCTCAAGTGATCAGAAAAAACAATCTATGAAATATGGTAATACATATCAGATGAGTTGAGATGATACAAAAATCATAATGCCTTTAGCCACCAATCCCCCTCCCGTTCCGTCACCACTGTTTGATGCAGGGCCGGATCCAGGATTCTGGAAGGGTGAGGGGTTTGGCCTCCAGTGATCCTAGGGTCTAAGGGGAGTGGGTTTTCCTCTATCCATTGTGAAATTCTTGCATATTTAAGTACGACAGGGAATCCCCTTCAATTTAGCCATTCAAAGCACCTACAAAAACTCACTCGAAATGTATCTGCATCAGTACGAGTTAGCTAGTTTTATTGATGATCTATTCATGGTAGATTGGAGAGAGCAAACGCTGTGGATGTTTCTCAATGAACTTTCGGACCACTTCGTCAGTGTCGATAGGAGTGTAATATTATGTGTTCATGAGAACAAGAGCTGTGAGACGTTCCTTGCCCATTGTTGATCGGAGAACAGTTTTATGCCTTCTCACCGCAGAAAACGATCTCTCATGAAGAATTCGTCGGCGCATCCTATGCAGCCTACCGCTCTGCCACCTCACCGCCCAAAACAATTCGAACACCACCTCAAGTTTGAAACTTTTCGGTCTAAAAATTGAGATTTTTAGGCATTTTTTGCACGTGTAGCACGCGTGCACACTATAGTTCATTTGACGGAAAAGACACACCTGGCTGACTTGTAAGGATAACCGCCCTTCTGACGTCCTACATGTTTAAAATTGGCGTTTAATTTAATTATTTTCTCTCTCTCTCTTTTTTACTCTCTCTTTTTTTCTCTTTTTTTTTGGCCAAGAGCAGGGGGGGTCCGGACCCCCTGGACCCCCCCTGGATCCGCGCCTGATACTATACATTAAACTTACCCAAACAGCAATGGTGAGACTGTAACTGTTTTGTGTTTCATAATCAACAGCTGTCGAGTCCGTGACGATAACCTTAAAATCTTTCTCAGGTTGACAAGTTGTGAGACCGCCGGGAACATACGACATTGGTACCAGCCGAAATGGAACATTCTGTCAAGTAGGGAATTAAACAGAACGTTGAAGTTTACCTTTGTTTTCTTTATACTGCTATTCGAACATATTTTAGATAAATTAGGGGGAATTTATCAACATATGCATTTTAAAGGGATAGTGTCTAAAATTTGCTGAAATATTAAAAATATCCGATGTAGATTGTCCCCCTCACCCCCAATGAAAAGAAGAACATGATTACGACAGACGACAGGCGATGCAGGTGTCAACTATGACAATGACGATGGGATTTGATGTGATGTCACGTGATGAGCACGCGGATTCCGATGACTGCAAAGATTAAGATGACGATGGAAATGAAGATGACATAACAATAGCGACTACGATAATAATGACGATGTTGATGACAAGGTGAACATAATGACGACGAAGATGACGAAGTTGATGGAAATGAAGGTGATGCTGTTGATGACGGCAAATGTGAAGATGAAAACGATCATTGCGATGGTGAAGGAGATGCCGACGACGATGACGATGAAAATGACAATGGCAGAGAAAATGGCAATTACGATGGTGATAATGTTGGTGATGAGGATGTCGATAAAGATATGCAATTATGAATGAAAATTACCCAACTTGATCAGAATAATGCAAATGACAGTTTTGTAATTTAAAGGCCTAAGCTCTACCTCTTCTAAGATACCGTACGATAGGCTACCGGACTCATCAATGTCATACATCTCAATGGATGGTGACACTATCAAATCTTTGGAAGAAAACTGGATAGCAACCTGTATGTCATAAAGGAAGAAAATCACAATATAAATTTGTCGTCTCAATGACAAAAGAAAATAAAAGTCAGAGACTATAATTCCTCAACACTGTAAACAGTCAAGTGACGCATCTGCCAACAGGTGAAAGAAAAATCGTCATCAGACCCCGTCCGACCCTTTCAAATCAGTTGGGTGCTTTTAATATTAAAATAAAGTAAAATTACTAATAGTGTTTACAAATTAAACTAATAAAAGGGAAAAACTTACCTAAGTTTGGTTACAAGAACGTGTACTATTTGCAGATTTATAATAACACAGGAAGATATTGTCCGAAACATATGTTTGACATTCATAGTTAGGTTTTAAACAAGAGAAGCTTCTCCAAGAGACATCAAAGCAATTCGATGTTCCCTTTGGAAAAATGAAGGACGAGCTTGGTGGAAATGTAATTACCGTTATTATATTCCTGACCACACAGCCAAAAAAAAAATCTGAAAATAGTATCTATTTTATTTTACTCTCTGAGATACAGTTCCAAAGGAACAAGCTTGAATTCCTGATATCCCGCTATAGCCAGGCACCCGGTGAGGGGGGGGGGGAAGGGGATAACCTGTCATGCTCGTATCATCTGCACGGTTCTGTTACCAATGCAAGGGTGTTGCTCTGGGGGATAACACCCTTGCTTACAGGTAAGGTACAGTACACTCCAGGCCCAGGTAGAGTACAGTATACTACAAGCCTAGGTAGGGTACAGTATACTACAAGCCTAAGTAGGGTACAGTATACTACAAGCCTAGGTAGGGTACAGTATACTACAATCCTATGTAGGGTACAGTATACTACAAGCCTATGTAGGGTACACTATACTACAAGCCTAGGTAGGGTACAATATACCACAAGCCTAAGTAGGGTACAGTATACTACAAGCCTAGGTAGAGTACAGTATACTACAAGCCTTGGTAGGGTACACTATACTACAAGCCTAGGTAGGGTACAGTATACTACAAGCCTAAGTAGAGTACAGTATACTACAAGCCTATGTAGGGTACAGTATACTACAAGCCTAGGTAGGGTACACTATACTACAAGCCTAGGTAGGGTACACTATACGACAAGCCCAGGTAGGGCACAGTATACTACTTACCTAGGTAGGGTGCAGTATACTACAAGCCCAGGTAGGGTGCACTATACGACACGCCTAGGTAGGGTACAGTATAATACAGGCCCAGGTAGGGTGCAGTATACTACAAGCCCAGGTAGGGTACACTATACGACAAGCCCAGGTAGGGTACAGTATAATACAGGCCCAGGTAGGGTACAGTATACTACAAGCCTAGGTAGGGTACAGTATAATTCAGGCCCAGGTAGGGTACAGTATACTACAAGCCCAGGTAGGGTTCAGTATACTACATGCCCAGGTAGGGTACAGTATACTACAAGCCTAGGTAGGGTACAGTATAATACAGGCCTAGGTAGTGTACAGTATAATTCAGGCCCAGGTAGGGAACAGTATACTACAAGCCCAGGTAGGGTACAGTATAATACAGGCCTAGGTAGGGTACAGTATACTCCATGCCCAGGTAGGGTACAGTATACTACAGTATAATACAATGATTACTTGTCATTTAGCCTTTGAAGAAGATCCTGCCAGGATCGAAACGTCATGCCAACTTACTTTTACACGTAAATAAATGAACGAAGCGAAAGCTAAGCTTTACCTCTGTAACACTAGTGCTGTATTCACTGTTGGTTATTTGTGGAAGATTATCATTGATGTCTTTGACTTGGATAGCAAAGCACATCATCTTAAGAGACAAAAAAAGTAGAAGAAGAAACAACGATTTGTAACGTGTCAAGGGAGGTGAAATACGTACATATGTTTAGCCATATAATATAGCTACATCATTACCCGTTTAAATCTAGATAAACTGGGTTATACACGTTGAAGAGGAGGGTAGGGTGTGAGGTTATGTAGGGAACATTGTAATTCTTACCATGTATTTCTATATAGCCCCACGCAGATAGAATGATTGAGTTAGTATGTTATATGCCATTACACATCATTAAACAACAGTATAAAAGCTAGACGAGAGAGACGGCTACTAATTGTTATATATTGTAGGTGATACCTGAGGCTGGACTTGGAGGGTAAGATGAAGGGGGTGGGGGGGGGAGACATGAGGGGTGATGATATTTCTATGGGATAGCGCAAGGCCAACCACCTAGTGTATGAAATAAACTGATCACTTATCTTTTACCCTACGTTATTCTTAACATGTTTTTTTAATGTTAAGAACCATAATGGCTCAAGTAAGAATGTGGTGTTGTCACGTGACTTACATCGGCACTCTGATCGGAATTACATCCGATTGCTCCGTACAATAGCTCAAGACGCTGAGGGGAGAAGAATCCGCAAGAAATTGTATGTATAACGGTAAACCGTGTACATATATTGCCATTACGTAAAACTCACGTGGTAACCAGTGTAAATGACGTATGGCCAACTTGTCACGTGCTTTGTCATTGTACAGTGCACTTCCCTTCCCTTACATCGATATATGATCTCTTTATAGACTGACAGGGTCAACAAAAGTAACACTAGCATACAGTGGGCTACTTCCATATTACCTTACTACCTTAGTTCTTACTACTTTGTTTTCTTATATTTCTCTCAAATTGTTCTTCTTTTTATATAGCAGACATTTATTTAGTGAAAATTAGCAATAACCGCCAATAGGTCTATTTGCAAACTGTTAGACGTTGGGTTTAAATAATACGTTACAAAAACAGAAATAAATAAATATAAATGCCACAAAACCTAGTAAATGAAACTAAAATCATCGTGTGGTTTTTATTTATGCAAAAAAAGGAGTCACCAATTACGGATAGACGTATATAATATTTGAATATTTAAATGAGAATATATGCATATTCAGATTTAATCAATGGTAGACGATAAGTGCCATCGTACCTGTCCATTTGATAGTGATACATCACTATCCACTCTACCTTTCACAACAACTGAGTCTGTAGCTTGATCCAGCTTAAGATACCCATCCGCTACCGTGTCAAAGACTACTTTGATTCGCTGACACTGAACGTTTGCTTTGAAAACAGCAAAATCTAACATAATGGGATGAAAAGAGAAGAAAGATGCAAGAATATATTTTAATTAAAGAAAACAGCTGGTGCGGAACTGGTGTGTGTGTGGGGGGGGGGGGAGGGGCTTAAATTGAGGCTGTTCTTAAAATAATCTAGGAATACGGTTGTGGGCTAGGTACGTTACAGTTATAGTTAGGACTTGTAACACCAAAGAAAAGGCAGTAGAAATCTTTTACTATATTTGTAAAAATATTGAACTATTCATTCTGACAATTTACTTTTCAGTCTAATGATTCAAATTAATCATAGAACATTATTAGATTGATAACTCAGATTAATCATTTCGTTCAACCGAAGCGAGAGAGTGTAATTTCAGTAAAACGTTGGACGTCATCAAACATTCATTACTAATCTTATATAGCCTATTTTTCTTGACATACACACATATTTGTTATGACGTGAAAGACATCGATTTGTAAGTCTGTTAAATGAAGGTTACGCGTTCCATTTCCACAATAGGGGGTGGTTAAACAAATGACGTCATAAGTTATTTTGCAGTTTCTGATTCTTATTTGGGCACACGTATACCGTGTATAGACCTACTGTAAATATGACTGAACAAATATACCGGCCCTACATGAGTAATACAATATTTATTATGACTCACAGTCCAGCATATTTGCTATTAACAATTATGAAGAGTAGTAAATTATTATCATTTTACGCGTCAACAAAACAAACATAAAAATTCAATCACACCTGTTGGTTCTTCTTCAAACATTTCAAATAAGCAGTAGACCGGAAGTACCCGCCCTCCACTGTTAGCACACGGCACGGTACAACCGTCTGTAACTGTGAGAGAATGCATAAGAAAGGTAAGCGAGAGAGAGAGAGGAATGAAATAAACATGATATCCTCACTTTAAGCCAGGGTTTCCCTAACTTTATCCCCCCACGAACCCCCTGTGGATGTCAGAGTTGTCCAAGAACCCCCAACTTTTCGAGACACGATCTGAGTCATTATTATACTATAATACGCATAACAGTGCTTCGTAAAGGATCAAGTTCATAGTGTAATATTGTAATGGAAAAAACAACAAGAGATGAACAAATATTGCGGCCTGTGTCTGTTTCATAATTCAGTTATTTATCACATGCACGGTACGGTACTACTATGGCAACATTTGCGTATGGAACGCGAAAAGTGATGTCGATAGGTACGACTTTTGTACATTACTAAATTATATGATATATCAGATTTTAGTTCAACAAAAGGTACTCTAGATTTGACTTTCAGAAACGTCTCACAAACCCCCTGGGATGGACTCACGCACCCCCCTGGGGGTTCATGCACCCCAGTTAGGGAACCTCTGCTTTAAGTGAAACATTGCCGAATGCTCTAACCGTTGAGATGTCCGTCTTTTGGGTATATGACGTCATCACTTCTGTTTTTTAGTACGTTCGATGAAGTCTAAACACCAGTCAGTCACGCAAATGTAAAGTGTTAGATGTGCAGGCCGCACAACGTGACTTAGACATGTGCATGATACGTCATTGTAAAGCGTTATAATATACCTTAAATTACTGTTCTCGATTAAACGATGGAAAGTGAGAACTCCCACACTTCACCTTTAACTTGCATTTGTCTTTTTCATGAAATCATTTTGTAGTATTGAAAATTCTTGTTGAGAAAAATTAGCATAGAGAAAGGTAGCATATATGTTAGCATAAATGTTATTTATGTTAGCATAATGTTAGCATATATATAGTTGAGAAAGTTAGCATATGTTCAGGTTATCGAATATGAGGTTTTATTCTTGCAACCTGTTATAAAAGATACAGAACAGTGTAAACTGTGAACATTAATGTGTCTTATGTCGTACCTTTAAACTATTTGTAAGATTACATGAACTATGAATATCACACCAATAATAGTAAACACAAGATTAGCAATCATTCAAAATCATATAAAAAAAAACGACCAAAACAAAAGTATAAAGGAAAGAGGAAAATATAAAAATGGCAAAGATTGAAATGAGAAAGATTTTTAATATATTGACATTGTCGAGGTACTGAGATTCATTATCTCGAGAAGTAAAAGAAATTGAAAGGATTAAAAAACACTTGGCACAGCCAATTTATTTAAACTTACCACCCCGGCAATAATCTGTGAAGGGCGAAAGACAAGTGAAATTAATCTATAACGTTTTCAGAGCGTTGCTTTAACCTTTAACTTAAGTTCGCCTTGGAATGCGGCCCCTTCAAGTGGCGAAACCGTATACGTGATATGGTTGGGGAATCAAACAACCCCCTCCCTGGCAGACAGATTAATACAAATGTACATTACATAAATATTTAACGTGTGTAACAGTAGAAACTTCTTTCAAAATTGTTTCAAGAGTTGCAAAATATGCATCATTGTTACCACAATTTCTCAAAGGCGAGGGACCAACCCTCTACTTAGACCCCTTCCCAGGACGACTTAATATCTTATCCCAGGTTCAAGAAATGCTTGTTTCGTCCCACTTCCCCTTAATTGGTTTTTATCCATCTTAAATTACTAATAACATTAACAACCGGACTATGTTAATAACGATATTAACAGAGAAGGAACATGGTGACGATGATAGTGACGATGGGCGTATTAGATTGACGACGGCGATGACGACGACGATGACTCTGACAATGATGACGAGGCTGACGATAAATATAACTATGAAGCTGACAATGACGACGACGACGATGAAGACGACTATGATGATGATGATGATGATGATGATGATGATGATGATGATGATGATGATGATGATGATGATGATGATGATGATGATGATGATGATGATGATGATGATGATGATGATGATGATGATGATGATGATGATGATGATGATGATGATGATGATGATGAAGACGACTATGATGATGATGATGATGATGATGATGATGATGATGATGATGTTGATGATGATGATGATGATGATGATGATGATGATGATGATGATGATGATGATGATGATGATGATGATGATGATGATGATGATGATGATGATGATGATGATGATGATGATGATGATGATGATGATGATGATGATGAAGATGATGTCGACGACGAGGAGGATTTTTAAGATGATGACGACGATGATAATGATGATGACGATGACGACGATGATGACGATGATGACGATGATGATTTATGGAGGTAATGATATTGGTGATAGTGATTTTAAAAAGAAACAACAAAAAAGCTGCGAAACTTACTCCTGCAAAAATCTATCAAAGACAAAAGTTGGGAGCAGAAAAGAAGAAAATAAATACTTTAAATTACTTCTGTAGGTTTAATTTGTTTGCTCTGCCTTAAGATGAAGGCTTTGGTTCACACACATGGAAGTATATAACGATATCACTTTGTGAAACAACATAAATAAGAACACGAATAAAAAAGACTGATTTTACACAACAGAATCTGGCACTTTCATAATCTGTTTTATAACAGTTAATAAATAAGCTGTGACACGTCCAGTAAAATCATGGACAATAAAAGAAAGTTTCTTAAGTTGAATGAAACCAATAGCCTAACTTTAAGCTTGAAATTCAAGCCCAAAGAGCTTCTAATATTTATATTTTAGCATATTTAATCAAACTCGATTGGGCTATACATGCATGGGCGACAGAAGAGGGTTCAACGAGGGGGGGGGGGGGCAACAAACCCGAGTGGTAGTTGGACATATGACTTTAATTTGAGTGAAAACAAAACTAAAGTACCTCAAAGCTCTATGCATCCCGTACCACAAATTCTATAGTTATATAAATATGATTTTTTTTCAATAATAAGGCACTTTTTAATTATAATTTTATTTCGCTTTCTTTTCAACTTGAGGGCACGTTTTAAATAACAAAAGGGTTCATTTTTAATAAAAGTAATGGTAATTAGAGGGAATATTTCACAAAAAGTGTGTTACTTTGTATTTATGAATAGGAACACCTTACAGGATTTAAAAAAACGAACATGGGAAAAGGGAGGGGAAAGACTCGGGCCTCTTGTACTCCCCTTCTCCGCCGCCCCTAATACTACTCAAATTAATGTATCTGTACTATTTACAAAAGATACTTGAAACGTGCGTTGATATTTATCACCATAATCTGATGATGCGATTCCCGACCGTAGAAGGAACTAGATAAGGTATATTAGTACTTAGTCCACCAAATTCGTACTCAAGGATTGGATGAAATTGAGGTTTAAGAATTGTGTGAGGATTTATACTACTCACTAAATGGGAGAAGAAGCATAGTTTATGTACGTAAATGTTTTTTTTTATGAGTGGTGGGCTCGATTTGTTGAGGTTATGGAATGCCGGACTGGGGAGAACCCCCCCCCCCATGGGTACAGGCATCCCATATAATATATACTTTAAGACGACATTAAAAAATGTACAGTAAGAAATACCTTGAGACTGCACCTTCGTCAAAATCATCAAAATGATGTATCCAAATAGCAACTTCTGAGAGGCAGATAAACTGAATACAGGAGCATTTGACATCTAAATATTAGGAAGAAATATATTGACGATGACATTTTAAACAAATTGATGAAAAGTCACTGATTTCATCAATACTGAAGTTGAAATGAAAACCTATAAATTAAATACTACACGGAAAAGACTTAATTTGGAAATATAACAATCTCTGCATTTCATAGGCCTATATTATAGGCTTATATATTTAAAAATCGTGTCATATTGACGAAGTATGAAAAATACAGGAAATAAACAAGTATTTACCTTCTTTCGTGATTGTTATTACTCCTTCCTCACAGAAAATATTCCAATATTCACAGAAAGAAAGATGAAGATATTTTATATAATTATCCCGGGTATTGTTTTGTAACAGTGTATGATTGTTACATACACAGAATAGACAACACGGTAACAAAGCGACAGTGCGCTAATTTTAAATGGCAGCTGCAGAATTAATGAATTATTGTGTCAGAAAAAGTATAGTCACGCCTTTTGTCACTATGAACAAACTATCCATAAGTATTTGGGCAAATGTTTAATTTAAAACTTCACTTTTTTTCGGGTTCGAAGCTTACACCGATTTATCATTGTATCAAAGTGACAAATTAGTAAAAAAAATTGCGTGTCATCTTTTTTCGAAGCTTTGTTTAATTAGAACAATCGAAACATCGATAAAACGAAAACTAAAAATACCGTGGGTTAAGAAAATCGAAATCGCGTCTTGAGGACAGGTTGGGTCTTGTTAGCATGATGGTTGTACTGTTAATAGACACTTGTCAGTATCTAGAGTTAAACTGTCATTGAAATAATTTTATCATTCGTGCATATGTAGCTTCGTATACTGGGCAAGAAGCCATCGCCTTAACATTCTCGGTTGATTTTTACAGTCTTTTTGGTCTTATATAAAATGAAATCTTCATCGTTTTATCAGCTGGCTATGTCACACCAATCCTAACAGAGCGGCATAATACGGATTTGGCTCTGGGACCTAATACGCATCATCCATACTGTTTACAGATCTCCAAAGATGATGTAAATAGTTGTATCATACACTTTATAAGGAACCGTCGTAGATGCAGTCTCATATAGGTCCTAGTAGACCTCTGTATTCACCTCTTCGTCCATGTAGTCACTGGTCATCAGGTCATGGCCTGCTGCGCCTAGCAGGATATGGAGTGTACAAGAAGATCCAGTATTTATCTACAGCGTATTTTTTCCCCTTCAAATTGAACCACAGAACCAACAGAAACCCCATACCCTGGTAAACATATCTCAATCTACGTGCAAGTTGGGAAAATATGTTTAAAATGATCTTTAGTGGATAAGCAGTTTGCTAACAGTTTTAGTTCATTCTAATGATTATGTCACACCATCGTGTGACCGGAATGTGCATGTACACTCTAAAAATCGGAGTGCAGTTCTAGGAGCTCTAGTGAAGTGCTAGTTATCGTTTTGCTCTTCAAGAGCAGATATTTACCCCAAAGGTGCTGAATGAATTGCACCCAGACCCAGTGCTCTAGTGGTCGTGACAAGTACAGCTCTCGTGGGGTGCTATGATCTTTGCAACAAAATCTGATTGGCTGTACATTCTCGCGCCTGCGCTGTATTGCTCATTACATAGTCCGTCATCAATCTAGCTGCACGCCAACGTTCCAGCATAAAATGTATTTCGCATACACGCGCGCCGTCACAACGGCTTTATACGTACGTACGTACGTACGTACGTATCGTTATACTGCATGCAGTCGACTAACAGCGCAGCCCGATCGAGGTAACTAACATGCTGATGTAAGTGTTTCTTGTTGGGCTTGATTTCTTTAATCACCATGTTTAAGACATAAAAAAACGTTGAAAAAATAGAAAATGTGCCCGAGTAGATGTTAGAATTGCTAGTGGTAAGAAACGGGCACGGATGCAAAGCGATATTGCGGATTTTGTATATGTCAAAAGTTTACGCCTATCGGGCTAAGATAAGGATAGCATACGCTACGTATCTAGCCTACATGTTAATAGTACCGTTACTTCTGACGCTAGACCCAGACTACATATAGCTTGGGTATCAGGTTAATAAAATATTAAGCTCAGGCAAGTAGCAATAAATATGCTTCCATAAATACACCAGTTCGTTCTTATACATGGGAAAGATATTTTTAAAGCAATATTACTAACTACAAGTTGTAAGAATGGCTTAAGCCTTTATGGAATGGTTCGGAAATGTTTTCAGTCTAACTTGCCCTTACGTTACTCGTTAGGCTAACTTAGCGTTAGGGCTTAAGTTAAAATTTACAACTTTAAGTGTAGCCTAACGTTACAGTTAGGCCATAGGTAGAAGATTCCTATTGAAAGTGTAAGCAATTGCCAAGGCTCCCTAACTTATTAAGTTAAAACATAGTCACATAGGCCTATCCTTAGCTCTACCTAACAAGTATGGTGTAGCCTGTTGGCCTAGGCCTAGTATTAATATGATATAGGCCTAGGCCTAATATGGATAGGCCTAACCTAGTCTTCTTAGTTAGAAAATGTAAAAGAAGTATTTTTTTTTGTAAAAAAGTATGATTGTGGGAAACTACTGCCGTATTGCTTTTAATGTTTGCCCTAATGCTCTCCAAAAATCATAAACAGTTAGTTTTACGGCAGAAATGCCAATATGCCTCGAATCCAAAGCCGTCGCATTCACAAGCTGCTATTTCATCGGAAAACAAGTCCGATTCTTCTAGAATTGATGTATGTTAGGCCTAACGTTAGGTTGTAACAGTGAGAACAGGCCTCGAAAAACTTTTTTCCCGCTTAAATTAATAATGCACAAGTATATGGAAATATGTCATGTTTAAAAACAATGTAGGAGTAGTTTTTAGTTGTTATGATTTCTTTACATCAATCTGGTAACGTTCTAAATCAGTTCTTGAAAAGTCATGAAAATGCCATTGCTGTTCAGTTTGATTGGCCTAAGAGTTATGTTTTCTAATTGAACTTGAATGGAGTTAAAATAGGTAACGAAAAAGGATGTTAAACATAAAGTACGTAACATTTTTTATTTGTTCATTAACGGAATAAAACTGAACATAGGCCTAAGTACAAATAATGTTGGAACAAGAAATAGGTGATTAAAATTTATAATTTGATAAAGATTGAAGATGGATGATTTGTCTGAGATACTTTTTCAGATGGATATATTTAGTAACTATTGTTGGCTTATTTAGGCCATTAACAGGTCACATTAATTTCACACACATCGAGGTGGTTAGGCCATCCGTTATTGACATAAATATACGGTTACTTGGTAGGATGTCATATTTTGGAAATTTGGATAAAATCTTTTGTGCGAAATAAATTTTTAGCCTTGGTGCCTTGCATTTTAGCCTTTGTGCCCTGAATAAATATTTGCATTTTTACTTTTTTAAAGGAATAGTTCAGGTGTCACAAATGTTTATCTTATATGAGAGAGGACAATAAAAGAAATTATTCCAATATCTTTTCTGTAAGGAGATATTCAAGTTTTATAGTTCTATCTGATTGTGTAGAAACTGTTGAAATCAGACTAGCTGTGACGTCATATCCTCACATTCCTGAAAAGTCTTTGTTATTTTATTAAAATATTTTGAAAGATGTTATGACCTACAACCAAAAGATACGTCAGAAGATCTCATATGTGTCAAGGGAAGTATTTGAGATTTAACATCTGAAGAATGTTTGATTATATATTTTTTAGATTTGTGAAAAAAATGTAATTATTTTTTAATGAAATATATTGACGCATGTTAAGGAAGTGAGGATGTGACATCACACCCTCACAGTTAGTCTTTTGCAAAGAAATTGTGAAAACTTCAAAGTGTGATATCTCCTTAACAGAGAATGCTATCATGGTAGTTTCTTCACTATTCTGTTTGTCTTTTTAAGCTCTTTCATACAAGGTAGACATGTCAATCCTTTAAGTTTAAATAGCATTGCCCTCAAAATGACGAATCTCCAGGCCTGTCTCGCTCCTGTGTGTTTAGCACATTACAGTAGATTATCGTCATTTTGCGACAGAGGGAAAAGTGAAATTTCACGCATGGCCTCGGAAATTTCCGAATACCCAGGTACCCACAGGTATGGCTGTCTATTTAGCCAGTTCAAATTTTTGATACCCGGTGTAAAAACACTAGTCTTAGTGCATTATGTCATAATAATAATAACCTTTATTCTCCTTTTGCAGGTGATTGATTGCTTTCAGATGGTATTTGGTAGACAAATTAGCTACGCAGGAGCATGGTAAAGATTGAATTCATTCACATATTTTGTGTGTCTACTGAGTGTTTTACAGATGAACTACACCTCGTGGCACAAAACATAGGATGGGCCTGTTGAATGATGGCTCCTCGTTTCTACTGCTTTAAATGCCACCTAATTATACCTGGAAGTATTGCTACATTCTTCTCCCATTTTCGAAGGGCACATGCACTATATGATGTTAAAGGGGTTCAATTGTCTTGTAAGCAAGACGGTTGCCCAAGAACTTTCCAGTCATTTAACTCATTCAGAAAACATCTCCTAAAAGAACATGCAGATATTGTTAATGGCCTTACACCAAATCTGGTCACTGAGTTAAATGATCAAAACTGTGAAGACCCTTATAGAACTGTTGTGGCAGAAGAAAGGGAAAATTTGCCTACTGATAGTGCCAGTGGCTTTGAATCAGAATATTCTGAATGTTTCTCAGGGAATCACTGACAAAGCATGCTGCAGTGTTTATTCTTAATTTATTAGGAGACACTAACATGACCTATGCTTCTTTGCAAAGAGTTGTAGAGGGAACAACAAATTTATTTTCAGATGTAATTAGTCGGCTTAAACATGAAACAAGTACATGCTTAGATGAAAATGGCATTCCTCCTAATTCAGAGGGCACACAATCACTGTTGTCTAAATTTGAACAGTCCCAAAACATCTTTTCTTGTCTAAACACCAGATACAAACAAGAGAAGTATATTAATGAGCAGTTCAATGTCGTACAACCACAAACAGTATTGCTAGGACATCGATATGACTCTGTAACTGATTCAAAAACTGGACAGACAAGACAAGTAGCTGTAAGGGAAACTTTTCAATACATTTCCCTTTTGGAAACACTGAAAATGTTACTGCATAGTGAATTAGTACAATCAAAAATTTAAAATGGGCATACTTCTCAGGATGGCTTCATGAGAGATTTCTGTGATGGTGAGAAATTCAAGACCCATCCTTTATTTGCTAATGAAAAGGATGCAATACAGATCAATTTGTTTTTTGACGAATTAGAGGTTGTGAACCCACTTGGAAGTAAAACAGGTCTCCACAAGCTTGGAGCATTTTATTTCACTCTTAGAAACCTAAATTCCAAGTTTAATTCTTCATTAGATAATATCCATTTGTTAGCTTTGTGTCATTGTTTAGATTTGAAAAAATATGGTTATGATCAGATATTGGCACCATTTATGGAGCATCTATATCAACTTGAATCTGATGAGGGAGTCTTCATAGAACTTAATGGAGAACAAGATATTAATATAAAAGGAAGCCTAGCAATGGTGTCAGCTGATAACTTAGGGGGAAACTCATTGTTTGGATTTGTAGAAAGTTTCTCTGCAAATAAACCCTGTAAAATATGTACAGGTTCAAAGGTTGATTTTCAGTCTAAATTTGTAGATTCATGTTTTGAACTCCGGTCAAAAGAAAATCATGATATTCATGTAAATGAAGCCTTCAGGAATCCAGGCACTTACACTGAAAGTGGAGTGAAAAGATCAAGTATATTGAACACATCACGCTATTTCAATGTGACTTCAAATTATTGTCCAGATGTGATGCATGATATATTAGAAGGTATTGCCCCTATGGAAGTCAAACTTGTCTTGCAAATCTTGATATATGAATCTAAACTTTTTTCTCTAGACACACTAAATTCTAGAATATCAGTTCATAGCTATGGATTTCCTGATAAATCAAATAAACCAAGTCTAATAATGCAGCATACACTAAAAAGCAAGGATCATAGCTTAAAACAGAGAGCTGCACAAATGTGGTGTCTTATGAGAGTTTTACCACTCTTAATTGGGGATTTCATCCCTGTTGGTGAAAAACACTGGGAATTGTTTCTAAAATTGAGGCAAATTTCAGACATTGTGTTTGCAAACAAAGTAACAAAGGGTCAATGCATATACTTGAGAACTCTGATTGAAGATCATCACTGTCATTTTAAAGAACTTTTCCCTGATATTAACTTGATCCCCAAACACCACTTTCTAGTTCACTATCCATTCTTGATGCTTCAAATTGGCCCCCTTGTTCAATCATGGTGTATGCGGTTTGAGGCTAGGCATAATTATGCAAAGAGACTTGCAGGTGTGGTGTGCTGCTTTAAAGACATCTGCAAAACTGTTGCTAAAAGGCATCAGCTAAGTCATTGTGGAAAATGGTTTTTAGGATCAATTGAAAACACGCAAAGGCTAAATGTACCAGATGTAACTCCAACTGTGATTAGTGACTTGGAAGACTCGGCTTCTTTATTAGAAGACATAATTGGACTTTCATTACATGATGTTGTTCATATTGCTGATATGGTAACATATTTTGGCACTACTTATCGAACTTGCATGGTAGTGATCACTGCCATCAATTGTAAATGAGTCCCCTGAAGTTTGCATGATTCGATATATTATATTAATTGAAAATCAGGTTTACTTTTATGGGGAGAAGTGGGAAGTGAAATATTTTGAGGAACATTTGCACGCTTATGCTGTTCAAAGAACTGAAAACTGCTTCTGCACTGCTGTAGAAAATCTTGCAGATTATCACCCACTTCATCTTAATGTGATTGGTCAACATGAGAAACACTATGTAATTCTTAGGCATGAAATTCTTTGAAAAAGTCACTGGGTCAAATGTTTGCAAATTTATGCTCACAATCCACAAAAAGTCTGCGTCAACAGCAATTTATTTTAAATTGATGTTTTGATCTTACAATATATTTTTATTTTGTGGTTTTTAAAGTTGAAGAATGCCTGTCCCAAGGAAAACGAAAAAGGAGACATTTGAAATAAAAGTTGAGGGAAGAGTTAACTTAATGCTTTTAATATGCGAAGCATATAAAAGAAACGTATTATCAAAGGAAGAAATCACTCAGTTGATTGTAGAGTTTTTCTTCCAGCTATAGACTAGTCAAAGACTATGGAGAAACGCAAACTATATGTAACTCTGGAGGAAGGCTCCCAAAAGAAAGTTAAATTGATGAGATCGGAAGACATTGGAATTAGTTACTGTTCTCTACTTGAAAAAAGTCAAGGAAAGTTTAAGCTTAACAAAAACAAAGAGTTTAGAATCCAAGCCAAAGTGGAGAAAGATGGATTGTTTGTTAACTTAGAAGAAGATGACGAAGATTTTGTGGAAGTGATGGAGGAGGTCGTGGAGTTGAAAGTATCTACTGTAGAAGACACATTAGAGAATCCTCATGAAGAATCACCATCTCCCCATCATCATCTTCAAAGTTCTTCTACTGTGGATGTACATGAGCTCTCAAAAAAGGTGAGTAGGAGGTTATATATAGCTTACGATTACGGTGATATTGAAGTATGTTCTTGAAGAGTTATACTGTACATTAATTTGTCATAAAAAGTGGCATATTTTATTTTAATCAATTCTGTTCCACCCACCCCCTCCCCATTTGAACCATATAAGTAAATATAATTTCCACTTCTTCTCTTTTTGAGAGGGGGGGGGGGAGCTATTATTGATGCAAATGAATGTAAAAATTATTACTAATGTAAAACTTGGTATCATTTCTCTCTTGTTATTCTACCCTTCAACAGCTTGACTTGAAAGCAGTACTGGAATGCCACCCAAAGGGAAAAGACATAGTAGAGGAGTACAACATCAGGAAGGCACTGACACCCCAAACTAGGATATCACTAATTAACATCCTCTGTGCAGAACTTGTAAAGCAACATGGATAGTAAGTAAATAAAAGCTGCTTAAGTAAATCTAATCACTTCCAAAAACAGATAAAGAACTTATGCCAGAAATGTAATTCCAAGACGTTTTATGGAAACACTAGACCTAAGTCAACAATTCCACACAACCTTGTCCTACTAAAAGATTGTTGTTTATACAGCTGATACTTGTTTAAGTTGGTAATAATGAATGAGTGAACAGTTTATGTGGATCATATATTTGTCATCAACTCATTGAGGCACCTTGATTTCTTCACTTTCCAATTCCTTAAACCTGTGTTTAGGACTCTTTTCATCCAGTAGGGTTAGCTAAGAATTGGCTCAAAGTTAATCCTGAAGTCATTCATATTACTTGAAGTATGTAGCTGGCTGATTTCAGAAGTAGCTTACAGTGTGTTGAAAACATATATGCAGTACTATGTCAGTAACTGGTTATAGCTATTGCAAGTGGCAAGCATATATATTAGAGTGTTTGTTTGCAATTTGGAACATTTATTTGCCTACATGTTAAGAAGATATAAAGCCAATAAATATTATATTGTTACAATGTATTATATTTGTGTTCACTCAACATTTATGCATCTTCCAGTCATGTGTAAAAATGTTCCAGGTACCAGGGGACACTACCTGGAGAGATGAAAGTAATTGACTGCCATGAATTGTAAAATACTTTCGATCATGTCGAAGGTAAAGTAAATCAACTTGTCATTTTGTGTTATCTACAGTGTTTTGTTTTTTCAAAGCTATCCATCACTGAAAGAAAAAACCTCGGCAGCAAAGAGCATCATAGAGGTGTTTCCTTTACTTCAGGATGAAAGTGGAAAGACTGGATTTGTAAGCAATATTTAAATAAATTTGTATGTGTTTAGTGTACTTTTTTTCAAACAGGAGATTATGCAAATCTTTGTACCTCAATTCTTTGCAGATGATGGCATGTGTGTGTGTGCACCCATGAGTGTGTGTAATTCATTGGCTTGTGAACAGGATATTTCAAGAGGTAAACCTTGCTTGAAATCCCAACTTGTTATGTAGGTACTAGCAAGTGAGGTAGCTTGTGGTAGTAAATAACCCCTAGATTGATTTTCATGGAGGTTAAGGTCATTTGAGGACAACAAAGGTCAAAGGCTTTAGAAAACAAGTAAACATATTTAAAAAAGTAAAAGTTCACTTTTACTTAATAGTTGAGATAATGGTTACCCTTGAAAAGTACAAGATCCTTGTTATTGTTCATAGAGATCAAAGGTCATTTGAGGTCAACAGAGTTCCAAGTATGAAAACATAAGCAGGTATTACATTGAGTTAAAGATTATCTGGTAAATGTTGCAAACTTTAATTTAATCGCAACATCAAGAATATTGCCTATTTCATTTATAATATCTCAAAAATGCACAATAATATTGTAGACCAAATTTTCCCTTTTCATGATTTTTGCTTTTCCATGGTTTTGTTGATCTTAGTATAATATAAAATTTTACCAGTAGATGTTTTTAAAGTGCCTGTTAGGGTAGATGCATGCTTGTTAAGATTTAGTTATTCCACAGTAAATATACAAAACATCATGCCAGGAGAGTTCCTAAAATTCTTTCTTGACTTAACTAGAAACTCTTTAGCAGAAAAAGAAACATATATATTAGCAATTAAGGTATGTTGTTCTAAAATAAGTTCAACACTAAGACTATGTTATCAATATACTGTTTTGTGACAACAAAATGTTGAATTTGAAGATGTCTAAGCTGTATGCATGTTTGATTAATAACCTTGATTTAAAAAAATTCAGTATATTTTATTCAAATATTGACATTTCAGGAGCATTTCTTTACTGCAGAAGGAGGTCAAAGTGGCTATATTCAGAGCCGTTTGAAGAACATTAGACGACATCTTTCAACTGATGACAAACAAAGACCACGTTGTAAAACCAAAATCGACCAATCCACAGACAAGCAGATAGGTTTACGTATAGCAGATCTGCCAACTGTTGAAGAGGACGAAGAAAGAGATTATCAACTTTTTGTCGCAGCGCCCCGGTTGAAAGCAAAGATGCAATTCTTTCTGCAATGAAGAAATCTACAGGGAACAGAATGAGCTGGATAAAGCAAGACGGACCAAGTGTAACCGAAATATTGAAAGAGTATCCACAGTATATTGAGATCCCAGAGCTAGTGAGTACAACTTTTTCATCAGGTCAATTCTTGGGAATGCAGAATATCAAAACAGCTAATGAAATTATAAAAAAATTATATATTTCCGGCTTTGTTTAAAAGGTATGCTGTGTTGGCCCGAAATATATCAGAGATTTCAATATGGTCACCTTTAGTCAAAGTTCTTGAACTATTTTATCAGTGTTCATTTCGAGTACCGTAGAACAATTTGGAGGCAAAATAACCTAAGGAAAGTACTTTTTGAAAAATTCTAGCAATTTAAGCTTGCTGTAATTTGGGGCATGTACAAACTACCTTTTACCGTTCAAAGAAATCTTGACGATAATGAACAAATATGTCATTCTAACATCCAGGGTATAGACTTCACTTTTCACTGGTGGCCAATAATGTGAACCAAAGTTTTGATTGTTCTTCCTTTTAAGCTTTAAAGGGTAGTTAATAATTTTTATAAGTCTAACTTAATCGATAAAAGCTTACAAAGATCACTATTTTTCTAGAGACTAATTTGATAGCCTCGGGCAATGCAGGAGAAAGAAAATATATACCGATATGCAATCTTTGGTTGACAATGGACAAGTGACACATCACATATGTTGTTACATTTCTTTTGTTTTTCTTACTCTCTTTCTCCATTTTAACAGATAACACAAGATTTTGAGCAAATGTTTGGGACTGACATTGGTCATAACTTCCTTCTGAAGTGGGGACAACACGCATCAAAAGTACTTGCATATATCAGCAGCAGTAAAAATCCTACTCTTGTGGACCTCAAGGATGAGTACCAAGCAACGTCCAAATCAGAGGGTTAGCATCATTTCTGTTTATGAGTCCATGTGTACTGTTCTTAAAAGGGCTGTAATGTATATTATGTCTGATTGAGATATCATACTGAAAACTCTTTAAGCACGATAACTCAACTAGCGTCAATTCATGATTTCATAGATATCACATATGATCCCCTTTTAAAGCACCTTATATGTTTGGAGGGAGTCAAAATGGAAAAAGAAAAATCCTCGTAAATCCAGAAAGTTATCAAGCATATCTCATAAAGGTGTGTTTCATTACCCTATCATTGTTGGTATTTTCAAATATCATTTGATTCAACAATGTTGAAACCAGGCAGTATAAACTTTATTATATGAATCTCCTAAAAATGGCTAATATATTCCTCAAAGCAAATTTGATGTAGCTCTGCAGTTTTGAACTTCAAAAGACACTTGAGATTAACAACGTTCAGACCCTAAAAAGTTCTTTTGGTATAGTGCTCACAAGATATTGTGCAACCTGAATTAACTTCTTCAAAAAGGCCATAATAAGCATAAGCTAGCTTCAATGTTATTCTTTCACCACCAGTTTCCTTGTGGTTATTAAACATCAACTAAGACTGAAACTGCAGTATGTTTGACTCATAAATGAGTCAATGAAATAAAAGGAAGTAAGGAGGTGTTCAAATAGCCGTAATTTTTTTTTTTTCAACTGGCGAAAAAACAAAGCAATTATACAATCTAGAAAGTGTGTCACGCCACAAGGACTCAACTTGAAAAAGATGATCAGATTAATTACATCTCAAAATTTGCTTTCTTACTTTTAGAGCTCTCTGCCTTGTATGGACTGCGTGGCCTCATTCATCTGCTTCCCTCTTTTAACACAAGAAAGAAAGGGAAGTGCAGCAGAGAAGAAGTCATCCAGTTTTTTCTTGATAACCAGCCAGTAAGTTAATATTTCTTTAAACTAGAGATGGCTGCATGGATAAGAAAGTTAACTTGTCAAAGCATTGCTGCAGTAACTTCATAACAGTAGTGTCATTCATGCGCAGTGTGGCCTCTGTCAGTTTTAATTGGTTGATGAAGAAAATACTTGTTATTGAACCAGGAATTCAAATGACTCAGTGATTCCTTGCCAATAAGTTTGACAATTCTTCAGTGAAAATGATAGGATTTCGGAGGTTTAACCTCTGCAGGCTGTCCATGGCCGTTCACCTGCTCCAAAACGTTTACACATTATTATGCCAATCTAAGGAGAATGTATGACCTTTCTTGGTGTTCAGGTTCTAGAGTAATGATTTTTGAGATTTTCACTTTTCTATTTATGTTGACTCGATAGGAAATTTGAACAATATGATTAAAACTTATTATGAGTAATCCACTTGGCACATATAAGATCTGCTGTATTTACCTGACTTGAGATATCGTGTTTACAAGCTAGAGTGTCACATTCAGCCACACACACCCATACACACACGCCAATTTCAGGCTTGACTGCATAGATCATTTCTGCCTTCGTCAAGTAACCAAGAAGTGTGACTTGATTTTCAAAGTTGCATCTTCTGCTCAAAGTGAAATATATTTGGGCATGTAAGCAAAAGTCTAAATTACATGTAGAAACCGTTCACAGACCTTAAAGGTAGTCTTTATAGGCCCAAATTATAGCATGAGCTATAATTGCTGAAAGTTTTCAAAAAGTACTTTCTTGGAGGTCTTTACTTTGAAATAGTTCTCAGGCATTCTGAATGAACACACAAAGATAGATTTCCTCCAGTGTGGTAATAGAAACAGTTTAAGAATTTTGACCAAAGGTGACCATATTTTGAATATCTGGCAAAATTTGGGGTCTCAAAACAGCACACCTTTAAGTCTTTGTTACAATATTAAAGATGTTCAGACTAGGGTATCTGCTGAATCTTCAAATTTGAGAAAAAGATTGCATAATGTCAATATGCCGCTCACTATATGTCCAGTTTGCTACAACAATGGACAAGCTTGAATCATTCATGGATTGGTGATACAAATAGTGCTGGGAAATGCCTTTATAAGGGGGTGGAATGAAAAAGGAAGGTTCATTTCATAAATTCGTCTTTCTGTTTTACATACAGATTGGGACCAGTGTAGAAGACTATACTAACAAGGCTTCAGCAGAGGGAATCATTCGACGACAGCCTTACCTGCTTGGAATTGGAAATGCACATGAACTCCAACAGTTTTTCATTATAGTGGATAGGAGAGCCATTCCCACTTCAAGACAGATGTCTTGTTTAAATTTTACTACATATTCAACCTCGACTACCCCCCACAGCTAGAGAATTTTTTTATTTATCTTCAAACGGAGATTTATAACATTCCTGTACACCCTGGACAAAAATTGGCAAACCGGGTAAAGGAAATTAAAGTTGCTCTGCAAAATGTCTGGTTGAGAAATTAAAGTATTGTAGTGCATGTAAGTAGAAACACTGAAAAAAAGGCTTCCTTTTACACTAGTTCTTTAAAAACATGTACATGAACTTTATGTATTTTTTTCAAACTTATTGCACCAATATGTTTTCCAATATCATGTTCTTTGTAACTTAGTTTTGCACACTTGACAAAATTGAGTTCATCATTATAATCATAATTATGAGGAAAAGGATCACAGGTTTCATTTAAAATTGATGTAACTTTGAGGGAGAGAGAGGTATACAAAATCTGTATGCACCCTGGACCAAAAAAATTACAAAATGGGAATATGCCAGAAAATTTCAATTGCTCTAAAAAACGTGTTTAAGTCTGGTTGCAAACTTACTGTTGTTGAGGTATCCTATTTTACTATTCAGAAAGGGTTCTTTTTTTAACTAGAACGAAGTAACATATATCTGCTCTGCATTCTTTTCTTTTTTAAAACTTGTTGCTTTCATCTTTTGACTTAATATTTGTTGTAATTTAGTTTTAAGCACATGACAAAATGAAGTTCATCATTATAATCGTAAGGAGTGAGATAAGGGCAAAGCTAATAGCTGTAAATAAGAATTGATAAAATATTACAGCAGCTTATTCCATTAGACAGGATGTTGAAATTTCTTACAGTGGAGTACTGCGATGAAAAGAACTATGTTGTTTACAAAGACTTCAAGTAACACAAGCTTATGGTGACCCACTCCCCCAAAGAAAATTTAAAAAGAGAAATATTGGAGAGTATTGTGTACATTACAGCTCCTTTTAAGCTTTTTCTACTAACAGTACAATATTAGGATTGAGAAAATAAAAAGCACTGCAGTAGAAACTTTATAGTTCAATACTATATTTTGAAAGCAATCAAGCACACGAAAAGGAATGGAATTTCATTTTTTTCCCTTATTTGCCATAGCTTCTCTATTAAAAGTTAATCTGGCAATGTAACACTTGTAAATTATCCACTAATTTCATGTAACATCTTTTTTTTAAAGTTTATATCATATTTTGCCGGTTTGCATGTGGTTTTCATAGATTTAAACAACCTTATTTAATGCCTTTCTGTACTATTATTATGTTTTTAAACATGCAGAATAATTGACAAACTTGTTCATTCTGCTACTTTTGTTCTTGCATTTTACACAGGGTTTGCAATAAAGGAAGAAAATGTTAACAAATGTTGTCGTTCATTCATTTTTTTCTGTATAAACTATGTATATTTTGTTGATAATATTTATAATTCTAGTGCACTTGCACTTACAGTAGAGGCCAACTCAGCACTTTAAGAATTACTAAAGAGCTCTTTAAGTGCTAAATAAATAGCACTTTTTGGGTGCTAAACGTTGAAGCACCTACATAAGTGCAGAAACTCGCACCTTCGGTGCAATCCTTCATAGGGCTCTTGCTAAGTGCTATAAAATAACACTATTAATGCTATTTTTAGCACTTTATTTTTTAGAGTGTAGTTTGCCCGGAAGTTAACGTCAGGGATTCTCAAAGGAATTTTCAGTGATTTCAGAGACATCATTTGTATTTGTATTTTAGATCATCCTGCAAGCAGGAACTCGCGAAGAAGCCTCATTGGCTTATCAAAGTCGCAAGCTGACCGAAGTCAGTCTCTTACGTTCATATTTAACGTCCATGATTATCAACTGTTAATTGTCAACAATTCTGTAACTGGAGTCTGTTGCGACTAAGAGGTAATCATCATTCCTGCCTGGTTGCATGCGGTGGTAGTACATGGAATGTATATCATATCTCGTTTAGATTTATTTAGTGTAGTTCTTTGCAGTCGGTATGTTTGATTATCCATAACGATTCTTAGCATCTATATATACTTCAACAGTGATTTATGCATCATCGTGAATGTACGGCTCTTTTTTAGCTTCATTTCTCGCCTACCATAAACGCAGTGCGATCTTTTTAAATAAACCGTCTTTATAAAGCAAGAATAGTTGACTGTAGGCTTCATTGGCCCTATAACAGCAAAATGTATTATTGCGCCCACGGTATTGATATAGTACATATATGCACCCTCATAGTATTCATATAGGCCCTATAGTAGGCCTACAAACGTACATGTTCCCTCGAACAGCTGAGAATCTCATGTTACCAGGGTAATGCTTAATTAGGGGCGTCGGAGCGGTTCGTCGGACCAATATTCACGGCGCAAAAAAAAATGGAGAAAAAAAAGTAGCACTAAGAAGAAAAAAAGGCAAAAAATAAAGAACCAAAATGAAACATACTTCAAAATGTGTTTCAGAAGATTAATCGGGTACAAAAACAGACAAGGGAGAATGCACAGAAGAAAAGCTCGGGAAGTGCCATTTCCTGCAATCTGGGAGGCATTTTTTCAAAATTTTCTCCATTACGCTACGCGCCAACCAATGGTGGCGCGTAGCGTAGTTTGACCTTCCAAACGTCCCCCCCCCCCCGATAATTATGGTAGATGGCCACACTCTGATCTTCCGTACCAATCCCAAATAGCTTCCGACGCCCCTGTTAATACACGTACGTTTCACCTGGATGCCCTAGCAATCGGTACCTAGGAATGTAACTATGTGTAATTGTGTATTGCATGTGTATAGGCCTATAATAGCCTGCATGAGGCCAGTTTCTTCATCGAATAATATAAAGAGCTCTCGAACATTCTAACGTAGCGCCTGAAACAAGATTGACAGGTGCAATTTTCCCAAAATAACACCCGAAATTAAAAAAAACAGTATTTTGGATCCTGATTATGAGATATTTCGGACATGATATCCCTATTTTAAAGTTGGGTATGCCGCTTGGAAACCTCGGCAAGTGCCGTTTCCGGCCATCTAGAGGGTTTGTAAATCCCAAAATTTTCTTGTACGCTTCGCGCCAACTCATGGTCGCGCTACGCTTAGATAGTGAACAAGGTCATATCCCCCCCACTCGGAAGTACGGATCGCCGCCCATGAACTGGACGACATACATTTATCTGGGAGTGACTATCCTTGGAAGGAGCGATAGGATGAGGGAGGGGGGGGGGGGGGCGGTGCAAGGAGGTGCTCTGTTAATATGTTGGTGACCCCCGTTGAAGAGCTTGATAATTTTACTGCGTTGTGTTTCATAACCTTTGTATATACATACACAACATAAGGTTATTTGAACCTGATATTCTTACCATCCGTGCCATTCATTTGTATTCACAATCGGGTGATCTAAGCTTATCACATGGTATCCCAAAGGTTACTATCGTGCACAAGTTAATTGCGAAACTAAACAACAGAGGTACATTTCAACGTACAACGCTGTCATAAAGAAACCATTGCACCTTTAAAACACTTGAAGTTTTCAGAGGCAACAAGATAAGACTGTCCTACATTAAATAAAGAGAGCGCTAGAGAGGTGGTAAGAGAGACAGAGACAGTGAGAGAGGTGGAGAGAGGGAAAGTGAGAGAGAGGGGGAGAGTGATCGCAATGCTCTAAAGATAAATAACAACAATAAGTCCCTCCTTTATCCTCTGTATTGGTTAGTAAGATAGTTTAATGATCAAACTTAGCCACAGTCTGTGGTCGCACCAACAGACTGACAGAAGTCATTATGCCACAAACACACTAATGGGGCTCTTCACATTTGAAGTTTGATGCATTGACGCGATAGGAGGACAAGAGATAAGAACGCCCTAAACAAAACAGAAAGAATAATATATAAATAATGTGCAGGTTAGAAGAAAGGGACTGTCCCGTCTTTTCTCCCCTCAGTCATTGTTTGTTGTCTGCAAGATAAGCATTCTTCATATAGCCTAATGATTTTTATATCTTTTTCGGCAGAGACTTTCATAGCTGAGGAAACTTTATGAACAAGGACGATGAAGTTGAAGTGTTCATTGAGGAGAAGGGGGTGGGGTGGGGGGGGGGGGTTTCAATCCCTTAAGAAAAAGACTTTGTTAAAGAATTTGCAACTAGATTTTTAATCATATAGGCTAGATTAATCAGTAGCTATATAAACAGGACCAGAAAGAAACAATCTTGAGATAAAAAACCCAGAAAAGCACCCCCCCCCCACAAAAAGGATCGGGTTTTATCTGTTTAAACGAATAGATTATTTTAAGTCAATATACTACGTAAGAGTAATCTTATTTGAACCTTTAAAGTATAGCTATAAAGTCAGGGAGTTGGAACAGATCTTGCTGGATGAATGTATAACTGCGAATGATCATCGGCATTGAATCCGCCCCCAGCACCCTCCCCACCCCACCCGTCATCCCGCAAGCAAGAGGGCAGGGTCTAGCTGTCAAGGGCTATGAGTATATCACACCCATACACAGCTCGCTAAAAACATGAGTAAACGCCTTGTTGTTATCAGTAACCGAATGAGTTTTATCACGCACCCCATGCACTAGGTCATTAACACTTGAACATGTTTACGTGAGACTTTATTTATATTTAAGGTTTTCAAGGTCCTTTATATTCACACCCTAATTGTCAACATTAGTGATAGGTACCTGGGTTAAGGCCTTGTGTATATAGTATCACCTGTGAAAGATCTTATCTAGACAGCGACACTTGCCAATACCACACTTTGAGCTTCTGATCATAATTTATGTTTGTATTTATGTAATTTAAACCCTCGTGCAAGCAGGAACTCGCGAAGAAGCCTCATTGGCTTATCAAAGCCGCAAGCAGACCGAAGTCAGTTTCTATAGATTCATATTTAACGTCCATGATTATGAATTGTCAACAACTATGTAACTGAACGACATACATTAATCTTGGAGTGACTCGAACTGGGGACCTAATGATTGTATTATATTAAGTTTTATTACAGAAAGGTGTACATATAAGTCACAAGTTACAGTGGTCACTAGTGTTATATACTACACTATACCAAGAGTAGAACACATATATTAGAAAGGACTAGTTAAACTCTATTATCTCCATATATATTGTAGCGTGACGTCATGCAAGGCTATTTAAATCACATGAAATTATGAATCGGACCTATTCCCCTATCTCTCTGTCATTTTTAAATAAAATTTGATTAGTGAGGAACTGCATCGTTTTCAACTGGTTGGTTTCCATGATCTTGTCGGAAATCAACTCAGTACCACTGGTCTACGTAAGAAACTGCATATACACAATTGGATTTAGTTGAATGAGCTTGCAATCCCTAAGATGGTAGCAAATACGGTAATTGGCTCGATTTTGCAATCGGGCTAAGGTTAAAGCTACCAGTATATCTCTATCGAAGAGAAATGAACTATAACAGAAGAACTACATAGCTACAGTCTTTAACATGCTGAGATGCAGTGGCGTACCTAGAATAGGACGGATCCTTCCTTTGTCACCCCGTGCAGGGGATGCCGACCTGTCCGGGAGGGTCCAAGGGGAGGGGGAAAATGATGCTATCTTTGGCAAAGCTTTGAACTGACTATATATGATCAATATGTGGCGTGGCACCCCCCCCCCTGACTGGAACCCGGGCGGACCGCCCTGCGCCTTGCCCCCGGCCCCGCTTAGTACGCCACTGCTGTCATGGCAAACGAAATCATTGACATACCACGAACCATGCGACGAAGGAAGAGAAATGGACTGGTAGTCAATAGGATGGAGAAGGAGAGAGAGAGAAAAGCATGCGGGTAGATTGAACTAAATGTTCTCAGAAAACGGACATGGATTGCGAAATTAGAAGGAATCATGGCTTGATATAAGATGTGTATTGCTATTATGTGTATGCTATAAGTTTAAGTGTTACACCCTCACACACTCTTACACCTGCACCAGCAAACGCACACATAACATTCAACTGCATGTACACTACTACACTCGGCGCTGTTGACTTAGGTATAGATTACGCTGTATCTTCCGCGTTTATCTTTGTGTACGCATGACATTATCAAAAGTATATAGACCAAAGTCCAAAACCTGCCACCTTCAGATTCAATGCTTGAGCTACGCAGTACATGTTGATATTCTTACAATACTCACACAGTGCCAGAAGCATCTATACTGTTTTATGACTGGGAGGAGAAGTCAAGATTTTGGTTTGAGGAAGGTTCTCCCTGAAGAGTCTGCCTGTAAGTTTATTATTAATTTTTTTTACTGTGTTTGCTTCTTTACTTGTGAACGTATATACTATTCTTTTCTGTTAAATTATCTTCTCTCCTTCATTAAGCAAACATTTTTTTTAATGTAAGTTTAATGAATTCCTCCTATACTAGATATTGTTATTTTCGCAATTCATATATGTTCAAATTGAGATATTTGACGAAGACCTATATAGGGTGGTGTAAGATGGTTTCCATTCGTGTATAGGAGTTCATGAAAGCGTACATGAAGATGTCGTGTCGATAGCTCCAAATGGCTGAGGTATTATAACAATTTACAGAAAAAAAAGTTCAATCTTTTCGGTTATCGCTGGCTGCAGTCTATAGCATTTATAAGATAAAAGATATTTGTTGATAGAAATAATTCTGTGGAGTAGCCTAGTATACTGAAACCACCTTAATTGTCCATCACTGGAACAATGGAAAGGAATAGAACAATACATGGAGAAAGAAAGCCCGGGCACATCAAGTGTGTACGAGGCCACTGTTGTGTAGGATTTATTACAAATTTCAGACGATTTATCAGTTTATCTTAAATAGCCTTATACAACACATATGATTGCTCTTAAGAATGATATTCATGTTTATTGGGTTAATTAATCGATAGATAAGTTTCCTATAGAATTGTGTCCCGTGTAGCCTTGATGGCCTCAAGAATCCCATAAAATTCGAGAAAGTTGACATTTACCTTAAATTAGTATTTATGATTTGATAATATGCAAAAAACTTTCCCTTAAGTTCATTAATTAAGTCATTAATGAAAGTCATTCCCCCTTGAGCCCAAAATGAAGGTCAAATGCAGGCTTGTTATCAATCAATATTAAAGTATTGTTCCAGACGGGCTGACCTAAAATCAAAGCTTTATCATTTCTTGGGGATTAGGATAACAATGCTTAACAAAGCAAGTACAGGGCTCAGTGAAACAGATCCTTCCAAAAAGCATTACTTACAAATTTGCCTTATCAGCTCAAAATAATAATAATAATAATAACAGAGATTTATAATGCGCACATATCCACCCTGCAGGGTGCTCAAGGCGCAAGATTATTATTAACCCCTGGTCATTGGTAACTTGTCACACCCACACACCAAAGTGTGCACAATTCAATCAATCTCTCCTGGGGCACCACAGTGCACCACAACCACGTGTCCCCTGGGGGACTTCCCATAGGGTGCAGCCACAAACCGGCGCACGCAACTATATTTACAAGTTACCTCGCAGGTCCCCATTTATACACCTGGGTGAAGAGAGGCAATGGAGATAAAGCGCCTTGCCCAAGGACACAACGCAATGATCTGGCCAGGGCTCGAACCTGTAATCCTTAGATCACAAGTCCATTGCCTTAACCACTTGACCACAACGCCCTCTCTAAATTCTTTGGAAAAATAAGTCCGGGCGTATTAGCGGGTAATAATAGTCACCGTTTTGTAAAAAAAAAATAAAAAAAAAAATAAAAAAAAAAAATGTCTACATTGTAATTTTGAGAAGAAATCTGAACTCGTTATAAAGCAAACGTAGATACATAGTAGGAGGCTTTCATTGCAATAACATATCAATCATATTGAGCCCCCCCCCCCCCCCCACCTAAATCCTGTCTGAATAATTGAGAGTTAAGTTGTTACCCGCTAATACGCCCGGACTTATTTTTCCAAAGAATTTAAAAAAGAAAAAGAAATAATCGTTCGAATGTAATGATCCGCAGGGGGGGGGGGGGGGGAGCAAGCAAATAGTAATTAGAACGAGGAACATTCTCCCCTAAAAACAGTAAGATTTCGTTTTGCCAAAGGTCAAAGTTTTCACCAAATTTGACCAGCTCAATCATTTGGTAAAAAAATTCTTTACTCTTAGAATTCTTTACAATATCTCAGTGGGACATCATAAATGCTACATTTACTAAATGGACTCAAGTATATACCCCGCCCTGGTCAGGTTTAGCCAGTATATTGGAAGCGAAAAATAGGAGAAGTAATGGCGGCGCAAGAATGAATGTACCATATCTGTATAATAAATTGTACTTTAGTACTTGGGGGGGGGGAGGTGGGGGTTAAGGAATCTATGACCCCCCCGTATACACATGCATGTTGTTCCGAAGTGATACCTAAATTCTCACGTATACCTTACAACGTCAGAACTGAAAACCCCGAGTGAAATACAAATGATCATGTTACCTACCTGTTAAGTGTTGTTTGTATTTCTTTCGTTCGATTGTGATTGAGTTGTAGTATGATAGATGGAACTGTCACTGAGGATGATTACTAAATATATATAAATCACTTCGACAAGATAAACAAGTCTCAACTTTATAAATAATCGAAAAAATGAGGGCATGATTAGTTTGATTAAACCTGACACTACATGATATAGGTTAATGAACTGAGTATAAGTTCACTTTGATAACATATTGTTGATATCAATATTCAATGTTCAATGTTTATCAAGATATCACCACACGCGATTATTCTGATCGAGTGAACCATCAATTTTACGGTTCAAAGGTTCGTTGTATGCTATTGTATGAAAATTATGAATCTACTTTTGAAAAAAAAAGCGAGGGGTGGGGGGACTATGTGGTTGAGTTGAGGTATTACATTGACGTCATATCATGATAAAGATGCAACAATAAAAAAAATCCTTCAATCCCGTCTGGCGGAATTAAACAAACTATAGGTTGACCAGCAATCTTTGCACTATCGAAAATTAAATATTAATATCAGACAAAGGACTTGAACATTCTTTTTTTCATTTTCTTTCGAATAACAACTATGACAAGTTTTCCAGTGCTGTCAAAAAGAAGGTTTCTAAAACTCATTGATTCATACTACAAAACAGTGACTAAAAATATGGTATATGTGCTCGGGAAGATTTCCAGTTTTCTTGCGGCTTTATATATGTTAGCAAAATTTAAGCGACATATAACATGTACCAAGTCAGCCAGTTAGTCACTGCGTCAGTCAGACACTCTTTTAGTCAGTCAGTCACGCCGTTAGTCAACAACTCATTCAATCAGTCTTTCGTTCATTCAGTCAGTCATTTCATCAGTTACTCAGTCATTCCATCAGTTAGTCAATCAGTCTTTCAGCCAGTAACTGAGTCAGGAAACAAGACATTGTTTCAGTTAATCAGTTTGTTAGTCATTAATTCAATCAGTTAGTCACTAACCCAGTCAGTGTCGTAATAAGTCAGTCAGTCAGCCTCTAACTCAGGCAGTCATTCCATAGGTTAGTCCAGGCTATCAGTCTTTCGATCAGTAATCAGATCAGTTAATCTCTCAGTCACTCAGTCTTTCAGTTAGTCAGTCATTTATTCAATTAGTCAGTCATCCAGTTAGTCACACAGTTAATCACTCACGCACTCAGTTAGTTAGTCAATCAGTCTTTAATCAGTAACCGAGGCAGTAAGCAGATCAGTCAAACACTCACTCTTTCAGTTAGTCAGTCATTTAATCAATTAGTCAGTCATCCAGTTAGTCACACAGCCAATCACTCACGCACTCAGTCAGTTAGTCAATCAGTCTTTAATCAGTAACCGAGGCAGTAAGCAGATCAGTCAATCACTCAATCTTTCAGTTAGTCAGTCATTTATTCAATTAGTCAGTCATCCAGTTAGTCAATTAGTCAAGCAGTCTTTAATCAGAAAAGGATGCAGTATTCTGATCACTCAGTCACCCAGTCTCTCAGTTGGTCAGTCATTTATTCATTAGCCAGTCATCCAGCGAGTTTAGTTTAGTTTAGTAGAAAAAAAGAGATCAGGAGGGACACTCAAGTCCCCATCAAGGACCGTCAGACAATCAAACTCTTCTCGCAATCATTGTGTTTTTGAAGTATAATGAAAATGTCGTATGATTGGTTTCATTATACAAGGGCGTAGGAACCGGGAGTCTGGGGGCGCCAGCCCCCCAGTGAAAAATATGGGGGCGGAAGTATCATTTCGCCCCCCCCCCCCCGCTTCGCAAGTCAGAAACCCCTTTTTCATTTCCAAATGAGAAAAAAAATCTAATTTGGAGCACCAAATTGCATCTAAGGCCAGGTGAAAATGCAAAATTATTTACAAAATGGAGTGGGTGTTGAAGTGTGCTATATTGCACCAAATTGCATCTGAGGCAACCTGGAAATGCAAAAAATATCCAATGGGGAGGGGGACACCCCTCCCCTTAGACCCCTCCCCCAGGCCGGCCATCAAACTTCAGCCCCCCCCCACTCAAAAGTACCTTCCTACGCCACTGGTTTCATACATATATAGTGCCTTTGCAGTCCTTAGATGCACTGAAAAGATAAATCAGTTTATCTTTTTGTGCTTACTTTGATGTAGCCTGAACCGATGAACTAAACCACACTGATTTATTTTCGTATATGTGAGATTGACGCAGTGAGAAGAATGGTGATTGGACTTTGAGTTCTGTGCGTTTGCAGAGAGTCTCGCAAAACATGTATGTTTCCAGACTATAAAACCCAAACATCATTTTTAATTATTTACGGCTCCTACTTTAACTTACATGTGGTAGAATGGTTACCATGAAAATCAGTTCATTTTTCAACCCAAAAGAGGCCACAACCCAAATGAGGAAAAAACACACACAAACTATACGAACAATCAGTAAAGTAAAATTACAATTAGACAAAAAGTAAAATAGATCAGCAACAAAAGCCTGATTGAAAAATAGTAAACAAATATATATATAATTGAATATAATTAGTGGATTCGAACCGGTGACCTCAGAAATACAAATTCTCTGCTCAAACTAGCTCTTTTGCGGTGATATTTGTCACGTGTCTTAACGTTACTTGATACAAACATCTCATACCAATATTATAACTGAATAAGCTTAACTCTATAGTAACGCCTAATTCTAAATAATGCAGGGTAAAAAATTACTCCTATTTCTGAGTATTTTACAATTTTTTTCCCTTATATGTGAGTAACTCCAACATGCAAAATATGTCTGGGCGACGAAACGAAAATAATTCATTAATCTCTGAATTTATGGAAAATGAATAAATATTAAAAAACCGCTAAAGTGTTGTTTCCTTAGTTTGACCAATTATAATCTTATTTTGATAAATATTAAGTAATTATATTGTTAAAATTCATTAAAATTTATGAAAGGATAGAGATATGAAAGGATAAACAATAAAATTACTAAACAAAGCACATATAATCATTGATGGCTCTGTGGTGACATGTTTCATACTTTCATACTCAAATCCTATCTATTGAAACACATGAGTACTACATCCATCACAAATTATGCTTGCCCTTAAGTCGGAAAAGTTGTTTTGTTTTGGTTCAACTGCACCTCAGCATCCCTATGCATGTACTCTGTTTGCAACTATCTGTAACTTTTATCACACAGGTCTTATACAATTGAGTTCGTGGAAATGCTAAGATCAATTCTGCAAACAGCGCTTTTATTTTTACTTTTTGTGCATTTTTTCCATTATTTTTCCTTTCTCCAGAAAATGACTTCAAAGAAAGCGCTTCCCTGGAAGGGCCGACAAATTCTCATATTTGTGACCATCTTTCTTTTGGTCCCATCGTTAACGTATGCACAAAGTAAGTCTTTGCTTACACGTGAATGACTATTGAAGTGCAACAATAACCACTCTTGATTTAAAACAAGTAATTTCAGTGTAATGTGCTTGTTGAATGCTTTTGTATATATCAAATTCATTTAAAAAAAAAACAATTTGTCTCTCATAGTAACTTATAAACACTTTTAAAGTATAAAGTCAATACTTGTATAAATTATGCTCTAATCCATGACATAATATTATTATATTATAATATTGTTCAGTGTTTATCTTTATAAGGCACTAACAATGAAAACTTAACATGAAGGTATATAGTAATCGCACACACGTGTTGGTATTGCAAGTTGAATCTATAGTCTTCTGAAGGTAAAAGCAACGTTACAACAATATTATCTGCACTATGGAA